>NC_056626.2:383393628-384014461 GCF_002870075.4 Lactuca sativa
CATCCTTGTGGTTGTGATTTGGCACTACAAAAATAAAACTCACTGTCAATCAACCGCAATCATTGTCGATTTTTAAAAAAAATCAATACAGATCTTCATCGGTAGTGATTGATACAAGCGCATCTAAGTCCTCTAACTTTTGCAATCAATTTTTTTTAGCTCCTGTGACCTTCTAATGTCGGGATCAGTCATCGGTGTACGGGTTGGAATCGCTTTCTATTTCTATTTTTTTTTTGATTCAATTGTGTTTCCGATTTGCCGATCATAATGTAATCAGAGATGAAGGAAAAAGAAAGTCAAATGTAATCGCCACCCTTTTAATTTCTAGAGAGAGAAAAAAATCAACCACAGGGATGGCTTCACAGGCGCAGGCCCAGACATGTGCGTCGAAGCTAATCCTGTGCGCTCAGTACGTCAATGCCACCACAGGGGAAGAAATCGTATAAATAAAAATCATGTTCTCATCACTCTCCATTGGTTTCTCCCTCCAACGACGCATCGGTGCTCCACTAATATCACCACCATGTAATTAATCTAGTATCCTCAACATCGATCTAGTCTTCAGGTTCGATTTTCTTCTTTTATTGCATTTGATCTTTTTCCAGGTGTTGATTTCAATATAAATATTGAATCGATTTGGAAGATCTATATGAATCCTCCACCGATGATACACTCATTGACTCCATCATTATTGAATTTGAGTTCAATGAAATTTAAATGATGATCGAATGAAACTCCATCATCGCTCTTAATCTATCGATCAAAATTTGCAATCGATTATTGAAACCAATTATTAGTGAATTAGCTAAAGTTATCATAACCGCATATGTTGATGTGAAGTGTGAGAGTGTAACAGGCTAACAGTGAACGGTTTCTTTGATGACCACGTATAGTGCTTCTTAATTTGAAGCATATCTTCAAAAGTTGTTCGTGGTCATTGAGATCGTGCTCTGAATCTAATCCTGACACATACCTGAGTGTTGTGGTCTGTGCTATTCTTGTGCTTGGTATTAGTTGGTAGGAAGATGTTAACAACACATCAACATGATTAGTACCACCACCCAAACCCATGGGTATGAATGTAGACCTCCTATCAAAACCCATCTTTGAATCTTTCATAAGATATAGCCCCACCCCACCTCACCTCACCTCACCTGACATGTTATATACAGTCAAAAGGGTACACTTGAATCAGACTCGAGAGATGAACTGAACAGAAAAATCCAAGAAAACATAGGGGTAGTTATGGGATTTTAGATGGGGATGTGAACAGTAGGTTAAGGGAGGTGGAAGTCAAGTAAATATGCATGAAAGAAAGCCTGTTGACTGCTGATATTGAAGTCGGCTACAAGTGATTTTATTGTAAGGGATACTGGAAATTGCAGCCCTAGGTACATGAGGTGCGCCATTAATCAGGTGATATATGTTGTCTTAATGTCATTCATTTTCATCTACTTTTCTTGTGAAATGGTTTAATGTAAGATTGATTTTGTTGTTGTTTGTTTAGATTCCTTGCACTTCAGGTCTTTTAAACACATCTGGCATGCAATTAGCTTTATTGGTTCAGCCATTTGATTTATATATATTAATTAATTAATACATATAAATTAAAATATCACGTCTTCATTTCATTTCTATACATCAAAAAACACTATTCACAACTTATAAATCATGAGCCAAAACACCTAAATCAACTAACAATTAAAATTATCAGTTTTGGACCCAAAACAGCCACTGTTTAAAGCTGTTTTAGCACACCTAAAACCTGTATAACTTCTGTTTTTATTTCATATTCCAGAAACTAATACTTTTATCTTTTCATAATGTACTTTTGAAGGTCCAAACGATTTTTCTACAATTTTATATGATTTTTACAAAACTGCCTATCAATGCAGCTAAATTTTGACCAGCTGGTGAAAAATATGATTTTCACCTAAGTTATAAGCAACAACAGGTTATGGAAAAATTAATGTATAAACTAGATTCAAAATGGAAACTTTGAAAGTTTACGGATCAATAATTCGATTCCTAGTGATTTTTCTATAATTTTCCAATATAGGGACAGATTTGTAATTTTTGCTGAATTTTCCAGCTTTGGGTTTCAAAGGCTTTTTGACCACTTAACACATTAAGCCATCACTAAGAACACCCATAAGGGTAAAAATTAGCCTCTTAACAGACTTGGCATGTCAAACAATCAAAATATCAATCCCACTCACAACCGACTCATCAAGGTACAAAATATTTGGTGGAAAACAAAGTAGGTTGCACAAATAGGAGCTTGGATTTCTTCCACCGCCAATTCTCATAGAAGGACCTTGAAAGATTGTTTTGAGGCTTATTGGGTGACTCAAAACATGATTTAATATAAAAAAACAACAACAAAATCATGAGCACTCTTGTATTTATTTCTTTTCTTTCTCTGTCTCTATTGTTGGTTTGCGAGTATGCAGAAAGCAATTTTTTTTGACTTCGTGGACATGCTTGAGGATAAAAGTTTAAAAGTAGAAGATGATTCTGACTTGCCATCATGTTCAGGTGATGAACATGGTGTTAGGGTTCTTATGAATGTTGATAGCTTTGGTGCTGTTGGAGATGGAGTTTCTGATAACACAAAGGTGAATATACATATATAGTCTTTCTTGAGTGTATTGATGGAGTCATTAAGAGGTATCTTTTTATTTTCATGTATGTTACATAACAGGCCTTTGGAGATGCATGGAAGGAAGCATGTTTTACATATTGCATTCACGGGAAGCAGTGCAATATATAATGATATATGCATGAGAACTCAACTGTAAAATGGAAGAATAAAACTCGAAAGAAGAACAAGGATCTCCATGTGGATATGATTCAAAGTGTCATCCAACAACTCTTATATCAGGTCAATCATAATTGATAATTGTTCATGTTCGAATTTTCTTGAATTTTTGTATTTGTCTGAATCATGGTATGACGGTTATAAGTAAATCACATGTAATTCATATGTGAATTACATGTGATTCACATGTAAGTCACATGTAATTCACACATGATTCATATGTAAATCATATGTAATTCACATATGAATTAAGTGTGATTCACATATGAATTACATGTAATTCACATATGATTCACTAGTGATTTACATGTGAATCACATGTAATTCATATGTGAATTACATGTGATTCACATGTAAATCACTAGTGAATCACATATGAATTACATGTGATTTACATGTATATAATATCTAATTCACATATGAATTACATGTGATTCACATGTAAATCACATGTAATTCATATATGATTCACATATAAATTACATGTAATTCACATATTAATCACATGTAATTCACATGTAAATCGCAAGTGAATCACATATCAATTACATGTGATTCACATGTAAATCACAAGTGAATAACATATGAATTACATGTGGTTCACATGTAAATCACTAGTGAATCACATATGAATTACGTCAATATATACACATGCATTTTGTGTGAGTGGTCTTTGTTAATTATTTTTTTTCTGATTTTCTTGTGAATTTCACATTTGAATCTTAAAATATACAATCACATGTGAATATCACATTATATAATCACATTTGAATCTTACATGATATAATCACACGTAAATCTTACATGATATATACTTGTGATTTTTTCTGAGTGTTCTTCCATTAATCATTTTTTTTTAATTTTCTTGTAGGTTTTGAAGAATTTGTTGAAAATATTGAAGAAGGTAAAAAGTAATAAATTAAAGAAAATATGGAAATCTTGATATGAAGAAATGATAACACTATGAATCTTTGCAGTTTTTTTTATATTTTATTTTGTATCGAATAAAATACTTGTATTTTGTTTACAGATTGATTAATAAAAATGAGATTTTTTATAATTTACTTATGAATATTATAGTATAAGAAATATGTGACGTCCCCAAAATCACGGCCAGAAAAGACCAGTTTCATTTATGCTTTTAAAATAATTTCATAGTAAATCCATTGATTTAAAAGAGTTACGAAATTTGTCCCCAAAACATTACATGATAAAATAAGAGTTATCAAAGCATTTCTTAAAGAAATGTATTTTCATTATATATCAAAACTCGGGATGTCATGTTCCGATACAGACACAAAAGCATAAACAATAAAACATAGACCTTACACAGTTATATACAACTACTGGTCTATAAACAAAAACGTCTTCACAAGTTCCCCAGCTTATGCTCTCGCGCCACTACTTGTAATACAAAGAAACTGAGTGGGTCAGGGTTGGGAGCCTAGTGAGCATATAGGGTTTTCAACCCACAATTAATAGTTATATTTAATTTCACCAACCAACAATAACCCGATTATCCATTCCCGTTATCCTCACTTTACGTCCCTATGACAACAACTATTACCAGGGACCTAATCTAGGATTTTCATCGGGACGGACATTACTGCAAAGGGGTTTCCTCAACAATAGATGTCCTAAATGCAACCATGAGGGAGATAGAATATAACAAATGAACACCCAAGTTCACTATACCTACAGGTTATGAGCCTGCCAGCGTTCCACTGAACTGTCTAGAAAAGCCAATGGTTGTCATCCATATTCTGCTGGACGACTAGATCACAATCACATCGAGGCCTCTCATCATTTTTATTTCATCACACATCACTATCTACACATGTTCTACCCAACACATTTGTAGATAAAATATACTTGTTTTATACATAGTTTAAAACCTGTATTGCATGTTCATTCATACTCAATCCAAATAACAGATGATACATACACACATAACACGTATTTCATAGAGAATAAATCATATATATGCGTTTAAAAGATAACAATAATACACTCACATAAAACATATACCTAATACATTCAATTAATACTTGTATTAAATCGTGTATATGAAAAGGACTATGCACTCACTTGATAAGATGATTATCGGACAACACTTCGGCTCTAAAAGTAGTATTCTTCGGTGAAACCGAGATGCTTCCTTGAAAACCAGGTTTCTCGCGGGCAGAGTTTCGACTTGGGAACTCTGTTTCTCGGGATCTTCGGGGCTTCGGGACTCGCTTCGGGTCTCGGGATGATACCGGGGCTTCGGAGGTATAGCTTACATGTATAACGAGGTAAAATGAGTGAGAGAGAAGAAATTTGGCAACCAAACTCGGCTGCCTTCATGTTCTATTTATTGGGTGCTGAACCCTCTGATTACGCTAGGCGTAACCCCATAGTACGTTGGGTGTACTCCCCTGTTGACATGTACGCTGGGCGTACACCTCGTACGCTGGGCGTACTGGGTGGATAAGACCAGAGGCTTTCAAGGCTATGACGTGGTTCATCCGTGGCCAAGAACACAAGTACGTTGGGTGTACTCCCTTACGCTGGGTGTACTCCGCATTTCCAAACTTCAAAAATTCGTAACTTTCGCATATGAGCTCCGTTTTTGACGTTCTTTATATCCACACGTAGGTGAGACTATGCTCTACAACTTCCATTTAGACTCCGTCGGCTAATTTTGACTTTATTTTTATTATATTATTAATAGGCCGGGACAGGAAAACTCCGTTAGAAATTCATAAATTCTTCATCCGACGTCCGTTTTCGTCTGCCTTTTTACCGTTGTACTAATATCGATGAGATCTTCAATTATCGTTTAGATTGTTTCGGGCAAATATCAATCGATCTCAAATTCGAACTTCGGGCTACATACTGCTAAGCTGAAAATTAGAAAAATCATAACTTCCTCATACGCAGTCAGATTTGGACGTTCTTTTTATGCACGCTCTTGGTTTAACATATTCTACGACTTTCATTTATATCACTAAGGATAAATAACGCTCTATCATAAATTCCATACTTACGTCACGCAGTGTCGTACCGGTTCTATCGCGCAACTTTGACAGGTCATAACTTCTTCATGACAACTCGGATTTCAACATTCTTTATATATTCGGAACCCTTGTCACGACCACTACGTCTTCATGTATCGATATCGGTTTTATCTAACATTTTATTTTTACGCTTATTTTTATTCTTAATTCAGTTAAGCCACACAATTCAGCATAAAACACATAATACTCACTTAATATATTTTTATTATTTCAAAATGAGTTACAAAGGTTAACTTAGACTATTACATTGCCATTAATGTCTAGCCCAGAAACAGGGGCGTTACAAAATATGCGTATATGCATTTGAAAAAATATAATATATGCACCTAAAACGTTGATTTTTTTGTTAAAAAAATGTAGTTTTGAAAAAAATTGCACTTTTTTTTTATAAATATCACAGTTTTTTTTTTTTGAAAAAAAGTCAGTTTTTTGAAAAAAAATACAGTTCTAGAAAAAATGTAGTTTTTTAATTTAAAAAATACATTTTAAAAAAAAAAAAAAAGATGCACTTTTTTAAAAAATATATTTTTTTCATTTTTTATCTGAAAATTTCATGTTTTTTGAAAAAAAAATAAACAATCCCCACTTTTTTAAAAAAAATCGATTTTTTTTTTAAAATAATCCCGAAATTTTGAGTTATTTTGTTAATTTTTAGACATTTATATTAATATATTAAAAAACACAAAAAAATTAAACATTAAATGGGATTGGTAGGATGACGATTATGTCTTTAACGAATTACTTTTGATCCAACGCTCCACTTTTAATTATCGGGTTCTCGGGAAACTTTGAGTTCCCAACCGATCTCAACCCTATATATATATATATATATATATATATATATATATATATATATATATATATATATATATATATATATATATATATATATATATATATATATATATATATATATATCAACCTAACAAATCATGCATGGGAATACTAAACCGTGAAATTCAAATTTTGTCAGAAGCTAATAAAATAGTTTTTTTTACCAAGTAAAATAAAAGTTTGAGCAGAAACTAAAAGTATCCAAAGGAGGGTATGATTCAGGATTGATAATCGAATCTCTGACTGTAATGACCATTGCTTCAATATTTGACCCTATTAACTATTCAAAATTTTCGTACTTTCCATGTGTTCATAATTTGTCATGCGTATGTGAATAATTAATTATCAACTGGTAATATTTATTATTTATGTCAAGATTTTTTTTGATGTGATTTGATTAATTTGATGGAGAAATGAAAGATGTTTCTAACAGTCTTCAACTAAAATGGATTTTTTTGCAAGTGATGTCAATCCTAGTTGGGTTGATGCACCGGGTTTTATACTCATGTGGGGCGTGAGGTCGGGAGTTCTATTCCCTTAAACTACCTCTTGTGGTGCCACATGTGGGGAATTTTTCCCTGGAAATCCCTATGGGGGCTGGGTTTGCCCTGTAAAGGAGTTCGAACCCGGGGTGCTCGTTGAAATATTGCGAGTAGGCTCCACTTAATTCGTTTGCCGTTTCCAAAAAAAACTAAAATGGATTTTTGGTTGTCTATTGCCATATTCCCTTTTGCGAAGATATAGGACGTGTTCGGCAAAATTAGCTGGTAGCAGGTAACTTGTAGTTTATAGTGTTTTGTTAAACGCTACATGAAGTAGAATATGAATTTGGAGCATTTGTTTAAACTAAACACTAGAAGCTTGTAGTGCCGAACACGCTCATATACTTTTTTGCGATATCCCTATTTGCATATATATATATATATATATATATATATATATATATATATATATATATATATATATATATATATATATATATATATATATATATATATATATATATATATATATGAAAAGGGTTTTTCATTTATACAATATATTAAGGCATTGAAGTATGTCACATGCCTATTATCATCACATTCTTCTATCACTAACATGGGATACCTGCCACTAAACATAACACTACATCTCATTTTTTTTAAATTAAATTTAATTCAAAAATACATAAAAATTCATATAATTGTTTTTTTAAATACTAATTTTCATTAATTTTAAATACTAAATTACATTAATTAAAAACTACATTTAACTTTAAAACTAAAAATTACATTAACTAAAATAAAAAACAATAAAAATAACATTAAGAATTAAAAGGCTAAAAGTACCAAACTTCTAATTTGTGTTTTTTTAAGCAAGGTTATTCCATTTTGGGTAATTCTTCAATTTTTGTCAAGCTTTGACATGTCTAAAACGTCGATGATTTGTGTTTTCATATTATTTCATGGCCACATTAACCGGATCGATACCAGCTTCGTGTATGTTAACAACAAAATTGTAAATTTCATTGAACTCAGAACATTTGGGCCTCATATCACGCCACTTCAAGCATATTTCATCAACATTTCGAATTACACAACTCATTAAACCATGGAAAGCACTTTCAACATTTATCCAAAAAGAACCGGCAGTTTTACCAGCGTCGTCTTCCGAAACTGCACCCATGCTTGTGCTAATTTCTCTTCTTCCTCTTCTGACCATTTTTTATTTTTGGGAGAAATAGTTTTTGAAGGATCAAACAACAAAAATGTATCTAAAAGGGAAAAGAATTGTATGAAAATAAGATGAGTGGTAGTATTTATAGTTGACTGTTGAAGAAATAGAAAAGAAGCCATTAGGGAGGAGAAGAAAGTGGTTAAACGAGATTTAATGCAAGAAATTAAACTATTCGCCGTTTGGGTTCGTTGTCCGAAGCACCACGACCACGACCCACCACGAACCACCGGGGTGGTGTGCATGGTCGTGGTTCGTGGCCACCTAGACCACGAACACTCTCGTGCTATCTATACTAGAAGGCCTTAATTGAAAAATCTACAACTCAAACATCGAATTTCCCAAATGGTAAGATGGTTTTTCGCGATTGGCCGTTTAAGAATGACAACTTCTTGTAACTATATAGCTAGCAACCTAGAACGACAAGCTTCACTAAGGTGTTTCTAAACCGTTTTGAAATGTTTAATATCATCGACCGCACGTTGTTGTTGAAGTTCATTTTTTTAAATTCAAAATTTACACTTTATTAAATTTCAGAATAAATGTTCTACATACGTTTATTTCGTTTTGTTTCAAATCTCTTAGAATTAAAGTTAAATCATTAATACAATACATCCAATTTTCTATAATTACAAATTTATATTAAACTTTTATTTTTAATAAACTAGTATATCTCACAACTAGTGTTTGATATTTAATATATATTTATATTTGTCCATTAAATAGGAAACATCTTTTGGAGGCAACCTATGGAAGATTTGTGACATCGGCCAAGCAGGCGAAGGTTTTTTCTTATGCCCGGGACGAAATATATATAGATTTAGAAATAGAATAATATGTATGTTAGTCGTTCTTAAAATTTTTTATTCCAATATCACAACATATAAGCTAATACAAACACTTATTTTCGAAATTGTGATCACCAATCTACAAAAATCTACAAGCTAATAAACATTTTACAAACAAGCATAAATATCTTAAATAATCAATCCTCTATACCTCCACACCCCCCCCCCCCCCCCCCCACACACACACACACACACTCTTTTTTTCTCTCTCTTAATTGTTGTGCATTGCTATATGATCGACAAATATTGTACGATTGTCTAATCTCAAATTTAGGATTGTCTAGTTTTAAGTAAATTACCAAATCATCCACATTTGTTTGAAGCTTATGATTCTTACTATATATATATATATATATATATATATATATATATATATATATATATATATATATATATATATATATATATATATATATATATATATATATATATATATATATATATAAGTTAGTCCAAAATACTTAAAGGGTTGTAATTATTACCATAGCAATATGATTTTAATATTAAATTGAACATATTGATTATTTATACAAAACTAAAAAATATATAATTTGATGTCTGCCCAACATGACCTAGTTTAGTTTTGATACATAAATGAATTATTTTGACACAAACCCATTATTTGGATCAGTATCTATTTCGACTTGTTACCCAAATTAGCCAACCCCATTTTGGATTACTTTAGCAAGTGGGAAAAGGACATTTTTCTTTGATCTTTTCTTCAACATATATGGATTCTTTTTTTATATTTTTAATTTGTAAAAGTTAATTTCCTCCTAAAGTTGTGCACATCTCAAGGAGACTTATATTTTACTGGAGACCGTATTGGAACCCTAGCTACCTTTGACCGGTGTTAATTATAATGCTTTGAACCGCCTATAAAACCCCCCATGCTCTTCTCCATGTAATCTCTTCTGTCCTCTTTAGACCACAACTACAGTCTCTTAGCTACACAAAAAACAAGAAAACATAGGAATCATTAAAGTATGTTGTTCATAAGGTTTGAAGGCTTCATACTTGCTCTTCTCATTGTTTCATTTGCCCTCCAAAATCTTTCTGTACATGCTGATCATCATCAAGGTAGTTCATATTTCATCCCCCCCCCCCCCCCCCCCCCCCCCCCCCCTCTCTCTCTCTCTCTCTCTCTCTCGCTTTCTCTCTCTTCTTTGAATCTTTGTGAACTGATCAATGTTCTCTCTTTCTTAGTTGTCTTTTTGGTTGAAAGGAGATTAATGGGAGGAAATTCAATCAAAGAAGCTCAAGAAAAGGATGCATCTGCCAAGAAGGTAAAAGTTTTGTTTTTGACCCAACTGATATCTAACACGTACTTTGAACCTAATGCGTTCGAGTCTTTCTAACAAAAGGTCTGTGTGTCTATCATATCTTGACCACCTTTTCGGAAAAAAAGAAATTTTTTCAACGTTAAGCCATCTGGTTTTGTCATATTTTATAGAGTTCTTGAACTCAACACTCTCATCATCTCGGTCTTCTAAAGGAGCTTAAATGGGTATTCGGGATATCTAACAACTAAACAATAACCAGAAGTCTATTTCTTGATTTAATCGTGCCTTTTTTAATACATAGAAAGTGTTAATTACAAGCTTCTGTAACTTTCAACAGGAACCCATCCACGTCGCTGGAATTTCAAGGATTGCTGGCGTATCAAGCAAAGAGAAAGTCGGAGGAAGGAAAATGGGAATGAATTTGAAGAAACGAGATGCAGAAATGGATTCAAGATCAAGCACAGGTGATGCCCAGAAGTTGAATGTGGAAGCAGGTTTTGTTGCTTTCACTGCTGATTATCATGTGCCAAAACACCACCCTCCTAGGAATAATTGAAAACAGGCAATAAAATATTACTAATTACTGCTTGTATTTCTTAATTTAATTATAATTAGATCCCTTTTAAGTATAATCACCTTTTCTTTAACCCTATGCATGTGTAGCAATTTTATAAAGCTAATACACTGTAGTTATTTGACCTTTAAAGTAAAAAAAAAAAAAAATGTTTACGGAGACAGTATTATGGCAACTAATTAACCCACTTATTTTAAAACCTGTTTGGCAGCAAAAGATGTGTTTATTAGGTTTAATTAATTGTAATTATATTGGAAATTAACATGCTTTTGTTATATTACTATGAACAGATAAGAACGCTTCAAAGGAAGGACCACAAGATTTCTTGGATAACCAAGTAATTATATAATTTCTAAATCTTTTGATTACATATATATATTAACAATGCTTCTCATTTGACCTAAACACAATGAATCTTGAGCATTCACGTGAACAAATCTTGGATTATCTTCAATACGTCATTTAGACATTGTGTCTGTCACTTGCAGGGACAAAAATGTACCTTGGAGACGATGGCAATAAACCCTAAAAGAAGCTTGCAAAAACAAGTCTCGAGTTTGAACACAAATCATATCATTTCTAATGAAGATCAGAGTGACGAATGGAGAAAACTACTTGAAGAAGCTGATCAAAAAGTTATGCAGATGATGAGAAGGGACTACAGTGGTATGAGGAGGCCTCGTCGAAAGCCTCCTATCAACAATCAGGAGCCTAGAAACTGACTTAACCAACTGGTGGTTTTGTTTAATATTTAGGCCTATGATTTCCAACTATAAAACGAAAAATAAGTATTAAGAAGTTAGGTTTAGGCTCACAATTTTGATCCCTCCATAGAAGTGAAGTCCGGCCCCTAACATATATATACTTAGATAGGATTAACAACTAGCAAAACCCAAGAACGGTATTATTTTTCTTTCTGGGTGTTTGTATTTTTTTGTTTAATTTTCATAATAGAAGGGTCATGAAATGTTTTGCTGATGTTTTGTAGATTATGTATGCTTTGTTTTAAACATTAAAGTTTCCTAGTCTTGTGAGATCATGTAGTACTATATATGTTTTATTTTTAGCAGCAACAACTACATTAGTACCACTAGCAAGCTTGTAGAGGAAACAGTTAAAGATTTGGATAGTTTCACTTCACTATAATAAATGTTGGCATTACCGGCGACGTCTTTATTGGCGACATGTAATTGATGCGTTATATGTCACCGCTATTGCCCTACGTCGCCGCTAAAGAAGTCGCCACTAATGCTAACTAACAGCGATCCGCGTCAAATTGCCCCCATCTGTCCGATTTTCTTTCAATTGAAGGGTTGTAGAGGAAAGCGAAAACGCGTTGACTTTTCCCTCTAATATAGAAAATTCAAATTTGAACATCCTGAAAGTGACGAAAAGATCGAATTTCCCCACTGGTTTCTTGAAAATGTAATAATAATTAACAAACAAATATCTTTGATAAATATAACGAATCAAGAATACATAACACATCAACATATGTTTAATAGGTTTATCAAATGGAAAAAGAAAACTCTCTGGAATTCCACAAAGAGTTGTCAGCCCTTTCAATGGGCTCACAAATGGATGTTTATACTTACACTGTGTGCATAGTCAATGGTGTTAGGTTTATGGTATTTAGTCGTGATGCACAACGCAACACGCAAAACTCTTCGGTTCTAGCGGTTGGTAAGGACGGAGAGAAATATTATGGTCAGTTAGAAGAGATTATGGAGGTGTAATATTAATATGATTATTCGACTGTAATATTTTGGTGCAAGTGGTTCGATACAGGAGATATTCTTGATGATAATTTCATCAGTATCAACACAGAAAAAGAAGCGTACCAAGATGATCAACTCATATACGTTTCTCAAGCCAAACAAGTGTTCTACATCCGCGAGCTTGTTAATCATCGAAGAAACCAAAACAACAACCCTCGTTGTGTCATCGAGCATGTTAATCATCGAACTATTTGGGATCTACCCTCCGACAACGCTCGTGTCTAAAATGCTTACAGTGACTCTGTCCAAGATGTCGACAATGTGGAGGCTGAAAATGTTAACACAGTTCAAAACCACTCTTCATTTGGAGCTAGACTTTTTATTGACTCTCACAATACTTTCAAAACAATGTTGATGTAGCTCAAAACAATGTTGATTATGACGATGAGGACGAGACTGAAGTACCTTCGCCAACGAGTAGAATCGATAATGTTTCCTAGAAAGAGACTGATTATGATGATGACGATTCTGATTATGATACTAATGAAGAAGACATTGAAGTATATGATGAAGATTCTGATTAAAAAAATCAAATGCGTTTTTTCTGTAATAGAAACTTTATTTCAAGTGTACCTTTAATTCATATTGCTTGTCTAACTTTTATTTATGTTGTTCGTCTATATTGTATATCTTACAATTTCGCATGGTAACTAACTTTTATTCATATTGTATTTCTATATTGTATATCTTGTAATTTACAGGCTACAGATGAGGTTTACTTGGACGATACTCTTTGCCATGATGGCTGATGTTATGGGAATTGGACATGGAGGTGATGGAGTCGGGGATCCACCACCTCCAGTAGGCTTTGGTCGTGGTCAACATGAACACGATTGTAAGTTTTATTATGATATATTTATTAGCTATTTTTATTTGTAACGTCCCAAAAACACGACCCCAAAAGTTCATTTTAATTTCATAATAAAAACCATAATTACCAAGTCATACATAAGCATCATATCAATTCAAAGTATCAGGTCTAAAACATTATTTTCTTTTATCAGAGTAAAACATCCCAGGCTGAATAAACAATGGTGTGTGTCATGTGATCACCCCGAGCTCTTCCCTCTGCTACCGGAAGTACCTGAAACCAAAACTGAAAACCGTAAGCATGAAGCTTAGTGAGTTTCCCAACCTACCATATACCATGCATAAACACATATTGCAAGCAATGGGCCACACCCACTACATCGGGCCCCGCCTGGCTTCGAGCCCCGCTCGGTATACAAATCTGTTTCCCTTAGGCCCCGCCTGACTCTAGGCCTGTCCCGCTAAACACATTCAAACATATAATCATAACACATAACACGTAAGGTAACATACTCTACTATATTCCTATACTAAGGCCTCACCTATCTTGGGCCTCACCCCTGTCCTGCTACTGGTGAGTCATGAAACCCCGTCCATGCTCCTGTTATTAGTGAGATACGTCCCCCCGCCCACACTCACTCCTCTCCTATATCGGACCTCGCCCCTGCTCTGCTACTAATGAGATACGGAACCCCGTCCATACTCTGCTAGTGATAAGATACGGGACCTCGCCCACACTCAACTCCCTACCAGGAACATACAAGTATCACACAGAGAACAAGTATAATCTAACATGCAAACCTTCTTTAGGCACCCGCCCAATATCGGACCTTGGTCCGGAATATCATACTAGCATACAACGCCTAGGGCTAACCCCTGGGTCTTCCTACTCATAACTATATGGGCTGACATTGTGGCCTTAGACCCATTCACACGATGAGGAGACTCATCTTGAACTGCTAAACCCTTGCTGATATCCCTCTAGCTGTTATGTGACAATTCTCGAACCTCTGCTCATTCGGCTCCCCGAGCTATCAATACCAAAACATCACTTAGTATAATAAATTAATTCTTCATAGGGTAGAATGACCATTCTACCCCTCCTAACCCAACTTGATACATATCCAAGATCCATTACCATGATTCACAAAGCCCAATACTAGGTAAGCTTCTCAAGCCCACTAATGGCCCAATTTGCTCCATTGGGCCCAATCCCTTTAATAGGCCTTGCCTTAAGCCCATAACATATTTTAGCCCATATTACATGACTCCTATTGACCCACTATGGCCTAGAGGCCCAAAGTCCAAAACACAACCCAAGTCGAGGCCTAAAAACGCAAACCACAAACTGGCAGAGTACGTAAGGCGTACTCCTGGGTACGCTAAGCGTACTGGCTGGTGGAACTGCGGGGAGCCGTAGCTTTCACTAGTCAGAGAGAGAGCGCTGTGGAATTACGAGGAACCATAGTTTTCACCAGCCAAAGCATGACACAGAAGAGTTCTTAGGCTTGTGTAGCCTCATCAATTGAATCTGGAGGATCTTGGTGGTTGAGCCAAGGGAGAGGCCGATGTCTCAATATCTGACAAAAATCGTTATATCCTGTTATTGAATTCAACTCTCTAGCTTGAGTCTGGACTCGTTCATGTGTTTAGTAGGCAAGATAAGGTTTCGGACTCATAGATAGGTTCATTATGAGAAGTATTGTTCTCCATCAAGATATATTAGACCAGAGTGAGTTAGTTCGTCAGTATGGGGAGAACCGCGAAACGCATGGAATCAGTGGTTGGTAAACGACAGAGTTCGGGGGTGAGACAATTTCAGATAAGTTGTAGTTTTTGCTTGGGGTAGAGCAACTACATGACTTGTGTGCCACGATGAGTTGAGGTAGCTATTATGAACAGGAGAGTTGTAAAGTCCTTTTATTGTGTGTGCAAGGGGTAGCCCTTGGAGGTTCGACCGTTGGGTCAGGAGTTGATCTGATACTCCGAGTTGGGAGTGTTTTATCTAAGTCTGTTGTTCGATGAGCGATTATCAGGGTGATATTCGACATGGGTGGTCTGTCGGGGAGACAGACCACTATAGTTTCCAGTTCTGGAAAGTTAGAGCAGGTATCTTCACGGAAAAAGGGGTCCATCCTTCTTTGGCTTGGGACATTTTTATTTGGTTTTGGATGTCTTGGGAGAAGGATCGTTGAATGTTAAAAGATTTTCCGCTTGTGCTTCTCGGGTTCTTTGTTTCGATCTGTGCGAAGAGAAGGAACGATTTTGAGGGCGAAATCTAATTTAAGTGGGGGAGAATTGTAACATCATGTTCCGTATTGTTCTGTGATTTAAGGCTCGTGGGCCGTAATCTTAATATGAGAAGGTTTTGAGATTTTAAAGGAGAAATGTTTAGGCCTTCTTGGATATGGATAACATGAATTGTGTGAGAAAAGGGTTCGGGTTGTGCATTAGGTCCCAAGGGTATCGGCAAGTGTTGGTTTGGGCTTTTCATAAATTTTGGATCTGAGCTCGAGTGGGCTCTAGGATATATAGAAGTGTAGAGCTTCTCGTTACCTTTTCGTGGATACAAAGTTCGCCGAAAACGGATATCAGGTGAGGAAGCTATGACACTTGGAGGTTTTTGACATAAATGGTCCCTTAAGGAGAAGAGTTGGCATAGAAGGCCACGCATGAGAAATGCAAGCGCGTGGGTACACCCAACGTAAGGCTGGGCTACGCCCAGCGTATAAGGGAAATGGTCGCGGGTACTCCTTGGTGTACACCCAATGTACAAGAGGTACACCCAGCGTACTTCCAGAGTCCAGAAACCCTAAATTTAAGGTGTGCCACTATTTATAGAACATTATGGTCCGAACCCTAGCCTCCATGTTTGTTCCCCAACCTCATAGAAGCCGTTGAATGCCTCATATCTTCTTCCTTGGGGAGATTTGGTCTTCAAGAGGATCATTTGGTGGTGTAAGCTTGGGATTTGCAAAAGAGGAAGTTGGCCAGGAAGAACTTGGGAGTTTGGAGCTCATAGATCTGGAATAACATCATCATTTGGAGCTCTTCTGAGGTATAATGTTCATAACTTTACTCAAAAATGCATAGATCTTGTGTAGTGGAGTTTTGGAGTTGTTTTAGTCCCAAGTTTAGACAATTAGACCTTTATGTTGGAATCTCGTTTTTTGAGCTTAGGGTTGCCACCCTCACAGCTAAAAGGGTCCCTTAAGCAATAAAGTTTCAATATTGATGGTCCTAATGAGTTCATGCATGATATTTAGCTCTTGTTATGGAAGTATGTTGTTGCCTTTTAAGTTTGAGCTTATTTGGTGAATTGCAAGTCACCAAGATTATGACTTTAAGGATTAAGAGGATAATAAGGTCTTGGATTTGAATTTTTAGCCTCTAGAATGAAGTAATAAGCACTTTATGGAAAAGGCCTTCACAGGAAGGTTATGCTAAGCATACGTGCAGGTACGCCCAACGTACTCGCCATCGAGTTGGTACGCTTAGCGTACATAGGTGTACGCCCTTCGTAACTTGTCTGTGTTGGATTTTGTGATTTGGTCTATGTTTTGGGCCATGTCTTGGGCTGTTGGGCCATCAATAGTTTGAATTTATGGGCCAAGGATACATTTGGGCTTGAGGTGAGGCCCATTGGAGGGAGTGGACCCAGTTTAGCAAAGTGGGCCTTTAGTGGGCTTGGGGAGTATATCTAATGTTGGGCCTACCATTTAGTTTGAGAATTGGGCCTTGGTGGGCCCAATGGGTTTTAGTCCATTGATGGGTTAGTTAGTGGACTACCTTTAGACCTAATGAGCGGGAGTTGAGAATTAGTTCCTAATTGGGATAATTGTGGGTTTGGCACAGAGTTAGAGGTTGGTGCGTGGCAGCAGCGTATATAGAGATTGTTCATCATCCGAGGTGAGTCTTCTCACTATACGTTACCTAGAGTGGTATTTATGTGTGACTGAAGGTCTTATTTGCTTACTTGAGTTATCCATCTTGTCTATGTGATATTATGTTATGATTTATTCAGACCGGACCGGAAGGTCCAATGATATATATGGCCGGAAGGCAATCAGAGTTATGAGCCGAAAGGCAAATCATGGTAGGACCGGAAGGTCTACCAAAGCTGTAGAGCCGGAAGGTCCACTGAGACACATTGGCCGGAAGGCATCATTGAGTTATAGCCTCGAGTGGCTAGTATGTTGTATGTGGTATTTTGGGGAACTCACTAAGCTTCGTGCTTACTGATGTGGTGTTGATTATGATGGCATGTGCGGAATATGAAAGATCTAGTGAATCAACATGTAAAATCAAGAACACAAGGAGTAAATAAATCTGTGTAAGCTCATATTAGATCTAGAAAGATTATACAAATGGGTTTGTACACAATTTCTCTCTCTAGTCTAACACTCCAAATGGTTCCTTACCTAAAATAAGTGCCACTCACTTCCTTATAAAGGAAAGGCAACTCATTACACACACAAGTGGGTAAAGCCTCATCCAAGCATGACTTTGCACCCTAACATTATCCCCCTCAAAGTTAGGATTGGATGCCCCGGCTTCAGTATTCAACGAGCTAGCACGATCAAGACCAAACTCCCCATCGAAATAACACCGGTCTTCAAATCCGCAAATGAATATCCTACAAACCCGAGAAGCTTCGAATACCCATCATTCTCCCCCTTTTATAATCAAAAAATGATTATAAAACTCATTCAGGGTGAGAAGCGCCCGAGGAATGAACAATACAATACTTCCCCTTGATGTGTACCAAAAATGAATCACCAAAAATCTTGCATGGAAAAACAATCACGAAAAAGCCACAAAAATTTTCCAATTTGTGAAAGAATTTGACTTTTCGGGTGAAAGTTGTAACACAAGAAATCAGAAAGGCCCAGAAAGGAAATGTAACATCCCAAGTCAGAATCAAGAGTTCAGGGGGTAAAGTGTAAATAAAGAAGGGGACTCGACGAGTAGGTATCCCGACTTGCCGAGTTGGAGCGGGATTTTGGTCGCGAGTTAAGTGACCAACTCGTCAAGTCGGTAGTTAGACTCGACGAGTTGGTGCTGAAGAGAGAAAAACCCTAATCTCGGGGTTGTGCCCTATATAAAGAATGTTATGTTCCTCGTTCAGCCTCTTTACCCTCCCTTTGAGTTCCAGAAACCCCAAAATTCATGTGAGGCTTCATTGCAGAGGAGATTGGGTGCTTAGAAGAGGAAATTGGTGGAAGGAGCTTGAGAAATTGGAAGTTAGCACCAAGGGCTTGTATAAATCTGTGATCTACATCAGTTTTGGGCACATCTCTGAGGTAAGGAGCCTTATCTTAAGCTATTTCCTTTTTGGTGTATCCTTGGTGGTTGTTTTGGGAGTCCCTTAGCTTGTTTTGAGACCTATCTCGAATTTGGGAGTTAGATCTGGGGTTGCTGCTCCAGATCTAGACTCATGATGGCTTAGAATGTCATAAAGCTTCAGTTCTTGGGTTGTTGGTAAATCCCCTTTGTCTAAAACCCAATCCCTAGTGTGTTTTGGGCTTATATCTCCTTGGTATCACGTAAAGTTTGCAACTTTACGTGAGGGATAGCTTGTAGAAGGGTAGATATGTGTATTGGAGCCCCTGCATGGCTTGAAAAGCCTCTGAATGGATTGAGAACTAGAGATACTCGGCAAGTCACATGAGTGTACTTGACGAGTTGTATGAATATGTGCATGAACTCGGCGAGTTGGAAGAACAACTTGGCGAGTATGTTGAATATTGCCTTGGACTCAGCGAGTCTAGTCATGGAACCCTAACCTTTTCTGGTTAAGTCGTGAATCGGTGAGTCGAGGGACGACTCGGTGAGTTGATCAGGATGGGACTCGAAGATTCTTGGACTCGACGAGTCAGCGGGTTGACTCGGCGAGTAGAGTCAGTCAGGAAGTTTGACTTTGACTAAGGACTTTGACTTTGACCAAGAGTTGAACAGTTGACTTCTAGGGGTATTTTGATAATTATTGGCATTTATTGAGTTTAGTTATTTAGTGTTGAGCAGTGGTGGAGTTCGTGTCGGTGGTTGGAGTAGCGTGATCTTATTTCTTCAGCCGACAGTTGCAGGTGAGTCTTCTCACCATACCAATGGGTCTAAGGCACCAAGGTCGGCCTTCTTATGTTGTGTGATTTGATAGTTAGCTTTATGCTAGGTGGTATGCTGGTAATTATGTGATATGCTAGTTGTCTTTGTGATACTTGCATGGAATACCATGTGGGGTAGCCCATGGCACAATGGTATAAGACCCTGGGGGTAGCCACGACATCCTTACAGGTTTATGTACGTGTTATGTGTAGATGTTTATGTGATGCATGATATGCTATTTGGTTATATATGGTATTTGCAGGGAAGACCGCGGGGGAAGCCTGTGGCATTGGATGTAAGACCATGTAGGGTAGCCCATGGCAGTCCTAGGTAAAGACCATGTGGGGTAGCCCATGGCAGTCCTAGGTAAAGACCATGTGGGGTAGCCCATGGCATTGGATGTAAGACCATGTGGGGGAGACCATGGCGGTCCTAGGTAAAGACCATGTGGGGTAGCCCATGGCACTATTACATATTTTATGTATGAAGGGCTTATGTGATATATGGTAGCTTTTATAGCTAACAATATATATGATATGTGTGTAGCTTTTATAGCTATCAGAATATGTGATATGTGGTTTGTGTGAATGGTATGCTCTGGGAAACTCACTAAGCTTCGTGCTTACAGGTTCGTTTATGGTTTCAGGTATCATCGTTTTGGAAAGGAAGAGCTCGGGTCGATCGCGGTGCACACACCTATGATTTCCGCAATGAATGATTTTGGGATAAACTATGATAAACGATTTGATTGACTATGATTGATTGTTTGAATTAAATGGTATCAATGTTTTAGTTATATTAAAAATGAAATTTTTACCCCTGGTTTTTGGGACGTTATAAAAAATGCAAGATTTTCCAAAAACCGAGTAGAAATTGTCACTTTCTGAAACTTGCAGGGACCCATTGCGCCAAAAACAAATATATATGTGAAACTCTATCCCATTTGCGAAACTGGTCATAAATCGTAAATTCACACAAACTGCAGGGGCCAAAAATGCACAATCTTCAATTTCCAGCAAAAAATTAGTCATTTTTCGAAATTGGGCGTAAAATACCAAACTTACGAATCCTCAGGGACTATTTTCAAAAAATCTACCCTTTGTACACAAATCATACGAAGAATCCCCAAAATATACGAAGCTCCAAAGAATTTTCGACTTTGGGTGAAAAGTGTCAAACATAAGAAGTGTCAAGGGCCATAAACGAAAATTTGTTTTTCCTTCTTTCAAGTCATATGAATACGAAGCCTCTCCAGTGAACAGTAACCTATCGTACAACTCAAAAACCCCTTTCGTCCATTCGTTCACAATCAACCTCATTCAAACCCAAAACCAAATTTTCTCCGATTCAACACAAATATTTGAAATCAAGCTTGCAAACACGATTCTCATATGAGCTAAATCGTGAACTCAAATCAATCAGATAGCAAAGCCATTGACATCAAACCCAACTATCCATTAACAAATCTCAATTCCAATTGATTTCATAGCCTTCGTTTTTTCAATCACTAATCTTCACATACGATCTCAAAATGATTTTGATTCCCAATATTAAATGCATTTTCCCAGTCTATTTCAAAACCAGTAGACCAACATCTACTCTTCCCAATCGATACCCATAAACAATAAAAAATTGAACCTTCGCACATCGATTTCCAATATCAAAGAATTCGTTAACAACACCAAAATCAACCCTTCGAATATCACGTCCCAGTCCAACCCTTCGAAATATCAGACCCTTCACACATTAACTATCATCCAAATCACAATTTCATGTCTTCGACTGTCGAATCTAAAATTGCTAATCATCGAATGATTGTAACACATGCTTCGCTTGTTGAGACTAACTCAAAACATCGATATCTAACAATCGACTCCAAAGATTTGTTTTTCGACTCAAATGACTCAAACGACTCAAAACAAGAACATCAAAAACGAAATCGATTCTAGATTCATCAAGAAACTGATTTTGACTTCCGCTTTGACTTTCTTCTTTCAAAACACAAATAGTTCGACTCCAATGAATTAAGCATCAACAGTCATATCAAATACTATCAATCCTTCATCCAAAACTATTTGATTTCAAACAGCTTAAATCGTGTATTGATTCAGTAACAATCTCACAAACAAAAGTCGATTTTGACTTTTAGTCAACTCGTCCATTGGATGTTGATCGATTAAACTCATGAAATCAGCCAAATATCGATATTAAACTCCGATGCTCATCCGAATCGATCAAGGAAAAGAAAAAAAAACTTTTGACGACTCATTTAGGATTGTTTTTGATGGATTAATAAGATACTGATCAACGAATTGGGCTTGAAAATTAGATCGACGAATACGATCATTTTGAAATTTGGTTTGGGTTAAAAAGGATTTGATGAACAGTAATGTATTATGCGATTTGGGTTCAAGATGAAATCAAAACAAAATTAAATGTTTGTTTTGGGTTTGTTATTAAAAAAATTATTGTTGGATTACCAATGGTATTGAAACATATTAGATCCAACGAGACAAATCGATCAAAAATGAAAAATGAAAAATACGAATTGAAATCACGGACATATTGGAATCCATTTGAGAATTTGAGATACCTTTTTGACGAATGGAGTTCCATTTTCAACAAACGAATCAAATTTGGAAGATCTTGGTTCTTTTGTCGGAATGAAAAAATCTCCAATTTGAACATTGTACCACCCATTATGTGAGATGTACAACTCATTCTTCGTGTTCTTCGTGTTCTTGAAAGATCCAAGAACATCTTCAAAAGCACCACCAACACTATTGGGTTTTGACTTCAAATTCAATGCAACATTTGGAGATTGTTGCTTGGGAACCCAAATTCGCTTCACGGATTTTGGCTTCACAACATTTGACGATTTTTGTGAGTAAACCCGCTTATTTTTCCGATTAATCTTCTTCCTCTTTTTCTATCTCATCTTTTTGCATCTTGAAGACTTGACTTCATGAACAAACCCACTTTCCACAACTTGAACTTTGTGAGTTTGAATCAAATCTTTTGGAGTTTGATACTTGTGAACTTCTTGAATCACCGGCTTTTGATACGGAATCATTCCTTCAAATGAATCACAAGAACACATATCATCAGTTTGAACTACAATTGAGCAAAAAACTTTTTCATCTTGAGAATCAACTTGAACTCCTTTTTCTTGAACATCAAGAACATCACATTGAACTCCATTGTCAAGAACTTCAACAAACTTAATAGCACAAAGATCATTTAGGTCTTCAATAAGAGAAACATATTTCTTTTTGAACAAATATTTTTCTTCTCCAATCTTATCACTACTACGTGTTGTTATGGACCATGTAATTGATGGGTTTAAGAAACAAGAACTTTCCTATGTGCACATGCAAACCCTAATTGCTTGGATCTAGGTTTCTCTAATTGAACATGCATTTAATTCAAGACTTACAATACTATATCTAATGTAAACAAGTGATTCTAATCATATGAAATTGGATCTAGAACAATACCTTGGATTACTTGCTTGATACTTCTTCTTCTTGGAGCTTAGAGTCACAATTGTCACTCCTCTAATGTCTTTCAAAAACCAACTAGCAAGAAGATGATCTTGAGAGAGAGGGAGGAGGGTGAGAAATCGGCCCTAGGGTTTCTTGCCTTGCATGAGTGCCGATTTCCCTCACCCTAGGGTCCTATTTATACTATGAGCTACTAGGGTTTCATCTTTAACCCTAATTGAATAACTTAGGCCCTAAGCAATCCAAGATCCTCCTAGATACTAGGCTTGGACGAATTTAAGGTTCCCAAACCCTAAATTTCTTCCACCCTCATATCCATAAGGATACATAGCCCAAAACACAACTATCACACATTTGACAGTTTATGCCCCTTTATTCAATTAACCTCTTTAAGTCACCAAATTAATTTTTAATTAATATATGACTTATATTAATCAAATAACAATATTATTCCTTTAATATATTATTCTCATAATATATTAACAATAATATCTCTTCTCTCTTAAGAAATCATCCTATCAAGTTACTATGGTGAAGGCAGCCCAAAAGGACCATGCACAACCGGGTCAAGTACTTACCAAATATAGTTACAGCCTTAGACACTAATCCAACAGTAATATCAGCCATCCATTTGATCTCACAAAGTGGTTGAAATTTCAAGCTTCCATGATCATCCTTCAATCCTCCATAAGAAACCATAGTTTCCCAAAAAAATCAACTTGTTTAACACCAACCCATAATATTGATCTTTATTGACTTTGTATTTGCTACCTTCAACAATCACAATCCAAGAATTGTAAGGCAAATTCACCATGATTACAAAAAGTTGAAGATTTCTAGAGAGAGAAAGTGATTTTGAATGGGTTTTCTAGAGAGAGAAAGAGACACTAACAAGTATTCTAGAGAATTATGGATCAAATCAAGGAAAAATTCGACTTTTAGAACACACAACACTCTCTAATCACAAAGATCAATAAGAACATGAAGAATCACCCAATCAAGATAGCCATCAAGGATCAATTCTTGATCTAATCAAGAACACCCGCTCTAATACCAGTTGATGTGGTGTTGATTATGATGGCATGTGCGGAATATGAAAGATCTAGTGAATCAACATGTAAAATCAAGAACATAAGGAGTAAATAAATCTGTGTAAGCTCATATTAGATCTAGAAAGATTATACAAATGGGTTTGTACACAATTTCTCTCTCTAATCTAATACTCCAAATGGCTCCTTACCTAAAATGAGTTCCACTTACTTCCTTATAAAGGAAAGGCAACAAATTACACACACAAGTGGGTAAAGCCTCATCCAAGCATGACTTTGCACCCTAACACTTACCGTGTTATGTGTTATGTGTTTCAGGTTCTTATCAGGATCGCGGGAAGGCGGCGGCTCGATTGTACACACAGGAGAAAAGAGTCATGAATGGGGATCCTGGATTTTGATAATGTTTTGAAAAAATTGTTGACTATTAAATGGTGTTTATTTAAAATGACATGTGTTTTATGAAATTCATAATGAAAAAAATTATTTGTAAATTTACGGTGTTACAAGTTGCTATCAGATCCTTGGTTTAAGGGATTCAGATACACCTTTGGGTATGTATGGACTCAAACTGAGGATTTGAGGAAAGTTTTCAAAAGAAACATTTTTCTAGAAACGAGTAAAATATTTCAAGAGAAAGAGGAAAAGAGCAGTGTGTACAATCAGCCAGCGCCCGAATGGTGATTTCCAAAAATACCCTTACGTTGTGCGTTATGAATGTTATGTGATATGTTATGTATGTTAGGGAGTAGGTTAGGCACTTCATATTATAGGATTAGAGTGGCCGATGAGCCAGATTCATAACACCTTCCACGTGTCCCAGCTGAGGAAGTATGTGGCCGATGAGATGGCAGTGGTACCGCTAGAGGACATTCATGTGGATGCGAGCCTGAGTTATATTCAAAGGCCGATCACGATTTTGGATCGAAAGGTAAAAGTTATAAGGAACAAAGAAGTGCCCTCGGTTCAAGTCCTGTGGAAACCTTGGAGAGGGTCCGAGTTGACTTGGGAGCCGGAGTCAGACATGCAGGAGCAATATCCAAAATTATTTGCGGAGCATGACTTCGAGGGCAAAGTCTGATTCTAGTGGTGGAGAATTGTAACATCCGGATCCCCAGGTACATCACTTTGATTATTTATTTTTGAAGTTGATAGAGTGACTCGACGAGTTGGTGTTACAACTCGCCGAGTACTATCGCGACTGGCCACGTGGGTTTAATGATCTACTCGACGAGTCCGAGAGGCGACTCGTCGAGTAGCCGTTGGAATGAGAAACCCTAAATCCCCGGGTTTGGGGCCTATTTAAAGGCACTTATAGCCTCCTTTTGCGGCCACATTTCCTAGAGAGAGACCCTAAACGATCTTTAAGCTTATAGAGAGGAAGAGAGAGCAAACCTTGAGCATTTTGGTGTATATTTGCGAGGAAAGGAGAAGGTTTTCAAGCAAGGAGAAAAAGAAGGTTGTTAGATCTGTTGATATTCATCCAAGAGCTTCTATTAGAGGTATCAACTTCAGACCTTTCTCTTTAATTTGAGTAGATCTCCCATTTTGAAGATTAGGGATTCTTTTTTGTATATTTTGGGACTTTGATGATTTGGGGTTCATGAGGAGGCTTGAACTCCAGATCTAGACCTTAGGAGGTCCTTAGCATCTAAAGATTCCTGCTTTATTCAGCCTTGGTGGAATTTTTGAGTGAAAACCCCATTTAGATCATGTTCTTGGCATTTCATGCCCAAAATGCCATGCATGGACATAAAAACTAAGACTTTATGTGATGAATGAGCCTTGAGAGTGTGGATCTGGAGTTTAGGAAAGTATCCTACCTTAAAATCGTCTGAATGGACTCGCCGAGTTGATGAGCTGACTCGGCGAGTAGATTAGGGTTGTCCCGATTAGCTGGATCATGCGAGAGCTCAACGAGTTAGGGGTTAACTCGACGAGTTGGACCTTCATGAGATTGTCGAGAATTAATGGGACTCGACGAGTCGCACGAGTACACTCAGCGAGTCTGGTTAATTTGGACTGTTGACTAGAGTTTGACGTCTGTTGACTTTAAGTTCTGGTTAAAATGAGTAATGGAGGTCAGGAAGGGGTAAAATGGTCTTTTACCCATTTCTAGGACTAAGAGTGTAAGAGATATCAATGAATGGTGTATTTAAGTGTGAGGAGAGTATTAAATAGAGATATTATCCTTGTGATAGGCGGAGGCTAGATCGAGGATTCCGAGCATGAGATTTTACTAGCTAGCTTACGAGGTGAGGCTCCTCACTACACTTTACCTATAGTGGTAATTATGGGTGACCAGAGGATCTTATGTGCTTGCTTGAGTTATGCATTTTCTATGTGATATGTGATATGTGCTATAATATTATGTGATACTTATACCGGACTGGAGGGTCCAACGAACTATGAGACCGGAGGGTCCTCACTTAGACCGGACCGGAGGGTCCTCACTGAGACCGGACCAGAGGGTCCAATGAGCTGTGGGACTGGAGGGTCCCACTGAGACACATTGACTGGAGGGTCTTATAGAGTTATAGCCTCAAGTGGCTAATTATTTGTGCATTTTATTTTTGGGAACTCACTAAGCTTCGTGCTTACCGTGTTATGTGTTATCTGTTTCAGGTACTTCCGAGGATCGAGGGAAGGCACCAGATTGATTGTATACACACCTGTGTTGGAGTTATATTTTTATGGATCCTGGATTATGATGAACACTTTTTGAAACTATATTGATGATTGATGTTTGACATTTTTGAAAGATGTGGCATGTGTTTATTGTAATTGAATGAAAATTTTGGTTTGAAAATTTACGTTATTACAAGTTAGTATCAAAGCCTTGGTTTGAGGGATTCGGATGCACCTTCGGGTATGTCTGGACTCAAACTGAGGATTTGAGAAAAAATTTCAAGAGAAACGATTTTTCTAAAACGATTAAGAGTTTCTAAGAGAAAAACAAGAAGAGCATTGTGTACAATCAGACAGAGCTCGAACGGTGATTTCCCAAAATGTGCTTCTTTTTGTGTTATGAGATATTATGAGATAAATTATGCATGCCAGAGAATAGCCTAGGTATTTCATATTTTAGGACTAGAGTGGCCTGATTTATGATGCCTTAGCCTAGGAGTTACTGCTACTCGTGAGTTGCTTTAGTGCGAGTATGTAGCAGAGATGAGCTTATGAGAGGTCTACTATGAGAGTACTCGATGTTTGACAAGATATAGAGTACTTTTGATCTAGGATCCTGGGAAGAAGGCTTGGGATGAGCACATATGCGGTGTGGAAGGTAGTATTGGGCCCGTACTACTGGAAACACCAGATCGGTGAGCAATCCAAGTAAGAATCCTTAAGGTGCTAAGGAACAAGTAGGGGTGAGTGATCAAGTGTGAGTATTCTCGATCGAGTCTCTGATTACTTTATGTTGTGCTTTAGAGACATCATGGTGGCTATGCGCCACAACCCTAAGAGCAGTAGAGTTAGTGATGAGGAGATTCACAGGATGATTCATGATGAGGTGGTCACAGCTATCCCAGAGATGTTTGGGTCTATTAAGACCACACTAAATCAGACGTTTGATGAGTGATATGATTATGTTACTGAGGCGGCTATTGCTGCAGCCACCGCAGTTGTCGTTGCTGCCAGGCCACAAGGGGTGACTCATTATTGTACTGAGAGTTTAGCAACATGAAGCCACCAGAGTTTGATGGGACTCAGAATCCGATTTCCGCGATGAGATGGATCTCTGACATCGAGGGGTGTTTCTACACTTGTTCCTGTACGGATGATTTGAGGGTATGGTTTGCATTGAACCAGCTTCGCTTGGGGGCGAAGGACTGGTGGAAGTTTGTGACAGCCAGTTTCACTCCTGCAAAGCTCACTGCAGTGTCATGGGAGAGGCTTACTGCTATGTTTCGAGATGAGTATGTTCCCTCGGTGGAGAGGGAACGGTTGGCCCAGGAGTTTCTGTCCCTTAAGCATAGGACATAGTTTGTGATAGTGATTATAAGGATGTTCCATGAGAGGGAGTTATTCTGACCTGAGCACGTGTCTACCGAGCAGGCACGAATGAGCCGGTATTTGAGCATACTGAGGAGGGACATTCGTGAGTTCGAGGCAAACTCGACTTACCGGACATTTGTTGAGCTCCAGGAAAATGCCCGGAAGAGGGAGATCGAGCTAGAGACTCAGGACAGGGAGGAGGCGGAGTCTCAGGGGAGGGATCCATGGTCGGTACAGTCTCAGCCGGCAGCTAAGCGGGGAAAACCCGCTGATTCGAGATTTGGGGGCCCGAACGGCCGCACTTGCGGGAAGTGCGGAAAGATTCATGATGGGGTGTGCAGAGCGGGTGTGTGCTACAAGTGTGGCAAGGAGGGGCATATCGCGAGGGATTGCGCCAATGGGTTTGCAGTTTACTTTAACTGCAACCAGACTGGCCATCGGAAGGCCAAGTGTCTGCAGCTATTACAGGGATCAGCACAGGGATCTGCCCCTACTGCTATACGAGCTACAGAGAGATGGTCGGTGAAGGTCGAGGTACCGAGGGCTCGTGGTAGAGCGTTTCAGCTAACAGTGGAGGAGGTCCGCGTAGCACCCGACATTGTGGCTGGTATGTGTTCTTTTACTTATTCTATTATCGAGTATATTGTGCTTATATCGTGACATGAATAGGCACTTTTCTTGTGAGTTCTGTACTTTCCTTGGTGTTGTTTGACTCGGGTGCAAGTTGATCCTTCGTATCATTAGCGTTTAGTCGTCACATCAGCATCTAATGAGAGGCGTTGAGTCGACCTCTAAGAGTATCCATAGCTAATGAGCATATGGTGTTTGCGACTGATGTGATTCGGGGATGTGTGCTTGAGATTTTTGGATTTGAGTTTCCGATAGATCTGGTACCAATCGTGATGGGGGATGTTTGTGTCATCGTGAGCATGGATAGGTTGAGTTGATTTGGAGTTGTGATCGACTATGAGCGTCAGTTGGTGACCATATGAGACCCTAGTGGGGGAATGCTTACAGTGTATGGCGAGGGTACCCGATCTGGGTTAGCATTTTGCTCGGCTGCCAGGGTGAGACAAGGTCTACAGTAGGGCTGCAGGGGTTTTGTAGCATATGTGATGGATACACGAGTTGCTTTCGAGAGATCGAGTTCTATCACTGAGGTTCCGATAGTGAGTGAGTTTTCAGATGTTTTTCCCAAGGAGTTACCGGGTGTGCCTACCGAGAGGTAGGTGGAGTTCTGGATTGATTTGGTTCCAGGAGCGGTGCCTATTGCCAAGGCGCCTTATCTCCTTGCGCCGCCTGAGATGCAGGAGTTATCCTCGCAGCTTCAGGAGCTGTTGGGGAAGGGTTTTATCTGACCGAGTTGCTCGCTTGGGGAGTGCTAATCCTTTTTGTCAAGAAAAATGATGGTTCACACCGGATGTGCATTGATTACCTGGAGTTGAAAGAGCCGACGGTCAAGAACCGTTATCCACTTCCAAGTATCGACGATATTTTCGATCAGTTGCAAGGTGCATCTTGGTTTTCCAAGATCGATTTAAGGTCTTGATATCATCAGATGAGATTCCGTGAGGAGGATGTTCCGAAGACGGCCTTTAGGACTTTGTGGTTTACTGTGATGCATCTATATATGGGTTGGGTGCGGTGCTAATGCAAAGAGGGCACATGATAGCATACATATCGAGGCGGTTGAAGCCTCATGAGACGAGGTATCCTACCCATGATCTAGAGTTGGGGGCGGTGGTGTTCGCCCTCAAGATTTGGCGCCACTATTTGTACAGGATTTGATGTACACGGACCACAAGAGCCTGAAGTATCTCATGGATCAGCCCAACCTGAATATGCGTCATATAAGGTGGTTGGATGTGAAGAAAGACTATGACTATGAAATCATGTATCATCCGGGTAAGGCTAACATGGTAGCCGACGCTCTGAGCCGCAGAGCATAGAGTGCCCCGATCCGAGATGTGTGTATGAGGATGACCGTGATGACTCTAGTTTTGGATACCAATCGAGAGGCCCAGGCGGAGGCCGTGAGACCGGAGAACCGCAAGACGGAGCGGGTGATTGGACAAGTATCCGAGTTTGTGACGGATAGCTGAGGGCTTATGACTTTCTGAGGGAGAATTTGGGTGCCCAATTCGGGCGAAGCTCAGCGTATACTGATGAGAAGGCACATAGATCGAGATTCTCGATCTATCCTGGGGCCACTAAGATGTATTTGGACCTAAAGAGAGATTATTGGTGGCCCTGTATGAAGAGGGATGTTACATGGATACTTGAGAGGTGTTTGACCTACCATCAGGTCAAGGTAGAGCACCAGCGTCCACATGGTCCATTGCAGCCTCTGGAGATTCCCTAGTGGAGGTGGGAATAGATCTCGATGGACTTTATCACCAAGTTACCAAGGACTGCGCGTGGAGTTAGACGCCAATTGGGTGATTGTGGACCGACTGACGAAGAGTTCTCACTTCCTTGATGTTAGTGAGAGCTTTTTAATGGAGAGATTGGTTGATATCTATGTAAGAGAGGTGGTAGCATGGCATGGGGTGCCGATCTCTATCATGTCGGATTGAGACGTATGTTTCACTTCCAGGTTTTGGAAGAAATTTCATGAGGAGTTAGGCACACACTTACATTTCAGTACTCGTTTCACCCACAGACAGACGCGCAGAGCGAGTGGACAATTCAGAAACTCAAGGACATGTTGTATGCATGTGTCATCGACTTCGGAGGAAGTCAGGACACCTACATACCATTGGCTGAGTTCTCTTACAACAACAGCCATCATTCAAGTATTGGTATGCCTCCCTTCGAGCTCATGTATACGAGGAGGTGCCGGGCTCCCATTTGTTGGGGAGAAGTGGGGAAGAGGGTGATGGGCAACACGAAGATAGTGCTGAAGACGATCGAGCAGATTCAGTAGGTCAGACATAGTTACTGACGGCCCAAAGTCGGCAGAAGAGTTATGCGGATAAGCGATGATCCGAGCTAGAGTTTCAAGTCGGAGATTTTGTGCTCCTGAAGGTATCCCCATGGAAAGGGGTGATCCGGTTCAGGAAGCACGACAAGCTGGGGCCAGGATACATCGGTCCTTTTAGAGTGACCGCGAGAGTGGATAGGGTAGCATATCAATTGGAGCTACCTGCGCAAATGAGCCAGGTTCATAACACCTTCCATGTGTCCCAGCTGAGGAAGTGTGTGGCCGATGAGATGGCAGTGGTACCGCTAGAGGACATTCAGGTGGATGCGAGATTGAATTATATTCAAAGGCCGATCACGATTTTGGATCAAAAGGTGAAAGTTATAAGGAACAATGAAGTGCCTTCGGTTCAAGTCCAGTGGCAACCTTGGAGAGGGTCGGAGTTGACTTGGGAGCCAGAGTCAAACATGCAGGAGCAGTATCCAGAATTATTTGGGGAGCATGACTTCGAGGGTGAAGTCTAATTCTAGTGGTGGAGAATTGTAACATCCGGATCCCCAGGTACATCACTTTGATTATTTATTTTTGAAGTTGATAGACTGACTCGACGAGTTGGTCTTACAACTCGCCGAGTACTATCACGACTGGCCACGTGGGTTTAATGATCTACTCGACGAGTCCGAGAGGCGACTCGCCGAGTAGCCGTTAGAATGAGAAACCCTAAATCCCCGGGTTTGGGGCCTATTTAAAGGCACTTATAGCCTCCTTTTGCGGCCACATTTCCCAGAGAGAGACCCTAAACAATCTTTGAGCTTATAGAGAGGAAGAGAGAGCTAACCTTGAGCATTTTGGTGTATCTTTGCAAGGAAAGGAGAAGGCTTTCAAGCAATGAGCAAAAGAAGGCTGTTAGATCTGTTGATATTCTTCCAAGAGCTTCTGTGAGATGTATCAACTTCAAACCTTTCGCTTTCATTTGAGTAGATCTCTCATTTTGAAGATTAGGGCTTATTTTCTTTATCTTTTGGGACTTTGAGGATTTGGGGTTCATGAAGAGGCTTGAACTCCAGATCTGGACCTTAGGAGGTCCCTAGCATCTAAAGATTTCTGCTTTATTCAGCCTTAGTGGAATTTTTGAGTGAAAACCCCATTTAGATCATGTTCTTGGCATTTCATGCCCAAAATACCATGCATGGACATAAAATATATGACTTTATGTTATAAATGAGCCCTGAGAGTGTGGATCTAGATTTTGGGAAAGTATCCTGCCTTACAATCGTCTGAATGCAAGTTGAGTTTGAATGGACTCGTCTAGTTGATGAGCCAACTCGGCAAGTTGATTAGGGTTGTCCCGATTAGCTGGATCATGCGAGAACTCGGTGAGTTAGGGGTTAACTCGACGAGCTGGACTTTCATGAGATTGTCGAGAATTGATGGGACTCGACGAGTCGCACGAGTGCACTCGGCAAGTCTGGTCAATTTGGACTGTTGACTAGAGTTTGACTTCTGTTGTGTAACACCATAAAATTCCAGCCAATTTAAAACCTTTTTAAATCATTTGGAACCATTCAATTATAAAAATTTGTTTTCAAAATAGCTTATACATCAGAGTTCTCAAAAATCATAATCGTCAATCGAGGAAGTGTACTGTCATGAATTGTTTGTAGATTGTCTAAAAGGCTTTGGGCATAGCAAAGGTTTGCTGCAAAGTTCATGAGTGCTTATGAATTTGATTTGAGCATTGGAATAGACCCGCGTTTGCTGGTATCACTTCGTGATCACAAAGCGATAATATCATATAGTCTTAAAACTTAGAGATATGGTTGTTGTTTGCTGGTTGGTTATGCATTGATGATGTGTAAGCGCATCAGTAACTTGATGTTATAAAACACATTGTTGTGTACGACTTAATTAGTAAATAATAGATGCATATGAGTCGAAGTTGATCTGTTCCTTTTATTCTACGAGAATAAAAGTGATATCTTGGCCACTTGATGATTTGGTTTGACTTATGTGTGGGGCCCGGTCAGAATGAAGTTGATGTGTTCAACTAAATTCTATGTCGAACAAATCAGAGATCAAGAAACAAGTTCTGGACAATAAGTATTGTCAGCATGATATCTAGAATAGAGGATTATACGATCCCTTATCTGAAGGACAAGTTGTTGATCAGAGTTGACAACAAAGTTTAAGAGCTACGATTGCTAATCTGGTTCTGAAGTCATATATGAGATATAGTTACTAGACTTATCCAAGTGGGAGACTGTTGGAATAGTGTCTAAGCCTGTAACTATATTTGGTATGTACTTGACCCGGTTGTGAATGGTCCTTTTGGGTTGCCTTCACCAAAGCAACTTGACAAGGTAATTTAAGGAGAAAGAGAGAATATTATGTTTTATTAATATATTATAAGAATAATATATTAAAGGAGAAATCATACTTATTTAATTAGTATTGGTCATAAATTAATTAGGAATTAATTTGGTGAGTAAAAGAGATTAATTAAATAAAGGGGTATAAACTGTCAAATGTATGATAGTTAAGTTTTGGGATAATGAAAGCTATGGACTTAAGGGGGAATGAAATTATGATGGGGATCCATCATATTTTTGTCTAAGGCCATATTCCAGATGGTTCCTTGGGCTGCTTGGTGGTTAAGCTGCCCATTAGGGTTTAGACTGAAACCCTAGCAACCTGCAAGTATAAATAACACCCCTTGGCTATGGAAATCGGCTACACATGCTTCTAAGAGAACCCTAGGGCCGATTTCAGCACCTCTCATCTCTCCTCATATTGCCTTCTTGCTTGTGGGGTTTGTGAACCATTAGAGGAGTTACAATTGTGACTCTAAGCTCAAGATCAAGAAGACTACAAGGATTTCAAGCTACTTGAAAGAGGTAAAACACTTATATCTGTTTTCTTTATGATTATTTCGTATTATATATGATAGATCTAGTTTTGTAAGTCTTGGATTCAAAGCATGTACAATAGAGAAACCTAGATCCAAGCATTAGGGTTTGTATGAGCACATAGGATTTTTCTTATGCATAAAACCCATCAGGTATCAGAGCCTTGATTGGTTGCAATTTTATCTGATGCTTAACTGTTTTGCTTGCTGAAAATCGAGTTTCTTGTCTCTGCCCGTCTCAACTCGGCGAGTCAGTATCTGGACTCGGCGAGTTGGCCTGTACTTGGCGAGTTCAGAGCTGACTCGCCGAGTTTGTGCGTCAAGCAGAGGATATTTTGGGATTTAGTTGCTGTTTTGTCTTGGATTTGACGCCTAAATCGTTTTTTGAAGTTAAAATCCGAATTTTACCTTAATTAAATGATTATCCATGTCAAAACAATAGATAATTTCAAATCTTTTGAATATTGGTTGTTTATATGATAAATATGGATTATTTATAATTATTTGGTAATTATCTTATGACTAAAATTCGATTAGGTCAAATTTAGATAATTATGAAATTAATTGTTTAATTTAAATTATTTGTTATTTGATCCCTTTAGTTTTGAAAAGTTCAAAACTTGTCCTCAAGTTTTGAAATTTGAATTTTGTGATTAAAAGTTTAACTTTGATGAACTTAAATTTCAAACCCATAGAGTTTTACAAGTTTAAAATTCAAACCTATACTATTATATTATTACAAGCTTAATGAATATATATATATATATATATATATATATATATATACACATATATATATATATATATATATATATATATATATATATATATATATATATATGTATAATTAAAATGCTAGTCTTACCGTTAGTAGGCCTCATTCACGAAGTCGGTCTATATGGTGGGTATAAGGTTGCTGCCTATAAAATGACGCTTAATGGGTGGACACTCACACCCACCGCTTGCTTGACTGGTGGAGGGTCGTTAGCCGAACGGGTAGGATAGGGCAATCCTCACCTCATTAAAAGTATAATGTAAGATACAAAATAACTACATGTTTTACAAAATTCCCAATCTTAGTTACTTTAGGGTAAAATGTGAAAATGATGCTATTCCATGGAATTACACTTTGTACCCTTGTCAAACGTTAGTGGAGCGTGCATGGTTAACCGGCACACTAATTTGGGATTGAGATTGGTGGCGAAGGGTGACTCGATGTTTGTCATAGATCAATAGAGTGTGTGTGCTTTACTGGCACATTGATTAGGTGATAGAGACATTGAGTGCACCATGTAGATTTGCATGGTTATTCACAACTTGTTTGCGATCCTCGGCATCCCAGTCGCAAATTTGAAGTGCATATCGAGATTTCAACATGCTATTGAAAAGTTCAATGAATCTCAAAGATCTAGGAGTTTTCAATACATTTAAAACTTAAATCTTCTTTTTTTTCATGGAGAGAATTAGTGAATCGTCATTCACTTACCTTCAAATTATTTACCTTTATAGTACAGCATCCCTTTCTAAGTTGTAAATAATGTTGTTGGGTCCTAGCCCTAATTTCTCATTTGGGTGTTTAATTAGGGACTCATTTCTAATCAAACTTTGTTCCTTTTCTTTTTCAGATGTTTGCAAACAACAACAACAACGATTATGGGTCATTCTCGTTGATGAACCTATGTCAAAAGGTGACATTTGATGGCTCAAACTTCAACGAGTGGATGAGGTATATGCGCATGATCACTCGCTACGAGGACAAAGAGTATGTTGTCGATGAAAAGCTTGAGAAGATCATCACAGACGTTGCTACTCCTGAAGAGTTGGTCGCCTTTGAGGCCCACGAGCCTGATGCCACGAAAGTTCATTGCATCATGCTGGCCACCATGAACCTCGAACTCCAAAAGTCCTACAAGCACATGTATCTGTATGAAATGCATCAGGATTTGCTGGACCGGTACCACCAAAGCACGAGGCAAGAGTGCTATGAGATCATTACTAACATGATCACCGCTAAGATGGGGAGTGGAGAATCCCTAACCTCTCATTTGCAGAAAATGCAGAGGTATGTTGATCGTCTTCTCAAACTTAATGTTAAGTTTGATGAGGATTTGGATATCGACATAATCCTCCACTCCTTGCCCTCTTGTTATAACCAGTTCAAAATGACCTACCACATGAACAAGGAGGACGTCTCCTTGAGAAAGCTCCAAGGACTGTTGAGGACTGCTGAGAGAAACCTCAAACACAAATCCGTTGCACCATCCCCTGCTATGGCTGCTCCCGTGTTGGCAATTGGACAAGGAAAGGGTAAGAAGAGAAAGGCTCCCTGTAAGGGACACCATAAGGGTAAGACCCAAGATGGTTCCTCTTCTAATGGAACCAAAGCTAGTTAGGTCAAACCCTCTTCCGACCCCAAAAAAGCAGAGTGCTATTACTGCCACAAGAAGGGCCACTGGAAACGAAGATGCCCTCAATATCTACAAGACATAAAGGATGGGAAGATTAAGCCCACCTTCGCAGGTATGTATTCTATTGAATCTAATAACTCATCATTTGCTACTTCACGGGTTCTTGATACAGGTTGTGGTTACCACATTTATTCTGATTTGCAGGGCCTAAGAAGAAGTAGGGAAATGGAACATGCGAAGATAAACTTGATTATGGGAAACAGAAGATCGTCGCCTGTGACCACAATCGGAATTTATTCTTTAGTGCTGAGTAATGGGTTAGGGTTAGATTTAGAAAATTGTTGTTATTTGCCAGATATGGCAAGAAACATTATTTCATTTAATGGATTGTTTAGACAAGGTTTCGGATATTCTTTTGATAATTGTAATGGTTCTATTAATGTTTATTTGAATGGTGTCTTTTATTTCAATGCATTACCTTGTAATGGGATTTATGAATCTGTGATGGTTGTTGATAATTTAGGAAATGATGTGTTGAATATTGATTCATCTACTATCCTAGACAAAGCATGCTTGTGGCATTGTCGCCTTGGCCATGTCAACAAGAAACGCATAGCCCAACTCCAAAAGGAAGGAATGTTGGAGTCATTCGACCTTAGGGACGATGAAGCGTGTGAATCTTGTTTACTTGAAAAGATGACAAAGTCACCCTTTACTGGCACTTGTGAAAGGGGTAAGGGTCCATTGGATCTTATACACACCGATTTGTGTGGGACCTTTAGATCCACCACAAGGGATGCTTGCCGCTTCTACGTGACTTTTATGGACGATTATAGCAGATATGGATTTATCTACTTAATCAAGCAAAAGTCGGAAACCTTTGAAAAGTTCAAAGAGTTTAAGAATGAACTGGAGAATCAACTGGGCAGAAAAATCAAGATGCTTCGGTCAGACCGAGGAGGAGAGTACCTAAGTCTTGAGATTCACGACTATCTAAGAGAATGTGGAATTGTTTCGCAATTGATGCCTCCGAGAATGCCACAATTGAATGGTGTGGCTGACAGACGTAATCGAACCTTGTTGGACATGGTTCTTTCTATGATGATTCAGACTTCTTTACCAATATCTTTCTGGGGGTATGCCTTAGAGACTGCCGCCCACATCTTTAACTTAGTTCCCACCAAGAAGGTTACCAAGACTCCTCACGAGATGTGGACACGGAAAGCTCCCTCGTTAGCACATATTAAGGTTTGGGGTTGCAAGGCTTTCATAAGACAAGAGACTCACGACAAGCTTGAACCTCATAGTGAGAAGTGTTATTTCATCGGCTATCCATAGAAGTCTTTTGGCTATCTTTTCTATAGACCGAATGACAATGTTGTCTTCGTTGCTAGAAGAGGAGTGTTCTGAGAAAGGGAATTGATAAGCCAAGAAGACAGTGGGAGGCAAATTGATCTTGAAGAGACTCAAGAGCAAAGCGATGAAGGAACCTCTAACATTGGCGCTCAACCTGAGGAGGAAACTCATATTGAACCCGTTGACGATTCCTTACTGATGGGATTTATGCATAAGAAACAATCCTATGTGCTCATACAAACCCTAATGCTTGGATCTAGGTTTCTCTATTGTACATGCTTTGAATCCAAAGCCATAAACCCTAGATCTAACATATAATAAACTGAATTGGGGTTTAGAGAATTACCTTTGATTGTTATATTGCAATAACAATCAATTCCTTGCTTTGATTGGCTTTAGAAAGCTTAGTGCCTCAAGTGTTGCACCTCTAATGAAGTCACAAACACCTTATGCAACTTGGATGAAGAGGAGAAGAAAGGAGGCTGCCCAAAACGACTAGAAACCCTAGAGAATCAGTTGTCCCCGTTTTTGGGGCCTAAGGGGTCCTTTATATACTTGTGTGGGCTGCTAGGGTTTCAGTCAAAACCCTAATGGACAGCTTAAACTCTAAGCAGCCCATGGAACCTTCTAGATAAGGCCATGGACGAAAATATGATGGGCTCCCATCATGATTTCATTCACCCCTTGTTCCTTTAGCATTCCTTAGCCCAATAACTCAATTATCCAATAATTACAGTCCAGTCCCCTAAATTTAATTAATCTCTTTTAGTCACAAAAATTAATTCTTGACTAATATTAATTAAACAATATGATTTCTCCTTTAATATATTATTCTCATAATATATTAATAAATAATATTTAAACCTTTCTCTCCTTAATTCATCCTACATATTGCTATGGTGAAGGAAACCCAAAAGGACCATGCTCATAATCGGTTCAAGTACATACCAAAATAGTTATGGACTTAGACACTAATCCAACACTTACCTCTTATACGTTCTAATAGGGTTAGTGTTCAACCCCAGTTTTATGGTTTTCATATTACTACTGAAGGGGATACGTTTATTAGTGATGAAACACTAATAAGTTTGGACGAACCTAGCTACTACAAAGAAGCCATGGCAGGGCTGGAGTCTGCTAAATGGAAAGAGGCGATGGACAGCGAGATTCAGTCTATGTACGACAACCAAGTTTGGAATTTGGTTGATAATGTATCGGGTCGCAAGACAGTAGGGTGCAAATGGATCTTCAAGAAGAAGACGGACATGGATGGGAATGTGCACACTTATAAAGTGCGATTGGTTGCGAAGGGCTTTACTCAAACTCCCGGAGTTGACTATGATGAGACCTTCTCACCAGTTGCGAAGATAAAGTCTATTAGGGTAATGCTTGCAATAGCTGCGTTTCATGATTTTGAAATTTGGTTGATGGACGTGAAAACCGCTTTCCTTAATGGGAAGTTGGTTGAGGATGTGTATATGAATCAGCCAGAGGGTTTTGTCGATGTGAAGCATCCAAATAGAGTGTGTAAGCTTGAGAAATCCATTTATGGATTGAAACAAGTGTCTCGCAGATGGAATCTTTGTTTTGATGAGAAAGTTAAAGAGTTTGGATTTCTGAAGCGAAGATGAATCTTATGTATATGTCAAAGCCAGTGGGAGTATAGTGAGCTTCCTCGTATTGTATGTTGATGACATACTGCTCATAGGAAACAATGTCCCAACCTTGCAGGAGGTCAAGTCCTGGCTTGGGAAATGTTTCGCCATGAAGGACCTCGGAGAGGCTGCTTATATTATGGGAATAAGGATAGTAAGAAACATGGAAAAGAGACTGATAGGACTTAGTCAGAATACATACTTGGATAAGATACTAAAGCGTTTTAGTATGGAAAATTCCAAGAAAGGGGAGTTGCCAATCCAAAGCAATACCAAGTTGAGTAAGACTCAAAGCCCGAGTACAGAAGTTGAGATAACTGATATGAGTCGAGTACCTTACACTTTCGCAGTAGGCTCTATCATGTACACTATGACTTGTACTCGCCTTGATGTTGCCTTCGCTTTGAGCATGGTCAGCAGATATCAGGGCAACCCTAGTAGAGCTCGTTGGATTGCGGTAAACAATATTCTTAAGTACCTATGAAGGACCAAGGAATGGTTCCTAGTCCTTGGTGGGAGTGATGACTTAAGAGTACGAGGGTATAGTGACGCTAGTTTTCAGATGGATCGAGATAGTTACCGATCATAGTCAGGCTGGGTCTTTACCCTAAATGGAGGAGCAGTGACTTGGAAAAGTTCCAAGTAGAAGACCGCGGCTGATTCAACGTGCAAATCAGAGTACATTGTGGCAAGCAAAGCGTCGAAGGAGGCTATATGGTTGAAGAACTTCATTGGAGACCTTGGAGTTATGCCATCCATAAAGGAGCCGATGGAAATTTTCTGTGATAATGAAGGAACGGTTGCCTTAACCAAGGAACCAAGAGATCATGGTAGATCTCGACATATCGACATAAAATACCATTTTATTAGACATCGGGTAGAAGAGAGACTCCTCGTTGTGAAGAGGGTATCATCAGAGGAAAATCCAGCAGATCCCCTTACGAAGGGACTGAGTAGGGTCAAACACTTGCAGCACGCTAGGAGCATTGGGCTGAAGGATGATATAAGTTTGGATTAGATAGGAAACATGTAATAGATAGTTTGTACTTGACATTTGATGAATAGATAAAGTGGTGTTATTTATAAGTAAAGTTACTGTCTTGTGTTGGTTATTTATCTATTGTTTCTATTTTGCATGTTTTGACTTCCTAATTAATAAGATTATTCAAACGGTCCACAGTCGTTCATGTTTTGGAAGTAGATGTGAATGAATACTGTCATGAATTGTTTGTAGATTGTCTAAAAGGTTTTGGGCATAGCAAAGGTATGATGCAAAGTTCATGAGTGCTTATGAATTTGATTTGAGCATTGGAATAGACCCGCGTTTGCTGGTATCACTTCTTGATCGCAAAGAGATAATATCATATAGTCTTAAAACTTAGATATGTGGTTGTTGTTTGTTGGATGGTTATGCATTGATGATGTCTAAACGCATCAGTAACTTGATGTTATAAAACACATTGTTGTTTATGACTCAATTAGTAAATAATAGATGCATATGAGTCGAAGTTGATTTGTTCCATTTATTCTACGAGAATAAAAGTGATATCTTGGCCACTTGATGATTTGGTTTGACTTATGTGCCGGGCCCGGTCAGAATGAAGTTGATGTGTTCAATTAAATTCTATTTCGAACAAATCAGAGATCAAGAAACAAGTTCTGGACAATAAGTATTGTCAGCATGATATCTAGAACAGAGGATTATACGATCCCTTATCTGAAGGACAAGTTGCTAATCAGAGTTCACAGTGAAGTATAAGAGCTACAATTGCTAATCTGGTTCTGAAGTCATATGTGAGATATAGTTACTAGACTTATCCAAGTGGGAGACTGTTGGAATAGTGTCTAAGCCCGTAACTATATTTGGTATGTACTTGACCCGATTGTGCATGGTCCTTTTGGGTTGCCTTCACCAAAGCAACTTGACAAGGTAATTTAAGGAGAAAGAGCGAATATTATGTTTTATTAATATATTATAAGAATAATATATTAAAGGATAAATAATACTTATTTAATTAGTATTGGTCATAAATTAATTAGGAATTAATTTGGTGACTAAAAGAGATTAATTAAATAAAGGGGTATAAACCGACAAATGTATGATAGTTAAGTTTTGGGCTAAGGAAACCTTATGGACTTAAGGGGGAACGAAATTATGATGGGGATCCATCATATTTTCGTCTAAGGCCTTATTCCAGAAGGTTCCTTGGGCTGCTTGGTGGTTAAGCTGTCCATTAGGGTTTAGACTGAAACCCTAGCAGCCTGCAAGTATAAATAAGACCCCTTAGCTATGGAAATCGGCTACACATGCTTCTAAGAGATCCCTAGGGCCTATTTCAGCACCTCTCATCTTTCCTCATATTTCCTTCTTGCTTGTGGGGTTTGTGAACCATTAGAGGAGTTACAATTGTGACTTTAAGCTCAAGATCAAGAAGACTACAAGGACTTCAAGCTACTTGAAAGAGGTAAAACACTTAGATCTGTTTTCATTATGATAATTTCGAATTATATATGATAGATCTAGGTTTGTAAGTCTTGGATTCAAAGCATGTACAATAGAGAAACCTAGATCCAAGCATTAGGGTTTGTATGAGCACATAGGATTGTTTCTTATGCATAAAACCCATCAATAACCATCAAAGATCCAATTCATAAATACCCGCTTACCAATTATCCTCAAAAGTCAAAATGGTCAACCCTTTGTCAAAGTCAAATTCAACTATCAAGGTCAACAGTCCATGTTAACCTCAACTCGTCGAGTACCCTCAGCTACTCACCGAGTTCCTTGCATAACTTGCCAACTCGCCGAGTCACCATGCCACTCGTTGAGCCCGAGGCAATCTTCATCGGACTCATCGAGTTCATAACCATCTTCATGTGACTCGCCGAGTCTACCATGCGACTCGTTGAGTCCCTTCAGTCCTTCATCCATATAGATGCTTTTTAAGCCATGCTAAGGCTCCATACTACAGATCCAACTTCCCAAGGCATGCTTATCACGTAAAGTTGCAAATTTTACGTGCATGCAAGGCTCTAATGACTAAAAATGCCAAAACCAAGCTTGAAATGGGGTTTTACACTTAAGGAGGGGTTCATACTTGCCAAATCTGATAGCTTTATGGACTTACAAATCAAAGAGAGTTCAGATCTGAAGTTACAACTTCAGATCTAAGCTCATACTCAAGAATAGCTTCACAACCAAGCCAAGAAGCCCTAACTTCATCCAAAGAGATCTAGAAAGGAATGAGGCCAAGATCATGAATTGATACCTCAAATGAAGCTAGTTGAGATAGACTTCAAACCCACAAATGTTCTTGCCTCCAACTTGTTGATCTTCAAGTTTCTTGCATCAAGGTCTTCTTTCCAATCTTGCAATTTACACTAATATGGGGCACGCACACGAATTAGGATTTCTGGACTCTCAAGAGGCTGCAAAGGAAATAAGAGAGGGTAATGATCCCTTAAATAGGGTGCCAAACCCCAGAAATCAGGGTTTCACCCTCCAGCTCCAACTCGTCAAGTCACTCTTCTGACTCGGCGAGTTGGTCACTTAAACATGTGACCCAAACCCAATGTTAGTCGAAAAATGAAAATTTTGGTTTGAAAATTTACGTCGTTACAGTCATAATCATAATCACAAGACAAGGTTAGTGACAAATCCAATCTCATATGGGTTGAACTTGTTCAATCTTAATTTCTTGCCACCTGGCAGCACAAGGGCCTACCATTGCTTCCAAGTTTTTATGCAAACAATCGAGAACTCATAGAACTCACATGCATAGTCAAATTTAACTGGAATGGAAACAGAAACAAAAATATGTCAACACGATAGGTTGGAAACCTCAAGTCATGTGCTAATGTTTAACAATAGATTTACTCTTGATTAGTTCTTGAAACTTGTCAAGATCTTTAAGACTCCTATTTGACCTCTTGACATATAAGATTCACTTTGTCAAGAACCATTCCTTGACAAACAAATATTCAAGATTTAGTGCGGATTCTAATCAAGATTAACACTTCACACAATTGGCCTTAGTTGGTCTTTGTTTTATCCAAAACATCACAACTTACCAATTTCAAACGTACAAGAGTAGAAAACATTTTACTTTACTTTTGACAATTGTTATAAACCTTTCTTAAGATTATGTCACTCAAGGTTACAATCTTGGACTATGACTCTAAGACTTGTTTTGGGAACGAAGTATGACGCATCTTCTTGATTTAACCATTTAAACAATTTATGATTCATCTTCTTAGCCATAAAATGCACTAAGATATCCTTAGAGGATCAATTGTGATATGGGTTTTCCATAATCATTAAGATGATCATAAAACACGATACTAAAGTACTCTCCCATCTTTTCAGATTGGAGAAACTTTTATCCTTCTGCCTAATTTGATTCTTCTCATTCATTCTGCCATACATTGAACATTTTCCAATTTTTCAGAATTATACTTAAACTTGTAAGCATAACCATGTTTACTAAACTCTAGTAAATCATGACGAATAGTCTTTTGATTCTTTGTGGTGGCTTGACCAGTGCACAAGAATGTGTACTCGATCCTTTAGTCCTTCACTTGACTCACAGATACATGTCATCAAGGAATTAGTCTTAATTTGTCAAATATGAAAATTCTCATTCATCATACAATACAACTTGCATGATTCCAAGTTTATGTCCAATTGAAACTTGGGTGATGAGAATCTTTCCTTATTTGACAAAATCTCGACACTTCAATAAACGAAAGAATCAAATTCATATTGCTAATCATAGAAACATATAAACATTAATTTTTCATAAATGCCATTGTAAGGAGATATAATAAAATAAAACAAAATTTTATTTATTTATAAAATGCGAAAAACATTTCCTTACAATGTAATTACAAATGAAAACTATGTTATTGCTTATTTCCTAACAATCTATGATAACTCCTAAGCAGCAGCTCAAAAATCCGATCTTTGAACCATGCGATTGAAATCCATCTTCACGACCAGATTCAGTATACTCTTCCTTTAAGCTTCCTTCCATTTGCATGATCCTACAAAACATCAAAATGCAACCTAGTCACATCATGTATTAAGAATCATCTATTGGGAACTTAACAACGTTAGATAGTGGACTTACCTGAAGCAGAGTCAAACTTTTTGATTTTACCTTTTCTCAGATCTTTCAGGCAGTCAGGGCAGCTTCGCAACCAATACCCCTTTTCTTGGTAATAGAAACATATAGACTCTTTGGGAACGGTACACGGGACAATCTCAGACTTAGCTTTTCTCTTTCCTTTGGAAAGATAAATCTTTTCTGGGCTTCCAATGTTTCCATTGTCAATGTCCATGGAAGTTTGGAGAGTAAATCTTCCAATCAAATTGATGGGTTTTAGCCATATGAACATTCCTATGTGCACATACAAACCCTAATGCTTGGATCTAAGTTTCTCTAATTGAACATGCATTGAATCCAAGACTTCTAATGGTAATTCTAGTATAATAACATAAGAAATCAGATTTAGATGATTACCTTGAATCACTTGCTTGAATCTTCTTGTCCTTGGAGCTTTAGAGTCACAATTGTCACTCCTCTAATGGCTTACAAACACCAACTAGAAAGAGGATGATTATAGAGAGAGGAGAGAGGAGGAAGAAATTGGCCAGGGTTTCTTTAGAGACAAGTGTGTCGATTTCCCTTAACCCCTAGGGTCTATTTATACTAGTGAGGCTCCTAGGGTTTCACCCTTAAACCCTAATTGGATAACTTAAGCCCTAAGCAATCCAATACCCTAATGATAAGCCTTGAACGATTTCAAGGTCTATCCTAAGCCCCAAAACCGTCCCCCCTTATCCATAAGGGATTATAGCCCAAAGTACAACTATCATACAATTGACAGTTTATGCCCCTTTATTCAATTAATCTCTTTAAGTCACCAAATTAATTCCTAATTAATTTATGACTTATATTAATCAAATAATAATAATATTATTCCTTATATTATTCTCATAATATATAAATAATATTTCTTCTCTCATTACAAATCATCCTGTCAAGTTGCTATGGTGAAGGCAACCCAAAAGGACCATGCTCAATCGGGTCAAATACTTTCCTAATATAGTTGCAGCCTTAGACACTATTCCAACAATCTCCCACTTAGATAAGTCTAGTAACTATATACACAAGTATAATCCGATTAACAATCGTAGCTCTCAAAGACGCTGTCAAACTCTGATCTTATCAATCTTGTCCTTTAGATAAGGGATCGTACAGTCCTCTGTTTAGATATCATGCTGACAATTCTATGGAACCAATTTGTCCAGCAATTGGTTTCTCGATCTCAGATTTATTCGACATAAAAGTTAATCGAACACATCAATTCAGTTCTGACCGGGCCCGGCACATAAGTCAAATCAAATCATCGAGCGGCCGAGATATCGCTGTTACCCTCTTAGGATAAAAGTAACAGATAAACTTCGACTTATATGCATTTACTTATTCATTAATCAACTATACACAACAATGCGTTTTATAACATCAAGTTACTGATGCGGTTTCGCATTATCAATGTACAACCAATTAACAAATAAGAAACCATATATCTAGGTTTTAAGACCATATGATATTATCGTCTTGCGATCACCCTTTTTTATCATATTCCATAAGGTGATTCCAGCAAGCGCGGGTTTGTTACAATGCTCAAAACCAGTTCATAAGCACTCATGAACGTTGCAGCAAACTTTTGCTATGTCTAATACCATTTAGACAATCTACACACCAATTCATGACAATCTTCTTTCATACCTACTTCCAACATATGAACGATTGTGGACAATTTGAATAATTTGATTATTCTTAATAAACTCAATGATTCTGGAAGTCAAAACATGCAAAGTGAAACAATAGTTAAACAATTAAATAAGACAGTAACATTACTCATAAATAATACTCTTTTATTTAATCATCAAATGTTAATTACATTTATCTATTACACGTTTCTAATACTATCTAATCTATACTAATATCATCCTTCAGCCCAATACTCCTAGCATGCTGCAAGTGCTTAACCCTGCTCAGTCCCTTCGTAAGCGGATCTGCTGGGTTATCTTCTGATGATATCCTCTTAACCACGAGTTGTCCCTCTTCTACACGATGTCTAATAAAGTGATATTTTATGTTGATATCTCTAGATCTACCATGATCCCTCGGTTCCTTAGTCAAGGCAACCGCTCCTTCATTATCACAGAAAATCTCCATGGGCTCCTTTATGGCAGGCACAACTCCAAGATCACCAATGAAGTTCTTCAACCATATTTCCTCCTTCGACGCTTCGCTCACTGCAATGTACTCTGATTCGCACGTTGAATCAGCTACGGTTTCCTGCTTGGAACTTTTCCAAGTCACTGCTCCTCCATTCAGGGTAAAGACCCAGCCCGACTGCGATTGGTAGTTGTCCCTGTCGGTCTGAAAGTTGGCGTCACTATACCCTCGCACCTTCAAGTCATCACTCCCTCCGAGGACAAAAAACCATTCCTTCGTCCTCCGAAGGTACTTAAGGATATTCTTGACCACAATCCAATGGGCTCTGCCAGGGTTCCCATGCTCAAAGCAAAGGCTACATCAGGGCGAGTACAAGTCATAGCGTACATGATTGAGCCAACTGTGGAAGCGTATGGAACTCGGCTCATTTATGCTATTTCAGCTTCGGTACTCGGACTTTGAGTCTTACTCAACTTGGCATTACTTTGTATCGGTAATTCTCCCTTCTTCGAGTTTTCCATACTAAAACGTTTCACTACTTTATCTAAGTAAGTGTTCTAACTAAGTCCTATTAGTCTCTTACTTCGTTCTCTTACTATCCTTATTCCCAGAATATAGGAAGCCTCTCCGAGGTCCTGCATAGCGAAGCACTTCCCGAGCCAAGACTTAACCTCCTGCAGAGTCGGGACGTCGTTTCCTATGAGTAGTATGTCGTCGACATACAGAACAAGGAAGCTTACTATACTCCCACTGACTTTAACATATACACATGATTCATCTTCACTTCGTACAAATCCAAACTCTTTGACTTTCTCATCGAAGCAAAGATTCCATCTGCGAGACGCTTGCTTAAGTCCATAAATGGACTTCTCAAGCTTACACACTCTATTCGGATGCTTCGGATCAACAAAACCCTCTGGATGAGCCATGTAAACATCCTCAGCCAACTTTCCATTAAGGAAAGCTGTTTTGACATCCATTTGCCAAATCTCATAATCATGAAATGCGGCAATTGCTAGCATCACTCTAATAGATTTTATCTTCGCAACTAGTGAGAAGGTCTCATCATAGTCAACTCTGGGAGTTTGAGTAAAGCCCTTCGCAACCAATCGTGCCTTATATGTGTGTACGTTTCCATCCACGTCAGTCTTCTTCTTGAAGATCCATTTGCACCCAACAGTCTTACGTCCGGGCACATTATCAACCAAATTCCAAACTTGGTTATCATACAGGGATTGGATCTCGCTGTCCATTGCCTCTTTCCATTTTGCAGACTCCGGGCTTGCCATGGCTTTCTTATAGCTATTAGGTTCATCTAGATTTATTAGTGTACCATCACTAATATACGTTTCCCCTTTGGTAGTAATATGAAAACCATAAAATTGGGGTTGAACTCTAACTCTTTCGGAACGTCTAAGAGGTATGGACTCGTCAATCGGTTCAACCGGAGTTTCCTCCTCGGGTTGAGTGCCAGCGGTAGAGGTTCCTTCATCAATCGACTCTTGAATCTCTTCAAGCTCGATTTGCCTCCCACTGACTCCTTGGCTTATGAGTTCTCACTCTCGGAAAACTCCTCTCCTCTCAACAAAGACAACATTGTCCTTCGGTCTATAGAAGAGATATCTAAAGGATTTCTGCGGGTATCCGATGAAAATACATCGCTCACTACGAGGTTCGAGCTTGTCGTGAGTATCTCGTCTTACGAAAGCCTCACAACCCCAAACCTTAATATGTGCTAACGAGGGAGCTTTCCCTATCCACATCTCGTGAGGTGTTTTGGCAACCTTCTTAGTCGGGACTCGGTTAAGGATATGGGCTGCAGTCTCTAATGCATACCCCCAGAGTGAGATAGGTAGTGAAGCATGACTCATCATAGAGCGGACCATGTCTAACAAGGTTCGATTACGCCTTTCTGCCACACCATTCAACTGTGGTGTCCTAGGTGGCGTCAATTGTGAAACTATTCCACACTCCTTGAGATAGTCGTGGAACTCAAGACTTAGGTACTCTCCTCCTCGATCGGATCGAAGCATCTTGATTTTCCTGCCCAATTGATTCTCCACTTCATTCTTGAACTCTTTGAACTTTTCGAACGTTTCTGACTTTTGCTTGATTAAGTAGATATACCCATATCTACTATAGTCATCGGTAAAAGTCACATAGAAGCGGTTCCCATCCTTTGTGGTTGATCTAAACGGTCCACATACATCGGTATGTATGAGGTCCAATAAACCCTAAACCCTTTCACATGTACTAGTGAAGGGTGACTTGGTCATCTTTCCAAGTAAACAAGACTTGCATGTGTCATCTTCCATAAGGTCTAATGACTCCAACACTCCATCCTTTTGGAGTTGGGCTATGCGCTTCTTGTTGACATGTCCAAGACGAAAATGCCACAAGGATGCTCTATCCATACTATTGGAAGAATCCATGCATAAAACATCATTTCCTAGGTTATCTACAATCATAACAGTTTCATATATTTCGTTACATGGTATTGCTTCAAAATATAAGACACCATTTAGATTAGCATAAATAGAACCATTCTCATTATTAAAAGAAAATCTAAATCCTTGTCTAAACAAACCATGAAATGAAATGATGTTTCTTGCCATTTCAGGAGAATAGAAACAATTATTCAAATCTAAACATAAACCATTCCTAAGCACTAGAGAATACACTCCAATCTTGGTCACAGGCGTTGATCTTATGTTCCCCATGATTAGATTTATTCTTCCATGCTCCACATCCCTATTTCTTCTTAGTCCCTGCAATTCAGAACAAATGTGGTAACCACACCCGGTATCTAGTACCCAAGAAATAGCATGAGATGAATCATTAGATTTAATTGTGTATATACCTGCGAAAAACGGCTTGATTTTTCCTTCCCTGATGGCTTGCAGGTATTCTGGGCAGCTTCTCTTCCAATGCCCTATTTTGTGGCAATGGTGGCACTCTGCCTCCTTTGGGTTAGGGTTAGGCTTAGCGGGATCAACTTTGGTCCCACTAGAAGAGGAACCATCTTGGGACTTTCCCTTGTGGTGGCTCTTAGACTGAGCCTTCCTCTTCTTGCCACTTCTTTGCCCAATGGCCAAAACAGGAGCAGCAGGTGGATTGGGAGTGGGTGCAACAGACTTGTCCTTGAGGTTGCTCTCAACAACCCTAAGGAGACCTTGGAGCTTACTTAGGGTGACCTCTTCCTTGTTCATATGGTAGGTCATCCTAAATTGATTGTAACACGGAGGCAAGGAGTGAAGCACCATGTCGATTGCCAAGTCTTCCCCAAAGTCAACATTCAACTTGCGAAGACGATCGACATACCTTTGCATCTTTTGCAGGTGCACGGTTAGAGATTCTCCATGACCCATTTTAGCAGAGATCATGTTAGTGAAAATCTCGTAACGTTCCTGCCTCGCGTTTTGATGGTATCTCTCCAACAAGTCTTGGTGCATTTCGTATGGATACATGTCCTCATAGGACTTTTGAAATTCAGCGTTCATTGTGGCTATCATGATGCAATGAACCTTCGTTGCATCACGTTCATGAGTCTCAAAAGCAGTCATTTCAGCCAGAGTAGCGATTTCTGGGTTGATCTTCTCGAGCTTTTCATCGAGGACATACTCCTTGTCCTCGTAGCGAGCAATCGTGCGAATGTATCTTATCCATTCGCTAAAGTTCGTCCCATCGAAAGTCACCTTTTGGCAAAGGCTCATCAATGTGAACGAGCTAGCAGCAGCGTTGTTCGCGTTCGACATCTACAAATAGAAAGGACAAAGATAGATTAGAATTTGAATCCCTAATTATCACCCAATACGAAAAATTAGGGCTAGGATCCAACAACGATATTTACATATTAGAAAAGGGATGTCGTAATCTAACATGCAAACAATTTGAAGGTAAGTGAATGACGATTCATTAATTCTCCACCATGAAATTCATTGAACTTTTCAATTGCATGTTTAAATCTCGATATGCCCCTCTCGTTTGTGACTGGGATACCGAGGATCACAAAGTGGGTGTGAATTACCATGCAAATTCACATGGTGCCTTCATTGTAACAATCACCTATTCGATATGCCGGTAAACAACACACGCTCCATCGAACTATGATAAACAATGAATCACCCTTTTCCACCTTTGCTTAGAACCAATTAGTGTGCCGGTAAACCACATACGCTCCACTAACTTTTTAGCAAGGGTGCAAAGTGTAATTTCATGGGATTGCATCAATTCACTTTTCCTAAAGTAACTAGGATTGGGAATTTTTGAAAAACATGTAGTTACTTGTATTTCATATTATACTTTTAATGAGGAGATGAGGTTGCCCTATCCTACCCGTTCAGCTAACGACCCTCCACCGATCAAGCAAGCGGTGGGTGTGAGTGTACACCCATTAAGCGCCATTTTATAGGCCGCTACCTTATACCCACCTTATAGACCGGCTTCGTGAATGAGGCCTACTAACGGTAAGACTAGCATTTTTAATTATACATATATATACATATTAATCTTGTAATATTATATTAGTGTAGGGTTGAATTTAAACTTGTAAAATTCTAGGGTTTGAAATTTAAATTGTCTAAATTAAACTTTTAATCACAAAACATAAATTTCAAAACTTGAGGGCAAGTTTTAAACTTTTCAAAACATAGGGGATCAAATAACAAATAATCCAAATTAACATTTAATCACATAATTATCCATATTTGATTTATTTAATTATTTCTTGCAAAACAATTTACCAATTTAATTAAAATAATTAATCAATTATCACATAAGAAAATTAATATTCAATTAATTGATAAATATCTTCAATTAGGTCAAGAATATACTCAAATATATCTCAAAATCGGATTTATATTGACCTATTAAGATTAAGGTAAGTTCCCAAAAGATAAACAGCAAGAAATCCTGAAATTAGCTTTTTCTGACACTCGAACTCGCCGAGTACCACAATGGACTCGCCGAGTTGAGGCCTACTCGCCGAGTCCACTATGGAACTCGCCGAGTTCATCAGGCAGAATGACAAAATTCGAATTTTGCAAGCAACAAACAAGCAACCAATGCATCAATTCAATAGAAACCAATCAAGGCTCTGATACCACTGATGGGTTTTAGCCATATGAACATTCCTATGTGCACATACAAACCCTAATGCTTGGATCTAGGTTTCTCTAATTGAACATGCATTGAATCCAAGACTTCTAATGATAATTCTAGTATAATAACATAAGAAATCAGATTTAGATGATTACCTTGAATCACTTGCTTGAATCTTCTTGTCCTTGGAGCTTTAGAGTCACAATTGTCACTCCTCTAATGGCTTACAAACACCAACTAGAAAGAGGATGATTATAGAGAGAGGAGAGAGGAGGAAGAAATTGGCCAGGGTTTCTTTAGAGACAAGTGTGTCGATTTCCCTTAACCCTTAGGGTCTATTTATACTAGTGAGGCTCCTAGGGTTTCACCCTTAAACCCTAATTGGATAACTTAAGCCCTAAGCAATCCAATACCCTAATGATAAGCCTTCGACGATTTCAAGGTCTATCCTAAGCCCCAAAACCGTCCCCCCTTATCCATAAGGGATTATAGCCCAAAGTACAACTATCATACAATTGACAGTTTATGCCCCTTTATTCAATTAATCTCTTTAAGTCACCAAATTAATTCCTAATTAATTTATGACTTATATTAATCAAATAATAATAATAATATTATTCCTTATATTATTCTCATAATATATAAATAATATTTCTTCTCTCATTACAAATCATCCTGTCAAGTTGCTATGGTGAAGGCAACCCAAAAGGACCATGCTCAATCGGGTCAAAGATTTTCCTAATATAGTTGCAGCCTTAGACACTATTCCAACACAAATTTGTTTTTTTAGTGCTCCAAATCATTGTTGATTTAGCAACAACAAGAAACTATATAAGATCAATAAGGGTCATGTCGTGGTCTGTCACATAGTAGTCCTTAATGAACTCGCTATATGACTCAGGAAGTGATTCAAGAACCCATTCAACTGCCAACTTCCTCGAGACAACGACACCCAATACTCTCAGCCTGTCAATATGTGACTTCATCCCCAAGACATGAGTACACACATGCCTTCCATCTTTATATTTCATTGCAAGTAGGGCTTCAGTGACCTTGAATTTTTCAAGCCTTTGAACTTGTGGGTTAGGGAGAATTATTGGAGGGGTGGAGGAAGTGAAGTATGACTTCCACAATCCAACCACGGGACTTCATCTTCAAGAGGAAAGCCTGTTCCAAAGGATTTGGGAAGACAATAGTTATCTGAGCTAGACATCTACAATGGGAGAGATTCAAGTTAGTTTATTTAGTCCTGAACATAACACCCAAATGAAATATTAAGGCTAGAACCCAACACAATATTATACAATTTAGAAGAGGGATGCCGTAATCCAAACTGTAAAATATTTGAAGGTAGGTAAATGATGATTTACCAATTTCCACCATGAAAAACGAAAAAGAATTTTAGGTTTTAAGTGAATTGAAACTCCTAGATACTTTAAGATTCATTGAACAATTCAATGGCATGTTTAAATCTCGATTATGCCCTTCAAGTTTGTGACTGGGATGCCGAGGATTACAAACAAGGTGTGAATAACCATGAAAATTAGCTTGGTATACCCAATGTTACAACCACCTAATCAATGTGTCAGTTAACCACACACACTCCATTGATCTATCATCAACATCAAGCTACCCTTTGCCACGCACTGTTAGTCCAAATTAGTGTGCCGGTTAACCACACACGCTCCACCAACGACTTAACAAGGTGCAAAGTGCAATTTCAAGGGTTAGCACCATATTCACATTTTCCTAAAGTAACTAAGATTGAGAATTTATAAGTGTTTAGTTACTTTATATTTATCATTATACTTTTAATAAAGGGAGAATTAGAGTCGTATCCTACTCGTTCGACATTATCCTAACCTAGTGGTATAAGGATTAAATTTTAAACTTTTAAAATTCTAGGGTTTGGAACTAAATGTTTCAAAAGTTAGACTTTTACATTTACAAATTCCAAAACTTGAGGGCAAATTTTGAACTATTAAAAAGCTTTTGGAATCCATAACTTACGAGTTTAATATATGTCTTAATGAAAAGACTCTTGAAAATCCATAACTTGAGGACAAGTAATGGAGTTCATAAAAAACCAATTTTGAGGAAAAAAAAACTCTTCAAGTTCATAACATATGACTTTAATGATTTCTTTAAAAGAAAATTTTTCATTTTCCATAACTTGAGGACAAGTTATGGAATTCATCAAAGTCATTTAGATCAAAAATTCTAACAAGAAAATCAAACAATTTGTCTATGATCTAAATTAAACTCATAAGAACAAGACAATTCAAATCAAACAAATTTCATGTAATTAGCCTAACCATATAAACTAATAAAAAACATGAAACTTTGACAAATATCTTTTAAATTGGATAAGCATGATCATTACCACATCAAAAACAGGTTTATAAGTTCAAAAACAGTTTAGGATAATGATCCTAGTCCAATTCCAGCCAAATAACTCGAAAAACTGCATTCTGGGCACCAACTCATCAAGTGTAAGAACAAACCCGATGAGTTGGTCATAATTGTGCTTGGACTCGGCAAGTCCACTGTCCAGAATAGCAGAAAATCGATTTTTCAAGCTTAAACAACAAGTAACATCAAGTATAATTGAAAACAAGCCTAGGCTCTGATACCACTGGAGTGTTTTGAGCATTCTAACACTCCTAAGGTATGCATGCAACCCTAATGTAACGCCCCGTTTCTGGTATGATTATTTGATATTATTATTTATTCAAGTTTCAAGAGGGACTCGACGAGTCAGTAGCCCGACTCGTCGATTAGAGACGGGATTTTGAGCACGTTCAAGTTGGCGACTCGGCGAGTCCATCGGTCTAAATGAAACCCTAAATCCCTGGGTTTTGCACCCTATTTATACCATGTTATGAGCCCCAGTCTCATCCCCTTCACCCTCAGAGCATCATTTAGCAAACTCTAACCTTTCCTTGAGCATTTTGAGCACTTATTGTGTGAATCTTGAAGTTTTGGAAGAGAAGAAGGAAGCTAGATCCAAGGGATTAGAAGGAGATCCAAGATCTTGCATCTATTACAGAGTTATTGAGGTAAAAACCGGATTCCCTCTGTTTCTATGTTTGATTCTCCATTTTTGAATCACATTTAGACCATTTAATCCATTCCTTAGCTTATTTATGGTAGAGAGATTACATTGGGGTGATTGGCCTTCGGGTCTAGCCATGTTTCAGTCCCTAAGTCGTGGATCTAATACCTTTATGGAGCCATTTTGCCTGAAAGCCCTAGATCTACTCTTCTAAGTGTCTTTTGAGCCTTTAAATCCCTTTTCATGCATGTGTACACGTAAAGTTGGGAGCTTTACGTGGTAAACAAGCCTTAGGAACCAAGATCTATAAATTGTATGTAGTGGTTTTGAGCAGAATCGATTTTATAGAAGTTGCATGCAACCGACTCGGCGAGTCGTTCTTCAGACTCGGCGAGTCGGGTCGCGAGTCCCTGATTTTTCCCCCTTTTGAGAATGATGAGTAGGAACAGTGAGCCATAGGTGGACTCAGTGAGTCGGAAGCCAGACTCATCAATGGAGGGACTCGGCGAGTCAATGCCCTGACTCGGCGAGTCCAAGGCAATCTTCACACCTCAAGAACAGACTCGACGAGTTGTTCATACAACTCGGCGAGTCACAGCCAGAGTGTTCATGTGTTGAAGGAGGACTCGACGAGTTGTTCATACAACTCGGCGAGTCACAGCCAGAGTGTTCATGTGTTGAAGGAGGACTCGACGAGTTATTCATACAACTCGGCAAGTCGGATGCAGATTGACTGAGTGTTAGTATCAAAGAGGAACTCGTCGAGTCTATGCCAAACTCGACGAGTAGTAGTGAGCAAAATTGAGAAATAAAAGTAAGGACTCGACGAGTTGGTGACCCAACTCGACGAGTCAGGTCAACTCTATGTTGACTATGACCAATATGTTGACTTTGACCAGGGGTCAAATAGTCATTTTACCCTTAGTATAGTTATCGGTATTTGATTGAGTGTACTTATGGAACTGTAGTCGGAGTGAAACCGGAGCAACAGCAGACAGATTCCAGAGCAGTTCATTCAGTAGCTAGACTACGAGGTGAGTTTCCTTCCAGTAGGAACGAGTCTAAGGCCACAATGTTGGCCCGTTTAGCTAGCAGTAGTTTCCGGACTTCGGTCCAATGCAGTAGTTAGTATGTTTGATGCCTTTGTGGCTCAAACAGGATTTATGTGTTATGTGTTCCGGGCTACGGCCCGATGCAGTATGCAGTTTATGTGTGTTGGATTAGTGTCTAAGTCCATAACTATTTTGGTATGTACTTGACCCGATGGTGCATGGTCCTTTTGGGTTGCCTTCACCAAAGCAACTTGATAGGATGAATTATGGAGAGAAAGGATTAAATATGATTTATTAATATATTATGAGAATAATATATTAAAGGAGAAATCATATTGTTAATAGTCGATAATTAATTGGTAATTAGTTTTGTGACTAAAAGAGATTAATTAAACTTAAGGGACTGGAATTGTAATTATAAGATTGATGAGATATAAAATAACTCTTTGATCGATTAGATCTTTGTAACAGGTAAGTAATGAACGTAAAGATAGTAAAAACGAAACACAAGTATGAATCAGAATGTGTTGAATGATTAGATTACTCGATCCTCAGCAGAGCTCGACTAAGAACTTCCACTGTAGAGGATTCTAGGGTTACAAAATAAGAACGATGAATATGCTGAACAATACTTCTCTAATCGTTTCTAATCACCACTAATCATCTATCGTTCTAGGATGCATGCAAGCATCTATTTATACTAAACCCTACAAAACTCACGGATGGACAGGCCCATACCGGAGATAAACATTGGACTAGCTAACGAGCCCAATAGATGCAACACAACATTAGACCTAACAATCTCCCCCTTTGCATCAATTTGGAGCGAGACTATCGTTTCTTCTTGCTTGGACCAGCAGCGGGAGCCTTCTTTATTGTATCGAACAGACGTGTGATAAGTGTAAGGATTGTCTGTCTGAAGCGAATGTACCATTGAATCATGTCATCAAAGTACTTGATATCATCTGCTGTGTTCTGCTTGCATCGATGGATGATACCTAAAACGTGTTCCAAACAGGCAGTGGTGTAGATATGTTTGTCTGCCAAGGCAAAAAGACATTTATGTCCTTCGTTTCTGGTAAACATGACGAAGTTTCTCTTTGGGTCAATCTTCCCCATCTGCATCATATCACTGGCAGAGCCAACAGGAGATATGGTGGGATTCTTCTTGAATACGCTCGCTATCTCCTGATCCATCAGAGCAACTTCCATGACATAGCATACAAGCATCCTCTTAAAGTGTTCTATGATCGGACCATATTCTGCTTCATTTGTAAGAAGGATGTTGTGCATGATAATCCAGTCATGGGGATTAAGGTTGGGCAGATCTGCAAGTGAGATGGCATGTTCGGTCTTGGCAGATCCCCGTAGTACCTTGAACCGAACGTTGGTGAAGTTGCCTTCCCTGAACGACTTTAGGACCCGAAAATTGACGATTTTCTGAGCGCTCCAAGTTTGGTATTGTGGTTGAGCTGCCCTCAGATAAAATTCGACTAAGTCCCGATCAACCTGTGGATGAGGATGGGGGAACTCAGCAATGTTGTCAAAGGCATCAAAAAACAAACGCCTTTCGGGTCAATGGCATATCGAACTGAGAGTCGACAGTGTTAGAACAATCTAAAGAGATCACAGGTTCTAGCCACAAGATACTTGGTGTTTCGATGGCTTCTTTAATCAGCTTCTCAAGAGTCCAAGGAGGAAAAAGAGTTTTCCTGCTCTCGAGAAGGTCGTGGGCTTCTTTTTGTCTTCTTTCGACTTCTTCAGCCTCTCTAGCCACATGAGCACTGATGTCAGCCTCTTTATCTCGACCTTGTCGTTTCAAAAGGTCGGCAATTGTCTCCTTATCATCTTCATCGCTCTCCTCAGCAATCTTCTTGCCTTTGTCTTTCACATCGGAACCAGAGGCTTGGCCTACTGGAGGAGGTTCGGTTGTGTGTGTTGTTGTTGAAGTAGGAGGCGGTTGAGACACTTGTTCTTTTTCTCCCCCTTGTTTCGGAATGGACACGAAATCAAGGAGCCCTTCGATTTTGCTCAGTAGAGAGAGGGAGGGAGCAAGCTTCTCTGCAAGGTCACGCCTCACCGAATAATTGAGGATCGGGTCATGTGCTTCAAGGATGTTTGAGATAGCTGAGTGGACATCCGAAACACACGATTTAACCACCTCTCTTTCAGATCGAAGAGACTCAATCTCCTGTTGAGAGTTGGAGAGTTGAATACTCTTGACCTTCAGAGCGGTAGTCTTCCTTGCAAGAGCATCCATGAGAGAGTTCTCAACAGCTAAGTCTTCTTGAAGCTTGGAGAGACGCTCCTCAATGGTTGTTCTGAAAGCTGAGTTGTCGTCAGAAATTGTTTGACGAAGTGAAGCGAACGACTTCAGCTCTGATGCGACTGAGTTAGCCAGCTGGTTGACAATGGGTTCCAGCTTTGTCGTGGTGGCTTCAGCGTTTTCCTGTACAGATTTCAACAAGGAAGAAGCATCAGTGAATAGTTTATCGACTTTTTCGGTCGCTGCCTCACAAGCTTTGGTTGAGGCGTCAATGGCTGCAGTAGCGGAATCAAGAGAAACTTGATGAGCTTTGGAAAAAGCATCAACAATGTTCTGAATGGCAGCTTCAGATATTGAGGATTGTGATGTGGAAGAGGAGGCGATGAGAGAATCGATTTTGTCATGTAGCTCCTTGAGATGTCTCTTAGTGACAGGAGCATCATCATCATCGTCACTTTGAACTTGAAACGGACTGTAATAGACCAAATCAAAGGTCATGTCCTCCCCGCCAAGGAATGGTTCTTCACCCTCTGATGCATGAGCAGTAGAAGATGGTGGTGGTGAAGCTTGAGGCTCGGTAGTAGTAGTAGTAGTAGTAGGTCCGGGTTGGGTGGTGTGTTTGGTTGTTGGTGTGGGTTCGGGTGCAGAGGTGGATTTGGGTGCGTCAGTACGAACCCCCGTATCAGATACGTTGGTTCTTACGTCTGCAGTGGTGGTGGTTGTTGCTTCGGTAAAGATAGGTGGTGGTACTGGGATGGAGGTGGATGGTATTTGAGTGGTGGAGGTTATGGGGGGAATAGAAAAAGGAATTGTAACTGGTGGAGAGGAAATATGAGAAGTGGAAATATGAATCTCTAGTGTATGCGAACGTGGTGGAGTGTTACCACGTTGAGATCCATCAGAATCAGAACCCTCTTCCTCAGATTCGCTTGAGGACGAAGCGATGATTAGCTTTCGCCTTGGTTGGGTTTTTCGCTTCTTTATTGGAGGGGATTGGGCGGCTCTGGTGGTTTTCCTCTTCTTGGGAGATGGGCCTTTTTCTCCCTTTGCAACCTGCTTGCCCTTATCAGCCTTCTTTCCTCTGGGGCAGGCTTGTCAGCATCATGAATCGATTTGAGCATTTCTGGAGTAAGGTCTCTCGGACCAGACCGTCGGAACTCCTTGTACGTTTGAATGATCCGGCTGTCGGCAGGAACATCACCATACATTGTTTCAGAGATAGAACCGTTGAAGGGAAATTTTGATGCGTCAGAGACAATGATCTTCGTGGTATGGAAAGTACCAATCGAAGACATTGGAGAACCAGCGATAATAGGGACGTGGTACTTGTCCATCACTCATTTAGTGACAAGTGTCCAGAACCGGGCATATGAAATCTTTGAATGTCGAGAAGTGGAAGAAAGACTCTGAATGAGTTGTTGCCATAGGACCGACCCGTAGTCCATGTTGATACCATTGTAGATCCCGTACATGATTGAAAGAAACAGACGACTTGCCCCATCTGATCCAACACTTATTTCAGACAAGCCCTTGAAAAGTATAGTAAACATCCCATTCCACTGAGAGGGCAGGCACGATTTCTTGAATTTCGTGACCGTTGTGAGCACCTCAGTGTACCCCATGTTGTAGAACATGTTGAACAGATGACCCATCGGAATGGTTTCAGGATTAACCCTCGACGAATCAGGTTCAAACCCTAATAGCGTACAAAACCTCTGCTTGGAAATCAACGCCTTGTGCTCGAAGATATCAAAGAAAATCCTATCGACGACCTTGTCGTAGTGAGCTGTGGCAAAAATCTGTGACAGGAACTCCATGCGAACAGCTTCAGCCCTGGTAAGAGCAGGAGCGATTGGCAAGTATTTCAGGCATTCGATGATGGGAAACATGAAAGCGTCGTATGCCTGAGGAGTGAGATCAATGATCAAACTCTGTTAGGGACGGATAGGCAAGATGTGAGAAGTTGCGTGAACTGATGAAGAATCCGCCATTGTTGTGATGAAGATGGGAGAGATGATGAACAGTAGAGGTTGGAGGATATTCTTGCTCTCTGGAAATATAGGTGCAGTAAAGAGGTAAACGGTGGTTTACATTGCCTTTTATACTGTGGGTAAAGGAGAGAGAAGAATCTTTCCCAAATCTTCGATTGAAAAACGAAGAGATTTTCGAAGGCGATTCACGCGTGACAGTTGGTGTTGCCGATGATTACACAGGAGAGAGAGTGTCAGTCCCTAATTACACGCCTTCCCATCAGGCGCCGTTTGGAGATGAAACGGTTCCAATTCGCACGCTTTGCCATCTTGCGCCGTTGGAAATCAAATCGATTGGACTCCCGCCTGAGTCATCATTTTGTCATCTTATCCCTTTAGAGTTTAACGGCATCTTTAAAATAAAATCGCCCACGTGGATCAATATCAACCACAACCTTTTTATAACAACCAATCCGATTAAAATGTCTTGTAATTAATGAAACCATAATTTTGGAAAATCAAAATGATTTTCGTGCTGAGTGTGTAAAAGAAAAAGAAATAAAGCAACACTTTTGAGGGATTAGGTGATGTCATTAAAGACACAAAACAATTGATCCCGGGCACGAATCTCTTCCTTCAAAGTCAAGAGAGACCTTAAAGTGTTTGTGTGGTTTGCCGTTGAATAACGATCAGACACTTATTAAGAAGTGTTGAAAGGCTTCTTTTAATTAGGCTTATGAGGGTGGCTTTCGCGTCGATTCATAATTCCTGATCTTGATATAAGATAGAAATCAAACGAAGTACTTGTGAGACCAATGTAGTCTGTTGAACAAGTAGGTTGGAGATAATTTAACTGGCAAGGTAAACTAATGTATATGAAATCTCAAAAAAAAATTAAAACTGGATCCCAAGGGAAGAAATGTTATTGGATTTAACAATTTCATAGGAATCACTCAAAAGAAAAATAGAGATTTCATGTTGTACCACCATGGATAAGTCCGTTAATTCATTAGTGAAAGCTAGAGCAAGTTAATTGTTCACCGTCAATGCATAGTAGGTATTGAATTGTGGGTTTCACTTAGCACGTAGTGACACGAAGCTAAGATCATAAACACAGAAATTGTGCAACCATAAACCTCAGTGGTAATTTCTGAGAGTCTCAAGGGTTACGTTTGTGAAGCGAATGAGATGGAGAAAAAGTAATGTAGATGGTGTAAAGACACCAAAGTACCTCTGCTGTGAAAAATAAGGACTAAGCAGAAAACTCTTATCTCATGTGAGAAGAGAGTTAGGTAGCTCATGATTAGAATAAATATGAGAGCCTAATTGGGAAGACAAGGTTTGTTTGTACCAAGTCAGTAAGGCTTTTATTCAGAATCAGGTGAAGCTTTGGACACATACAGCAACATGCTTCTAGGGACATTTAGCTAGTGAAATGATTTACCCACAAAGAGACATACAAAAAAAATATATTTTTGGAATTTTTGATAAAAAGAAAAATAAGACATAAAAAAATGAATACAAAAAAATGTTGGAACCGAACCCGAGCGTTCGGTTTATTTCGGTTGAGAAAATTTTGGAACCGAATCCGAACGTTCGGTCTATTTCGGTTGCTAAAAAAAATAAGTTCGAAAAAGAAAAGAACTTTGACAATAAGATAAATGAATTTGGAAAAATAATACATGAGACCCGAACCCGAACGTTCGGTCTATTTCGCTTCTTACTTTTAATCTTGAGAGGTAATTTTTGGTACTGACTCCGATTCCATCATTCCTAGCCCTTGTAGAATTTTGTTGAAAGAAGCTTCAGGAAGAGCTTTGGTGAAGATGTCAGCCAGTTGATCAATGGTTCGAACAAAATGAATTTCGACGTTCCCATCTTCCACATGATCCTTAATAAAGTGATACCTCAGTGCTATGTGCTTAGTCTTGGAGTGTTGCACTGGGTTATGACAGATCCTAATTGCACTCTCGGAGTCGCAATATAGTGGGATCTTTTTCATATTGAGTCCATAGTCCCGGAGCTGGTTTTGGATCCAAATCACTTGAGATGTACAGGAGGCAGCTGCGATGTATTCTGCTTCAGCTGTAGACAGAGATACACAAGTCTGTTTCTTTGATTGCCAGCTAACCAACTTCCCGTCAAGGAATTGGCAGCCTCCAGTGGTGCTTTTCCTGTCTAGTCCACAACCTCCAAGGTCTGCATCTAAGTAGGCTTGAACGAAGAAACCTGAGTTTGATGGATACCATAAGCCGAGAGAGGTAGTTCATTTTAGATACCGGAGTATGTTCTTCACTGCAAGCATATGAGGTTCACGAGGATTCGCTTGAAATCTAGCACAGTAACAAAAAGAAAACATTATATCAGGCCTGCTAGCAGTAAGGTACATTAAAGAACCGATCATCGGGCGATATAGCGTAATATCAACTGCTGGCTTATCCAAGGATGGAGTGAGCTTGGTGTCGAACACCTTTGGAACTTTAACCTTTGAGTCTCCCATCATGCCGAATTTAGCAAGGAGAGTCTTGGTGTAGGCTTCCTGGTTAATAAAGATGCCTTCGGGTCCCTGTCTAATGTTTAAACCAAGGAAAAAGTTAATCGGACCCATTGAGCTCATTTCAAATTTAGTCTCCATCAGCTTTCTGAATTCAGCTGTTAAGCTAGGATTCGTTGAGCCAAAGATGATATCATCGACATAGATTTGAACAATCATAAGGTGGTTACCTTCCTTTTTACGAAAGAAGGTTGGGTCAACCGAACCTTGTTTGAATTTGGACATCTTTAAAAACTTGGTTAGCATTTCATACCAGGCCCTAGGTGCTTGTTTCAGCCCATAAACCGCTTTGTCTAGAATATAGCAGTGATTGGGGTACTTTTCATTGACGAATCCCGGAGGTTGCTCCACGTACACCGTTTCTTCAAGTTCTCCATTTAGAAATGCGCACTTTACGTCCATTTGGTAGACCTCAAAGTTCTTATGTGCAACATAGGCAAGAAATATTCTAACAGATTCCAGCCTAGCTACAGGGGCAAAAGTTTCCTCATAATCAATTCCTTCCTCCTGGCAGTATCCTTTCACCACTAGACGAGCTTTGTTTCTTATCACATTGCCTTCCTTGTCCATTTTATTTCTGAAGACCCATTTGAGACCAACGACTGAGGCATCTTTAGGAGTTGGAATGAGGCGCCAAACCTTACTTCTTTCGAACTCATTAAGTTCGTCTTGCATAGCTTGAACCCAATCAGAGTGATCAAGAGCAGTATTTACTGTCTTCGGTTCAACTTTTGAGACGAAAGAGTTAAACATGCAGAACTCTACTTTTGAGAACAGAGATTTTTGCTTTGCCTTCAGTTGAGATCGGATCAAGACCTCTTCAGAGACATTACCCACAACCTGTGAAACAGGATGATCTCTGGTCCACTTAACAAGAGGAGGGTAATTTGGATCATAGGATGGATCCAATTCAGCATTCACCATTTCTTCTAATTCATATTGACTATCATCGTCATAAAACATATCGGCATTCTCCCCCTCGACTGATGAGCTTTCAGGTGTATCTTGACTTTCCGGTGCTACAGGACTTTCGGGTGCAATTGAGCTTTTGGGAGCTACAGTACCTTCGGGTGCAGTAGAGCTTTCGGGTGCAGCTGGAGAAGAGATCTCCCCCTCAACTTGTGAGCTCGGCTGCTCTGAAGAAGATGGATTCTCCCCCTCAACTGAAGCACCGTGCTGAGGAGGTTTATTTGAAACTGATTCTCCTTCACCCATTCGTTTGGCAGCGTCTTCGACGATTTGCTTCAGATGGTCAACTTTGTTGTCTGTTGCATTGGCTTCTGAGAGAGTAGCCTTCTCCGGTTCATCGAATAACTCCACAAACTGCTCAAATAAATTTGCAATCGAGGCCGTGACTTGGCCTGTTTGAGAGAAAATTTCTCCAACTGTTTCTTCAGTGGCCTTCAGCTTCTTGACGTAGCTGTCATCGAAAGTCACATAATATGTTTCTTCAATCTTCCTGGAACGCTTGTTTAAAACCCTGTATGCTTTTAAAGTAATAGAGTATCCCAGAAAAATCCCTTCATTGGCTTTAACGTCGAACTTGTTACGATGTTCTTTAGAATTGAAGATAAAGCATCGTGAGCCGAATACATGGAAGAATTTAACGTTTGGCTTCCTGTTGTTGATGATCTCATAAGGAGTGAGAGTGAAACGCTTATTGAGATAGGACCTGTAATGTGTAAAACATGCTGCATCAATAGCATCAGCCCAGAAATATAGAGGTAGAGAAGCGAAACTTAACATGGTTCGAGCCGCCTCACACAAAGATCGGTTTCGTCTTTCGACAATTCCGTTTTGTTGAGGGGTGTAGGGGGCTGAGAAGTTGTGACTGGTTCCTTTTTCTACCAAAAAGTCTTCAAATTCTTTATTTTTGAATTCCAGCCCATTGTCGCTTCTGATGTTACGAACGACCTTCCTCAGTTGCACTTCAACCTGCTTAATAAACATCTTAAGCTTGAGAGTTGCCTCAGATTTGTGCTTCAGAAAGAACACCCATGTAAAACGTGAAAAGTCATCAACAATGACAAGAATATACTTGCTACCGCCAATGCTTTCGATAGATGATGGACCACACAAATCAATGTGAATTAACTCAAGTGGTTCAACAACTTTAGTGTTTATAATGGATGGGTGACTTTGACGACTCTGCTTCCCCATTTCACACGCAGCACACAAATGTTCTCGTTCAAACTTGAGAAATAGAAGACCCCGAACATGACCTCCTGTGACAAGTTTGCTGATATCCTTGAAATTGAGATGGGAGAGCCTTCGATGCCACAGCCAGCTTTCGTCAGAATGTGCTTTGGATAACAGACAGATAGTTGGATTTCTTTTGATAGGTTTGAGATTGAGAGGAAAGATTTCACCTTTACGGTCTGATTTGAGAATTACCCTTTTTGTTTTCTTCTCTATTATTTCCGAACCCTCATCGTCAAATGAAACTTTAAGACCAGTACCTCCAACAAGCTGAGATACACTGATGAGGTTATGTTGTAGCCCTTCAACGTACGCAACCTTTCTAATTGTGAAATCACCATTGGTTATCATACCATAACCTTTTATTGTGCCATATGAGTTGTTCCCGAACTTGACATTCCCGCCGTTTGGAAGAGATCGAAATTCCCTCAGCTCTTCCTTCCTTCCTGTCATGTGACGTGAGCAGCCACTGTCAATATACCATTCTTCGTCGAACTGCTCGTCACTGATAACCTGCAAAAATCAAGCAGATTTAGGAACCCAAAGTTTCTTGGGTCCACGTGAGCCTTTCACAGGAACAGGAATAGTAAGAGAAATGTCAACAAGATATGTTCTTTTTATTAAAGTTGTTTCATCTTTCTTCTTGATAGTGAAAACTTTAATTTTGTTAGAATTTGTTACAGTCGGTTCGGATTCAGGTTCAGGCGTTTGGGCCTTGGAATGCTTTTGATCATTCTTGACTGAGGAAACCTTCGATTTTCCTTTCAAATCTGTTGAAGATTTTGGATTTTGAGTTTGAACAGAATTGGATTTAGAATGGGGTTGAGAAGAATTAGAATGAGAGAATTTAGACTGAGATGTTTTCTTGACTTGAGGTTCTAAGTGACCCTTTAGGTTTTAGTCATTAGTGGGATCGAACCTTGAACCTCGATAGCTTTTGCTCTCGGAACCAAACCTATGCTTTTGGTAGCTGGTGTTCTCTGAACCGAACCTTTCCCTTCGGTTGTTATTCCTTTTAGAACCGAACCTGTCCTTTCGGTTGTTATTACTTTCTTGCGGCCTGACAGTACTTTTCTCTGACTTTGAATTTTTGTCATGATGAGAGAAATGGGCGTTTTGAGATCGCCAAAACTGTTTTTGCTCTGAGAGATTCTTTTTGTATCTCAGATTCCTTTGCTGCTTTTGATCCTTCACTTGCTTTGGCTGTCGGTGGATGTTGGCTTTTTGCTTTTGCTTCCTGTCAGTCGGTTCACTTGTAACAGATGATGTTTCACTTGTAGGAGTGACTTCTTCTACAGGAACTTCTTTTGTACCACTAGTACTTGGCACATCGAAGTTGCCAGGCTTGTTTAGTGGCTCTGGCACATATCTGCCTTTGGTTTTCCAGGACGTTCGCTCTGACAGACCAACGGTTTCGTCAGCATTATCTATAGGAGCAGACCAGAAAAACTCATCACAGCCATCTGCATTATCTTCATTCACTATGGCGGTGAGTTTAGCTGTCTGATGTTCGGTTACTCCTGTGACTTTATACACCTGATTTGGTGTTGTTCTCACCTTTTGGTACACAACGGCCTTTTCTTCAAGAATCGGGGACTTATTTTGGGACAAACGAGCAAACTCCACAGAATTTTCAGAAATAAGATTTTTGTGGTTTTCAGGTTCGCTCTTGACAAACTCAGAACAGTCAACTTCATCCTCTACAGAAATTACGCTCATATCATCATCCTCATTAAGCTCAAACGCGTTTTCAACATCAATTTTATTTTCTGAGCTCAAGTTGGCATTCAATGAGTCAAATTTTTCTTTGGTTTCGGTCCTTAGTTTCAGTTTATCGTTTTCATCCAAAAGGTTTTTCAGCATGTCCTTATGGTCCTTGGACTTTATAAAAGATTCGATTTTGTCCAGACCATACATGTAAGTCGGATTCACATCATTAGACGAAACTACACTTTCGCAATTATATGCTTCAGCATCGATTTCATCCTCCTTAAACTCAAGGAAGGGCAAAATCATGCGATGAATTTTCTGCCCTATTTCATAGTTCAGATGAAGTTGAGTGATGTTAGCATAAAGACGTTTAGCAATTAAACAAAAAACAGTTCTCTGTTTCAGAAGTCTTAAATTGTCTCTTTGTAAATAAATGTTTTCGTCCTTAGATTTAATCAGCTCTGACTCCTTCAGCTCTATCCACATCCTCCGTTCCTCACTCTTGGATGACACCCTGCTTATTTGGTCAGTTAGGTTAGAATTGGTGACCCGTGTTTGAGTTAAACAGCTATCTAGATTTGAGATTCTTGAATTTAAGCTTTTTAATTCTTTTTCATATGAATTTTGTGGGACTTTGAATGAAACAAAAACGGATTGTACCTTTTTGATCAATTCATCAAGCTCATTGATTTGTACACTGAGAGGTTTTGCTGTGAAGCATAAGTCCTCTCGCTCCTTGGTGTCCTCTTTCCCACCGTCTGTATTGTATCCCCTCATTTGAGATACATCTGTCACCATCAAACACTTCCCATTGCTTTCATCACCTCTTGCAACATACGTCTTTCCATAAGATGGCTTCCTGAATTCATCATCCTCTGATTCTGTTAACCAGATCTGTACGCCACCGAACTCGTCATCCGCTGCCGAACCCTGCACAATTAAAGCATTCATCGAAGGGTTAGTAGCAGCTTTCTTTCTCTTGATCTCTTCCAGCTTTTTCATCAACACAGCTTCTTCATCTTTCTCCTCATCCTTCTCTTTCATTTTCTTTAGGACACAGTCTTTGGCATAGTGGTTCTTTCCTCCACAGTAGTAGCAGTTCACACCAGAATCTCCTTCAACTTTCACCTCTTTCTTTGGTTCTTCTGTCTTCAGTTCCTCCTTAACTTTTTCAGAACTGTAGCTTCCCTGCCAATTTCGGTTCTTATTGGTAGGGAACCTTTTCTTAATGAACCTCTTTGGATTCGACACCATCATTGCATAGTCTTCAGAAGTAAGATCATAGTCTTCTAGGTTTAGATCTTCATCTTCTACCACACTTTTGCTTTTAGACAGGAGGGCCAATGACCCCAAACTTGAGACCACATTCTTCTCTTGCATGACAATCTTTTCTTGGGATTTCAAGGTTCCCACCAGCTTTGCCAGCGAATAAGACTTGAACTGCTCATGAGCTTTGATTGTAGACACAACAGCTCTCCATTCGGGTCTTAGGCCATTCAAAAAGGTGACCTTCTGTTCAATCAGCTTCCTTTCTATATCATGTTTGATCATCTTGCTAAGAAGATGATTGAATCGATCGAATGTCTGAGTAACAGTTTCATCAGAATTCTGTTTAAATTCACCAAACTCAGACAGAAGCATAGTCTGAATAGAATGCTCCAAATCTTCATCTGTGGAATATAGCTCTCGCAGCATATCCCAGATTTCTTTAGCGGTGCTGCATGAACTTACCAGCCTGAATGTATCTGATTAAAGAGCGAATCGAATCAGTCTCAGTGCTTTAATGTTGCACTGAAACTTTTCCTTTTTGTCTTGAGCAACATCCTTTACGTCCTTTAACAGATCATTATACTCTTTCTGAGTATTAATGATTTTTGATGTTCCTGAGTGAGCGAATGGTCCAGATACGATTGCTTCCCAAATAAGGTATCCATTGTCATCAGATCCGATGACATAATCTTCAAAATGATGCGCCCATACTTCGTAATCCTGGGTGTAAAGAATAGGAATCTTCGTCGTTGATCCAATGATGTTTGAGATGTTGATGGGATTAGATTGTGACTCGTCCATGCTTGATCGTTTAACCTGTTTGAAAGATCAGACTTGTAATATGTAATATTAGGGCAAAACAAATAAATGTTGAGTTATGTCAATTATGGAATGATAGCTCAATAAATATTAGTTATTGCGGAATAACCCTAATCGAAAACTCTTTCACAGAAAAGATGTGTATGAATTACATAGCCTCCTGCTCTGATACCAATTGATGAGATATAAAATAACTCTTTAATCGATTAGATCTTTGTAACAAGTAAGTAATGAACGTAAAGATAGTAAAAACGAAACACAAGTATGAATCAGAATGTGTCGAATGATTAGATTACTCGATCCTCAGCAGAGCTTGACTAAGAACTTCCACTGTAGAGGATTCTAGGGTTACAAAATAAGAACGATGAATATGCTGAACAATACTTCTCTAATCGTTTCTGATCACCACTAATCATCTATCGTTCTAGGATGCATGCAAGCATCTATTTATACTAAACCCTACAAAACTCACGGATGGACAGGCCCATACCGGAGATAAACATTGGACTAGCTAACGAGCCCAATAGACGCAACACAACATTAGACCTAACAAAGATAATTGCAATTTGGGCCATGGATTGCCTTTTATTATAAGGTGGATGAATTCTATGGGGGAAGCCCATATGAAATCGTCCAAGGCCTTAAGGAAAGGGCTCCACGGGTTGCTTAGGGCTTAAGCAACCAAATTAGGGTTTCCTTGTTAGATAACCCTAATTGCCTCACTATATATAGACCCCTTAAGGACCAAAAACGTGGACAAGCAACCTTCTAGGGTTTCACACGTTTTTGGGCAGCCTCTAACCTCTCTCCTCTTCATCCTTTTGCTTATGGTGTTTGTGAACCATTAGAGGAGTGACACTTGTGACTCTAAGCCTTCCAAAGTCAATACAAGGAGATTTGAGATTGTTATTGCTACATAACAGTCAAGGTAATATTATAAAACTATTCTCATGTTAATATGATTACTTGTATGCTAGAATTAGGGTTTATAGTCTTGGATAACTTGCATGTACAATAGAGAAACCTAGATCCAAGCATTAGGGTTTGTATGAGCACATAGGATGTTCTTAGGACCAAAACCCATCAGTGGTATCAGAGCCTAGACTGGTTTCTATTGTATTGATGCTTGATATGTTTGAAAATTTCGATTTTTGGGTTTTTGGAGGCTGGACTCGCCGAGTCCATAGCTGAACTCGCAGAGTCCATGCTTGACTCGACGAGTCAACTCGTCAGATGGGGCTATCTTCGCGATTTCTTGCTGTTTTTGCTTATAGAAAGTTACCTTATCACATTAGATCAATATAAATCCGATTTTTTGATATATATGAGTATATTCTTGATCTAATTGAAGATATTTATCAATTAATAAAATATTTGTTTCCTTATGTGATAATTGATTAATTGTTTTGATTAAATTGGTAAATTGTTTTGCAAGAAATCATTAAATAAATCAAATATGGATAATTATGTGATTAAATTAGATTATTTGTTATTTGATCCTTGTTGTTATGAAAAGTTTCATGTTTTCCCCTTTAGGTTTTATAGTTTAAATTTGACCCCAAAAGTTTTGTTGTTTTGAAATTTAAATAGTTAAAACCCTAATGTTTTGAAAAAGGTTTCAAAACTTGCCCTCAAGTTTTGGAATTTAAAAAATTTTGATTAATTGTTTAATTTGATGTACACTTAAATTCTAAACCCTAACGTTTTGAAATGTTTCAAAACCTGCCCTCAAGTTTTGGAATTTAAAAGTTGATTAAAAGTTTAATTAGGAATGTTAAATTCTAAAAACCCTAGTATTGTTTGAAAAGTTCAAATTACACCCTTATGGTTTTATTAATTAATTAAGGAGTATAATTAAAAGAGGTTTAATAAATCCATAAAAGTTTAGGTTTAAAATTTAATTGAATTAAAAGTATAATTGTTAAATTTAGCCACCTAATGAGTGATACTAAGCCATGGCAGTTGCCACTGCTGCAGCTACGACAGCATTTAGGGCTGCAGTATCGATGACCGGAGGCGGTGGAGGTGCAGGATTATTCCTATTCCTGGGAGATTTGCGAGGAGGCATCTTTCAGCTATAAGTTTATAAAGATAAGAAAGATGGTAAGAATCAATTTGTAAGCAACGTGACAGTGACACATGGACTAACTAACCATAGCCCAATAGTTGAATGAGTGTTTGAAATCCCAATACGAATTATTTGTAGGGATACACAAGTGTACAAATTTTTCCCACAGATTAGATAGATTTTCATAGTACGGGTATTACTGATGTAATAAGTTCAAGGAAAATCGACCTAACAGTAGGTCTTACATCATACCAAAAGGATAAGACTGACAGTCCTAGATTCCTAGTTAGAGTATCGAAAGTTAGGAATATTTTACAGACAAGTGCTACTTAGAGTACGTAAATTCAAGGCTATTCCTAAATCAAAAGACAAAGATGTACTAGACATCATCTAATGGCGATGGGAATTCCTCGGGCGAGCCCTGAGGTCGGACACTTGGCGAAACACCTCTTGAAGGTGTCAGTCCTGAGCTCTCTGACGAGCTTGAAGTTCTAAGACTTCAGCACGGGAGGCAGCCAATTGTTGTTGCAGGGTTTCGTTGGTCCTTCGAGTCCGTTCCATGTCTTCTTCAAGACGGCGGATGCGGACTGTGTTGACACCTGAATTGGCATCAATCTCCATGACCCGGTCGATGGCTGCTCGACCTTGCTCGACATTACGAGCTATTCTACAGATAATGACAGGCAGAGCTCTATCAGCAGAGCCACCATCGCTGACGTTGTAAAAGGTTCGGTCCCCAAAGTATGGTAAGGGTTGACCCTGTTCATCACTCCAGCGGTTCAGGTTGTTTGCCCACATGGGAGTAGGACCTGGGAATGTTGGTCGAGGGTTGTTATTCGAGGCTTGACCTACAAGCGGTAGGTTGTTGACTTCAGGCTCGAAGTCAGATCCATCAGAAAAGCCTTCTGCGAGGTGATCATCCAAAGGGATTGGATGCTCATCTTCGGGCTCTTCATCGATCCACCCGGCATTGCCTTCATTGGGAAAGTACGGGTCGCCATGATGGAATCCAGCCATTTAGATCTACGCGAGAAGAGAGGTATAAGAATATAGTATACGTGTAACTAGTAGTACAAAAATACACCTATTGTATTTTAAGTTTAAGTTCTACTGATCTTCTTGTGGTAGTGTTGGTAAGTTTTTAGACTTGTTAACATATCACAACCATTCTAGGGCATATGCTAATCACTCCTAGGACCAGCATAGCTGATCAGGCTATGCCATTCCCAGGACTGACCATACATCCCCGAGCTCACTTGTGATATTTAACAATCATAATACTTTTGTTCTTGTCATTGTGACACTGATTTTAGTATGAATGCAGACTAGTATACTTAATTAAATATTTTAATATTTAAAGTATAGACTCTTGGTCAGAGTGTTTTAATCCCTTTTGGTTTTATAGTTTAGTATATCTTTTATGGGTTGATATACTTAATTCACTATAAACAATGCTCTGATACCAATCTGTCACACCCCAAAACCAAGAACGGCGGAAACGTTCTGGGGCGGAGGACGTCATATATAGTATCACAACACAGTAAATGTAAATAAGCAAACAACATCATCCATTGCATTAAATATATAATTTTAATACAAGTGTGTTCTGTACAGTTATAGACACCAAAAATAATGTAACATGAAATAATATGAGATGAGCCTTTAATGCACTCCATCTTCTCAAAAGCTGGCATCGGTACCTGTCTACTGATGACCTGAGAATACAAGTTATTTTGAAAGAGTTTATCAGCATTAAGCTGGTGAGTTCATAAGTATTTTAGTGTCAACGTTTGTTGTCAAAACGTTTGAACCTGTCTCAATGTATAAGTTTGTAAAAATGTAAGTAAGTGTTTGAAAATGTTTGTAAAACTTTGAATCCCTCAGAAAATCCTATATTTTCTATTAAAGTAACCTTCTACCAACGCTTGACTGATTTGTAAACTCGTCTGTTGTAAAAGTGTGTAATTTCCCAAGTGTAACTATCATTTAATAAAATATAGTATGTACATTAATGTTTAAGTGAGGTTATCACTAAAATATGTAATGGGTAAATCATTGTAGTACTGTAGTTGTGTATAATAAGAACTACTGTTGTACTAGCTACTACCTTAAACCGATTTATATTAAGGTAAAATGTGATAAATTGCACCATGCTATCGACTGGTAACAACGACATACGAATGGTCGTAATAACGGAATGACGTTTGGCACCCGCAGACCTGCAGGTCCCGCTGTAGCTAGCAGCAAGGTGTAGGATAGTCAATCCAGTATAGATCTATACGCAAACTCACGCTCTCCCTCCAAGAGAATTCTGGCTACAACTCGGGACATGACATTTAAGGCATGCTCCGATACAGTGGATCATAATTGTTAATGTATTCTCGTATATGTAATGTAATGTTTCTAGTTCTAGTATAGTTGTATATGTTCTCGTAATATAGCTGTATATGTTCATGTTTCTAGTATAGCTGTATATGTTCATGTTTCTAGTATAGCTGTATATGTTCATGTTTCTAGTATAGTTGTATATGATCCTGTGTTACCCCGATGGTAACTAACTATTGATGTACTGATATGTATGAATATGAAAGTACTTTTATGTCTATATATGTATATATGATATATAACTAATATTGAAACGACCTTCGGATGGTCACCCGAAATCCCACCAGACCACATCTCAAGGCGCGAAAAGGAAATAGGGCGAATGGCCTTCCTAAGTCCTTTAAACATTATTTATACATCTATACATATGTGGGCATGCAATTGAATATATAAAAGCATAAATAAGTTTTCATAAGACATTTTAAACATAAATATAATTCCAAGAGAAGATCGACTTGATGTCAATCTATAAAACAATTTGAAGGCATAAGTTGATAAAACAGTTTAAGTATAAGAAACATTTGTTTAAATCACAGTTTGTAAATAAGTTTGGATAGTAAAAGAGTTTCTAAAACATTTCAAAGTAAAGCAGTTTGATAAACAGTTTGAACAGTGGTAAAAATCATTGTTTTCCTAGTTATTAATCACATGTGATTAAATGCAATCACATGTGATTGAAGCAATAACTATAAGTATTTGACTTGTATCCCCCCCCCCCCATAAAGTATTTAAAACATTTAAAATCATTTCAAAGGTTGATTAAAGGGGTATGAACTCACTTGTGGTGAGTTGTACGAATTGTAGTGGCGGATACCGTGCTAGATGGCAAACAGAGACTTGTTTACACGCACGAGCCTAGTTATCATATAATAAGCATATATATAACTAATTAGCCAAATAATAACTTAATAAATAAGTTAATACACTTAGGAACAAGCAAACACTTTTCATAAGTGTTAAAGGTCCTAATGGTTGCATCTAAGTTGCTACGGGACAAGGCAAAAGGGTTTGAAGCATCAAATGGCCTTGCATAAGAGTTCACCACCCAACAAACCCCACCCTTTGGAGTTTACGGCCGTAAACTCATGGGTTTATGGGCGTGAACTCCTCACTTGGTGGTTTTGGGTGTTTTAAGGTGTTATCTTGGTCCTAGAACACTCCTAGCTTTGTTGGAATAATACATGAAGTAGTTTAAGGCCCTAGAATGCTACATAGGGGAGTTTACGGCCTATAGTCCATATACCCTAGATTTTACGGCTGTAAACTCCTATGGGGTGATGGCTTTTAATTCATTTGAGGCACTTTCACATTAAGGATAGCTTCCATGATTTTATCTAAGGCTAATGGGGAGAAGAGGCACACACTTGTGCTTTCACTTGGAGTTTACGGCCCAAGAGGTGTTCCTTGGCCGTAAACTCCCTTTAAGGGATGTTCTTGATGTCTTTTACTCCCCATTCAAGTCCTAGGTGTTCAAGGGTAATTGTCTTAATGCCTTAGGGATGCTTGGAGTGCTTTTAACCCTTGGAAAAGGGGTTTACGACCCAAGAGATGTTCTTGGCCGTAAACTCCTATAAACTTATGATTTTGAAGTGTTTTGATGTCTAAAATAGGTACAAGCATTTGAGGGTTAAAGTCCTTAAGCTTTAGGGGTAGTTTAGGGCACTAAATGCCCTTGAAAAGGGGTTTACGGCCCAAGAAAAGTTCTTGGCCGTAAACTCCTATTACTTGTTGATTTTGGATGCTTTCTAGTCTCTTATGATCATATACTAAGTCCTTAATAAGTTGATTAACAAGAAAATGGGTCTAGGTAGCCTTAAAGCTCCATTTTGGAGTTTACTCCCCAAGAACGTTCTTGGGAGGTAAACTCCCGGATCTTGCAATCTAAACATGTAATTGATGTTATAAAGCATGTAACAAGTATTGAAACACATTTAGTAAAGTAGACTCACAATCTGGGATGAAAACCCGAAGATCCGTCAGAGAGAATATGGCTTTTCTCTATTTGGAATTGTGAATAATGAATTAATTTAATTCAGAAAACTATTTATAGTCCTGGAATATTTTGGCAGAAAATATTTTTATTCCTGATATTGGACTGTAACATTATGAAACTTGAAATGCTCAAATTTCACAAAACCAGGAGCATCCACTCTCCTGATATCTCCTTAAACATAAACCCTAATGTACACAAACTTGTTCGGAAAATTATGAAAATCACTGAAACTGGACTAGCTTCTATTGAATAGATGATGTTCGTACAAATGGAAATTTCGGGTTGTCACATCATCCCCCTGTTAGAGGGAATTTCGTCCCGAAATTAGAATTTAAGCAAATAAGAGTTACAAACAATTAAGCGAAAAGAGGAGGGTATTTCAACTTCATCTGATCCTCTCGTTCCCAAGTGAATTCCGGTCCTCGCTTGGCGTTCCAGCGAACCTTCACGATAGGGATACGGCTTTGTTTCGTCTGCTTGACCTCACGGTCCATGATCTCTACAGGTTCTTCCACGAAGTTGAGGCTCTCGTTGATCTCGATCTCGTCGAGTGAGATTACGAGAGTCTCGTCGGACAGACACTTTTTCAAGTTAGATACGTGGAATGTAGAATGTACGTTACAAAGTGTGTCGGGTAGATCGAGTTTGTAAGCTACGGGGCCGACTCTGGCAAGAATCTTGAAGGGCCCTATGTACCTCAGATTAAGCTTTCCACGCTTGCCGAAGCGTATCAAGCCTTTCCAGGGTGAGACTTTCAGAAGGACTCGGTCTCCCACCTGAAATTCCAAAGGTTTTCTTCGTTTATCGGCGTAGCTCTTCTGTCGGTCTCTAGAGGCTTTCAGTCGTTCACGGATCTTAACGATTTTCTCTTCCGTTTCCCGAATGATTTCCGGACCGGTGAGAGTACTGTCGGAAGCTTGCCCCCTTGCTAATTGGGTATCACCCACCTCAGCCCAGCACAGAGGGGATCTACACTTTCGGCTGTAGAGAGCTTCGAATGGAGCAGCCTTGATGCTCGTGTGATAACTATTATTATAGGAAAATTCGACAAGGGGTAAATGAGTATCCCATGCTTTCCCAAAATCAATCACACAGGCTCGCAACATATCTTCCAGTGTTTCGATGGTCCTCTCACTCTGTCCGTCGGTCTGTGGATGGTAGGTTGTGCTCATGTCCAGCCTTGTTCCTAGGGAATGTTGTAGTGATTGCCAAAATCTTGAGGTGAACCTACTATCTCTATCGGAGATAATGGAAATAGGTACACCATGTAGCCGTACAACTTCCCTAATGTATGCTCTCGTAAGTTTCTCCATCTTGTCGGTTTCTTTGATAGGCAGGAAGTGTGCAGACTTGGTCAATCTATCAACGATGACCCATATGGTGTCAAGTCCACCCGTTGTCTTGGGCAACTTGGTTATGAAATCCATAGTGATCCGCTCCCACTTCTACTCTGGAATCTTTGGTTGTTGCAGTAAACCAAAGGGCTTCTAGTACTCGACCTTAACCTTTGCGCAAGTAAGGCATTTACTTACGAAGGTAGCAATCTCTGCTTTCATATTAGGCCACCAGTATAGCTTTTTAAGATCCAGATACATCTTATCTGAACCTGGGTGGACGGAATACCGAGTGTTGTGCGCCTCGGTCATCACCAAGTCTCGGAAACCACCGTGTTTCGGTGTCCAGATCCGGTTCATGAAATTTAAAGCTCCGTCACCCTTGGCTTCAAAGTTCTTGTCCATTCCCCTAAGGGATTCACTCGACACATTTTCAGGTTTCATGGCCTCAAGTTGAGCCGCCTGAATTTGCTTAGTCAGGTGTGAATGGATGGTTATTGATAGTGACTTGACTTTGCGACCAGAATATTCCTTCCGACTTAGGGCGTCTGCTACTACGTTGGCTTTACCCGGATGATAACGAATATCGCATTCGTAGTCACTGAGTAGCTCGACCCACCGTCGTTGTCTCATGTTGAGCTCCTTCTGATCGAAAATATGTTGTAAACTCTTGTGGTCGGTAAAGATAGTGCTCTTCGTTCCATACAAGTAATGTCTCCAGATCTTCAGAGCAAACACTACTGCTCCTAGTTCAAGATCGTGGGTCGTGTAGTTAACCTCATGTGTCTTCAACTGTCTCGAGGCGTAGGCGATGACCTTACCTCGCTGCATCAGAACACATCCGAGTCCTTGATTGGATGCATCGCAATAGACTACGAAGTCTTCTATCCCTTTGGGAAGGGATAGTATTGGCGCGGTGCACAAGGCTCGTTTGAGCGTTTGGAACGCTCTTTCTTGTTTCTCTTCCCAGTCAAAGGCCACGCCTTTCTGGGTCAGGGTCGTAAGAGGTTTCGCTATTCGGGAGAAGTTTTGAATGAACCTGCGGTAGTAGCCAGCGAGACCTAGAAATTGACGAATTTCTGTAGGCGTCTTCGGCGCTGACCAGTTCTCAATGGCCTTTATTTTGGATGGGTCCACGTGGATTCCCTCTTCGCTTACCACGTGTCCTAAGAATTCGACTCTTCGGATCCAAAATTCACATTTCGAGAACTTCGCATAAAGTTTCTCCTTTCGTAATGTATCTAGAACTTGTCGCAGGTGATCGTTATGCTCTTTCTTCCTTCTGGAGTAGATCAGGATGTCGTCAATGAAAACGATGACGAACTGATCCAAGTAAGGTCGGCATACTCTATTCATCAGATCCATGAAGACTGCGGGCTCATTGGTCAATCCGAATGGCATCACCACGAACTCATAGTGTCCGTAACGAGTTCGGAAGGCTGTCTTCGGCACATCCTCCTCTAGCACTCGTAACTGGTGATATCCGGATCTCAGATCAATCTTGGAAAAATAGTTCACCCCTTGCAGTTGGTCGAATAGATCATCTATGCGCGGCAGAGGATAACGATTTTTGATCGTCAGTTTGTTGAGTTCTCTGTAGTCAATACACATACGGAATGATCCGTCTTTCTTCTTAACGAACAAGACCGGTGCTCCCCAAGGTGAGAAACTTGGTCTTATAAAGCCCTTGCTGAGCAGTTCGTTAAGTTGACCAGAGAGTTCTTGCATCTCGGCTGGTACTAAACGGTAGGGCGACCTGGCTACTGGGGTAGCTCCTAGGACTAAGTCGATTCTGAACTCGACTTGTCATTGCGGAGGTAATCCGGGTAGTTCTTCTGGGAAAATGTCGGGGAAGTCGCTCACTACTGGGATGTCCTTTAGTTCTTTCGTTTCTAGGTTCGTGTCGACGACATGAGCAAGGAATGCGTGGTATTCTTTACGCAGATATTTCGGTGCTTGAATACTAGATATAATGCGAAGACTCGCACCAGGTTTGTCGCCGTAGACTATAAGGGTTTCGCTAGACAAGAGGTTTAGATGGACTGCTTTCTCGTAGCACATGATGTCGGCACGTTGAAGACTTAACCAATCCATGCCGATAATAACGTCGAAACTTTTTATTGAGACCGGCATAAGATCGATTGGGAATGAATGGTTATCTAAGGTTAGAAGACAACCTAGGTATATGCTATTAGTACTTTCAGTTTTCCCATTGGCCATTTCTACTGTGAATTGTTCATTAAGTGCGTGAGGTTGTTGCTTAAGCATGCGAGCAAATTTGTGGTTTACGAAGCTTCGCTCCGCTCCACTATCGAACAGAATGCATGCATAGGAGTTATCAAGGAGGAACGTACCAGTTACCACTGTCGGGTCAGCTACTGCTTCCCCGTGGCCTATTGCTAGTACCCTCCCTGCTCCTCCAGTATTCCTCGCCTTGGGGCAGTCCCTTTTAAAGTGGCCTGTTTTGCCACATCCATAGCAAGTTGGGCTCGCGCCTGAGCCAGGAACTTGGGAGATCGGTTGTGCTGGGAACTTACAGAAACGGACGGTGTGTCCTTTTCTGTTGCAGTTTGTGCACTGCATTTCACGGCAGGGGCCGTTGTGGTGGTAGTTGCATTTGTTGCACTTGGGCAAACTTCCAACATACCGACTCACCGGAGCAGTAGTAGCAGTAGTAGGGGTTATTGCGGCATGCATTGCCACAATTTGCTGCTTTTTGGCAGCCTGTTGCTTCTTCTTTTCACCCCAGAATTTCCGCTTAGTGTCAGCGGGTTTGGAGGGTTCCGGAATGGCTAAAGTGGTTATGGTTGCAGGGGTTTTGACTCCATGGTCAATGAGTCTTTGTGCCAAACGCTTGGCACTGTCGAAGGTAGCGGGGTTTGATGCTAGGACATTCCCCTGGTACGGAGGCACTAGCCCCCATATGTACTGTTCGATCTTTTTCCTCTCAGTGGGAACAATATTGGGGCAGAGAGCCACCAGTTCGCTAAATCGGGCAGTGTAAGCGATCACGTTGGTGCTCTTCATGGTCAGGTTCCAGAGTTCATGTTCCAACTTCTGGACTTCGCCCCTCGGGCAGTATTCCTCAGTCATGAGGTCCTTCATTGTTTCCCAGCCCATGTCGTTAGCCACGACGAGAGTTAGGGCTTTGACGTGGCCGTTCCACCACGTTAGGGCTTTACCCTCAAAGGTGCATGCGGCATATTTCACTTTGCACGCAGCAGGGCATGAACAGATTTCGAAGACTGATTCAGTCTTCTCGAACCATTGCGAGAGAGCAATGACTCCGCTGGTGCCATAGAAAGGCTTCGACTTGCAGTTTGTGAAATCCTTGTAGGAGCACTGTCTCGAGCGCACAGGGATTTCGATCGGAATAGATTCAACAGGGGTTCCACCTCTGCTGGCATCTGATGAGTGATACTGAGCCATGGCAGTTGCCACTGCTGCAGCTACGGCAGCATTTAGGGCTGCAGTATCGATGACCGGAGGCGGTGGAGGTGCAGGATTATTCCTATTCCTGGGAGATTTGCGAGGAGGCATCTTTCAGCTATAAGTTTATAAAGATAAGAAATATGGTAAGAATCAATTTGTAAGAAACGTGAGAGTGACACATGGACTAAATAACCATAGCCCAACAGTTGAATGAGTGTTTGAAATCCCAATACGAATTATTTGTAGGGATACACAAGTGTACAAATTTTTCCCACAGATTAGATAGATTTCCATAGTACGGGTATTACTGATGTAATAAGTTCAAGGAAAATCGACCTAACAGTAGGTCTTACATCATACCAAAAGGATAAGACTGGCAGTCCTAGATTCCTAGTTAGAGTATCGAAAGTTAGGAATATTTTACAGACAAGTGCTACTTAGAGTACGTAAGTTCAAGGCTATTCCTAAATCAAAAGACAAAGATGTACTAGACATCATCTAATGGCGATGGGAATTCCTCGGGCGAGCCCTGAGGTCGGACACTTGGCGAAACACCTCTTGAAGGTGTCAGTCCTGAGCTCTCTGACGAGCTCGAAGTTATAAGACTTCAGCACGGGAGGCAGCCAATTGTTGTTGCAGGGTTTCGTTGGTCCTTCGGGTCCGTTCCATGTCTTCTTGAAGACGGCAGATGCGGACTGTGTTGACACCTGAATTGGCATCAATCTCCATGACCCGGTCGATGGCTGCTCGACCTTGCTCGACATTACGAGCTATTCTGCAGATAATGACAGGCAGAGCTCTATCAGCAGAGCCACCATCGCTGACGTTGTAAAAGGTTCGGTCCCCAAATTATGGTAAGGGTTGACCCTGTTCATCACTCCAGCGGTTCAGGTTGTTTGCCCACATGGGAGTAGGACCTGGGAATGCTGGTCGAGGGTTGTTATTCGAGGCTTGACCTACAAGCGGTAGGTTGTTGACTTCAGGCTCGAAGTCAGATCCATCAGAAAAGCCTTCTGCGAGGTGATCATCCAAAGGGATTGGATGCTCACCTTCGGGCTCTTCATCGATCCACCCGGCATTGCCTTCATTGGGAAAGTACGGGTCACCATGATGGAATCCAGCCATTTAGATCTACGCGAGAAGAGAGGTATAAGAATGTAGTATACGTGTAACTAGTAGTACAAAAATACACCTATTGTATTTTAAGTTTAAGTTCTACTGATCTTCTTGTGGTAGTGTTGGTAAGTTTTTAGACTTGTTAACATATCACAACCATTCTAGGGCATATGCTAATCACTCCTAGGACCAGCATAGCTGATCAGGCTATGCCATTCCCAGGACTGACCATACATCCCCGAGCTCACTTGTGATATTTAACAATCGTAATACTTTTGTTCTTGTCATTGTGACAATGATTTTAGTATGAATGCAGACTAGTATACTTAATTAAATATTTTAATATTTAAAGTCTAGACTCTTGGTCAGAGTGTTTTAATCCCTTTTGGGTTTATAGTTTAGTATATCTTTTATGGGTTGATATACTTAATTCACTATAAACAATGCTCTGATACCAATCTGTCACACCCCAAAACCAAGAACGGCGGAAACGTTCTAGGGCGGAGGACGTCATATATAGTATCACAACACAGTAAATGTAAATAAGCAAACAACATCATCCATTGCATTAAATATATAATTTTAATACAAGTGTGTTCTGTACAGTTATAGACACCAAAAATAATGTAACACGAAATAATATGAGATGAGCCTTTAATGCACTCCATCTTCTCAAAAGCTGGCATCGGTACCTGTCTACTGATGACCTGAGAATACAAGTTATTTTGAAAGAGTTTATCAGCATTAAGCTGGTGAGTTCATAAGTATTTTAGTGTCAACGTTTGTTGTCAAAACGTTTGAACATGTCTCAATGTATAAGTTTGTAAAAATGTAAGTAAGTGTTTGAAAATGTTTGTAAAAGTTTGAATCCCTCAGAAAACCCTATATTTTCTATTAAAGTAACCTTCTACTAACGCTTGACTGATTTGTAAACTCGTCTGTTGTAAAAGTGTGTAATTTCCCAAGTGTAACTATCATTTAACAAAATATAGTATGTACATTAATGTTTAAGTGAGGTTATCACTAAAATATGTAATGGGTAAATCATTTTAGTACTGTAGTTGTGTATAATAAGAACTACTGTTGTACTAGTTACTACCTTAAACCGGATTTATATTAAGGTAAAATGTGATAAATTGCACCATGCTATCGACTGGTAACAACGACATACGAATGGTCGTAATAACGGAATGACGTTTGGCACCCGCAGACCTGCAGGTCCCGCTGTAGCTAGCAGCAAGGTGTAGGATAGTCAATCCAGTATAGATCTATACGCAAACTCACGCTCTCCCTCCAAGAGAATTCTGGCTACAACTCGGGACATGACATTTAAGGCATGCTCCGATACAGTGGATCACAATTGTTAATGTATTCTCGTATATGTAATGTAATGTTTCTAGTTCTAGTATAGTTGTATATGTTCTCGTAGTATAGCTGTATATGTTCATGTTTCTAGTATAGTTGTATATGTTCATGTTTCTAGTATAGCTGTATATGTTCATGTTTCTAGTATAGCTGTATATGATCCTGTGTTACCCCGATGATAACTAACTATTGATGTACTGATATGTATGAATATGAAAGTACTTTTATGTCTATATATGTATATATGATATATAACTAATATTGAAACGACCTTCGGATGGTCACCCGAAATCCCACCAGACCACATCTCAAGGCGCGAAAAGGAAATAGGGCGAATGGCCTTCCTAAGTCCTTTAAACATTATTTATACATCTATACATATATGGGCATGCAATTGAATATATAAAAGCATAAATAAGTTTTCATAAGACATTTTAAACATAAATATAATTCCAAGAGAAGATCGACTTGATGTCAATCTATAAAACAATTTGAAGGCATAAGTTGATAAAACAGTTTAAGTATAAGAAACATTTGTTTAAATCACAGTTTGTAAATAAGTTTGGATAGTAAAAGAGTTTGTACAACATTTCAAAGAAAAGCAGTTTGATAAACAGTTTGAACAGTGGTAAAAATCATTGTTTTCCTAGTTATTAATCACATGTGATTAAATGCAATCACATGTGATTAAAGCAATAACTATAAGTATTTGACTTGTATCCCCCCCCCCATAAAGTATTTAAAACATTTAAAAGCATTTCAAAGGTTGATTAAAGGGGTATGAACTCACTTGTGGTGAGTTGTACGAATTGTAGTGGCGGATACCGTGCTAGATGGCAAACGGAGACTTGTTTACACGCACGAGCCTAGTTATCATATAATAAGCATATATATAACTAATTAGCCAAATAATAACTTAATAAATAAGTTAATACACTTAGGAACAAGCAAACACTTTTCATAAGTGTTAAAGGTCCTAATGGTTGCATCTAAGTTGCTACGGGACAAGGCAAAAGGGTTTGAAGCATCAAATGGCCTTGCATAAGAGTTCACCACCCAACAAACCCCACCCTTTGGATTTTATGGTCGTAAACTCATGGGTTTATGGCCGTGAACTCCTCACTTGGTGGTTTTGGGTGTTTTAAGGTGTTATCTTGGTCCTAGAACACTCATAGCTTTGTTGGAATAATACATGAAGTAGTTTAAGGCCCTAGAATGCTACATAGGGGAGTTTACGGCCTATAGTCCATATACCCTAGAGTTTACGGCCGTAAACTGTAACGCCCGTAGATCAGGGCTAGTCAATTTAGAAACAATAAGCGTCAAAAATGACTTTTTGATGGAAGATTATCTAGAAGGATTAATCTTAACCAAGTTGTAGTATATGTCACAAGGTTTCCATGCATATAAAGAACGCCAAAATCCGAGTTATAACGAAGAAGTTATGGCCCGTCGAAGTTTCGCGACAGAACCGGCACGACGCAATGCAACGTAAAAAGTGAATTTACGTTAGAGCGGTATTTAGCCGAAGCAATCTAAATGAGAATCGAAGATCTCATTGTTGGTATCGAAGCGATAAAAAGTTAGGCGAGAACGGACGTCAAACGAAGAAGTTATGAATTTATAACGAAAGTTTATGTCGCGGCCTATTAAAAATAATTAATAAAAATAAAGTCAAAATTAGCCGACGGAGTCTAAACGAAAGTTGTAGAGCGTAGTCTCACCTTCGCGTGGATATAAAGAACGTCGAAAACGGAGTTCGTATGAAGGAGATATGAATTTCCGAAGATTATTAAATAATTTGTATTTATTTTTAATCTTTAATTCGGAAGCATTATCCGAAGGAGTCACCGGTCTGATCCGAGGTACGCGCCGCGTACTCGAGTACGCCCCGCGTACTCCGAAAGTGTCGACATCGCAGCAAGTGGCTTCGGATGACGAACGCAGTGACGTTTTTCGGACCAGTACGCCCCGCGTACTGGCGTACGCCCCGCGTACGTGCGAGGCTCAGCCTCTATAAAAGGAATCCGAAGGCAGCCGATAGTTTTGCCAATTTCTCCTCTTCTTTCTCCCATTTTGCATCGGTTTGCGTGCCAGAAATACCCCGAAGCCCCGGTATTGTTCTCAAGCCCCGAAGCAAGTCCCGAGATCCCGAAGATCCCGAGAAGTGCGGTTCCCGAGCCGAAGCTCTGCCCGCGAGAAGTTCGATTTTTGAAGAGATCTTCCAGATCTGCTGAGGATTACTACTTCTATAAGCCGTAGTGCTGTCCGATCATCTTCTGATCAAGTGAGTGTGTGGTTATTTTCTTCTAACGCATAATTATTAAGTATTTTCTATGAAATACGTGCTACGTGTATAATATGAGGTTGTTTATATGTGTGGGTGTATAGTCCCTTTCATAAACACGGGTATAATACAAGTATTGTTTGAATGTATTAAGTGTACGTTTGGCAGAGTGTATGGTTACTTTCTTCTAACACATAAATATGAAGTATTTGGTATAAAATACGTGCTATGTGTTTATATATTGTTGTTTATTTGAGATGAGTATGGCATGAATGTTTTATATAGTTTTAAAATGAGATAAACTGTATGTGTATTCTAGATCTACAAATATGTTGGGTAGAACATAGGTAGAGGAGATAGTTGGTATGTGATGAAATGATGAGGTATGAAAGATGATTAAGAATGATATTGGTAGATGCACCAATTAAAGAATGTCATAAGACTAGCAGATGTGCTGTAGAATAATATCGGTAGATGCACCAAGTAGTGAATGTCGTAATCCTAGCAGATGCGCTTATAGGATAATGTCGGCAGATGCGCCAAATAGAGATTGTCATAATAAAAGCAGATGCGCTTATAGAGTGATCCTAGCAGATGCGCTTATAGGATATTGTTGGCAGATGCGCCAAATAAAGATTGTCATAATAATAGCGGATGCGCTTATAGGGTAATCTTGGCAGATGCGCTTATAAGATAATGTCGGCGGATGCGCCTAAAAGAGAATGTCATAAACCTGGCAATCGCGCCTCATAGGGTATGACGTAATCCTGGCAGAGGCGCTTAAAGGATAATGTTGGCAGATGCGCCTTATGTAGCAATGGAAGTTTGTGTAAATCCCTTAGGTCCATCCTTAGGAATGAAGGAATGACGAGTAGTTGAATTCCTAGGGTAAAATCCTAAGAAACATAATAGGGATGAATAATTGAGTTGATTGTTTGATGGTTGAATATAATAATTGTATTATTGTGGGTTGAAAACCCTATATGCTCACCAGGCTCCCAAGCCTGACCCACTCAGTTTTCTTTGCATTACAGGTAATGACACAAGAGTATAAGTTGGTGGACTTGACGAGAGGTTTTGGATTATAGATCAGTAGTTGAATAACTATTGTAAGGTCTATTTTATATTGTTTATGCTTTTGGTCTGTATCGGAACATGACATCCCGAGGTTTTATTATTTAATGGAAATACATTCTCTTTGAGAAATGTCTTGATAAATGGTTACCATATTTTATTTTGGGAACAAATTCCGCAACCGTTTTCTTTAAACGATCACTCTGATTTATAAAACAAAGCATAAGCAAATCGGTCTTTTCTGGCCGTGAAAATGGGGATGTCACAGTTGGTATCAGAGCATTAGTTTAAGCGAACTAGGAATTTGTAGGAAATTTCTAGACTTAAACTTAGAATGCTAAGTAATGATTGTGAGGAGTGTGTCTAAAATATGTTAGGTAGTACACCTAAATTGACACAAGCACTAGTTCATTTTAGGAATGATGCCTAAAATACTTTTATGTGCTAAATGTTTTGTGTGATAGCTAAATTGATGCTATTATTTGTTCGGATCTATGGTCTGTTGCCGACCGGATCTGGAAACCTTATGTGTTTAGGATTCTAAGCGTACATCTACGATATTAGAACTAGCATGTAAACGTTTCGGAGTGATAAGGGCGATGTGAATATCTATCGTGATTGAGGATATAATTTCACCTTATTTGGTGTGTAGATCAAAAATGGTGAGAACAAGAAGTGGAGTTGGAAATGCTGATGAAAACAGGAATCAACCACCAGTGATTGAGCAAATACCTGTCGTAGCAGCAGCACCTGAGCCAATAACCATGGCTGGTGTGCAAATGATGATTCAGACGATGTTGGATCGTCAGATGGATGAAACTAGGCGGTTGCTTCAGCAGAATCGTGAAGAACTGTCAATTCGAGTGGAAGAGCCTGAATTAAATGAAGGGCACTCGGAAGGTGGAAACTTCAGTGGGTCTGTTGGTCAAGCCAACCCACCGATAGTTAGGCAAAACAACCAGAATGGAAGGAACGATGGAATGGGATGCAAGTATAAGGATTTTCTGACTTGCAAACCATCGACCTTCACTGGAAAGGAAGATCCGATCGGAGTTATGGATTGGATATCGGAAATGGAGCTAGCCTTCATGACTTGTGGCTGCAGAGGCAAGTTGCAGACTACCTATGCAGTGCGTCAGTTCAGGGGTGGGGCTGTTCGTTGGTGGAACACTTTGGGGAAGATCCTAAGTCCTAATGAGCCACTGCAACTGACCTGGGCAGAGTTCTTGGTGCAATTCAAGCGCAAGTTCTGCTCTGCTCAAAATCTATTGGAGTTGGAGAATAAGTTTCTGATATTGAAGAAAGGCAGCATGTCAGTGGATGAATACACTAATGCTTTCACAGACAAGATGGAGTTTGCTTTACGCATCGTTCCAGACGAACTGACAAAAGTCGATCGGTATGCCAAGGGACTCCCTTGGGGGTATGCGGTGCCAGTGCGTCAGGCACCTACTCTAGAGGCAGCTATTTGGGCTGCCAAGTCTGTTGAGAATATGATCAAGGGGAGGACTGACAGTAAGGTTGAAGTTGGTGAGAAAAGAAAGTTAGAAGGAACTTCAGGTTCTAATGAGAAAAGAAAATCCTCGAAGTCTGGAGGAGGAGGAAGGGATGAGGCACGGTGGTGCGATAAGTGCAAGAAGAAGCACTCAGGAAAATGTGGCGTGGAAGTGACATGTTTCAAGTGTGGAAAGCATGGGCATTACGCTGATGAATGTATTTTCAACAAAAAGGTGTGTTACGAATGTAACGAAGAGGGGCACTTCAAGCAAGACTGCCCAAGGAAAAATCAAACAGCAAGGCTAGAGGCGCCGCCAAAGCTAAAGGCAAGAGCATTTCAAATGATCCTTGATGAAGCAGATGGCAATGCAAGGAATCAGGAATAAGGATCTTATATCTAAAGATCAAGTTGTAAAGTAGCGTTATGAAAAGTAACATGTGGTGTAGCCTATTAGAGGCATAGTATAGGGTGAACTTGAACTTTTGTGTAACCGTTTCAAGGAATTAATATAAACCCTAGTTCTGTTAACTGATGTGTTGAATGATTGTCTGATTTTCTTGTATAGTGACTTGGTCGACTACGAGACAATACTTGGGACGAGTATGAGTAGGTGTGAAAGGTAGTAGATGCATATACTACCGGAAGCACAGGACTCGCACTTGGATCAGGGAAAGTCACAAGGTTACCAAGAAGCTAGTGATTGATTCAATTTTATTCTGGTATGTCATTACCATTGTTTCGGTAATGACTAGTAAGATGGTTCTTGTTCCGACCCTAGTGGTCATGTTTAAATTTGAGTTCGACTACGAGGAGTACGTTACGTGGTCTAGAGGACCAAGTTAGATGTAACATCTGACTTAAGTCAGAAGGTTGAAGTTAATGCGATTAATAGTGTCGCTCTCGTTGTTAAAAGAAGTTTGTAGGCAGAAATGCTACATGCTGAAATGTGATTATATCGCATTAGAATATGAAGGAAGGTATATTCCATTCTGGAATTTAACTTTATTAAAGACCGAGTCTAAGCGTCGCATCGTGCGATGAGAGGTCGATAGAGCACGACCCATCGGTTTGTTACATTGGATAAAGGAATATATTTATCCTAAGAAGAAGAAAGAGTTCGCAATAAGGACTTATTTTGTAACTCGAAGGTTATGATTGAAAGTCCAAGATAGTACGAAGAGCAGATGCAAGATTGAGCATCAAGGTTATTACTTAGAATGGAAAGATAACTTATGGAGTCAGTATGCGAATCCTATTTCGTTGATGATTCCGGGACGTAATCATCCTAAGGGGGAGATAATTGTAACGCCCGTAGATCAGGGCTAGTCAATTTAGAAACAATAAGCGTCAAAAATGACTTTTTGATGGAAGATTATCTAGAAGGATTAATCTTAACCAAGTTGTAGTATATGTCACAAGGTTTCCATGCATATAAAGAACGCCAAAATCCGAGTTATAACGAAGAAGTTATGGCCCGTCGAAGTTTCGCGACAGAACCGGCACGACGCAATGCAACGTAAAAAGTGAATTTACGTTAGAGCGGTATTTAGCCGAAGCAATCTAAATGAGAATCGAAGATCTCATTGTTGGTATCGAAGCGATAAAAAGTTAGGCGAGAACGGACGTCAAACGAAGAAGTTATGAATTTATAACGAAAGTTTATGTCGCGGCCTATTAAAAATAATTAATAAAAATAAAGTCAAAATTAGCCGACGGAGTCTAAACGAAAGTTGTAGAGCGTAGTCTCACCTTCGCGTGGATATAAAGAACGTCGAAAACGGAGTTCGTATGAAGGAGATATGAATTTCCGAAGATTATTAAATAATTTGTATTTATTTTTAATCTTTAATTCGGAAGCATTATCCGAAGGAGTCACCGGTCTGATCCGAGGTACGCGCCGCGTACTCGAGTACGCCCCGCGTACTCCGAAAGTGTCGACATCGCAGCAAGTGGCTTCGGATGACGAACGCAGTGACGTTTTTCGGACCAGTACGCCCCGCGTACTGGCGTACGCCCCGCGTACGTGCGAGGCTCAGCCTCTATAAAAGGAATCCGAAGGCAGCCGATAGTTTTGCCAATTTCTCCTCTTCTTTCTCCCATTTTGCATCGGTTTGCGTGCCAGAAATACCCCGAAGCCCCGGTATTGTTCTCAAGCCCCGAAGCAAGTCCCGAGATCCCGAAGATCCCGAGAAGTGCGGTTCCCGAGCCGAAGCTCTGCCCGCGAGAAGTTCGATTTTTGAAGAGATCTTCCAGATCTGCTGAGGATTACTACTTCTATAAGCCGTAGTGCTGTCCGATCATCTTCTGATCAAGTGAGTGTGTGGTTATTTTCTTCTAACGCATAATTATTAAGTATTTTCTATGAAATACGTGCTACGTGTATAATATGAGGTTGTTTATATGTGTGGGTGTATAGTCCCTTTCATAAACACGGGTATAATACAAGTATTGTTTGAATGTATTAAGTGTACGTTTGGCAGAGTGTATGGTTACTTTCTTCTAACACATAAATATGAAGTATTTGGTATAAAATACGTGCTATGTGTTTATATATTGTTGTTTATTTGAGATGAGTATGGCATGAATGTTTTATATAGTTTTAAAATGAGATAAACTGTATGTGTATTCTAGATCTACAAATATGTTGGGTAGAACATAGGTAGAGGAGATAGTTGGTATGTGATGAAATGATGAGGTATGAAAGATGATTAAGAATGATATTGGTAGATGCACCAATTAAAGAATGTCATAAGACTAGCAGATGTGCTGTAGAATAATATCGGTAGATGCACCAAGTAGTGAATGTCGTAATCCTAGCAGATGCGCTTATAGGATAATGTCGGCAGATGCGCCAAATAGAGATTGTCATAATAAAAGCAGATGCGCTTATAGAGTGATCCTAGCAGATGCGCTTATAGGATATTGTTGGCAGATGCGCCAAATAAAGATTGTCATAATAATAGCGGATGCGCTTATAGGGTAATCTTGGCAGATGCGCTTATAAGATAATGTCGGCGGATGCGCCTAAAAGAGAATGTCATAAACCTGGCAATCGCGCCTCATAGGGTATGACGTAATCCTGGCAGAGGCGCTTAAAGGATAATGTTGGCAGATGCGCCTTATGTAGCAATGGAAGTTTGTGTAAATCCCTTAGGTCCATCCTTAGGAATGAAGGAATGACGAGTAGTTGAATTCCTAGGGTAAAATCCTAAGAAACATAATAGGGATGAATAATTGAGTTGATTGTTTGATGGTTGAATATAATAATTGTATTATTGTGGGTTGAAAACCCTATATGCTCACCAGGCTCCCAAGCCTGACCCACTCAGTTTTCTTTGCATTACAGGTAATGACACAAGAGTATAAGTTGGTGGACTTGACGAGAGGTTTTGGATTATAGATCAGTAGTTGAATAACTATTGTAAGGTCTATTTTATATTGTTTATGCTTTTGGTCTGTATCGGAACATGACATCCCGAGGTTTTATTATTTAATGGAAATACATTCTCTTTGAGAAATGTCTTGATAAATGGTTACCATATTTTATTTTGGGAACAAATTCCGCAACCGTTTTCTTTAAACGATCACTCTGATTTATAAAACAAAGCATAAGCAAATCGGTCTTTTCTGGCCGTGAAAATGGGGATGTCACATAAACTCCTATGGGGTGATGGCTTTTAATTCATTTGAGGCACTTTCACATTAAGGATAGCTTCCATGATTTTATCTAAGGCTAATGGGGAGAAGAGGCACACATTTGTGCTTTCACTTGGAGTTTACGGCCCAAGAGGTGTTCCTTGGCCGTAAACTCCCTTTAAGGGATGTTCTTGATGTCTTTTACTCCCCATTCAAGTCCTAGGTGTTCAAGGGTAATTGTCTTAATGCCTTAGGGATGCTTGGAGTGCTTTTAACCCTTGGAAAAGGGGTTTACGACCCAAGAGATGTTCTTGGCCGTAAACTCCTATAAACTTATGATTTTGAAGTGTTTTGATGTCTAAAATAGGTACAAGCATTTGAGGGTTAAAGTCCTTAAGCTTTAGGGGTAGTTTAGGGCACTAAATGCCCTTGAAAAGGGGTTTACGGCCCAAGAAAAGTTCTTGGCCGTAAACTCCTATTACTTGTTGATTTTGGATGCTTTCTAGTCTCTTATGATCATATACTAAGTCCTTAATAAGTTGCTTAACAAGAAAATGGGTCTAGCTAGCCTTAAAGCTCCATTTTGGAGTTTACTCCCCAAGAACGTTCTTGGGCGGTAAACTCCCGGATCTTGCAATCTAAACATGTAATTGATGTTATAAAGCATCTAACAAGTATTGAAACACATTTAGTAAAGTAGACTCACAATCTGGGATGAAAACCCGAAGATCCGTCAGAGAGAATATGGCTTTTCTCTATTTGGAATTGTGAATAATGAATTAATTTAATTCAGAAAACTATTTATAGTCCTGGAATATTTTGGCAGAAAATATTTTTATTCCTGATATTGGACTGTAACATTATGAAACTTGAAATGCTCAAATTTCACAAAACCAGGAGCATCCACTCTCCTGATATCTCCTTAAACATAAACCCTAATGTACACAAACTTGTTCGGAAAATTATGAAAATCACTGAAACTGGACTAGCTTCTATTGAATAGATGATGTTCGTACAAATGGAAATTTCGGGTTGTCACAAAGATGATATTCCACGATTTGATCGAGGAACAAGAAATCATGCTTCACTTCCTCCTCCTCCTCCAATTATTCTCCCTAACCCACAAGTTCAAAGGCTTGAAAAGTTCAAGATCACTCAAGCCCTTTTGGCAAGTAAACATAAAGAAGGAAAGTCGGTGTGTGCACACATCCTAGGGATGAAGTCACACATTGATAGGTTAAGAATGTTGGGATCCGTTGTCTGTAAGGAAATGGCTGTTGATTGGGTTCTTCAGTCACTTCCTAACTCATATAGTGAGTTCGTAAGAGAGTACTATATGATGAACCGCGACGTGACCCTTATAGATCTCACTTATATGCTTATTGCTACTGAATCAACACTGGTTTGGCGCAATAGAAAAGCAAAGTTGATTGGTGAATCTGACTTCAAGACCTCTATGGATATAGACGATGGCAACAAAAGACATGCTATGATCGAAAGGTTTGATCATAAGAGAAAGCCAATGTCTAAAGTAGTTCCATGTCATGTTCCAAAAGAGTCAATTTGCTGTTATTGCCAAGAGAAAGGGCATTGGAGACGAAGTTTCCCTATTTACCTAAGAGATCTAAGAGATGGGAGAGTCGAAACGTATGGCTCTAATATAGGTAAATCCATTAACTAACTCTTTTACGCTTTTATTCTAGATTCTTAATACATAATGTGATAAGATTGCAATTGATGTTTTGTAGAATCGAAGAAAAGAAAGGAAGCTTAAGGGAAGAAGTGAGCAGAATCTAACCATGAAGCAATGGATTTCGATCGCATTTCTCGAAGATTAGATTCTTAAGCTACTACTTAGAGTTAGAATTGGATTGCTAAGAAAGATGTATTAGCATAAGTTTTTCAATGAGTTACATTGTAAGGACAAATTTTTCCGCATAAAATAAATTTTGATTTTTATATTATCCTTGCAATGGCGTGTATGAAAAATTGGTGTTAAAATGTTTCTATTATTAGCAATAATGGATTTGGTTCTTATTATGTTATTTATGGAAAGTCGAGAGTTTACCAAATAGGGAGAGTTTCTCATTGCCCAAGTTTCAATTAGACAGAAACTTGGAATCATGCAACTTGGTTGCACGATGAATGAGAAATTTCATATTTGGAAATTACACTAATTCATTGACAAAATGTCAAGTGAAGGACTTGGAGATCGAATACACAAAGTTGCGTGTTGATCAAGTCCACCATAAGAGTAACAAAGATATTTGTCATGATTTACTAAAGGTTTAGTAAATATGATTATACTTACAAGATTAAGTGTAATTCTGAATTGATTGAAAAAGTTTAAATCAATAGCAGAACGAGTAAGAAGAATCAAGTTGGCAGAAAGATAAAAGTTTCTCTATTCTAAGAAGAAGGGATAGTACCTTTTATGCTTTATGATAGGTCTTAATGATTAAGAACCATATCTCAATTGATCCTCTAAGTGAGTCTTAGTACAATTGTTTGTCTAAGAAGAGGAATCAAGAATTGAAGAAATGGTTAAATCAAGAAGTCAATCATACTTCGTTCCAAAACAAGTCTTAAAGTTAAGATTGTGACAATGAGTGAAAAGTATTAAAGGTTTATAACATTCATCAAATGTGGAAAGTTGTGATGTCTTGGATAAGACAAAGACCAACTAGCACCAATTTATGAAGAGTTTTGATAAAAGCTACACTAACTCTTGAATATTTGTTTGTCAAGAAATGTTTTGACAAGAGAATCTTATATGTCAAGGAGTAAGTGGGAGTCTTAATGGTCTTGAAAGGTTTCAAGAACAAATCAAATAGACCTTATCAATCATCACTAGCACACGAGTTGAGGTTTACAACCTATCGTGTTGACATTATTTTGTTTCTGTGCCAATCCAATCGAGTTAATTATGCATATGAGTCCTATGAGTTCTCATTTGAATGAATAAAAGGCAAGGACCTTGATCAATGGAAAGTACATTAATAAGAAAAGGTGAGCTGCTTAACTACTTGGAAGACATGGTGGGCAGCTGTGCTACCATAAAGGCAAGAAATCAAGATCAAGAAAGTTCGATCCATATGAGTTTGAATTTGTCGTAAATTTTGGTTTTGACAAATTCACATGGATAGGAACAAATACACCGTTAAATCTAAGTGTCATAAGATTTCCTCCTTCATGAAAATGATTGTGAGGAAATGCTTTCACTAAGAAAAAATTTAAGAAGATAGTGATTGTAAAATTGCATTCTCGAATTCGATTATGGTTACCGTATCCCTTTCCATAATTTGAATTGTGAGGTTTGGCAATTGTTTACACACACATATGAACTATCTAAGGCAAAGGTGTATAAGTTCAAGAAGCCTTGATAAAAGATTATTAAAGCACTAAGTATTAGAAACATGAACTTAAGAAATTCAATAAGCATTGTTTTTCTGAAAGTTAAGCTGTTTCTGAATACATGTCAAAGCTAGTGGGAGCATAAGTGTTATGTTTTATAGTAATCATCATGATAGTGGGAGCATAAAAGTTATGATTGTATGATTATTATGGAACGTATTGCAAGTTGGCAATATTAATTATAGAAAACAAGAGTTATACCTTGCAAAGTCGTAAGGGTTGTAAAGTTGTTTTGCTATAATTAAGGGAAAGAATATTATGCTTCATTTCAAATCTAAAGGCTTAGGTTGTGGAATGTTAATAAATTTAGTCAAAGGTACATAGTGTGTTCTTAAAATTTCGATTATGATTACGGCATTCCTCTTCACAATTCGAATTTTGAGAACCTAGCAAATAAAATATTATGGCAGAAGATTGATGAAGTATCAAGTCTTTATGCATTGTGTCCCATACGCTTCGGGTATAGGATCGATTGCATAGGCTATAATATTTGACCATTCTAAAATTTTCCAAATGTCTAGCGCATTTAGAGGGAAAAGGGACTAGAATCGGTTTTGACTAAAATAATTAAACAACTATCAAAGGACAATCCAAAGTTCGACGAGGATTGGTTGCTTGTGAGTAGTTGGAAGCATGGTATTGAATGGACCATATCGACATTATTATAGAAAAGATTCTATTAAGAATGAGTTGTCATATGGAAATTATGGAAATGTTTCCATATTGGATGGACCATATCGACATCATTACAAATAGATAAGATTCTATTAAGAATGAGTTGTCATATGGAAAATATGGAAACATGTCCATATTGAAAATTGGATATTGAAAATCTATGACTAGATTAGAAACTTTTATGCAAAGGATGTTCAAAGGAATGTACTTTGAGTGAGAGACAACATATCTAAGGAATTGTCTTGTAACAATCTCCGATAGAGGACTTTGTAATATCATTGGCAATAGTCTTTGTGACTTTGGTGCAGTGACATTACGAAAGGATCATTGCATAAAATGTTAGAATCTAGCATATTCTATAAGTAGCAAGAATATTCTATAAGTAGCAAGAATTTGATATTCTTTCACTTATGACAAAGGATTTGGAGTTGTAAAATGAGAATGATTGGAAATCTGCTCAATTTGGTCTATTTCACAAAGTAAAAACCAGAGGTAAACATTGTGTGCATGCTAAGAGCATGGGACAAGTGTAATAATTCAAGTAAGAAGTTGATTACCCGAAACGACAAATAATGAGTAATCGATATGGTGATAAACAAAAGGAGTTTTATTTATACTCAAAGGTTTGAGGCCATATGGGATTAGTATTATTCTTGTGTTTCACATTCGCATGTTTTGACTTCCAGAATAATTGAGTTTATTAAGAATAATCGAATTATTCGAATGGGCCACAGTCATTCATATGTTGGAAGTAGATATGAATGAAGACTGTCGTGAATTGGTGTGTGGATTGTCTAAAAGAGTATTAGACATAAGCAAATGTTTGCTGCAACGTTTATGAGTGCTTATGAATATGATTTGAGCATTGCATTAAACCCACGCTCACTTGGATCACTCCATGAATTGTATCATGAGTGATTGGTGAGACGATAACATCTTATATTCTTGAAACCGAGATGTGTGAGTTGTATCTTGAGAATTGGTTGCACATTGATAATATGTAAACGCACTAGTAACTTGGTGTTATAAAACATATTGTTGTGTGTGATTCGGTGAGTGAGTGCAAGCAAGCATTGTATCAAAGTTTATCCGTTACTTTTATCCAAAGTAGGATAAAAGCGATATCTTTGGGCCCCTCGATGATTTTGTGATGACAAACGTAAATGCTCGGCCGGGCTAGGGCTAATTTGATTTGTTCAATTAGTCAGTCGTCATAAATCGGGAATCAAGATATAGTACAAAGAGAATGATTTAAAATCATATCTCATATGATATCTAGAATGGAGGAATATATGATCCCTTATCTAAGGACACGCGTATTTGATATAATCAGAGTTGACAGCGGATTTGGAAAGCTACGATTGCAGATTAGGATCTGAAGTCATACGCATAATAGTTATTAGACTTATCCAAGTGCGAGACTGTTGGATTAGTGTCTAAGTCCATAACTATTTTGGTATGTACTTGACCCGATGGTGCATGGTCCTTTTGGGTTGCCTTCACCAAAGCAACTTGATAGAATGAATTATGGAGAGAAATGATTAAATATGATTTATTAATATATTATGAGAATAATATATTAAAGGAGAAATCATATTGTTAATAGTCGATAATTAATTGGTAATTAGTTTTGTGACTAAAAGAGATTAATTAAACTTAATGGACTGGAATTATAATTATAAGATAATTGCAATTTGGGCCATGGATTTCCTTTTATTATAAGGTGGACGAATTCTATGGGGGAAGCCCATATGAAATCGTCCACGGCCTTAAGGAAAGGGCTCCATGGGTTGCTTAGGGCTTAAGCAACCAAATTAGGGTTTCCTTGTTAGATAACCCTAATTGCCTCACTATATATAGACCCCTTAAGGACCAAAAACGTGGACAAGCAACCTTCTAGGGTTTCACACGTTTTTGGGCAGCCTCTAACCTCTCTCTTCTTCATCCTTTTGCTTATGGTGTTTGTGAACCATTAAAGGAGTGACACTTGTGACTCTAAGCCTTCCAAAGTCAATACAAGGAGATTTGGGATTGTTATTGCTACATAACAATCAAGGTAATATTATAAACCTATTCTCATGTTAATATGATTACTTGTATGCTAGAATTAGGGTTTATAGTCTTGGATAACTTGCATGTACAATAGAGAAACCTAGATCCAAGCATTAGGGTTTGTATGAGCACATAGGATGTTCTTAGGACCAAAACCCATCAATGTGTTCATGCTAGTTGATATGTTTATGCTATGCTATGTTATACTCAGTCAGTTCCAGGACTTCGGTCCGATGCAGGGGACAAGGCCCCAGTCAGTTCCGGATTTTGGTCTGATGCAGTTAGTTCCGAACTTTGGTCCGATGCAGTTTTCGGACTCCAGTCCGATGCAGAGGGCAAGGCCCTGGTTAGTTCCGGATTTTGGTCCGATGCAGTTTCCGGACTTCGGTCCGATGCAGTAGGCAAGGCCCAGTATGTGTTTACATGTTATTATATGATATGTGGTAGTTTGGGGGAGCTCACTAAGCTTCGTGTTTATAGTTTCAGTTTTGGTTTCAGGTACTTCCGCAAGTAAAGGGAAGAGCCCGGGATGACGGCATCGCACACACCACAGCATCAGTCTTTGTCCTGGGAGTTTGTTTTGATTCATAGTTTGATTTGATACAGCTGTGTCACGACATTTTATTATGAGTTGAGATATTTGACGTATGGTTTTATGATATGACGTTCAGTATATGATTTTTATTATTATTAAAACAAAAAAAAATTTGGTCGTATTTTTGGATGTTACAAGTTGGTATCAGAGCCTTGTTTTTAGGGATTCGGATACACTCTTGGGTGTGTCTGGACTCAAACTAAGGAAATGGTAAAAAGGTTTTTAAAAGAAAAACATTTTTTGATAAAGAACTTAGAAAGAAAAGAGTTTTGATAAAGAGAAAAGGGTGTGGTGCATGCGATCAGCCGAGCTCAAGTAAGTACTCCCAAATTACCCATACAAGTTTATATTATGATTATTTGTTTCAGTTTCAGTAGAACATCATGCTAGTATAGGACTAAGGATCTAGGAGGATGCCTTATGTGTCTGCTTTATGTGTTTCAGCTTTATGAGAATTGCATGCTATTATTGAGTAGACAACAGTAGGACAGCATGTTTAGGTTATGCCTGATAACATGAGCTTAGCATTATATGCTAGTACAGTTTCTCATTATGAGGATAGAATTGCTTGAGTAGTTTTTCGTGTCCGAATGTTGTTTGCTTCGTGCTTTGTGGGACTCTGAGTGATGGGAGTTAGCCATTAGGTGAATATGCCACATCACATGTGAACAAGGTTGAATAATCTCAAAGTGTTGGATTTGTCCTTGCTGCGCAGCTCTTGTCTGAGCCTAACCGTTGTGGGGACGAGTCATTTACTCAAAGGATTATCTGAGCCTCGCCGCATGTGATGGTATTCAGGTAATGGTTAATTGGCATTACAAGGAGGCCTTCAGCAGCTGAGGACTGGTTGGGTTGAGTCATATATTTCCCTAGGGCAAGCCTAGGATGAGAGCAGTAGAGATCAGCAACAGTATTAGTGGTTAGGTGGAGTCGAGGCAGTTCTTGAGGAAAGTACGGGTAGATGTGGAAGGTAGTAGGGGCCCATACTACTGGAAGCAGAGGATCCGTACTTGAATCGAGGAAGGCTGAGATGAGACTGAAAAGTCGGTAGTAGTAATGGTCCCTCGAGTCATATCAGTGTTCTGACGTTTATTGTGATATGTTTTCAGAATGGTGGTTTTACGCCCTAGACCAGCAAGTGGCAGTTCAGGTGCCGGAGAGGGATCGGGATCAGGCTCGGGAGCCGAGCAGTTGGATGATCAGACTAGAGAGTTCTTCACTTCATAGGTGACCCGTATCATTCTTGAGCAGACTCCAGTGATCTTCAATTCGATCAAGGAGGGTATACTAGAGTTGATGGAGGAGAGACTAGGCAGATTTCGTGCTGAGGTGGCGGCCATGATGGGGTCGCACATGCTTCTCACCAAGGAGATCAATATAGCACCATCATTCGATTGGAAATTGGCTACCAGGACTGGACTTGCTGCATTGATCCAGGAATTTTTTCAATACACACACTTGGACGCAAGCGGTGTGGATTTGTTTGTGTGTCAGGGATGGGCACGTTTGTTCAGGATCCAGGAGCCTGTTTATCGGGAATTTTTGTTGGAGTTCTACGCTACAGTTTCCTATGATCCTAGGAAGGCATCCGATGACAGGACAGACTTTGCCTTCAGAGTGGGGGGGGTGAGTCGGGAATGCAGCGTGATAGAGCTTGCGATTCGAGTGGGTATTTACACAGCCGATGAGACGAGGAGTGTCCACTTCCCGGCATTCCTTGCTGACTGTCTCACGGACCGGACAGAAGACTATAACGAGACACTTTTTGGGCCGAGATTACAGGAGGAGTTTACACACCATCTACCGCACGAGGGGGGATGATTCAGTCTACTACATACCGGATGCTGCACCGGTTGATTTCTATGTCTCTCACGCATTACAAGAATAGTGAGAGAGTGCCTTCGACGGACTTGTATTTCCTATGGGCACTTGTTACTCTAGGGAGGCACCTGAACCTTCCAGTTGCTTTAGCTGCATATTTGGGATGGAGGGCCAGGGGACTTCAAGGGGATAGCCCGATTTGCGGAGGGCATTTTATCACGCAGTTAGCTCGATCATATCAGTTGCTGACACGTGAGATATCGAGATCGATGGTGTTTCACGACATGAGGCCGATGAGTATTTAGCTGTTAGAGTCGATGTGTGTATTAGAGCGGGGTGGAGATGGTGTCTTGAGGGTACGAGCTGATGATGTGGCGGATGAGGAGGGTGCCGCCGAGCCACAGCCGAGACGGGTCCAGCGGCGTAGACCTGTTCCTCGGGGAGCGCAGCAGGGACCTGAGCCGGAGATTGATATGCGCTACCTAGCTCAGGGTATTGACCGTCTTAGTGAGTATGTTGCACATGTGGATAGGCAACAGCGGTGGTATGGGGATGCATTGAACGCATTCTTTCCCCACCAGGGGTTTCAGTATTTGGTTCCATACCCACCACCATTCCAGCCATGACATGATGGGGCCGGTACTTCTGGGACACAGCGGCATGATGATGGAGCTGATGAGTGATCCTTTTTATTTTTATTTTTGTATTTTTGTGTTATTATTAGTTTAGTTTAGTATTTTTATTTGGTATGTAATTAAACTTTAATTTAGTTTGTTTTACTTTTGTTTTCCATGTTGATGCTATTTGGTTGTTCAGATTTCTGCAGAATTTTAGAAAGCTGGCAGTAAGTTCAGCAGCTAGGTCCGACTGTTACTAGAGAGAGCCATGTGAGAGTTCGAAGATATTTGTCATAAGTGTGGGGTGTATATTTATTTCGTGAGCGATTGTTTTGAAGATTGGCATTTTTACGATGTTTTGACTCTTATGATGTGGATGAGCAGTTCCCACACCATAGAGTTTTATTTTGACGCGAGGAAGACGTATCATCCCGGCTGCCATGACATGGTTGACACTTTCCTATGTTGTGGGGGATTTTCATCGCGAGAGAAGAGATGCCATTCTTGACGACATGACGTGGTCGACACTTTCACATGTCATGGTTACTACACATTGCATTTGTTTGCAATCTTTTGCACCACATTTTTGAAGACGGCGGTCTTGATTTTATTTTTCGGCAAATTCAGAAGCAGCAGTTCCAGTTTTCAGTCTTTCAGTAATATTTGAAGCAACTTGTAGCAGCCTCATTCGATCTCGCCACAACTACCCAGGGGAGTCTGTTTCTTTTTCTCCCTTTTTATGTTCTTAATTCGTTTTAGCATACAATGAGGGCATTATATGAAATAAGTGTGGGGTAGGGGGTCGGTAAAAGTAAATTAAAATTAAAAATAAAAAAATAAAATAATAGTTAGGAAATTGCTAGATTTAGGAAATTTAAAATTTTAAAAACTTGAAATAATAGTTAAATCTATAAAATCTAGTGATAATTTAAAACTTTTGCTAATATTGTATGAAATGATCCGATGAGAACTCAAATGTTTAGTTGAGCCAATATACGTTATAGTGCATTTGTGGCCTCCCTTATTTTAGTGAAATCATGGAACAAAAACATAACCCCGCTTAGTTTGAGGGATTCAATATGTTTAGCAGCCTAAACCTGAAATGTATCCAGGAAAATTATTATCATTAACCAATAAAGGTTGAGGTTGAGTGTCTCTGCTTAAGCATGTAGGTTTTGAGTGAAAAAAAAAGTGAGATACATGTAATAAAAAAAAGAGAATTACAAGTAAAGCTTGAAGAATTTTGGAGCAAATAAAGTGAAGATCAAAAGATCAAAATTCTGAAGAAATCCAAAAAGTTGAAGATACCAGAAATCAAATCAATAAAGGTGGTGAATTCAAAGAAATTAAAGATCAAATGTCAAAGAATTGAAGAATTCCAAAAGAGCTCCATAGTGGTATCGAAAAGTTGTAATTCTAGATTTATGTATGCTTAGGTTGCTCAACTAAAAATACCTTGAGGTTAGGAGGTTTTCTGCGGATGGATTCGGAGGGTTGCATAAAATGAGCATTGTTCGGAAAAAGTGGGCAAGTGTTTATGAAGATTGTGAGTATTTAAAGTAGGGGGTACTTTAGGAAAATTTTAGACACAAAAGCATGCGTTGCGGTCTTGACATAATGGCTGAGTTTTAAATGGATTGTTTAATGCGATATAGGTAAAATTAAAAGTAAATTTGCTTGAGGGCAAGCAAAGGCTAAGTGTGGGGTATTTTGATATGTGTATTTTTTATATATATTTTTATGCACTTTATCTTAATATTTTGGCCTTATGTATTCTCTTTTAGAACTAAAAAGTACTCATAATGCTTTGAATTATGTTTTGCAGCTATTCGTTGTTAATAAAGCAAAAAAGAGAAGACTGAAGCGGAAACCGAGCTTAGAAGCTAAAAGAAAGGAAAAATGCTGGAAGGCCAATTACGCCCAGCGTAAATAGCAATTACGCCCCGCGTAACGACCAAATCGACTTACGCCCAGAGTACGTAAGTCGGCTACAAAGGTTATAAAAGTCGATTTTCAGCTAACCAGGGGAGGGGATTCGACTACCAACTTAATTTAGTCGATATTAAACTTCTGTTAAGCCGTTTTGAGGGTCTAGAAGGCGGACGGAAGGCCGTTAAGCTAACGGGAGCGGAAATCGGAAGGGTCGGAGAGCGGATACATGTCGGTAGTCATATGGTTTGCTAACGTGACCATGTTTAGCATTCCATTGTGGTACTTTTCTTTATTCAGTTTCTAATTTGGGTGTAAAAAACCTTTTACTTTGTGTTTATGATTGAATGAAGCTTTGATTATTAGACTAATTGCTATATTGAATTGTTTATTTGTGTTTAATTTATCTTGCCAAGCTTGTTAAAAGATCCTTACGTATTAATGATGATTATTTGTTGTTAATTGTTAAGTGAATTGAGTTATGTGAACACCTGCTTGATTACTTGTCTCTTATGATTTTTATGACCATCAAGATTATAAGTCTAGGAATAACGAATGTGAAACTAGGATTAACTTGAGAATAAGAAAGTTAATGTGTGAGCCTTGTTTGATGACCATCAACAAGAGGTTAAATTGAATTAGTAATTTGATTAACTATATTTACAAGTCTTGCTTGATACGAACTGAACACTAGGAAGCATGTTAGTTTAATTAACTGATCACTGTTTAAATTGACTTGTTTGCTAAAGGATTAGTTATAGTGAACGCGAATTTAATCATTTTAGGAATCGGTGAACATGAATAAATGAATTTGTGTATGCAATTGTCTATGTTTTTAAGGTGTAATTTATCTAAACCAAAGTACCTGAAGAGATTTGCTTCCCTGTTAGTTTATCGAGAGTTGTTAATTGCTAGTTTGAAATTTATTAAACCATTTTCTTTATTATTTTCGTGTGACCTGTAACCTATAATCAAATATATTAAATTAATCCACCATTCCCTGTGATCGACACCCGACTTACCTAAGCTATACTATAATCTGACTAGGTACACTACCTATAAGTGCATAGATAGTCTAAGTCTGTTAGGTTATAAATATTAAAATTAGTGGGTACTTTTGTGCACATCACTTACATTCAGGGAGTTCCGGGCATGTGGAGCTCCAGATTACCACGAGGTGTGGGACCCCATAGCGAGTACTAGATGGTTGGCGGATGTGGCCAACGCTTTCCGCACGAGCAGATGTCCCGAGGGGGAAAAGGTCAGATTGGCATCTTGTCTTCTGAAGGACAGGGCACGGGATTGGTGGGAGGAAGTAGGACATGTCAGTGGAGATGACGCGGCTTTGGATGCTATGACCTGGGCGGACTTTACCACTAGGTTCAGAGCTGAGTTCGCACCCGTTATTGAGGTGCAGCAGTTAGCACGTGAGTTCCAGGATTTGACCCAGACTACAGAGACAGTGGCAAAGATTACCGCCAAGTTCAGGGAGAGGGCACTTCTCGTTCCTCAGTATGCAGCAGATGAGGAAATGAAGAAGTCTCGTTATCATGAGATGTTGCGGAGTAATATCCGCCAGTTTGTGAGCCGGTCCAGCTGTAAAACGTTGGATGACATGATTGCTAGGGCGAGAGAGAGAGAGAGAGAGAGAAAGAGAGAGAGAGAGAGAAAAAGAGAGAGAGAGAGAGAGAGAGAGAGAGAGAGATTGACCTAGAGATGGAGAGAAAAAGGAAGTCAGATGCGGCTTCGGGTTCAGGGAGTGCGGGCAAAAAGCCCAAGGTTTCAGATCACAGATCCAGGAGTCAGCAGAGCCATGGTCGGTGTGGCAAGTGTGGTAGATTGCACGACGGGGCGTGCAAGGCAGGGAGTTTCGGCTGCTACAAGTAAGGTCGGACTGGGCATATGAGTAGAGATTGTACAGCCACTACTACCGCCATTGCGGCATCAGATCTGATTTGCTTTCAGTGCAATCAGAGGGGACATAAAAAGTCTTAGTGTTAGAGTTTAGCTGCTGCGGGGAAGGTGTCAGCACCTGCTCCTGCTACTTTGAGGATTACAGATGGCCGTCAGGGCCGAGTTGAGACGTCGGTGGCGAAGAGTAGGGCTTTTCAGCTGACAATAGAGGAGGCGCGAGCGACTCTTGACGTGGTGACGGGTATGTATTTTTCCCTTATCTCTGCATTTATTATTGATTGTTTCTTATGGTTATATGTTTTGTATAGGGTCGTTCTCAGTGAACGGCATTTCAGCTACAGTATTGTTTGATTCGGGGGCTACCCGATCATTCGTCTCTCTTGCTCTTAGCAAGAGGTTTAGCAGAGCTCCAGGGGAGCTAGATTGTCCACTTGATGTTGAGATAGCAGCTGATAGGACTGTTAGGGTTGCACGGGTACACAGAGAATGTTCTCTACAGTTATTTGATGAGCAGTTTCCGGTGGACTTGGTCCCTATTCCCCTGCGAGGGAATAAAGTTATAGTAGGCATGGATTGGCTGAGCCCCAATGGGGCGGTGATAGATTGTGAGCTGCAGTTAGTGAGGGTTCGCACTCCCAGTGGGGGAGAGTTAGTGATTCAAGGCGAGAGGCCACAGCGCGGACCAGTTCTATGTTCAGCGGCGAGAACGAGGCGCTATTTTTAGCAGGGTTGCGTCGGTTATGTTGCCTATGTTTTAGATGCCCGAGAGAATGGCAATACGACAGTTGATGATGTTCCGGTAGTGTGAGACTACCCGGATGTATTTCCAGAGGAGTTGTCTGGAATACCTCCCGAGAGGCAGGTCGAGTTCAGGATTGACCTAATCCCTGGTGCGGCTCCGATAGCCAAGGCAGCGTATCGGTTGGCTCCCCCAGAGATGCAGGAGTTATCTACGTAGCTGCAAGAGCTGCTAGACAAGGGTTTTATCAGGCCGAGCAGTTCGCCCTGGGGTGCACCGATTTTGTTTGTGAAGAAAAAGGACGGGTCGCACCGTATGTGTATAGATTACCGGGAGCTGAATATGGTAACGGTGAAGAACCGTTACCCACTTCCGAGGATAGATGATTTTTTTGATCAGCTGTAGGGAGCGTCTTGGTTTTCCAAGATCGATTTACGCTACGAATATCATCAGATGCGAGTCAGAGACGAGGATGTGCAGAAGACTGCTTTCAGGACCAGGTATGGACATTATGAGTTCGTGGTGATGCCATTTGGGCTCACCAACGCCCCAGTTGCATTCATGAATCTCATGAACCGCGTGTGCAGGCCGATGCTGGAATGGTCTGTGATAGTATTCATAGATGATATCTTGGTGTATTCCAAGACTCAGGAGCAGCACGAGGAGCACCTGAGGGAGGTGTTGGAGATTTTGAGGAGGGAGAAACTTTTCACAAAGTTCTCCAAGTGCGAGTTTTGGTTGCGCGAGGTGCAGTTCCTTGGACACCTCGTCAACCAGAAGGGTATTTTGGTAGATCCGGACAAGATAGAGGTCGTGATGCAGTGGGAGGTCCCGATGTATCCATCTGATATTTGGAGCTTCCTAGGTTTGGCAGGGTACTACAGGAGGTTCATTCAGGATTTCTCCAAGATAGCAGTACCACTCACCCGACTGACCAAGAAGTCGGTGGCATTTCGTTGGGGGCCTGAGCAACAGGCAACATTTGAAACCCTCAGACAGAGGTTGTGCGAGGCATCGATTCTTACCCTGCCGGAGGGAATAGAAGATTTTGTAGTCTACTGTGATGCCTCGATCACAGGTATGGGAGCAATACTGATGCATCGAGGCTGTGTGATAGCTTATGCCTCGAGACAGTTGAAGCCTCACTAGGCTAACTATCCTACGCATGACTTAGAGTTAGGGGCAATGGTGTTTGCCCTCAAGATTTTGAGACATTACCTCTATGGGGTCCGATGTACCATTTACACAGATCACAAGAGCTTGAGGTACCTCATGGATCAGTTGAATCTGAATATGACGCAGAGGTGATGGTTAGATGTGTTGAAGGATTATGACTGTGAGATCCTTTATCACCCAAGGAAGGTCAACATAGTGGCTGACGCCCTGAGCCACAAGGCAACAGCGACCCTGATCAGAGATATTTTTTGAGGATGACAGTGATTACTCCATTGTTGGAGCAAATCAAAGAGGCGCAGGCCGAGGGCCTCAAGGAGGAGAGGCAGAAGTGTGAGAGAATTGTGGGCCGAGTAGCTTCTTTTGACTACGACAGCCGAGGATTGTTGACCCTTCATGGGAGAGTATGGGTACCGTACTGGGGCGGAGTACGGCAGGTGTTGATGGATGAGGCCCATAAGTCTCGATTTTCCATCCATCCAAGGGCAACGAAGATGTATATGGATCTTCGACCCGACTATTGGTGGCCCTGCATGAAGCGGGATGTCGCCTGGTATGTGGAAAGATGCCTAACCTGCAGGAAGTTTAAGGCGGAGCACCAGAGGCCTCACGGAAAGATGCAGCCGTTGGACATTCCAGTGTGGAAATGGGAGAATATCACTATGGATTTTATCACTAAGCTTCCCAGTACCACATGTGGAGTGGATTCGATTTGGGTTATGGTGGATCGGTTGACAAGGAGTGCTCATTTTATACCGATCCAGGAGAGCATATCGGCTGAGAAGCTAGCTGATATATATGTGCAAGAGGTTGTGGCACGGCATGGAGTGCCGGTATCAGTCGTGTCAGACAGATATGTCCGTTTTACTTCCAGATTCTGGAAGCGGTTTCACGACGAGATGGGTACTCGTCTCCATTTCAGCACCGCTTTCCACCCTCAGATGGACGGGCAGAGCGAGAGGATGATTCAGACTCTTGAGGACATGCTCCGGGCATGTGTCCTAGATTTCGGTGGCAGTTGGGATACGTATCTTCCATTAGCGGAATTTTCGTATAACAACAGTTATCATGTGAGTATTGACCGCCCTCCCTTCGAGATGCTTTATGGGAGGAAGTGCAGGACCCCGATTTGTTGGGGCGAGGTCGTTTAGCACGTCATCGGGAGCACCGAGGTGGTGCTCAAGACGACGGAGTTGATCCAGCAGGTTCGTAGCAGACTGCAAACTGCGTAGAGTCGGCAGAAGAGTTACGCCGACAGGAGGCATTCAGACTTGGAATTTCAGGTGGGCGACATGATCCTCCTGAAGGTATCACCCTGGAAGGGTGTCATCAGGTTTCGGAAGAGGGGCAATCTGGGCCCCCGGTTCATCGGTCCTTTTAGGGTTTTGGCCCGAGTGGGTCGGGTCGCTTATCGGTTGGATCTTCTGGCAGAGCTTAGCCCGATCCACAACACTTTCCATGTTTCCCAGTTGCGGAAGTGTTTGGTGGATGAGTCAGCAGTCGTACCCTTAGAGGACATCCAGGTTGATGGCAGCCTGAATTATATTGAGAGACCGGTTGCGATCTTGGATCGAAAGACGAAGACCTTGAGGAACAAAGTGGTTCAGTTGGTAAAGGTGCAGTGGCAGCATCGGAAGGGATCTGAGTGGATGTGGGAGGCAGAGGAGGAGATGAGGGAGCACTACCCAGAGTTGTTCCCAGAAGCAGCAGCAGCAGACTTCGAGGACGAAGTCTGAGACAAGTGGGAGAGAGTTGTAACGCCCCGTTTCTGGTATGATTATTTAATATTATTATTTATTCAAGTTTCAAGAGGTACTCGACGAGTCAGTAGCCCAACTCGTCAAGTAGAGACGGGATTTCGAGCACATTCAAGTTGGCGACTCGGCGAATCCATATCATGGACTCGGCGAGTCCATCGGTCTAAATGAAACCCTAAATCCATGGGTTTTGCACCCTATTTATACCATGTTATGAGCCCCAGCCTCGTCCCCTTCACCCTCAGAGCAACATTTAGCAAACCCTAACCTTTCCATTGAGCATTTTGAGCACTTATTTTGTGAATCTTGAAGTTTTGGAAGAGAAGAAGGAAGCTAGATCCAAGGGAGTAGAAGGAGATCCAAGATCTTGCATCTATTACAGAGTTATTGAGGTAAAAACCGGATTCCCTCTGTTTCTATGTTTGATTCTCCATTTTTGAATCACATTTAGACCATTTAATCCATTCCTTAGCTTATTTATGGTAGAGAGATCACATTGGGGTGATTGGCCTTCGGGTCTAGCCATGTTTCAGTCCCTAAGTCATGGATCTAACACCTTTATGGAGCCATTTTGCATGAAAGCCCTAGATCTACTCTTCTAAGTGTCTTTTGAGCCTTTAAATACCTTTTCATGCATGTGTACACGTAAAGTTAGGAACTTTACGTGGTAAACAAGCCTTAGGAACCCAGATCTATAAATTGTATGCAGTGGTTTTGAGCAGAATCGATTTTATAGAAGTTGCATGCAACTGACTCGGTGAGTCGTTCTTCAGACTCGGCGAGTCGAGTCGCGAGTCCCTGATTTTTCCTCCTTTCGAGTATGTTGAGTAGGAACAATGAGCCATAGGTGGACTCGGTGAGTCGGAAGCCAGACTCATTAATGGAGGGACTCGGTGAGTCAATGCCCTGACTCGGTGACTCCAAGGCAATCTTCACACCTCAAGAACAGACTCGACGAGTTGTTCATACAACTCGGCGAGTCACAGCCAGAGTGTTCATGTGTTGAAGGAGGACTCGACGAGTTGTCCATACAACTCGGCACGTCACAGCTAGAGTGTTCATGTGTTGAAATAGGACTCGACGAGTTGTTCATACAACTCGGCGAGTCGGATGCAGATTGACTGAGTGTTAGTATCGAAGAGGAACTCGTCAAGTCTATGCCAAACTCGACGAGTAGTAGTGAGCAGAATTGAGAAATGAGAGTAAGGACTCGATGAGTTGGTGACCCAACTCGACGAGTCAGGTCAACTTTATGTTGACTTTGACCAATAGGTTGTCTTTGACCAGGGGTCAAATAGTCATTTTACCCTCAGTATAGTTATCAGTAATTGATTGAGTGTACTTATGGAATTATAGTTGAAGTGAAACCGGAGCAGCAACAGACAGATTCTAGAGCAGTTCATTCAGCAGCTAGACTACGAGGTGAGTTTCCTTCCAGTAGGAACGGGTCTAAGACCACAATGTCGGCCCGTTTAGCTAGCAGTAGTTTCCGGACTTCGGTCCGATGCAGTAGTTAGTATGTTTGATGCCTTCGTGGCTCAGACAGGATTTATGTGTTATGTGTTCCGGGCTACGGCCCGATGTCGTATGAAGTTTATGTGTTCATGCTAGTTGATATGTTTATGCTATGCTATGTTATGCTCAGTCAGTTCCCATACTTCGGTCTGATGCAGGGGACAAGGTCCCAGTTAGTTCCGGATTTCGGTCCGATGAAGTTAGTTCTAGACTTCGGTCCAATGCAGGGGACAAGGTCCCAGTCAGTTCCGGACTTCGGTCCGATGCAGTTTCCGGACTCCGGTCCAATGCAGAGGGCAAGGCCCTGGTTAGTTCCGGATTTCGGTCCGATGTAGTTTCCGGACTTTGGTCCGATGCAATGGGCAAGGCCCAGTATGTGTTTACATGTTATTGTATGGTATGTGGTAGTTTGGGGGAGCTCACTAAGCTTTGTTCTTACAATTTTAGTTTTGGTTTTAGGTACTTCCGCAAGTAAAGGGAAGAGCTCGGGATGATGGCATCGCACACACCACAGCTTCAGTCTTTGTCCTGGGAGTTTGTTTTGATTCATAGTTTGATTTGATACAGTCGTGTCACGACATTTTATTATGAGTTGAGATATTTGACGTATGGTTTTATGATATGACGTTCAGTATATGATTTTTATTATTATTAAAACAAAAAATTTTGGTCGTATTTTTGGATGTTACACCTAAATACCTTAGATCTATGTTTTCTCTATTATACATGAAAATTTGAACTTTACAAGGTATTACCCTAACTAGCATACAAAAATTTGATACTTGGGTAATAAAACAAGTTAGAATACATACCTTTTATTGTAGTTGGAAGCCTTGGACCTTTAAGAACTTAGTGCCCCAAGTGTTGCACCTCAAATGGAATTACACAACACCACTAACAAATGGAGGAACTTGAGAAGAGATCACTATCACTTCATAAAATCGGCTTGCCCTCTTGTGTTTCCACTAGTCACTCCTTAGTGCCACTTAAGTGTCAATTTCATGAGCTAAAGGGGTTCTTATATAGTGTCGCAAACTATGGTTACACCATGTAAACACTAATGACTTTCCATATCCCTCATGCTCTATGGGTTAAAACCTCCATGGAGTATCCATGGGTTACCACATGGGTTTAGCCCAACATGAAGAACTATGGATCATAAGTCCACTTTATAAGAATGAATGATTTACCAAATCAACCCCTTATATTTAATTAGTCTCTTTTGATCACAAAATTAATTCCAAATTAATTCTTGATCAATACTGATTAAATAATCTGATTTCATATTAATATATTAAAACTTATAATATATTAATAAACCATAAATAACCTCTTCTCAATTATCCATCCTTCAAATTGTTCCAGTGTCATGCAACCCAAATGGACCATGTTACTCTCTGTTCAAGTACATACTAATAATAGTTCTGGGCTTAGACACCTAATCCAACAAAATGGTCTTTTACCCTTCTGTGAGTTTATAGAAGGGTTGGTCTAGCTTCATTGAGAGTCGTTATTAATTAGGGATAATTATCGTATTGTGTTAGGCGGAGGCTAGACCGGTGATTCGAGTTCGAGATTATCCGAGTTCTTACGAGGTGAGTCTTTTCACTATACTTTATTGTAACGCCGTAAAATTTCAAACAAATTTTCACATTTTTAAAAACAATTTAATTCACAATATTATAAAACACATTGTTTCATATATTCAACATAAGTCAAAAATCCCATGATCATCATATAAAATAAAACTTTGCGTGTGTGTACTGATCATGCTGGCGCCTTCCCGCGATCCTCACTAGTACCTGAAACACATAACACAAAACACTGTAAGCACGAAGCTTAGCGAGTTCCCCAAAATACCACATATAACACATATTAGCCACTCAAGGCTATAACTCTGGTGGGCCCTTGGGCCCTAACTCTGTGGACCCCCTTGTCCTAGCTCTATGGACCTTCCAGTCCTAACTCTGATATACTCTCAACGTAAATCACATAGAAATAATGCAGTGCAACACATCAAATAGATAGCATACAAGATACTCTATCACATAACTCTGGTTACCTACTCAAGGTAAAGTATAGTGAGAAGACTCATCTCGGATGTCTTGGTAATATCTCACTCGCGTAAACACTGATCTAGCCTCTGTCTAAACACATAAACGATCATCTCAATCAATAACGGCTCTCCAGGATAGACTAGATCCTCACATGTCCTCTAAGAAGGCTAAAAGACCATTTTACCCTTCAAACAGTCCACAAGTCCAATTGTTGACCAAACCCTAAAAGTCAACAAAAATAAATGGTCAACCCTTTGACCAGACTCGTCGAGTGCACAATTGTGACTTGGCGAGTTCAGTCATGAACTCAAGTCCTCTAAATCCCGAATGACTCACCGAATCACTTCCCCAACTCAGCGAGTCACCAACTGTGTGATTCATGGGGAAAACTATCCTACTCGCCGAGTCTGTTCTTGGACTCGGCGAGTTCATGCCATGCTCAAACTCAAATGACCTCCTAAGGTCAGATCTATTCCTCTAATCCATAGATCTGACCTTCCCAAGCATGATAATTACGTAAAGTTCAAATGTTGATGCTCATGCAAAGGCCCAAAGGCTCTATTTGGAGAAATAACCTCAAATATGACATCCTAAGCTCATGCCTCCTAATATAAATCATAAAGATCAAAGAGTTAAGGTCTCTGGACCTCTTTGGATCTGGATCCAAAGCCTCATCATGAGAAGGGACCAAATGCTCATCAAATCAAGCCTCTAAAGGGTCTAGAAAACCCTAACTCCAAAGGTTAACACCAAAACTGAAGAAGGATCGAATCTATACCTCAAATATGAAGTCCCTAGGCTCTGAAGTCTACAAAATAGCACCCTCTTCAGCTCCTTCTTGCCTTGGTCACCTTCTTCTTGCAAGAACACCAACACAAGGATAAAAAGTGGCCTCTCCTCCCTCACAAACGTTCTAACTCTCTTAGGGTTTCTCTCAAGGGTCTGGTAGCCGCAACTGAAGGTTATTAGAGCCTTTAAATAGATCCCAAACCCAAGAAATTAAGGTTTCACTTAACAACGTGGACTCGCCGAGTCCGGTCACCAATTCGGATAAAAACCTGCGGTCCTACTCGGCGAGTCTAAGCATCAACTCGCCAAGTCCCTCCCCAAACTCAAAATAAAAGAATAAAATAATATACCTAGAAATCTGGATGTTACATTTACCATGAGTGGTATATATGTGTGATGGGAGGGTTTTATGTGCTTATTTGAGTTATGTGACATTATGCATTTTGTCTGTGTGATATATATGTTATATTTTGTGTTTATTGAGATTGGACCGCAGGGTCCAACCCGAGTTGTGGGATCGGAGGGTTTCCACCGAGAAGGAGACCGGAGGGTCCAAACCTAGCTGTGAGACCAGAGGGTCCTCATTGAGACACATAACCAAAAGGTCCACACCAAGACGCATGAGACCAGAGGGTCCATGCCGAGTTATAACCATGAGAGGCTATTTGTGTATGTGGTATTTCGGGGAACACATTAAGCTTCGTGCTTACCATGTTATGTGATATTTGTTTTAGGTACTTCTCAGGATCGTGGGAAGGCATCGACTTGATTGTACACACATATGAGCTGGAGATATATTTTTGGAGGATCCTGGATTTGTGATAAACACTTTTTGAAATATGTGTTGATAATTGATACTTGAGATTTTTGAGAAAATTTGACATGTGTTTTATTGTGTTTGAAAATGAGGCGATCCCATCTTTTGGAGAAGAATCGCTCCTTTTATACCTGCCATTGGGGGAGCATGTCCTCGACAGTACTTTTTGTCTCACCTGGGCCGACAGAACGTGGAGGCATCCTATTGGCGGATCGTTCACCACTATCGGTTATCTGCTATTGGTGTAGAACTAACAAAGGGTAGCACTCTGAGCACTACACTTGTCGCTATGAGGAGCGATTAGTACTGTTTTGGCTTTCTATAGACTAAAGTTTCTCGTTCTAAGTCAGACCTTGGCGTTAAAGCGTCGGGGTCTAAGTGTGAGGTCGCGAGGGCGAGGGCCCGGGCCTAGCACTTATGTTGGGTAGCGACTGTCAACTAGGTCGTCCTTCATATAACCGTCCTGTTATCTTTAACGTATTCCTAGAGTGATATGTTAACATTTATGTTTATTATATATTTTATGTTACATGGGGACGTTCCTAGTGAACGGTGTTCCAGCTTTCGTTCCGTTTGATTCGGGTGCCACCCGATCGTTTGTATCTCTTGTGCTTAGTAACAGATTTGTGACGCTCCATGGGAGCTTGATTATCCATTACAGGTATAGATCGCCGACAATCATCCCATGAGGATATCGAGGGTTCATCGGGGTTGTGTTCCGGATGTATTTAGCGAGCAGTATCCGGTTTATTTGGTTCCTATTCCTTTGCGCGAGAGCAATGTCATCATGGGGATGAATTGGTAGGATTAAAATTTGCTTACTTACATAATGTATATATAAAAAACACATTTAACATGATACTCTAACATCTTTCACATGGTAGGATTAAATTTTGCTTACTTACATATTGTATATATAAAAAACAAATTGCAAGAAAGTCACTATATTACCATAAATTTTTGATTTTGATACTGAGTTATTTTTTTCAATTATTTCATTATATTTACAATTTTATTTCAATATCAACCAAATGACCGGTTCTCTCTGTTCTTCCGGTAACCGTTTTTCCTGATATGCGATAAATTCACTAAGTTTAACAAAATGTTGATTTTGACACCGAGTTTCAAATTGCAAGAAAGTAAATATATTACCACAAAATTTCGATTTTCACATCAGGTTTTTTTATCTCAATTATGTCATTAGATTTACAATTTTGTTGCAATGTAAACCAATTGAGCGATTCAGGAGATGTTATTATGGTTTAGAAGTTTGATTTAGAAGCTCGATTTGTACAACAAAAAATGCAGGTCGATCCAATGGTTCAAACTCACTTACAAATCAGTGAAAAAAGCATAGTCACCATTTCAAGAGATGTTATTGTGGTTTAGAAGCTCGATTTGTACAACAAGTAAATGAATACCCCTACAAAGTAGATATAAGACCCCTACAAGGTCGATTTGTATAACAAATAAATGAGTACTCCCAAAAGGTTGATTTATTTGTACAACAAACAAATAAAGACTCCTATAAATTAAGATCCCTACAAACTAGCTTCTAAACCAATTGACCGGTTATCATTAACTAGCAAGTTACCAAATCAATGACATACTAATATTGTGACATGGAAGCTACGTAAGATCTTATATGGTAGTATTGAGCTTTAAAATAATAGGATTTTTCATTAACTAGGCAAAAATAATAGGATTTTTTTGAGGTAATCGAGTAAAAAAGAGTTCTCTGGTAAAATTAAATAGGATAATTTGAATTTTTTTTATCCGGTAGTCATGATATTGTCATGTCATTTATCGATACAACCCCTATATTTGAAACTAGGCCTGACAATTGGGTTGGGTTCGGGTTGGTGGGCCGGCGGGTCAGAAAACACAAACTCAACCCAACTCATATAATATATGGGATGACGGGTTGTCGGGTCACGGGTTGGTGGGTTGGAAACCTTAACCCAACCTAACCCATATAATCCGTTTAAGTATATGGGTTCGTGGGTTCAGAAGTTAATGAGTCATACCCAACCCATATAACCCGTTTAATAAATAAGCAACATATTTTAAAAAATGAGGTTTTTTCAATATAAATTCATAAAATTATTAAAGTAATTAACATAAAAAAAAAGGTTTTCAACATAAATTCATAAAGTCGATAACATCCAAATAAAAATGAAAAATTAAAATATTCATAGAAAGTGGATGTATTCTTCGTTCGTGACTCGTGAAAATAACGACATGTATTTTTTTCTGATTAACGAATCGCAAATGCAGATTAGTCACATATGAATACGGATGAAAATCAAATTTCATTAATAATTAAATATCATTTTTTAAATGTAATATATATATATATATATATATATATATATATATATATATATATATATATATATATATATATATATATATATATATATATATATATGGGTTGGCGGGTTGACCCGCGAACTCAAACAGATAACCCAACCCAACTCATGAAATAAATGGGTTGGTGGGTTGACGGGTTGGCGAGTCAAAAATCTCAACCCAAACCCGTCTATTTTCGGGTTGGGTCAGTGTTGGTTTACAGATTGAGTCGAGAGTTGACACACCTATTTGAAACTCAATCCTAACACGTAAAATCTTAAGTGGCTTCCACATAACAATATTTCATGTCATTTATTTAAAACCTGCTAGATTGATGGCAACCGGTCAGATGGTTTAGAAGCAAGTTTGTAAGGATCTTCATTTATTTTATTATTATTATTATTATTATTATTATTATTATTATTACTATTATTTATTTATTTATTTATTTAGGATGGGGGGGGGGGGGGGGGGGGGGGGGGAGTGGGGGATCTTCATTAATTTAGTATACAAAGAAATTGACATTGTAAGGGTATTTTTTTTATTTGTTATACAAATCAACCTTGTACGGGTCTTATATGGACATTATAAAGGTCTTCATTTATTTGTTGAACAAATTGAGCTTTTAAACCACAATAGCATCTCCTGAAATGGTGATTACGCATTTTTTGCTGACTTGTAAATGAGTTTTAACCATTAGATAGATCTTCATTTATTTGTTTACAAATCGAACATCTAAGCCACATTAACATATCTTGAATTGGTCACATTGTAAAAAATAATAATAATAATAATAATAATAAATAAATAAAATTCAATGTCAAAATCAAAATTTTAAGTAATTCTTACGATTTGAAACTCAATGTCAAAATCAAAATTTCAATAAATTTATTGATTTTATTGCAATTCGAGAAAATTGATTACCGGAACAATAGAAAGAATCAATTATTTAGTAATATTACAACAAAATTATAAATATAATAATATAATTAAAAAAAAATATAGATATCAAAATTAAAATTTTATTATAAGAATTTATTAAAAAAAAAATGTTTTAACTTAACTCGCCATACAAAGAACAAAATGAAATTGAAAATCGTACTTCAAGAACAACTCGACCATGTAGCAAAATCTCGTTCTCCAACCTCATGTGAACTTTATCGCCCTTTGAGACTTTAATGAACACGTGCTACCCTACTTTTTAACGGCAGAAATGCTTAAATTTTCTTCCGTTTCTCTCTCACACACTAAAGTGGTGGCTGCGTGTCTCCGATGAACTCCATATTAAGAAAATCAGTAATTGCTTTCCCTCCTCAAGATTCACACGAAATCGATATTAATTCTGTATTTGCTATATACGCACCCACATCTAAATCAAAAGAACCCTAAGCCAAGATTTTCTTTCCGAATTCATAAATTCAAAAGTATCCCACCAAATCCCTTAAAGTACTCACACAAATCTGTACTATATATTAGTTTGTACGAGGATTTTAGTTGTAGTAGCAAAAGGGGTGGTCTTGATTGTTTTCAATCGGTTCAATTTGATCGGATTGGAGATGGGGGCGATGACGTCGTCTGTGGCGGCGAAGTTCGCTTTTTTTCCACCGGATCCGCCGTCTTACAGATTGGTGGTGGACGAATCGAGCGACAGTGGGAAATTGAAGATGACGGATGTGTCTGAGAGAGCCAACGTTGACGTTCTGAAGCTGAAAACGAAAAGGGGGACGGAAATTGTGGCGGCGTATGTCAAGAATCCGGTGGCGTCACTCACTGTGCTTTATTCTCACGGCAACGCCGCTGATCTTGGTCAGATGTATGACTTGTTCTGCGAACTCAGTGTTCATCTTCGAGTTAATTTAATGGGGTTAGTCTCAATTTCCCCAATTTGTTCAAAAAAACATGAACTTTATCATCCAAATCTTTTGGATCATTTCTCTTACATGATGAACACTTGATACATCGCAGGTATGACTACACTGGATACGGGCAATCTTCCGGGAAGGTAGGATTAATCTGAATGTCTGAAACAAATCAAATACACATATGATTTCGATACCAATTTGCTAAATTACACACCTTTAATCATCTTCACAGCCTACTGAACAAAACACATATGCCGACATTGAAGCTGCATATCGATGCCTTGAAGAAACTTATGGTGTAAAAGAAGAAGATGTCATCTTATACGGTCAATCTGTAGGAAGTGGACCTACTCTCGATTTAGCTGCCCGTTTATCAAGATTACGGGCAGTTGTTCTTCACAGCCCAATCATGTCAGGAATCAGAGTCATGTATCCTGTTAAACGAACATATTGGTTTGATATATACAAGGTCAAAATTCATTATTTACAATTAATCAATTATCACTATTCAGTATTCACTACTAGTCTTTATAGTTACTGTTTGTTCTTACAATGCAGAATATCGACAAAATCCCATTAGTCAAGTGTCCTGTTCTGGTTATTCATGTACGTGTTTGTGAAATGTGAAGTCATATCCAAATTGTGGGACCCGTTTAATCATTTTATCGATAATGTTGTGTTTTTATCAGGGTACGAAAGATGATGTTGTGGATTTTTCACACGGGAAGCAGCTTTGGGAGCATTGTGTGGTAAAATACGAACCTTTATGGATCAAAGGCGGGAATCACTGTGATTTGGAACTCTTCCCGGAGTACATTCGACATTTAAAGAAGTTCATATTGGCTGTTGAAAAGTCAACACGTTTAAAGAACTCTTCGGGTTCATTAACAGATAATGATATTGATTGTAGAGAGAAATCAAGGCCCAGCACAAGTACAGAAAAGTCAAGACCGAGTGTTGACCAACCTGAGAAAGGAAGAAACAGCATTGATCGGTCTGGTTAGCTTAAGCTAATTCCTTCATTCGTTTATTTGTTTATTTGTTTATTTGTTTATTAGCAATAAATGTTGTTGAAATGTGGATGATTATGGCAGATTTGGAGGTATGATGAAGGCGGCAGTGTTGTGCAATATTGATTGTTTCAAGCCCACGGGTGCAATGGGGGTGGAAGGATCGTGATTTTGTGAAGATTTATGTTTATTGAATCGGGTATTTTGTTGGTTTACTTGTGTTGTTTTGATTGTGAGTTGTGAAGTGTTGTTAGATAACGAAAAGAAATTGATTTTAATTAGGCAGATGTATGTATGTATTTATGTATCGTATAGATTCTGTCAAAAGTAATAATGTTTATCTTGGATTGGAAGACGTTGGAGGGATATTTCCAATGATAAGGATGACAAACAAGGGAATTACGTCTTTTGTACAAACAACGAGGTGTAATTTTTATCTCATTGACATCACATGCCAAACATAGTACACCTTGTTCTGTTTTGTCCGGTCCTGTCTGTGTCTCTGTATAACCCTTGGGAAAAAAAACATGGTTCTTTGGGGAACAATTTATTGTCAATGACTCCTTTTGTGGATCATGTGTTGATGCTTGATTGTATTGAATGGATGTGGTTCGACTTTTTTTTGGTGTAGACTTTGATTTGAATCAAGCATGCATGGTGTTACATTAATAATGGCATTTCTTGTTTCAGGTGTTTGCTTTTAGATCATGTGATTGTGTCTAAAAGGTATAAAGCTTGCTCTTTGTGGAGTTGAGAGACCATTAAGTACAAATCATGTAATGTCTACAACTACAACTCTTAAGAGTGACGTACTGAAAATTAAGACATTAAGAAATTTGTATACACCGCCTATTTGATAAAAATATACATTGTTAATCATATATTCCAAGCGTCTCATATTAATAGTCTATATTTTCTTTATTAATAATCTATATTTCCTTTTTAGTTTGTTCCAAAATAATAGTTTACTTCTAAAAATAAATATCTTTTATCAAAATATTTCTCATTTAACATACCATTGAATTAAATGCAACAAATGATAGATTGTCATTTTATTTAATAAAGTTAGATGTAATTAATGTTTTTTTTAATATGAATAATACAAACTCAAACCCTCATTAGCCAACACACCACCTATCTGTTTGTGTTTACAAGTCAAGGAAAACATATATATACATATATAAATCGCAGAATTCATATTTTTATAAAGTTTGGTTCGGTTCGGTTTCGTACATTCCTAAAACCCAAACCGAACCGAATTTTTTGGTTTCTAAATAATACAAACCCAAACCGTCGGTTTATGCTTCGGTTTCGGTTTCGTCCGTTTTTGTCGGTTTTTTGGTTTCCGGGTTCGGCTTTGCTCACCCCTAATTTAAATGCAACTCCCTCGGTTATACTTCTATGTGAGTTTGTATGATATGCAACAAAACAGTGTGCACCGAAATAAGAAGGTTTAGACGTTAAGTTTGATGATTTAACAATATTTAAACCAAAACAAACCCAAAATACTGATTTTGTTTGGCACATCATAACTAGCTTATTTTTCGAATTTTTTTTAAGTTGTCATAATTAGAAAACCAAAATTAACTTATAAACTAGCTTTTTAAAAAGCTACTTAGACTAATTTTTCAAAAGATGTTTTTGAATTTTCAAATATACCCCTTAATTAATTATAGAAACACATTATTTTATATGTCATTTTATATCTTTTAGCTAATTTTACCAAATGTCATTTTTTATCATTTAACTTTTAAGCTATCAACTTACTTTTCATATAATAGCTAGTTTTCCTGCTATCAGGTAACAACTAAATATAAAATAAATATAAAAATCAATAACAATATAATGAAAAATACCAGTGACATAGGGTATGTAGTATGTACACTAGTTATAGGGTATGGAGTATTTACACTAACTATAACTATCATGATATTTTGGTTAAAGGCTAGTGAAAAGATATAATAATTTAAGCAGTGTCATAATTTAGTTAACAATTAAAAAAATTGATTACCAAATACAAGGTTATTAAAAGTAAAGAAAAAAAAATATCACAATGGGTAATATATATGATTTTCTATTTTTGTAACGAAATTATCAATACATAAGTTGAATACAACAATATTAACTAGGGTTTTTGACACTATAGCACATCAATGTTTGGTCAGTTTGCACATTTAGTCATTAATGTTTTTTTGTGCTCAATTGATCCTTAATGTTAGTAAATACCGACTAATTAAAGGAATAAGAGAAAATGTTATCGGTTTAGGGGTCACTGTTGATGTGTATTGGCTTATATGGACAACCATTTGACCATGTCATCTTATAACGTGGAAACCTTCCTTAAATGGAACCCTCATTCGAACCATCGACGATACATTGTTACCCTAAATTAGGTCAGTGCCTCCCTCTTGATACTCTACACTCAATCGATATAACCAGAGCAATGTTAGCCTCCTCCGGTCGATCGATCAACCTCCTACAAGTCGGAAACCTTCGTGATGATGAACCCTATCCACCTTGTGATTGTAAAGACACAATAAGCGTGGAAAGGACTGCCTGGACTGACGATAATGTAACTCGAAGGTTTTGGAACTGCAAAAACTCTTTGGTGAGTATTCCTTTGTTTACTTACACCGTATTTGTTATTTTTGAGCTGAGAATGTACACATTTTCATTAATCGTAACCCTAACCCTAATTCTGGTCTTCCCTTTTAATTAGTCAGCTGAAGGTCCAAAATACAAGTTTTTTTATGTGGAACGACAAAGAAATGGAGGAGGGTTACTACAAAGACCAGCTTCGCAAAATGAGGTTTGAGCTGAAAAGGAAAGAAGACTTCAGTCAAGTTTTGAAGGTTCAAAAGAAGTTGCTTAAGCTGCAGCAAGCTATGGAAGCAAATAAGCACGTGTCTGAGACACAATTGACGGAGTTGATGAAGCAAAACAGTCTGCTAAAGTGTGGGATCTTTGTTATGGTCATTGTAGTCATTTCCATGTGGGTTAAGTGCCCTTAAAAAGTGCAGCTGATCAAATAGGTATTTATGGTGTGTAGTATATAATTCTAACCAGTTTTTTGGAAAGTATATGGGTGGATGTAGAAAGTTGTTTTCTTTTGGGAAGTGTATGAGTGTATGGGTACATGGTCATGGTTAGATCCTAGTTGTAATGTATAGTTGGGTTTTTGGTTGAATTTTTATTTGATCAATGTGTGTATGGGATGGTAGATGTGATGGGATAACAGAAGATGGGAACAATTGTAATGAAATTTTGTAGATTCAATGAATGGCATGAAAGATCCTACTTGTTATATACCTTGCTAAATTTAATGATAGCATATGCCCCTTTTAAAAATTGAAGTGTGAGTACCACATTATCGGCCATAAGGACTACACTTGGTCCATTTAAAAGTGCATTGTGTTTTGAGTTATGTGTAGGGGTTCTTTTGTGCAAAAATAAGAGCATATGGACCATACGTGGTATATAAGGACATAATCAATGACAATTTAAAATTAGCGATATATGGAAATATATTCTTTTGCCATGCAGTTTAACCACACAAGTCCTTGCCATGCATGCAACTTCAAAATAACACAACAAAACCTCAAAATAACAACCAACTTAGTTAATACAAAATACACATCACATAAACCAACATAGTTTCATATAAACAACCATAGTTGACAACAGTTTCATAAAAACATCAAGAGTATACCAAAACATATAATTTCACACTACATACCATGTTTATATCATATAAATCAACACTTAAACTTAGTCTAGAGTAAGAGGTTTAGCTTCTGAATTCCCAGGTGCATCTGCATCATCAACTATCTTGACCAGCTTCAACTTGATAATCCTTTCAGATTTCTTCCTCCTGATTTTCTTCAAAAGGGATGCAATTGGTGTTTCTCTAGCCTCCTATTGTTGCACATGAACCTGAATAGGTTCTCCATTTCCTGATGCATCAAACTCCAAAGGAGTGAGTTCCACCTCATCATATTGTTGTTGCACATGCACCTCAATGACTACTTCTCCACCATAATTTACTACTCCTCCACCATCATTGACTGCTTGATCACCCTCATTCACTTCATCACCTTTATTCACTGTTGTGACATCCCCAAATTCATAGTCATTTTAAAAATTTTGTTTATGCTTATTTAAAAATCAGAGTATTCATTTTAAAGAATAATATTGCGGAATTTGTTCCCAGAAAACATGATAAATATATTATCAAAGCATTTCCGTAGAAATGTGTTTTGTTTATATTAAAACTTTGGGATTTCATTGTCAATACAGAAACGTAAGCATAAACAGACCTTACATTCATTTATACTAGTGATTTACATCTCATTTAATCTCTTAGTGTAATGTTTCTTCGTATCGATACATGTGATACAAATAAACTGAATGGGTCAGGTTGGGAAACCTGGTGAGTACATAGGGTTTTCAACCCACAATAATATAATTATTATCTTTAATCATCAAACAATTAACCCAATTACCCATCCCCATTATCTTCTTTATTCTTAAGTATCTTCCTTAAGAATCATTTATTCCTTAATATTTATTCCTAAGGATTATCCTAAGGAATAGGCACGAAGTCCATCGCTACCAGCGTTTATATAACAGGAACTAAGTCCATAGTTGTCGATGTTATCTGTTAGGCTCTAAGTCCATAACTGCCAATGTTCATCTATAGGGCACTAAATCCATAGTTGTCAACGTTTATCTATAGGGCATTAAATCCATAATTGCCAACGTTTATTTGTAAGGTACTAAGTCCATAGCTCCCATGGTTTATCTATTTGGGACTAAGTCCATAGTTGCCATGTGATGGCGTGCCTAGGGCAACACGGCAGAAGCAGGAGCCGGGCACGCCAACCGGGCCCAGCCCAGCAGGCTTAGCGTCCGCTGGTGCCCCGGGAGTGGAATGCACAGGCGAAGGGCTCGTGCCCGCCAAGAGACGCTCTTGGGAGTGGAATGCACAGGCGAAAGGCTCGCTCCCGCCAAGGGACGCTCCTAGCTCCGAGACAAAAGATACGGTCAGGAGACAAGTAGGAGGATCAGGCCATTACCGTCGGAGCCAATAAGAGCGCCCTAACTGTTGAAGGCTCATGACCCTCCAATCAGCGCCCCTGATCTTGTCTCCCCAAAAAGCGATCTTGTCTGGTACGGATCAGGCAAGGGCGCTAGGTATAAAAGGATACGCTCTCAGACCCATGAGGTATGCTCTCTGGCCTCTCTAAGAGCACACACCCAAAGATCTTAAACACTCTCTAACTTAACCGTCGGAGCGTTCTTCTGGGAGCTCCTCCCGGAAAGCGGCTGATGGCCTTCTTTCCTTGTGATCTTGCAGAGACAGTCGAGAATCCTAGTGAACATTATTAGCCGAGCCAAAGCAAGGTCTCATCATTTGGCGCCATCCGTTTGTGAGATTAAGAACACAAAATAAAAGCACAAAAGTGAAAAGTGAATGGTATCCAACGGCGGTGAGGGACAACAGGCTAGTCCCATACGTCCCATGGCAGCGTTGTACGAAACACCGTCGTCTACAACGGTCAGCAGGGCCGCTCCAGGCGAAGGAAGCTCTACAGTAACCATTAAAGGTGCCCCACAACCGCTAGTTCACCAGCCAAGAACAACTATGGTAGGGCCACTTCCAACAACGTCCTTTCAGATGCCACCATTCTTTGTGCCGCCATTGCAACAAACACAACCAGTTCACTCAACAATGCTTCCACCAGGCCACGTTTTCAACATCCTACCATCGTTTACAGCGACACCACCGGACCAGGTGACGAGCGGACAGAGTTCAATGCTTTCAGTGCCACCGTTGGCGCAAACCATGATAGCTCATACGCCACCTGTCTATTCGATGACCGACACATGGACCGGACCAACCATCACCGCCAATAATTGCCTGCAGCAGACAACAACGGTCAGCCCTATGACCCCTATACACCCTTTCTCCTCCAGTTACTCCCTCCAACTACTATTCCAGCTGTACCCCTTTTACGTACCAAGCCCTGGCTATCACACGTCGCCACTATATGGCTTAAACACCCAATACCAGCAACAGGGAGCGTCCACCATCCCAGGCCACGATTGCCTTTCCCGTAGTATGACGTCTCCGTTTGTCAAAGAAGTTTTGGATTACGAAATACCAAACACAGCCAAACTACCGACGCTCAAGACATGTAACGGAACCACCGACCCGAATAGCCACATCGACACATATGAATGGACAATGACGTCGTTAAAGCTTAACAAGAGGTTTTGGTGCACGTATTTCCCAACAACACATGATGGCAACGCCGGTACATGGTTCAAGACGTTATGACCGGGCAGCATTTACAATTTTGCCCAGCTTAAGTATCTTTTGTTGGATTAATGTCTAAGTCCATAACTATAATTGGTAATACTTGACCCGACCCGGCATGGTCCATTTGGGTTGCATGGCATCATGTATTTGGATAGACTATAATGAGAGAAATAACACTTAAGGATTATTAATATATTATAAGTTCTAATATATTAATAGGATTATTTAATTAGTATTGATCAAGAATTAATTTAGAATTAATTAAGTAATCAAAAGAAGTCTAATTAAATATATGGGTTGATTGTGTAAATCATCCATACTTGTATAGTGAGCTAATGCTCCATGGATTATCAAGTTGGGCTAAAACCCATAGGAGGCTCCATGGATGCTCCATGGTGTATTTGAACCCATGGATCCAAGGAAATGGAAAGCCATGACAATTAAGGGTTTGCCCTAATTGTAACACTATATAAAGATCATATGCTCAAGAAATCGGCCACTATGAGTGATAGAAAGGGCTAGTCGATTTTATCAAGTGTTCCAATTTCTCTCAAGTCATTCCAAGTGTATTTGGTGTTGTGTGAACCATTTGAGGTGTCACACTTGGGGCACTAACTCAAGCTTCATGAAGACAAACTACATCAAAGAGGTATGTAATTCTAACTTGATATATTCATTTGAATCAATGTTATTATGCTAGTTAGGATAAATACCTTGGATGTTCATATTTGCATGTATAATAGAGAAAACATAGATCCAAGGTATTTAGGGTTGCATGTACACTTAGGAGTGTTAGAATGCTCAAAACCCTACAGTGGTATCAGAGCCTAGGCTTGTTTTCTTGTTATACCTACAAAAACTGCTTAAAAATCGAATTTTTGTGCTGTCTGGACAACGGACTCGGCAAGTCTATTAGGAGACTCGACGAGTCCATGCCTTAAAAGTGTTCAAAACGATCCAACTCGCCGAGTTATTTCATGCACTCGACGAGTTGGACCCCCAGACAGCATATATTCGACTTTTTTGGCTGGAATTGGACTAGGAACATTACCCTAAGATGTTTTTGGACTTATAAACTTGTTTTTGATGTGGTAATGTTCATGCCAATCCAATTTCAAAGATAATTGTCAATAGATTCATGTTTTGTATTAGTTTAAGGTTTAGACTAATTACATGAAAAAGATTTATATGAATTATCTTGTTCTTATGAGTTGCTTTGATTAATAGAAAGGTTGATTGATTATGTGTCTTTGATCCATTTTAATCTAAGAGATGATTCTAAAATGTGTTTGTGTAACTTGTCCTCAAGTTATATGAAAAGTCACATTTAAGTTTCATAAAACTCATAAAAGTTGGCAATGGTTACAAAAATGAAGAGTCTTGTCCTCAAGTTATGGAGGTTCAAGAGTCACTTCATTAAGTAATAAAAAGTGTAACCTTAATTAATTCCATAAGTTACAAAAATAAAGAAAAGTTACATTCCTTTTATTAGTTTAAAGTCTTCCATAACTTGTCCTCAAGTTATGGAACTTGATGAGTCTTTTATTTAAAACTACTTTAAACACATAAGTTATGGAATTAATTAGTTTTGAATAGTTTCAAAACTTGCCCTCAAGTTTTGGAATTTAAAAGTTTTCACTTATGAATACTTTAATTCCAAGTTAGCCCTTAGAATTTTAAAAGTTAAAATTCAACCCTTATACTTTATAATATTACAAGTTAATAATATCTATATATATGTATAAGAGTAAAGTCAGTCTTACTGTTAGTAGGCCTCATTCACGAAACCGGTCTATAAGGGTATATAAGCTTACTGCCTATAAAATTGTAGTTTAATGGGTGTCCACTCTCACCCACCGCTTCCTTGACTGGTGGAGGGTCGTTAGCCGAACGGGTAGGACAAGGAGTATAATTCTCCCTTCATTAAAAGTATTAATGATAAATACTAAGTAACTAAGCCTTTTATAAATACCCAATCTTAGTTACTTAGGTGTGACAACCTGTAATTTATTTCGTCACTAAAACCGTTCCCGTTAAATAAAACCGTTGAATTCAAATCTGTTCCGTTAACTTTTGAGTTAAATTAAGTTAATCGCGACTTTTAATTCGGTTCCATAAGTGTCGGGATGTGTTATAAACATTAAAATATTTTCCATACTTATTTGGAAAATTATTAGTTTCATCCAAGTTGAGTTACGGCAAAATTTATCGGGTACGACCAAAAGTCGCGTCTAACGTCAGCATCGGGTAGAACTCCTTCGGGTCATAAAATCAACCCCTATATAAGGGATTGAGTGACATCATTTTGAGGCTTTTACTCTCTCTCTAAAAACTTTCTCTCACTACACTCTCTCTCTAGAACTCGAAATTGGCCCAAAAACCTCATTTCAAGCATCATTTGGTAAGGAATCCAACCTAAACTTGTTGTTTAACTTGTATAGTATGAAAATTCATGTTGGAATCACCCAAAACACATATGAACATGTGTTTACGGTTTGGGGACCCTCCCAAAACCGTGAACACCTCTTATGAGGGTTTTGAAGCCTCAAAACCCCTCCAAAACACTTATAGGGCTTAGATATGGCTTAGAAACTTGCATGCATGAGCTTAGGACCCCAAAATTGCACCATATGAGGCATGGACATGAGTTTACGGTCCAAGAACATGATTGGACCGTAAACCCTCATTCTTAGACCTTAAACTCCTTGTTGGGTGTTAGTTTGCCCCTAAACACCTCCAATGAACTTCCATGAGTGCATAGAACCTTGTAACCCTTCAAGAAATGCACCAAAACATGCACAAATGGAACAAACTAGAGTTTACAGTCCAAGAACATTCTTAGACCGTAAACTTATCTTCTTAGACCATAAACTCATCTCCTTAGACCTTAAACTCATTCTATGGGTGTTAAAGTGCCCTTAACACCTTATATGACTTAGAAATGGGTCTAGAACTTAGTGTGCTTGACTTTCAACCACCAAAACCCATGAATCTTGGAGAAACATGAGTTTAAGGTAGTGAACTCGTGTTTAAGGTAGTAAAATCGTGTTTAAGGTAGTAAACTTCCGAAGAACATCTTCATAGACCGTAAACTCTTATCTAATGTCATTTAGAGTCCCAATCACTTCCTAAGCCATGGAATCAACCCTAGAACTTTCCCGTGTGCATTGTATGACCATTTGGCATCCAAGAACCCACCACCCATGAGTTTACGGCCGTAAACTCATGGGGATATGGTCAATGGACCGTGAACTCCTCAAGGAGTTTACTCTTGAAGAGTAAACTCTATATCTAGGTCCTACACATCCATAGATGCTACCCGGGTCACTCCGAACACTTGAATTGAAGTGTTTTCACGCCTCAAAGTGTATAATCATATCTAATTAGTGATTTAAAGTCTAATTAGATACATTTGTATCTCATTTCATATTTCATAGGAACATCGCGCGCTGTCAAGCCCCGAACCGACATTTAGCATCCTAGACGACACGTTCTTCGACTGGTGAGTTCATACCCCTGCCCTTTTTCAATGTTTTTCACTGTTTTCAGGGGGAGAATACAAGCAAAGTACAAAGAATACTTGTACTTAAAACTTGTTTTACATGTGTTATGTTCCATATTACATATGCTTTTAACACTGATAATCATAACAGATAACCGTTTGAACTTTTAGAACACAATACCGTATTATTTGTGAAAAATGTTATAAAATGTTGTATTTTATATTTTCACAAATGGTTTTCCACATTATATCAGTTAAAAGCATAACATTTGAACTTTGAACATGAAACTTAGTACACTGTTTTGTCCTCGGTAACACTCCACAGAGATACGCGAGTGGAGGATCATTGTACCTTTGATGGCACTGGAGGTGTCATTTCCCTTACTAGATGGTTCGAGAAAATCGAATCTATTTTTGAAATTTGTGCCTGTTCGGAATCTGACAAGGTAAAGTTCGCAGCCTGTACCTTTATCGATAAAGCCCTGACTTGGTGGAACGGCCGAGTCAAATCCTTAACTATACCTGTAACTAATGCTATGGGTTGGGCGGCCATGAAGGAACTTCTTCTAGCTAAGTACTGCCCTCGGGGAGAAATACAGAAGTTAGAGCACGAGCTCTGGAACCTGAAGATGAAAGGTTCCGATATCGCCGCCTACACTTCTAGATTCGATGACCTAGCGCTACTCTTCCCGGGATTGGTTACCTCGGAGAGTAAAAAGATTGAGAGATTTATCTGGGGGTTGACCCAACCGACCAAGGGAAATGTCTTATCTACGGGGCCGGATACATATGACAGTGCCAAAAGCTTAGCCCAGACTCTGATTGACCACAGTGATGACCACGAGGAAGCAACCACTGCTACTGAACCGACCAAGAGGAATAGTGAGAAAAGGAAGTTTTGGAAGAAGAAGAAGGGTCAATCTTCTCAAGGATCCTCAAAGAAACAGCAGACAGTAGCAGTCCATGTTGCTACTACCCCTGTTGCAGCTGCTTCTACTGTGGGATCCACAGCTCAAACACCCACTAGTAGGTATGTTGGTAACCTTCCCCAGTGTGACAAGTGCAAATACCACCACAACCTCGGCCCCTGCCGTGAACTTTCATGCACCAACTGTGGTAAAAAGGGGCATACGGTTCGATTCTGCAAAGCACCAGCCCAATCCGCGAATCAATCTTCTAGAGCAGGTGTTGGTCAAGCCTGCTACAATTGTGGAGAAGTTGGGCATTTCAAGAGAAACTGTCCCAAGAAGGCTACAACTGATAATACCGGGAGAGTCCTAGTCATGGGATGTGAGGAAGCAGTCGCCGATCCCACCGTTGTTTCGGGTACGTTCCTTCTCGACAACTCTTATGCTAGTATTCTTTTCGATTCGGGTGCTGAAAGAAGTTTTGTTAGTCATTCGTTCAAGCATAACCTTAAACCTAATCCCCAACCATTAACCGAAACGTTTACCGTCGAGATGGCTAACAGTGAGAAAGAAAGCGCTAGCGATGTATTCATAGGTTGTACCCTTACCCTGAACGACCATTCTTTTCCCATTGATCTTATGCCAATTTCCATAAAGAGCTTTGATGTCATCATTGGCATGGATTGGTTGAGTCCCAAAGCCATCCGTCTCAGCCTTCCTTCTGGTCAAACTCTCATGATCTATGGCGATAAGCTCATCTCTAATCTTCGCATCATTTCCTGCATCAAAGCTCAGAAACTCTTGCGAAAGGAATTCCAAGCATTCCTAGCCCATGTAATCAATGAGAAACAGGAATTTACAGACCTTGCGAGCATCCCCGAAGTCTGCAACTTTCCTGATGTCTTTCCCAAAGAGCTTCCAGGAATTCCTCCCGAACGTCAGATCGAGTTTCGCATTGACCTAATTCCTGGAGCTACCCCCGTAGCCAAATCTCCGTATCGCTTAGCTCCAGCAGAAATGCAGGAGTTATCCAGTCAGCTCAATGAGTTGCTCAGCAAAGTGTTCATCAGACCGAGTTCCTCACCATGGGGAGCTCCGGTATTGTTTGTAAAGAAGAAAGATGGATCCTTCTGGATGTGTATCGACTACCGCGAGCTGAACAAGTTGATCGTCAAAAACCGATATCATCTTCCGTGAATAGATGACCTCTTCGATCAACTCCAAGGAGCCAGCTACTTCTAAAAAATAGACCTTCGGTCAGGGTATCATCAGCTACGAGTTCATGAGAGTGATGTTTCCAAAACAGCTTTTAGGACTCGGTATGGACACTACGCGTTCGTAGTAATGCCCTTCGGTCTAATTAACGCACCGGTAGTGTTCATGGACCTGATGAACAGGGTGTGTTGCCCTTTTCTGGACAAGTTCGTCATTGTGTTCATTGATGACATACTTGTCTACTCCAGAAGCGAAGAAGATCACAAACAACACTTGAGGTTAGTGTTGGAGACCCTTAGATCCGAGAAGTTGTATGCGAAGTTTTCCAAGTGTGAATTCTGGATTCGGAAGGTAACTTTCCTCAGTCATGTGGTAAGCGAGGAAGTTATTCACGTGGATCCTTCCAAGATCAAAGCGATAGAGAATTGGTCGGCACCAAAGACACCCACAGAAATTCATCAATTCTTGGGTCTCGCCGGCTATTATCGGAGATTCATCCAGAATTTTTCCAGAATCGCCGAACCTCTAACCACTCTGACACAGAAAGGTGTACCCTTTTGTTGGAGTGAAAAGCAAGAAACAACGTTCTAGACATTAAAGCAAGCCTTGTGCAGCGCGCCTGTTCTGTCCCTACCCGAAGGGACAGATGACTTCGTTGTCTATTGTGATGCGTCTAATCAGGGATTAGGTTGTGTGCTTATGCAAAGAGGAAAAGTAATTGCTTATGCCTCGAGACAGCTGAAGGAACACGATGTCAACTATACCATGCACGACCTGGAGTTAGGTGCCGTAGTCTTTTCACTGAAGATTTGGAGACATTATCTCTACGGAACGAAGTGTACGATTTTCACTGACCATAAGAGCCTGCAACACATCTTCGATCAAAAAGGCTTAAACATGAGGCAACGACGATGGGTAGAGCTACTCAGTGACTATGAGTGCGAGATTCGCTACCATCCCGGCAAGGCCAATGTGGTGGCAGATGCCCTTAGCCGAAAAGAAAGCTCAAGCCGTAGGGTGAAGACACTGACGATGACTATCCATTCTCACTTATCCACTCAAATCCGAGAAGCCCAGTTAGAATCCCTCAAACCAGAGAACTTGTCGAGCGAAGCCTTGAGGGGAATGGATAAGAAACTTGAGATCAGAGGTGACGGAGTCTACTGTTTCATGGACCGAATCTAGACTCCAAAGTTCGGAGGATTCAGGGAAGTTGTCATGGAGGAAGCACACAAGACCAGATACTCTGTTCACCCAGGTTCGGATAAGATGTACCTGGATCTCAAGAAACAATACTGGTGGCCCAACATGAAAGCCGAGATCGCTACATTCGTGGGCAAGTTCCTGACTTGCGCCAAGGTGAAAGTCGAGTACCAGAAACCCTTGGGTCTGCTCCAGCAACCCGAGATACCCGAGTGGAAATGGGAGATGATTACCATGGACTTCATCACCAAGTTACCCAAGTGTCCGAGTGGGTCCAACACCATTTGGGTAATTGTCGATCGTTTGACAAAATCCGCTCACTTCATCCCGATCAAAGAATCATTCAAAATGGAAAGACTCACGCGAATCTACATCCAAGAGGTAGTTCGACTGCACGGTGTACCTGTGTCCATTATCTCCGATCGAGATAGCAGGTTTACCTCCAGATTTTGGCAGTCTCTCCAGAAGGCTCTTGGAACTAAACTAGACATGAGCACGGCTTATCATCCTCAAACCGATGAACAGAGTGAGAGAACTATCCAAACCCTGGAAGACATGCTTAGAGCATGTGTCATCGATTTCGGAAAGTCGTGGGACACACATTTGCCTTTGATCGAGTTCTCGTACAACAACAATTACCACACTAGTATCAAGGTTGCCCCGTTTGAAGCCCTCTACGGTCGCAAGTGCAGATCCCCTCTGTGTTGGGCCGAGGTAGGGGACACGCAGCTAGCCAAGAGTTGATTCCCCGATAGTGCTCTCACTGGTCCTGAAATCATTCGTGAAACCACAGAAAAGATCATCCAAATCCGGGAACGATTGAAAGCTTCACGAGATCGCCAAAAGAGTTACGCTGGTAACCGACGGAAACCTCTTGAGTTCCAAGTTGGAGACCGTGTCCTGTTGAAGGTCTCGCCATGGAAGGGCATGATACGCTTCGTAAAGCATGGGAAACTTAATCCAAGGTACATTGGACCCTTCGAGATCCTCGCCAGGATCGGTCCTGTAGCCTATAAACTTCGATTACCCCATGAACTTAGTAGCATCCATCCTGTCTTTCATGTCTCGAACCTTAAAAAGTGTTTATCCGATGAAACCCTTGTGATCCCTCTGGATGAAATCAAGATCAATGAGAACTTGAACTTCGTGGAGGAACCAATCGAAATCATGGATCGAGAGATCAAACGTACGATACAAAGTCGCATCCCAATAGTGAAGGTTCGATTGAATGCCAAGCGGGGACCGGAGTTCACTTGGGAGCGCGAAGACTCGATGAAACAGAAGTATCCGCATCTCTTTCCAAATCCATGATTTGTATCTTAATTCCGAATTTTGGGACGAAATTCCCTCTAACGGGGGGATAATGTGACAACCTGTAATTTATTTCGTCACTAAAACCGTTCCCGTTAAATAAAACCGTTGAATTCAAATCTGTTCCGTTAACTTTTGAGTTAAATTAAGTTAATCACGACTTTTAATTCGGTTCCATAAGTGCCGGGATGTGTTATAAACATTAAAATATTTTCCATACTTATTTGGAAAATTATTAGTTTCATCCAAGTTGAGTTACGGCAAAATTTATCGGGTACGACCAAAAGCCGTGTCTAACGTCAGTATCGGGTAGAACTCCTCCGGGTCACAAACTCAACCCCTATATAAGGGATTGAGTGACATCATTTTGAGGCTTTTACTCTCCATCTAAAAACTTTCTCTCACTACACTCTCTCTAGACTCGAAATTGGCCCAAAAACCTCATTTCAAGCATCATTTGGTAAGGAATCCAACCTAAACTTGTTGTTTAACTTGTATAGTATGAAAATTCATATTGGAATCACCCAAAACACATATGAACATGTGTTTACGGTTTGGGGACCCTCCCAAAACCGTGAACACCTCTTATGAGGGTTTTGAAGCCTCAAAACCCCTCCAAAACACTTCTAGGGCTTAGATATGGCTTAGAAACTTGCATGCATGAGCTTAGGACCCCAAAATCGCACCATATGAGGCATGGACATGAGTTTACTGTCCAAGAACATGCTTGGACCGTAAACCCTCATTCTTAGACCTTAAACACCTTTTTGGGTGTTAGTTTGCCCCTAAACACCTCCAATGAACTTCCATGAGTGCATAGAACCTTGTAACCCTTCAAGAAATGCACCAAAACATGCACAAATGGAAAAAACTAGAGTTTACGGTCCAAGAACATTCTTAGACCGTAAACTTATCTTCTTAGACCATAAACTCATCTCCTTAGACCTTAAACTCATTCTATGGGTGTTAAAGCGCCCTTAACACCTTATATGACTTAGAAATGGGTCTAGAACTTAGTATGCTTGACTTTCAACCACCAAAACCCATGAATCTAGGAGAAACATGATTTTTAGGTAGTAAACTCGTGTTTAAGGTAGTAAACTTCCGAAGAACATCTTCATAGACCGTAAACTCTTATCCAAGGTCATTTAGAGTCCCAATCACTTCCTAAGCCATGGAATCAACCTAGAACTTTCCCGTGTGCATTGTATGACCATTTGGCATTCAAGAACCCACCACCCATGAGTTTACGGCCGTAAACTCATGGGGATATGGTCAATTGACCGTGAAATCCTCAAGGAGTTTACTCTTGAAGAGTAAACTCCATATCTAGGTCCTACACATCCATAGATGCCACCCGGGTCACTCCGAACACTTGAATTGAAGTGTTTTCACGCCTCAAAGTGTATAATCATATCTAATTAGTGATTTAAAGTCTAATTAGATACATTTGTATCTCATTTCATATTTCATAGGAACATTGCGCGCTGTCAAGCCCCGAACCGACATTTAGCATCCTAGACGACACGTTCTTCGACTGGTGAGTTCATACCCCTACCCTTTTTCAATGTTTTTCACTGTTTTCAGGGGGAGAATACAAGAAGAGTACAAAGAATACTTTTACTTAAAACTTGTTTTACATGTGTTATGTTCCATATTACATATGCTTTTAACACTAATAATCATAACAGATAACCGTTTGAACTTTCAGAACACAATACCGTATTATTTGTGAAAAATGTTATAAAATGTTGTATTTTATATTTTCACAAATGGTTTTCCACATTATATCAGTTAAAAGCATAACATTTGAACTTTGAACATGAAACTTAGTACACTGTTTTGTCCTCGGTAACACTCCACAGAGATACGCGAGCGGAGGATCATTGTTTGTAACAATATCTTTCTGTATTATTACTAGTAAATTTGTTATTCCTATAAATTGGAGACACGTCCTCGGAGAACACTCCACATAGATACGCGAGTGGAGGACCGCACCCGTAACCAGAATCTCTTAGATAGGGAGCGTGACTTGAGTGTATAGATCTATACGGGGCTGACTACCCCACACCTGGCTGCTAGCTACAGCCGAACCGAAATGTTCAAGGGTGACGAAAGTCATAAGGTGATGTGGACTACTTATTTCCATATCTAGTCTATCGTATGGTTATGGAACTCGCAATTTGGATAATAGAGATTTACTTGATAGTAATAATGAATTAAGTAACTTGTTTACTTTGTACATATTAGTTTTATATACGTGTTAAAACTAATACATTTCATAAGGATAACCAGGTTTTCAGGATACATCTTTCACATTTCAGATTGGTAACCAACTTTCAGGAAAATATGGGATTTTCCTGGGGTAACATTTGTACATAACCAGATTCATGTAACAAACCAGATAACTAAACCTTACAATTCACAAGAGTAACCATGTTTTCAGTGTACATCTTTTACATTACATTTCGGATTAGTAACCAACTTTTAAGAAAATATGGGATTTTCTTGGTGCGTAACTTTTCAGAAACAGAAAGGAAATAAATACATTTTCAGAAAACAAAACCGCTTATGAACTCACCAGCTTTATGCTGATTTTCAAACTGCTTGTATTCTCAGGTCCGCGTTAGACAGGTACCCGGTGATTCCTTTTGGCGAAGACAGATTGCGTAGAAGACATGTCTTACTTTTGTCTATATATACATATATATATATATATATATATATATATATATATATATATATACATATGTATCACACTTGTAATACTTTTTACTTTAAAACAAATGTAAAATCTTTATATGTAATGTAATGGTTGTTTACTTTTCTTACTATGTACATTGGATTTGATACTCAACGTGGAGTCCACCCCGGAAACGTTTCCACCTTGGGTTTCGGGGTGTGACATTAGGAAAAAGTGAATAAGGTGCTAATCCATGAAATTACACTTTGTACTTTGTTTAAGTCGGTTAGTGGAGCATGTGTGGTTAACCGGCACACTAACTCGTATTTAACAAGGTAGGCAAAGGGTAACTTAATATTTATCATAGTATCGGTGGAGCGTGTGTGGTTAACCGGCACATCGATTAAGGGGTAAATATTAAGGGTACCCAGTATATTTGCATGGTTACTTCACACCTTCTTTTGTGATCCTCGGCATCCCAGTCACAAAACATGAAGGGCACACTCGAGATTGAAACATGTCATTGAAAAGGTCAATGAATCTCAAAAGATCTAGGAGTTTCAAATCCAATTAAAACCTAATTATACATTACGTTTATCTTAGTGGAAATTGGTGAATTGTCACTCACCTACCTTCAAATATTTTATAGCTTGGATTACGGCATCCCTCTTCCAAGTTATAAAAGTATTGTGTTGGGTCCTAGCCTTAATATTTCATATTGGGTGTCATATTAAGGACTTTAAATCAACTATCTTGAATATCTCCCAAAAAGATGTCTGGTTTAGACATTTATGATCTTCCCAAATCTCTTGAAACAAGCTTTCCTAAATGAAGATGATGTTCCATGGAAATCATTCTTCTTTCACCTCCTCTAATTATTCTCCCTAACCCACAAGTCTTGAAAATTTTAAGGTCACTCAAGCCCTATTGGCAAGCAAAGGTCTATGTGTGGTCACATCTTGGAGATGTAGTCACATATTGACAAGCCGGGAGAGTTGGGTGTCAAATTCGTGGCTCAACTACCTTCTAAGTCACATAGTGAGTTCCTTTGGGACTCCTATGAAACAGACTATGACAAGACCCTTAATGATCTTATCTATTTGCTAAGATCAACTTCCTACAACTTTATGGACATTGACAATGATGACACTGGAAATCCAGAAAAAGCATTCTCTTCCCAATGGAAAGGGATCGGCCATAGTCAACTCGGTTGACCAAATGGTAAAGAGAAAGGCTAAGTTTGTGATAGTCCCATGTTCCGTTACCAAAGTGTCCATATGTTAAATTGCCAAAGGAAGGGGCATTAGTTGCGAAGCTGCAAATTTTACCTAAGGATGTTAAAGTCAATAAGTTTGACTCTACTTCAGGTAAAGTCCACTATCTAACTCTGCTAAGTTTCTACTCTAAGATTCTTGATACATGATGTGACTGGGTCACATGGTGATGTTTAAAGAATCAAAGAAAAAGTGAAAAAACTTAAAGAAAGAATATGTTGAATCTGATCACGTAGATGGATTTCTATCGCATAGTTTGAAGATCGGATTCTTGAGCTACTTCTTAGGAGTTATGAGATATTGCTTAGGAATAGATAACAACAAGTTTTCATATGGATTCTAAGGATAAGTTTTTCCGCAAAGTTTTAAAATAAAAGGAAATTTTTTATTTTATGTATCCTTACAATGGCGTTTGTGGAAAATTGTAGCTTATAAGATTCCACTGATAGCAATATTGGAAAGTGAATTTGATTCTTTCATATGTGGAAATGTCTAAATTTACCAAATAAGGAAAGATCCTCATCTCCAAAGTTTCAATTGGACTGAAACTTGGAATCATACAAGTTTTACAGTATGATGAATGAGAACTTTCAACTTTGGAAAATTAAGACTAGTCCTTGTTCACATGTATATGTGAGTTAAGTGAAGGACTAAGGGATCGAGTACACATTCATGTGCACTGGTCAAGTCCACCACAAAAGATCAATAAGATTATTCGTCATAATTTACTAAAGCTCAGTAAATATGGTTATACTTACAAGCCTAAGTGTAATTCTGAGACATTGGAAAAGGTTCCAATGTATGGCAGAGCGAATAAGAAGAATCAAATCAGGCAGAAGGATAAAACTTTCTCAAATCTGAAAAGATAGGAGAGTACTTTGGTATCATGTTATATGATCATCTTAATGATTTAGAGACCTTATCACGATTCATCCTCTAAGTGCATTTTGATAGCTAGGAAGAGGAGCTATGATTTGTTGAAGTGGTTAAATCAAGAAGATGATTCATACTTCGTTCCAAAAACAATCCTTAGAGTTATACTCTAAGAATGTAACTTGAGTGACATGTCTTAAAGAAGGTTTAAAACACTTGTCAAATGTAAGAGTAAAAGTTTTCTACTCTTGTACATTTGAAATTGGTAAGTTGTGATGTTTTGGATAAAACAGAGACCAACTTAGGCCAATTGTGTGAAGTGTTTGTCTTGATTAGAATCCACACTATCTCTTGAATGTCTGACAAGAAAGTCTTATATGTCAAGAGGACAGTGGGAGTCTTAAAGGTCTTGAAAGTCTCAAGAACTAATCAAGAATAAAACCTGAAGTTCTTCACTAGCACATGACATGAGGTTCATAACCCATCGTTTTGACATATTCTATTCCCATTCCAATTAAAGTTGGCTTTGCATATGAGTTCTTAGAGTTCTCAATTGGTTTCACAACAACTTGGAAGCAATGGCGGGCCCTTGAGCAGCCAGATGGCAAGAAATTAAGATTGAGTTCAGTCTATATGAGTTTGGATTTGTCATTATCCTTGTCTTGTGACTATGGTTTTGACAATTCACATGGATAAGAACACATACACCATTAAATCTAAGTGTCATAAGGTTTCTCTCCGATTCATGAAAATGATGGTGTGGAAACACTTTCACTAAGTAGATTTTAGCTAGATAGCAATTGTGATATTTGTATGCTCAAATTCATTAGTGGAGCGTGTGTGGTTTACCGGCACACTAACATGGACTTGTGAGAAGTGGCAAAGGTCTAAACAATCAAGACTATGATTACGGCATCCCTTTTCATAGTTCTTAAAATTGTTTAGATACACCTATGAGCTATCTAAGATAAGGTGTATGATTATGATAAAGTTTTATCAAAGCAATCTAGTATCAGAAATTTTAACTTTGGTAAGAAAGTCAATAAAGTATTGATTTCTAGAAGTCCAACTGATTTCTGAGTACATCTCAAAGCTAGTGGGAGCATAAGTGTTATGCTAATAATCATCATGTTAGTGAGAGCATGATAATTATGATAAGTATTGCAAGTTAGCAATGTTAATTATAGTAAACAAAAGTTTCAATTGGGAAACAGTTGTTTTGCTATAATTAAGGGAGAGGAAATTATACTTCATCTTAAATCTAAAAGCATAGATTGAGGTTTTAATCGTATTTAGTCAAGGATATATATATATATATATATATATATATATATATATATATATATATATATATATATATATATATATATATATATATATGAATTTCATGTTGGAATGAATCAACATAAGGAAATTCTGTATATGGGACCATTATTTGCGTTCTAAAATTCGATTATGATTACGGCATCCCTTTTCATAATCTGAATTATGAGAACTTGGCAAATAGAAATGAAAATGTTATAGCAAAACACTGGTTTAGTCTTTATGTTAGACATCATGCATCGTGTCCCATATGCTTTGGATATAGGATCGATTACATGTGCTATATTTATCCTTTCTAAAATTTTCCAAATGCCTGGGGCATTAAGAAGGGAAAAGGTCTAGAATTGGATATGACTAAAAGGATTAAACAATTGTCGAGGACAATCTAAGGCTGACCAAAGATTGGTTGCTCAAGGACAGTTGGAAGTATAGTGATAATTATGGAAGGACCATATTGACATAATTTGTAAGGAGGCAACTCTTGTTCAGAAGTGATAGTCAAAATGGAATGTGGAAATGTTTCAAAGTTAGAAATTATTCAATCTGTGTAAGATTAGGAAACTTAATGCAAGAAGGATGTTTCCAAGGAGTTGATCCCCTTTGGAATGCTCTGTAATGTTTGTTGTCAAGTCTTTATGACTTTGTGTATAATAATTACAAGATGATCAATGCATATAAGTTTAGAATCTAACAAATTTTAGTAAATGGCATGAATTTGGAATTGTTGCATTTGCAGTAAGGATTTGGGACTATGAAAAGAGGATCATTGGAGTTATGTTCAATTGATCTATTTCACAAAGTAAAGATCATAGACAAACATAGTATACATACTTGGTGTACGGCATGACTAGTGTTTAGAAAACATAGTGTACATGCTTGGAGCATGGGACAACTATTGTTTTAAATTCAAGAATAAAGTTGATAGTTGAAACAATATACAATGAATAATGTGTAATCATATGGTGATAAATAAAAGGTTTTTTATTTATGTTCATAGGTTTTGATACCATATTCGATTCAATTATTCTTGTGTTTCATTTTGCATGTTTTGACTTCCAGAATAAACTAGGTCATTGTTATGGATGACTAAGTTATTCAAACCATCCACAGTCGGTCATATTTTGGAAGTAGATATGAATTAAGACTGTCATGGGTTGGCTTGTAGAGGTCTAAGATGTTGGGCAAAGGGCTACAACACTCATGAGTGCTCATAAGTTTTGAATATTGGATTCAACCCGCGCTCATTGGAATCACTTCATGGATTTTTTCACGAGTGATCATGAGACGAAAATATCTTATATTCTTCAAACCTAGAGATATGAGTTGTTACTATGAGTTGGTTATACATTGATTGCACGAAAACGCATTGGTAACTCGATGTTATAAAACATGCCTTTATGTATGATTCAACAAGTAGTAGAACAAGCCATATGAGTCGAAGTTTACCCATTCCTTTTACCTTCTGGATAAAAGCGATATTTGTGGGCCCCTCGATGATTTGGTGATGACAAATGTAAGTGCTCGGCCAGGCCATGACTGATTTGATTTGTTCAATTAGTCAGTCGTCATAAATCAGAAATCGGGAAACAACAAATGGACAGAGAGAATGATTATAATCCATGTCTTAGTCCATATGATATCTAGAATGGAGAAATATATGATCCCTTATCTAATGGACAAGTCATTGACAAAGGTCAGAGTTCATCTACAAGGTTAGAGTTCGACAGAAGCTATTGAGAGCTACGATTGCCAATCGGTTCTTGAAGTCATACGCAATAATAGTTTTAGACTTATCCAAGTGGGAGACTGTTGGATTAATGTCTAAGTCCATAACTATAATTGGTAAGACTTGACCCGACCCGGCATGGTCCATTTGGTTTGCATGGCATCATGCATTTGGATAGACTATAATGAGAGAAATAACACTTAAGGATTATTAATATATTATAAGTTCTAATATACTAACAGGATTATTTAATTAGTATTGATCAAGAATTAATTTAGAATTAATTAAGTGATCAAAAGAAGTCTAATTAAATATATGGGTTGATTATGTAAATCATCCATACTTATATAGTGGGCTAATGCTCCATGGATTATCAAGTTTGGCTAAAACCCATAGGATGCTCCATGGATGCTCCATGGTGTTTGAACCCATGGATCCAAGGAAATGGAAAACCATGACAATTAAGGGTTTGCCCTAATTGTAACACTATATAAAGATCAAATGCTCAAGAAATCGGCCACTATGAGTGACAGAAAGGGCTAGCCGATTTTATCAAGTGTTCCAATTTCTCTCAAGTCATTCCAAGTGTATTTGGTGTTGTGTGAACCATTTGAGGTGTCACACTTGGGGCACTAGGAACTCAAGCTTCATGAAGACAAACTACATCAAAGAGGTATGTAATTCTAACTTGATATATTCATTTGAATCAATGTTATTATGCTAGTTAGGATAAATACCTTGGATGTTCATATTTGCATGTATAATAGAGAAAACATAGATCCAAGGTATTTAGGGTTGCATGTACACTTAGGAGTGTTAGAATGCTCAAAACCCTACATCTTTTTCTCACCAACTTTATGCAATTACGCTAGTACAAGGGAAACTCTCATTCAATCATAGGTTGTAAGCAAAAGGAGGGTGAAACCATGCAGGAATACTTCACAAGGTTCATAAACGCCACATTAGACGTACCGGGGCATGATGAGGGGATCATAGCCGGCGCCTTTACGTGGGGACTTTTACCAGGCCCTTTATCGCAAAAGCTCATGGGAAAGAAGCCTCTAACACGGGCCGAATTAAAAGAAAGGGTGGAGCGATATCTGAGACAGGAGGATAGCGAAGCAGCAAAACAGGCCTACTTGAATGCTATGACTACCAGGCACCACAACCCGGGTCACATGGATTTCCGAGGGGGAAGTAGGCACTACGGCCAAGCAAGAAGACCACAGGCGCGGTTCCGACCGTTTGCCAAGAGGAATAGGCGTAGTCGTCGCACGGAGGTGTACACAGTGTTGGAGAAGCATCAGCCAGCCAAATCGCCAAAGAACCGGTATTGTGATTACCACAAAAGTAAGACACATGATACAGCTAACTGTTCAGTATTAAAAAAAGAAAAATAGAAGAGAAACAACTTAAAGGGGACTTGGTGGAAATAGCGCGAAGCTTGCGTGCCAAATTTGACGCTTAAAACGCTAAAAACACACCTCGTGAAGGGGTCCAACCTAAGGAGATATTCATGATACGGAGTAAGAGAAGCACGGAAGAGCAACAAAGGGAGCAAGGGACCACCAGACCCTCGATGCGTACACTCACATTCTCTGTTCAAGACCCTCACCCGTAGGAATGGAGGGGCGATGACCCACTAGTAATCCAAGCCTCCATTAGGGATGTAACCATACACATGGTCTACGTTGACACCCGAAGTTTGGCGGATATCATCTATGAGCACTATTTCCGACTTCTCCCAGACCGCTAGAAAGACAACCTACGGCCCACGATGGGGAGGTTGGTCGGATTCACCGGCCATAGCCTGTGGCTGCTAGGCACAATTCACCTTCCCCTGACCATAACTAGCCACGATAGGTAGCAAAAGAAAACCGCCCTTATTGACTTTGTGGTCATTCGGCATTCGGCGGAACACAATATCATTCTGGGGAGAACAACTCTCTTAAAGCTAGGGGCGGTCCCCTCAACCATGCATGGAGTCAAGAAGTTCGACAATCCAATGGGCGCAGCTACAGTACTGGCCACTCCACCTAAAGAATTGCAATGCTTTACAATCATGAAACCAGCAGAGATAACTATAGAGGCCAAGAGGATGAGACGTGACCCCGCGAAAGGAAAGGAGGTGATCAATGAGAGACACCCTGACCAGCCAGTTAGTATTGGATGCGATCTCCCGAGTCACATAAGAAGAACGTTGGTCGATTTGCTCAAGTGGTATAAGCACGTGTTTGCATGGACCCCTACGGACATGGTGGGGGTAGAAAGAAAAGTCATTGAGCATAAACTTGTAATTAAACCAAGAGCAAAGGAGGTTAAGCAGAAGAAGAGGGTCCAGGGTGGGGACCGTAATAGGGCAATCAACGCAGAAGTGGCCAAACTAGCGGAAACTGGAATAGTAAGGGAAACAATATTCCTGACGTGGATCGCCAACCCAGTTATGGTCCGCAAGCAAGATGGGTCATGGCGCATGTGCATAGACTTTTTCGACTTAAATAAAGCATGCCCTAAAGGCTGTTACCCCCTCCCGGAAATTGATCATAAGGTGGAGTCATTGCAAGGATTTAAGCTAAAGTGTTTTTTAGATGCATATAAAGGGTATCATCAGATCTTGATGAGCAAAGAAGACGAGGAAAAAATGGCTTTTTATACGGACCATGGCACTTTCTGTTAAACCAAGATGCCTTTCGGTCTAAAGAATGTAGGGGCTACGTATCAACGCCTGGTCGACTCAATCTTCGCTAAAAAAATTGGGAGAAACATTGAGGTGTACGTGGATGATATCGTGATCAAGAGTTCGCACGAAGACAAGATGTTACAAGACATCGAGGAGACTTTTCGAACCCTAAAGAGGGTAAAGATGAAGCTGAACCCAGCCAAATGCATGTTTGGGGTGGAAGAGGGGCAGTTCTTGGGGTATTATGTCACCAGGCAGGGCATCCAGCCTAGCCCGACGAAGGTGGACGAGTTTATCTAAATGCCAGCCCCAGGCACCCTTAGAGACACGCAGGGTCTAAATGGGAATCTTACAGCTCTGAGAAGGTTCATCTCGAAATCCGTTGACAAGGCCATGCCGTTGTTCCACATGCTGAAAGGCTGCATCGAGAAGAGCAACTTCCAATGGACGAACGAAGTAGAAGTAGCACTCCATAAAATCAAGGAGGCACTACACAAGTTACCTACACTGGCTAGTCCCGTCCCGGGAGAGACGTTGCAAATGTATCTTTCGATCTCAAATGAAGTGATATCCTCAGTATTGACTGTAGAAAGGGAAGGAGAACGGAGACCAGTGTACTTTTTAAGCAGGGCACTACAAGGGCCAGAAGTCAACTACCCCCACCCTGGAAAAGTTAGTCCTGACACTCTTCTACGCGGCGCGGCGACTGAGGCGATATTTTCAAGCACATCAGATCGAGGTGCTAATAAACTACCCCATCAAACAAATACTGCTTAAGCCAGAGACGTCGGGCCGGCTAGCGAAATGTGCAATCGAATTGAGAGAGCATGACATAAGTTACCACCCGAGGACAAGTATTAAGGGACAAGCGTTGGCCAATTTCCTGCTAGAAATTCAGACGAAGGGGCCCCGGTTAAGGAGAAAGTGTGGGCAGTTGAAGGAGTGATATGTATTTATATATATATATATTTTTATACATTATATCTTATAATTTTAGCCTTTATTATTCTCTTTTAGAACTAAAAAGTACTTATAATGCTTTGAATTATGATTTGCAGCTATTCGTTGACGATAGAGCACAAAAGAAAAAGACAAGAGCGGAATTAGGACTTAGAAGCTAAAAGAAAGAAAAAAATGTTGGAGGAGCCGATTACGCCCAGCGTAATTGAATAGAACGCTTAGCGTAATGGCAAAACAAGGTTTACGCCCAGCGTAATTTATGGTTACGCACAACGTAACTGCTTGCTTCCGGATAACCTCTTCGTGATAAGTTTCTAAGTACGCCCAGCGTACGTAAGTCGGCTCCAAGGGCTATAAAAAGCGATTATCAGCTAACCAGAGAGGGGGATTCGACTGCTAACCTAATTTAGTCGATAATTAACTTCTGTTAAGCCATTTTAAGGGTCTAGAAGGCGGCCGGAAGGCCGTTAAGCTAACGAGAGTGGAGATCGGAAGGATTGGAGAGCGGATACATGTCGGTAATCATATGGGTTGTTAACGTGACCATGTTTAGCATTCCATTATGATACTATTATGTGTTTAGTTTCTGATTTAGGTGTAAAAACCTTTTACTTTTTGTTTATGATTGAATGAAACCTTGATTATTGGACCAATTGCTATATTGAATTGTTTGTTTATGTTTAATTTATCTTGCCAAGCTTGTCAAAAGATCCTTATGTGTTAATGATAATTATTTGCTGTTAATTGTCAAGTAAATTAAGTTGTATGAACATCTGCTTGATTACTTGTGTCTTATGACTTTGACGACCATCAAGATTAAAAGTCTAGAAATAGCGAATGCGAAACTAGGATTAACTTGGGAATAAGTAAGTTAATGTGTGAGCCTTGTTTGATGACCATCAACAAGAGGTTAATTGAATGACTAATTTGATTAACTATTATTACAAGTCTTGATCGATACGAACTGAACACTAGGAAGCATGTTAGTTTAATCAACTGATCACTGTTTGAATTGACTTGTTTGCTAAAGGATTAGTTATAGTGAACACGAATCTAATCATTTTAGGAATCGGTGAACATGAAAATGAATTTGTGTATGCAATTGTCTATGCTTTTAAGGTGTAATTTATCTAAACCAAAGTACCTGAAGAGATTTGCTTTCCTGTTAGTTTATTGAGATTTGTTAATTAATTGTTCGTTTGAGATTCAATAACCATTTCTTTATTCTTTTCGTGTGTCCTGTAACCTATATTCAATATTTTAAATTAATTCACCACCGTTCCCTGTGATCGACACCCGACTTACCTAAGCTATACTGTAATCTGACTAGGTACACTGCCTATAAGTGCATAGTTAGTCTAAGTTTGTTAGGTTATAAATATTAAAATTAGTGGGTACTTCCGTGCACATCAATTTTTTGGCACCATTGTCGGGGAACGGCTTGCAATTAATTTAGTTTATTTGATTATTCGTTATTTGTTTTTAGTTTAGTTAGTTTTTATTTTTAGGTTTATTTTTGATGATATCATTTCACTTGTCGTGAAGGTTCTTGTTGTTATTTGCAGGAATTTGGGATCATACACATTGCTTGGTTTTACTTTTTGCATGGATTTTGAGAATGCAAGCGATTAGGGAATCCTTGACCTGTTTAGCATACTGCTTTGTTGATTTTTCCAACTCAATCCATGGGGCGTAGTATAGCAAGGCGTATTGTGGTAGTTAAGTAGAAGACCGCGCTCTTGTTGTTCTTGACTAGTTAGGTCACTTCTTGTTCTACTTCTAGTTAAAGGTGCGAAGAAAACAAAGGAAATATTCTAACGGGTCCCGAAAGTGGTTGTTTTCACAAACCAATTCTTGCGTGCAAGGGTTTTAATCAACCGTTGTTGTTTGATCTCGACAAAAATAATTGATCATGATGTCTCATTTTTTTAAAAATATGTCACTCACCGGAAAGTCATGGCTGTTGTTGAAGCAATTAAAAAAATTTATATTTAGAGTTCCCAAATTTATTAGTTGGAAAAAGGAATTTCAAAAAAAAAGAAAAAGGAAAAATTCAGTTAAATTACGCCCATCGTAATTAAAATTACGCCAAGCGTACTCAACTTAGATCGCGGATGACTTCTTCTCGGAATTGGAGGTACGCCCCGCGTACATGTGAATTTACGCCCAGCGTAAATCGGCGATAGGTTATATTTTTTTTACCCTTTGACTTTTTTGTTATTCTTTCAAATCCCTTCTACTTCGTCGCAGGCACTGAGACAATCGCATATCCCACAAGATTTTCGATTTTGCTTCTTTTCTTGTAGAAATCGACATAAAGGTATGTTATTCAGATACCCTATTGCTTTGATTTGGGATTATTTTCATGAAAATAGAGGTATTAAGCCTAAAGCGAATTCTAGGGTTTATACCCTTCGTCAATTGGGGTCGATTTCACACGAATTTGGTGTTTGATTATGTCTTAATACACCGATTCAGACCAATAGACTAAACCCTTGAAGTCGATTTGGCCTTTAAACTTGTGTATGAACCTTAGATTTGAGGATTTGAACGAACGCATAGCGTTCTAGATGATTAGCCTGTGTATGCCCCATGTATTTGACCCCTGGATTGTTTACTGTCTGCGTATGTGCTTAATTTGAAAGCTTTGTTATGGGTTATGACCTTAGAACGAACAGGGGTTGGTACGCATTCTTGGACATACGCCTAGGGTTGGTCCCGCATTTTGACTATCCCGTGTTTATTGATTGCCCTGCGTATTTTGCTGAAGCTTATGCCCTTTGAACGAGCAGAAGGCGGTTTCGTGAATCTGAACGTACGCCCAGCGTATGTTGGATGTACGCCCAGCGTACAGCATGCCCGTGGACCATTATTTTTAGTCTAAATCTGTTAATGCTAGAATTATTTTGTTTGGTTTTGTGTTTGGTGTTTATTTGTGCAGATTATGGCCCGAGGAACTCAAAGGACCAACCCACACGAGGACGTGACCGATCACCGTTTCTTACAATTTCCGCAAACTCTAAACAATGCAACCCGGGCCAGATATGTCAACAATCTGAGTCTGTTGCTCACTAAGGAGATCGACATAGCACCATCATTCGACTGGGAATTGGTGACCCAGACCGAACTTGCTGCATTGATCCAGGATTTTTTGCAATACACGCACTCGGACGCGAGTGGAGTGCATTTGTTCGTATGTCAGGGATGGGCAAGACTGTTCGAGATCCAGGAGCATGTGTATCGGGAATTTTTGCTGGAGTTTTATGCTACAGTTTCCTATGACCCTAGGAAGACACCCGATGATAGGACAGCCTTTTCCTTCAGACTGGGTGGTGTGAGTCGGGAGTGCAATGTGATTGAGCTCGCCACTCGAGTTGGGATATATACAACAGACAAGATGAGGAGTGTCCACTTCCCGGCATTCCTTGTTGATTGTCTCACGGGCCGGCCAGATGACTATAATGAAAACACTTTTTGGGTCGAGATTACAGGGGGAGTATACACGCCATCTACTGCACGGGGGAGGATGATTTGGTCTACCACATATAGACTGCTGCACCGTTTGATTTCCCTATCTCTCACACACCATAAGAACAGTGAGAGAGTGCCTTCGACAAACTTGTATTTTTTATGGGCACTTGTTACTCCAGGGAGGCACCTGAACCTTCCAGTTGCTTTAGCCGCATATTTGGGTAGGAGGGCTAGGGGGCTTCGGGAGGATAGCCCGATTTTCCGGGGGCATTTTATCACGCGATTAGCTTAATCCTATCAGTTGTTGACGCATGAGATTACGAGATCGATGGTGTTTCATGATATGAGGCTGATGAGCCTTCAGTTATTGGAGTCGATGCGTGTACTTGAGCGAGGCGAGGATGGTGTCTTGCGGGTACGACCAGATGACGTGGTGGAAGAGGAGGGTGCAGTCGAGCCACAGCCGCGACGAGGCCAGCGTCGTAGACCTGCTCCTTGAGGAGCGCAACAGGGACCTGAGCCAGAGATTGATATACGTTATCTGGCTCAGCGCATGGACGAGGGATTTTTCCGCATTGACGAGGGAGTTCAGCGACTGGGGGAGCGCGTTGCACACGTGGAGAGACAACAACAGTGGTATGGAGATGCGTTGACAGCATTCTTTGCCCACCAGGGGTTTCAGTACTCGGTTCCTTTCCCTCCACCATTCCAGTCACGACCTGATGGAGTCGGTACTTCTGGGACACAGCAGCATGATGACGAGTGATTTAGTTATCCTTTTTATTTTTATTTTTGTGTTATTTTTAGTTTATTTTTGTGTTGCTTAGTATTAATATTTTTATTTGGTATGTAATTAAGTTTAATTTAGGGTGTTTTACTTTTGTTTTCCATGTTGATGCTTTTTGGTTGTTTAGATCTTTGCAGAATTTTCGCCCTTAGAAAGCTGGCAGTAAGTTCAGCAGCTAGGTCCGACTGTTGCTGGAGAGAGTCGTGTGAGAGTTCGAAGATTATAGTAAAGACCCACGATTTGTCATAAGTGTGGGGTGCATATTGATTTCGTGAGCGATTATTTAGAAGAATGGCATTTTATTTTTAACTCTTATGGTATGGATGAGTTGTTCCCACACCATAGAGTTTTATTTCAACGCGAGGTAGAAGTATCATCCCGGCTGCCACGACATGGTTGACACTTTCCTATGTTGTGGGGGAGTTTTCATCGCAAGAAGAGGTTGTTATTCTTGACGAGACGACGTGGTCAACACTTTCTTATGTCATGGTTACTATACATTGCATTTTTTTGCAATCTCTTGCACCACATTTTCAAAGTCGGCATTCTTGATTTTATTTATCGGCAAACCTTAGAAGCAACAGTCCAATTTTCAGTCTTTCAGCAATATTTGGAGCAACTTGTAGCAGCCCCATTCGATCTCGCCACAACTACCCCAGGGGAGTCTGTTCCTTTTTCTCCCTTTTTATGTGCTTAATTAGTTTTATGCATACAATGAGGACATTGTATGAAATAAATGTGGGGTAGGGGTCGGTAAAAGTAAATTATAAAAAAAAATGAAATAATAGTTTGGAAATTGCTAGATTTAGGGAAATTTAAAATTTTAAAAACTTGAAATAATAGTTTAATTTAGAAAAATCTAGTGATAATTTAAAACTTTTGCTAATATTGTATGAGATGATCCAATGAGAACTCAAATGTTTAGTTGAGCCAATACACGTTATAGTGCATTTGTGGCCTCCCTTATTTTAGGGAAATCATGGAACAAAAACACAACCTCGTTTAGTTTGAAGGATGCAATATGTTTAACATCGTGTACCGGAAATGTATCCAGGAAAATTAGTATCGTTAGCCAATAAAGGTTGAAGTTGAGCGCTCCTGCTTAAGCATGTAGGGTTTTGAGTGAAAGAAGTGAGGTACATGTTAAAAAAAAAAGAGAGAGAATTGCAAGAAAAGTTTGAAGAATTTTGAAGCAACTAAATTGAAGATCAAAAGATCAAAATTCCAAGAGTTCAAAAATTGAAGATACCATAAATCAAATCAAACAAGATGGTGAATTCAAAGAAATCAAAGATCAAATTATCAAGGAAGTGAAGAATTCAAAAGAGCTCCATAGTTGTATCATAAATTGTAATTCTAGATTACGTATGCTTGGGTTGCTCAACCAAAAACACCTTGAGGTTAGGAGGTTTTCTGCGGATGGATTCGAAGGGATGCATAAAATTAGCATTGTTCGAAAGAAGTGGGCGAGTGTTTATGAAGATTGTGAGTATTTAAAGTATGGGGGGTAATTTAGGAAAATTTTAGACACAAGTGCATGCGTTGCGATCTAGACATAATGGTTGAGTTTAAAATGGATTGTTTAGTGCGATATTGGTAAAATAAAAGTAAATTTGCTTGGGGGCAAGCAAAGGCTAAGTGTGGGGTATTTTGATATGTGTATTTTTATATATTTTTTTATACATTATATCTTAATATTTTAGCCTTTATTATTCTCTTTTAGAACTAAAAAGTACTTATAATGCTTTGAATTATGATTTGCAGCTATTCGTTGACGATAGAGCACAAAAGAAAAGACTGGAGCGGAATTAGGACTTAGAAGATAAAAGAAAGAAAAAATGTTGGAGGACCCGATTACGCCCAGCGTAATTGACTAGAACACTTAGCGTAATGGAAAAACAAGGTTTACGCCCAACGTAATTTATGGTTACGCCCAGCGTAACTGCTTGCTTCCGGATAACCTCTTCACGATAAGTTTCTAAGTACGCCTAGCGTAATCCGACTTACGCCCAGCGTACGTAAGTTGGTTCCAAGGGCTATAAAAAGCGATTATCAGCTAACCAGAGAGGGGGATTCGACTTCTAACCTAATTTAGTCGATAATTAACTTCTGTTAAGCCGGTTTGAGGGTCTAAAAGGCGGCCGGAAGGCCGTTAAGCTAACGGGAGCGGAGATTGGAAGGATTGGAGAGCGGATACATGTTGGTAATCATATGGGTTGTTAACGTGACCATGTTTAGCATTCCATTGTGATACTATTATGTGTTTAGTTTCTAATTTAGGTGTAAAAACCTTTTACTTTTTGTTTATGATTGAATGAAACCTTGATTATTGGACCAATTGCTATATTGAATTGTTTGTTTATGTTTAATTTATCTTGCCAAGCTTGTCAAAAGATCCTTATGTGTTAATGATAATTATTTGCTGTTAATTGTCAAGTAAATTAAGTTGTATGAACATCTGCTTGATTACTTGTGTCTTATGACTTTAATGACCATCAAGATTATAAGTCTAGAAATAGCGAATGCGAAACTAGGATTAACTTGGGAATAAGTAAGTTAATGTGTGAGCCTTGTTTGATGACCATCAACAAGAGGTTAGTTGAATGACTAATTTGATTAACTATTATTACAAGTCTTGCTCGATACGAACTGAACACTAGGAAGCATGTTAGTTTAATCAACTGATCACTGTTTGAATTGACTTGTTTGCTAAAGGATTAGTTATAGTGAACACGAATCTAATCATTTTAGGAATCGGTGAACATGAAAATGAATTTGTGTATGCAATTGTCTATGCTTTTAAGGTGTAATTTATCTAAACCAAAGTACCTGAAGAGATTTGTTTTCCTGTTAGTTTATCGAGATTTGTTAATTAATTGTTCGTTTGAGATTCAATAACCATTTCTTTATTCTTTTCGTGTGTCCTATAACCTATAATCAAATATTTTAAATTAATTAACCACCGTTCCCTGTGATCGACACCCGACTTACCTAAGCTATACTGTAATCTGACTAGGTACACTGCCTATAAGTGCATAGTTAGTCTAAGTTTGTTAGGTTATAAATATTAAAATTAGTGGGTACTTTCGTGCACATCAAGGAGCCCCGGCCGACAATAGTTCGTGGACACTATATACGGATGGAGCATTCAGCAGGGAAGGCTCAGGGGCGGGGCTAATCCTGACCAGCCCAGAGGGGGAAGAAGTGCCTTACCCCCTCCGTTTTGATTTTCATACATCAAACAACGAAGCGTTGTACGAGGCTCGGCTCGTAGGATTGCGACTAGCCAAGTAAATGGGTGCAAAGGCTGTAACGGCCCTGACTGACTCAAGGCTAGCAGCGAACCAGGTCAATGGAAGTTTCGAGGTAAGAGACTAGAGAATGGGAAGGTATGTAAAGATGGTGAAACAACTAGTCGAATCGTTCAAGAAGTTCACAATTAAGCAGATACCTAGAAGCGAAAAATAAGAGGGCGGATGCCTTAAGCAAATTGGCATCTACGTGCTTCGACCACCTATTGAAGAAAGCCTTGGTAAAGGTACTCCGAGAAAGAAGTATAGATGAACAGCAGGTGAATGCCCTAACGACCACCGGACCCTCGTGGATGACACCATTCACGGAATACCTATAAATGGGGGTGTTATCGGACGATCACGGCGAGACTAGGAAGATACGTATAAAAGCACCCTCATACGTATTAATAAATGGAGAATTATACAGGAAAGGGTTCGCAGTGCCATGGCTGAAGTGTGTAGACCAAGCCAAAGGGAGAGAAATGCTACAGGAAGCACACGCAGGCCAGGTGGGTGCACACGAGGGGGCATGGGCCTTAACTGGCAAAGTACTTCGAATTGGTGTATACTGGCCCACAATACAGCAAGATGCGCTAAAGGTGGCCAGGAGATGTAGGGAATGACAGTCTTATGCCCCAGTCCAAGCAAACCCCAGTACCATTGCATAACATATCTAGCCTGTGGCCGTTTTACCAACGGGGTATAGATATAGTGGTCCCATTCCCGGAAGCACCAGGGAAGCTGAAATACATGGTGGTGGCCGTAGATTATTTCACAAAATTGATTGAAGGGGAGCCGTTAGCGTGAATCTCAGGGAGACATATGATAAAGTTTGTATGGAAGAATATTATAACAAGGTTTGGGACGCCTAAGGTACTCATCAGTGACAATGGCCTACAGTTTGCCGAGAACCCGTTCAAGGGTGGGCCACCAAAGGGATAAATCAACGGTTCACATCAGTAGCACATCCACAAGCGAATGGACAGACGGAGGCGTCCAATCGAACTATCGTGAATGTGATCAAGAAAAGGTTGGGCAAGGCAAAAGGGAACTGGGCGGAGGAGATACTGACAGTGCTATGGTCATATAGGACCACACCGCGAACGAGCACGCAAGAAACCCCGTTCAGCTTGACATACGGGACAGAAGCTATGTTCCCTATGGAGTTAACGGTGAGTACACTAAGGGTGGCTAACACGAATGAAGAAAGCAACGCACAGGACCTGAGCATAAACCTGGATATCCTAGAAGAAAAACGCGAAAAATCAGAAATGCGCCAAGCTGCATACAAGCATGCAACAGAATGGTACTATAACCAAAGGGTAAAGGAGAAAGCGTTCAGATTAGGTGAGTATGTTCTAAGGAAAAACGAAGCAAGCTGAGCCGAGCCCCAAGGCAAATTGGGTCCAACATGGGAGGGCCCTTACAAAGTCACAGAAGCAAATTGGGATGATGCATATGTCTTGGAAACGATGGAAGGAAGGCAGATTCCAATAATGTGGAACGCCAGGAACTTGAAAAAGTTTTTCTTTTGAAAATAAAGAAGTGTAACCCCAGTCGATCGATATGTTGCTTAGTGTGGCACATCCCAAGTACTTAGTGTACATAAGTCCATTCTTAGTGACATGAGTCTCATACTTAGTGTATTTATAGTCCACGGTTAATGTAATGGGATGATTCAAATGCTAATCTTTAATACTTAGTGTATTAACTCTTAACGATTGAAAATGTGCATGTAAAGATCGATCGTTGGGTACTAAGAGCACCCAGTACCGATACTTAGTGTGTCGACAATAACATAGGTGAAGCAGAACCCCTAGCACATCAGAGCTCTATGTCTTTTTTTTAAAAAAAAAAAAGAGCAAGCAACAAACAAGTAATGCTTAGAGCACATGGTTACATACATAAAATAGTAAATATTGTTTAAAAGTTCATGCATTATACAAACTAAAGGCATCATATGGCCACCAAAAGAAACATGCAAGCAGAAACCGAAACAAGCAAAGAAATTTTCACGCCTCAAGAGGGGTAGAACACGATGTCGGAGCATCCTCAACAACATCATTCCCATCACATGCGACTTCATTTCCCACAACAGCCACTTCACTTTCACCACGATCACCATCACCACCCTCATTACCTCCTCCAACATCAACCTCAACTACCTGCACAATATCATGACCCACCGCGCTTTCCGGAGTACCCTCTGAACCACCAAAAGAGCATAACACCCGGAGACCCCCAACACACAGTTCCCCTAAACCCAACAAGGATGCATGATCCATACTGGCAAAAGTCAATAGAGCATTGTTCACACTAACCACGGGACCAACAGAAGTAGCACCAACACCGACATCTCCACCACCAGCACCAACATAAGTTTTTTGAACAAACTCAATCCCAGCCACAAAAGCAGCATCTCGGATGAGACTTATCGCGTTAGTAAAGTCCGGATGCTCAATCAATTTATCAACAATGTGAACAACACCAATGTGCACCAGCGAATCCAAGTCTCTACGGGAAGCGTCCAAATCCGATTGCAGCGACGAAATAAGCTTATCGCGATCAGTAGCATCGCGCTCAAGACTTTCCACCTGGATCATCAAACCTTCATTCACTTGAGTCAGGGAGTCAATCTTAGCTTCCAAAGCAGCTCTAGCTTCGTCAAGGACAGTTTTCTCAGAGGATAGCAATTCACACTTTTGCTCAGACAAACGGAGGTCCTCGCCAAACTCGCCGAGGCGACGTTCCAGCCCTGTCATGCGTGACTCACAAGTAGCATGGACGGCCTCCATCTCACCAAGGGCATGAACATGTCGGGAACCTGCGACAATGTAAAACATGGCCTGCACAGCAGCGTAAGCCATGTTATGAGCAAGGGCAGGATTACCCATAGCCTCTATATCGCCAACGGCAGCCGAAGGAAAAGCATGGCAGGAAAATTCCAAAGCATTGCTACGGAAAAAGAGTCGGGAATCATTGCGGAGATCCCAGGAAGGAACAAAAACAGGAGACCCAGTAGAACTGTCTCCAGAAACACCACCTAAAGAAACTGAAACTTGACCAGGTCCGCTAGAACCTTTAACCGGGGAGAACTTCGAGGGAACCAATGGAACACCTGGAACATGGATAGAGGAGAAGGTAGGAGCAACGGGCTGTTCAGTCGCCCTGTCGATCCCTTCGGACTGTTGCGTGTTGTCATTAGGGATCACGACAACACCGGCCGATGTGGAAGTCATCAAATTCAGCAGACGAGAGAAGTTGCGTTGGGTATGAACTCTCTAGGTAGCGGTAGGCGCGCTGATAACCGGCTCACCCATGGCTAAGATATATTTTCTCTTCGCCTGCATCTGCCAGGCATCCGTGATAATCCCTTCTTTGCTGTCTCCGTTACCCTCCACGGAGGAGGAGCGAGTGCTACCCAGGGGCATGACAGCAGAGATGGGGCGAGCGTGCAAAGGATCCTCCTCTGACGCCGACGAGCCTACAGGGGGGATGGAAGGGGCAGCAGTTAAGGCAAGCTGATCCATTCTGTGGGGTAGAGGAAGCTGATCAACTATATCCACCTCGCGATGCTCTAACTTTCCCCGATAATGCTTCTGTAACACCTCATCCATGGACAGGGAAGATTCAGCACCTAGAGATGTCAAAACAAGGAATATCAGTCATATCGTAGTAACAACGGGGAGAAGGAAAAAAGAGGGGTGCAACACTCACCGTCAACACTCACCGTCAATGACGGAGAAAAACACGCCTCCAAGAAGGGCTCATCCCCACACCAGAAAGCAGAGCCTCAGAATAATCTTCAGGGGATACTTGCACACACTTCAGGTAATCAGCGACACATTGGTTGTGAGGGAAGAGTTTGGGGATGGTATCGGAAAAAGCATTCGCACGGTACCAGCCGCTTTCGACCAACTCCTGGTTTACCCATAGCCAATTATCCTTCCAGTTGTTAGGGGTCCGCTCGTCGGGAACTAAGGCGTGCCCCCCTCGTCGGACCAAAAAGGTGCACTTATCTCCAGTGACGTAGAATCGGAAGAAAAACTTGAAAACGAAGTAATCTGGAAGATACTTGTTGGCTCTGCAGATCATCTCAAATGCAACCACTTTGTTGACTGCATTGGGGTCAGCATCTGAAGACTGCAACCGTCTTTCGGGAAGACCTCCTCTTGAAAATCAGTCAAAGGAAAACGGATGCCAACATCTAGGGTTTTCAAGTAAACCCCAATATTGCCAGGGGGAAGGGATTAGATACTAGAATCGGGTGGAGGAAACTCTACACCTTCCAGGGAAGATAATCCATATGTGACCTCTAGTTGACGATACTATGTGGCGGAAGGGAGGATACCGAGAAGGTTTGCCATGAGAAAGAAAGAAGAAGATAAACCCAAAAAGAGGAAGACGAAGAGAGAAGGAGGAAAAGATAAAGAGAAACCGTTTAAATGCCCTTATAAAGAAAAAGAAGAGGCGTGAAATTTAAATGCCTGACACAATGACGTAACTACCAGTTGTCACACCCCCAAACCAAGGATGGCGGAAACGTCCGAGGGTGGAGGACTTCATGTAGAGTATCACAACAACGAGTATAATAGTGCTCAAAGTAAATACAACCATCATAAATATAATTGAAAAAGTTACACCAAAGTATATGTTTACATGATTCGAATCAATTACATTATGAAACAAAATGAACTGTTTGACGATTTATCATCCCATCCTCAAAACGTTGTTGATTTCCTGTTTTCAATGAATTCCTGAGAATACAAGTAGTTTTGAAAAGTGTCAACACAAAGGTTGGTGAGTTCATAAGAGATTTTGTTGGAGAGTAAACCGTTTTCCTTGTAAAAGCGATAGAATATGCATCCAGAAAATCCGATATTTTCTTTATAAAAGTTATGTAATGTAGTCTTATAACCGAAGACCAAAATGTATAAGTAACCTCTCTTACTAATAGAAAATGATATGTGTTTAAATTGACATAAACGCGCTTGAATTAAATGAAATTCCCGTAAATTCTTATGTTTGTTAATACTTTATGTATATGTAGTCCTAAATCTCAGGACCGAGAAAATAACAAGTATTGTCCATACTTAAAGATATAAATGTGGTTTCAAATGATGTGTAGTCATAAATACCAAAACCGAAAGTGTACAGTAATATCTGTACTTATTGAGATAAAAAGTGAATTTAAAATCGACATAAAACCCATTTAAGTTTTATAAAAATCCCGTAGACTTTATGTATTGTTATATCCCTATGTGAGTCGCTATAATCATACTATGACTAAATGAACCTGCCACGACGTTTCTCAGGCGTCGTAAAACTGAAATGACATTTGTCACCCGTAGACCTGCAGGTCCCACTGTAGCTAGCAACAACTATCACGTTCTCCCTCCAGGAGACTCTGATTATAACTAACAGGAATTATATCCCGCACTCGGACGTACGGAAAGAGATTGTCTCACAATTTAGGTTAACAAGTTTACGAGTTGTGTGCGTGAGTGTAAAACCTTTCTGTATGAATGTACCCTTTTTGTACGTGTGTTTTATGTGATGTATCATAAACTATACCTATTATAGTTTTATCCAAAATGTTTGTAATATATAAGAACTCTTTTATGAAAAAGCGTTAGTGTTATGAAATCCATTAAACTATGCTTATTATAGCTTATATACGTGTTCTAAATGAATGAATAATCTTATCATGAATGACTTATTTTCAGTTTATGATGATAAAATTTACAAGAAACACATTCAATACTTAGAATTTATACTTATACACTTTGCTCAACATAATACAAAGTGTTATGAAAATTATATGATGTTAACTAAATTAGACCTTCCTGCACTGTTTTAGAAAGGACATAGAAAAATCATACGAAGTCGAAAACTAAATTCGTAACTTCTGAGAGTTCCCAAAATGTGTCTAGCTTACTCATAATTTTTATCATGATTTTTAATGATCTCTAACTTGGGTGAAAAGGTCCATAATCACATACTGGTCCAGATTGGTGTTTGAAATGATAGGCAGTTTTGTAAAATTCACCATAAATTGTAGAAAAATCGTATGGAGATGTGCAAGTAGTCATTTTAAAGCTAAGAACTTGAACTACTTACACCTAAAACAGTTTTGAAAACAAAAATGTTTAAGTCGTCCAAAACAGTCCGTGAATGGAGTTGAACGTTTCTGATGAAGGCTGTTAGAAAAGTTTAGTTATGTTCTTGGTGTTTTAACTTGTATTCCCCCCCCCCCCCCTAAAAACTTGAGAAAACATGAAAATGTAGGGGTATGAACTCACCTTTAGTGATTTCAGTAGGTAAGTGTTGAAGAAGAGAAGTGTTCAACCCAAGAACACTTGAAGAATCACTTGAAGATTCGAAGATCTAACAAGAATGTGATGATGTTTGTGTAAGCAATCTATGATTTTGAGCAAGAGGATGTGTAATAATCATAAGAAAGATGATGATACTTACTAATTGTAGGAGAAAAGTCTTGGAGTATGCCTTGAAATTCTCGAATTAGAGAGAAAAAAAGATGAGAGAGTTTGGAGTGTGGTTCTTGGTAAAAAAATGAGAGAATGAATGAAGTGTGAGGAGAGAGGATGGATGTTCCAGCCCTAAGAACGTGGGAATAGTTGAAAATAATGAGAAAGGACCTATGAAGTGACTAGGGATGGGCTGGTGGTGAATAGTGACATGGAGTGGGTATGGGAGTGGTTGTTTGTGTCATAAAAATAAGTAAAGTCAACACTCTACCTTTGTACTTCACCCACTCTCTTTTGGATAAGGTTTTATCCTTAAAAATGTGATTAATTAATATTTAAGGGTCCTTATATGTTAAAATAAAGTTTTGGGTGAAAATCCCGTGTTAAAACAATTAAAAACGGGCCTAAAATGCAAATTTAGTCGAAAACCGGGAAAAAAAGGCTTCCCAGCGAGACCTCTCGGTCCTAGGCCGAGGTTCGGTCAGGCTGGTGCCGAGCCGGAAGCGAATGCAAGCCAGAAGAAGAAGGCGAAGGCGAGGCTTAGTCCGAGGGCTCGGTCCGAAGGTCAGAAGTGAGGGTTCGGCAGGCCATCAGAAGAGAAGGTTCGGTAGCCATTAGAAGAGAAGAGGTCAGATCCGAAAGGTGCCGAACGTTCGGGTTCGGTTGAGGCATGCGAGGTTCGGGCCCGAGAGGACCTTTCGGGTTCGGTTCAGCAGCCTTCGGCTCAGAAGGGTTCGGTTCCTAAGAGGGGTTTCGGTTCCTTAAGTCCGTTTTTCGCGTAGACTTCCGTTTTTGGGCTGTTTTCGCCAAATTCGAGGGTCGGAATGCCCCGAGTGATTATAGAAAGTTGGGAGAGATTTCGAGAGAGATTTGAGAGAGATTCCACATACTCAGAGAGATTTGGGAGAGATTTGACATACTTGGAGAGATTTCACATACAGAGAGATATTTGGGAGAGATTTCATATTCTTAGAGAGATTTGGGAGAGATTTGACATTCTTGGAGAGATTTCTCATAGAAAGAGATATGTGGGAAGGATTTCACATTCTTAGAGAGATTTGGGAGAGATTTGACATACTTGGAGAGATTTCACATACAGAGAGATATTTGGGAGAGATTTCACTTTCTTAGAGAGATTTGGGAGAGATTTGACATACTTGGAGAGATATAACATTCTTGGAGATATTTGGGAGAGATTTCTGATAAGAAGAGATGGTGTGAAAACGATTGAGAGAGGTTTCATTGGTGACCTTTTTGAGTGTCCGGCTTCGCACTGCAAGGTCCGTAAACCCCGTTAAGCCTTGTTTAAGGATCTTGCATACTCCCGATGAGTATGTAACATTGTTTTATCGGTTTGGCTCTTCACGTACCACCATTTTAGGTTAAGGAGATCTAGATGTACGCACTTTTCGATTTATGATCTCTCATTAGAATAGAGAGTTGTTTAGAAATTACATAACGTAAACTCTAATACTCACAGCAAATTGAGTTGACCGGTTTGACTTGTTGACTTTAGTTGACTTTGACTTGACCGAAAATTGACGGTTGTCACACCAGTCATCATGCGCAGTCACATCGCCATTAAAGACGGAACGACGGGTAAAGAAAAACCAACACGCGTAAGCTAGCTAAGTCCAGAACGATGTAACTAGTGCTGCAACGCTACGACTACTAGATTGGGGGACTTGATGACGTGCCTAGGGCATCACGGCAGAAGCACGAGTCGGGCACGCCAACTAGGCCCAACCCAGCAGGCTTAGCGTCCGTTGGTGCCACCGGGAGCGGAATGTACAGGTGAAGGGCTCGCGCCCGCAAAGAGACGCTCTCGGGAGCGGAAAGCACAGGCGAAAGGCTCGCGCCCGCCAAGGGACGCTCCCAGCTCCGAGACAAAAGATACGGTTAGGAGACAAGCAGAAGGATCAGACCATTACCGTCAGAGCCAATAGGAGCGCCCTAACGGTTGAAGGCGCATGACCCTCCAATCAGCGCCCCTGATCTTGTCTCCCCAAAAAGCGATCTTGTCTGGTACGGATCAGGCAAGGGCGCTAGGTATAAAAGGATACACTCTGAGACCCATGAGGTAAGCTCTCTGAATCTCTAAGATCTTAAACACTCTCTAACTTGATTGTCGGAGCGTTCTTCCGGGAGCTCCTTCGGGAAAGCGGCTGACGGCCTTATTTCCTTGTGATCTTGCAGAGACAGTCGAGAATCCTAGTGAACAATATCAGTCGAGCCAAAGCAAGGTCGCATTACCATGGTTTATCTATCTGGAACTAAGTCCATAGCTTCCACAGTTTATCTATCAGACACTAAATCCATATCTATCGATATTATCTGTTAGGAACTAAGCCCATAGCTTCCATGGTTTATCTATTTGGCACTAAGTCTATAGCTGCCAATGTTCATCTATATCATATTTCATCTCTCATCATTCATCTACCCATATTCACCCAATATTTTTATATGTATAAAATACATATAAAGTTTAAATTAAATAAAACATGTATATTTTGTTCATCCAACATAGATATCAAGAACACATATAATATGCACACATAGCACATAATTTATATTAAATACTTCATATCTATGTGTAAGATGAAAGTAACTATGCACTCACTTGTTAAAGTGATGACTCGATATTTAGACAGCGCTTCGCTTCTAACAATCGTCTTTTCCTTCGACAAAACCTAGCATTATTATTGCTAAGCTTTAGTCTAATATATTATTGCGACTGATTAAATCAAGGTCTACGAGCGATACTGTTTTATAAGTGTTTAAACAATACTTTTCAACTACTATGTACAGACAGGGGCCATACATGAAACACCGTAGGGGTCTGAAATCCAACAACCCTATGCGGCCCTTCAAACCATATTCCTTGTACCGCGAGTAGTTAAAAGATATTACAATAACACTTTGTATAATTTATATTTTGTTTATAGGTTCATAATAACGATAATGAACTTAAATATAAGTTATACTTAAAATAGAGTAAGCATAACTTACATATAAGGGGGTTTAGCTAGGAACCAGGCTCTGTGGAGGCAGAACTTCTGAACTGAAAGCTCTTCTTCTTGGAACCTTCTGGTGCTCCGGGACTTGTCTCTAACACTTAGGAAGTGTTAGGGGAAAGGAAGAGAGGGTTTGGGGATGTTTGGGAGAGAATGGTTGGGAGAGGTGTGAGAAATGAGGTGATTTGTGCCTCTATTTATAGGCTGGAAAATGGCCCAACACAGCGTGTTTAGGGGCCCTACACAATGTGTTGGTGTGCCAAGTGTCACCATCTGGTGGCAGGGTGTGGGGAAGAAGCAGTGGTCAGGATTGTGTCACATGTCACTCGCAGATTACTCCAAAAACTAATTATCTTCTAAAATTCGTAACTTTCACATACGAGCTCTGTTTTTTACGTTCTTTATATCCATACGTAGGTATCGACGGGATCTACAACTTTGGTTTACACTCCGTCGGCTAATTTTAAATTTATTTTTTAAAGTTATATTTTAATAGGATTAGACATGTAAAGTCCGTTAAAAACTCATAACTTTGTCATCCGACGTTCATTTTCGTTTGTCTTTATATTGTTGAGCTCCTATTAATGAGATATTTAATTATCATTTAGGTTGTGTCGGATAAGAATCGATCGATTTAAAATTCGAATTATGGGTTGTGCACAGCTATGCTAAATCTTAGAAAAAAATCATAACCTCTTCATACGAAGTCAGATTTGGACGTTCTTTTTATGCGCGTTATCGGTTTAACATATACTACAATTTTTGTTTAGATCCCTAAGCCTAAAAAGTAATTTATCAAAAATTTACTTTTTACGTTACGCGGTGTCGTGCCCGTTTAGTCGTAAAACTTCGACGGATCATAAATTCTTCATTTTAAGTCGGATTTCAGCGTTCTTTATATGTACGGAAGCCTTGTGAAATATACTATAACTTGGTTAAGATTATTCACTCTAGATAATATTTTATCAAAAAGTCATTTAACTCTTATTGTCTCTAAATTGACTAGCCCGAATCTGCGTGCATTGCAATTATATCCCTTTAGGATGATTAGGTCCCGAAATCATCAGCAAAACATAGCTTGTATAATGACTCCATACGTTATCTTTTCATCCTAGGTAATAACCATAACTCTTATGTCTTTTCTAATGAGTATCTAGATCTTGGACTTCTTGACAGCTGACGGTGCTCAATCTTGCATCTGCTCTTTATACTATGTTGGACTTTTAATTGTAACTTTCGAGTTACAATTTCGATCCTTATTGGAGACTCCTGCTCCTTCGTAAACAGACTTTACTTTGATTATCGTAACAAACTGATGGGTCGTGTTCTAATGACCTCTTGTCGTATGATGCAATGCTTAGACTCAGGTCTTTTAGAGTCAAATTCCAGAACGGAATATTCCTTCCTTCATGTTCTAATGTGATATAATCACATTATAGCATGTAGCACTTCTAGCTACAAGCTTCTTACTTTAACAATGATTACAATATTTCTATTGATCGATTCGATTATCTTTTACTTCAATCTTTTGGCTTAAGTCAGATACATCGAACTTGGTTCTCTGAACCACGTAGAATACATCTCCTAGTCATACCCGATATGATATTACCACTAGGGTTGGAATAATAATCATTTCCTTATTCCTTACCAAAATGGTGGTAACGACATACATGAATAAGACGGAATCAATTACTAGCGCCTTGGTAATATTGTGACTTAACTTGATCCAAGTGCGAGTCCCGTGCTTCCGGTAGTATAGGCCTCTACTACCTTTCACACCTACTCATACTCGTCCCAAGTATTGTCTTTGTAACGCCCCATTTCTGGTATGTAATTTAAATTAAGTATTTTCTTTTCTTATGGGTAGCCCGACTCGTCGAGTAGAGTCGGGATTTGCACGCGATTTAAGTTGGCTACTCGACGAGTCCATATGATGGGACTCGGCGAGTCCGCCTGTCTGGATGAAGCCCTAATCTCAAGGGTTTGCACCCCTATTTAAACATCTTATGTGCCCTAGGACCGGCCTCCCTCACCCACATAGAGTCCCATACGAAACCCTAGCAATTCTTTAAGCAACCCTGAGTGTTTTTGTGCTCTTTGAAGTTTTGGAAGGAGAAGGAAGGAGGATCCAAAGGAGAAGAAGAAGATCCAGGCTTTTGGGGGTCAATTCAGAGCATATAGAGGTATTAAAACTCGAACCCTTGCTATTCCTTCAATTGAATCTCCATAAAAGCTTAATCTAGTCACTTTTTGGGCCATTTTTAGAGCTACTAGTGAGTGGGGGCATGTAGAGATAGAAGAACATCAGATCTAATAATATTTGAGCTCCAGAAGCTCAGATTCACCAGCTTTATTAGGCCAAACGCTCATGCAAGCCCTAGATCTACACTTTTGGCTTATTTAGGGCTTTTTAATCCTTATTTGATCATGAATGCATGTAAAGTTGGAAACTTTACGTGTAAACCCCACTCTAGGAACCCAAATCTATGAATTGAATGCCTTGGAATCGATAAAAATCAACGATATAGTTATGTCATGCAAGCGACTCGGCGAGTTGTTCATCGGACTCGACGAGTCGAGTCGCGAGTCCCCAAATTCATCCCTTTGAGAGATTATGATTGGAATCAGTGAGTAGGACGTTGACTCAGTGGAATGGGATACGAACTCAGTAACGGAGGGACGCATCGAGTCTACGCCCTGACTCAGAGAGTCCATAGCAATCTTCTTGCCTCAAGAACAGACTCGACGAGTTTTTCATACAACTCGACGAGTCACAAACTAGACGTGTTCATGAGATGAGGATGGACTCGATGAGTTGTTCATACAATTCGGTGAGTCGGATGAAGTTAGACTCGATGTCATTATCGAAGAAGAACTCGTCGAGTCTTTGCTAAACTCGACGAGTAGTGGATAAGAAGAGAGTATAGGGACTCGACGAGTTGACAGCTCAACTCGGCGAGTCTGGTCAACTAAATGTTGACTTTGACTAGAAGGTTGACTTTGACCAGGGGTAAAATAATCATTTTACCCTCAGTTCAGTTATCGGTATCTGATTTAGTGTTTATGGGAATTGTAGTCGGGGGAGTTTCGGAGCAGCAGTAGTTCCGGACTTTGGTCTGATGCAGTAGTTCAGAGTGCTTGATGTCCTTATGATTCAAGCATGTCTTTGTGTTATGTGTTCTGGACTTCGGTCCGATGCAGTATGCAGTATATGTGTTTATGCTATTTGATATGTTTATGCTATGCTATGTTATGCTCAGTCAGTTTCCGGACTTCGGTCCGATGCAGGGGACAAGGTCCCAGTCAGTTCTGGATTTCGATCTGATGCAGTTAGTTCTGCACTTCGGCCCGATGCAGGGGACAAGGTCCCAGTCAGTTCCGGACTTCGGTCTGATGCAGTTTCCGGACTTCAGTCCGATGCAGAGGGCAAGGCCCTGGTCAGTTCCGGACTTCGGTCTGATGCAGTTTCCGGACTCCGGTCTGATGTAGTGGGCACGACCCAATAGTTGTTTATGTGTTATTGTATGGTATGTGGTAGTTTGGGGGAGCTCACTAAGCTTCGTGCTTATAGTTTTCAGTTTTGGTTTCAGGTACTTCCGCTAGCAAAGGGAAGGGCTCGGGATGATGACATCGCACATACCACAGCTTCAGTTTTATCCTGGGAGTTTATTTCGGATATTGTTATGATCGATATTGTTTTGTTTGACACAATTACTATGACATTTGAGTTACTCATTCCATGGTTTTTTATTATATAAGATACTCGATGATTTGCTTTTTAGTAATATTAAAAAAAATTGGTTCGTATTTCGGGTTGTTTCAAGTTGGTATCAGAGCCTTGGTTTGAGGGATTCAGGCACACTTACGGGTGTGACTGGACTCAAACTAAGGAAATAGTAAAAAGATTTTTAAAAGAAAAATGTTTTCGAAAGAAGTTTTGAAAAAAAAACTTAAAAAGAAAAGAGTTTTTGAAAACGAGAAAAGGGTGTGGTGCATGCGATCAGCCGAGCTCAAGTAAGTACTCCCAAATTACCCATGCAAGTTTATGTTATGATTATCAATTTTAGTTTCAGTACAACAACATGCTAGAATAGGACTAAGGATCTAGGGATGATGCCTTATGTTCCAGCTATATGTGTTTCATCTTTATGAGAATTGCATGCTACTATTGAGTAGACAATAGTAGGACAACATGTTTAGATTATGCCTGATAGTATGAACTTAGCGTTGTATGCTAGTACAGTTTCTCATTATGAGGATAGAATTGCTTGAGTAGTTTCCTGTGTCTGCATCCTGCTTGCTTTGTGCTTTGTGGAACTTTGAGTGATGGGAGCTAGTCGTTAGGTGAATACGTCATGTCACATGTGATCAGGGTTGAATAATATCAGAGTGTTTGATTTGGCCCTACTGCGCAGCTCTTGTTTGAGTCTAACCGTTGTGGGGCTGAGTCTTTTACTCGAAGGATTATCTGAGCCTCGTCACATGTGATAGTATTCAGGTAATGGGTAATTGGCATTACAAGGAGACCTTCAGCAGTTGAGGACTGGTTTGAGTCAGAGATTTCCCCTAGGGTCAACCTAGGATGAGAGTAGCAGAGATCAGTAACAGTAGTAGTGACTTGGTGGAGTCGAGGCAGTTCTTGAGGAAAGTACGGATAGATGTGGAAGGTAGTATGGGCTCGTACTACTGAAAGCAGAGGATCCGTACTTGAATCAAGGAAGGCCGAGGCGAGGCCAGGAAATCTGTAGTAGTAGCGATCTCTCGAGATATATCAGTTTTTCTGACGTTTGAATTGATGTGTTTTCAGAATGGTGGTTTTACGCCATAGACCAGCAGGCGCCAGTTTAGGTGCCGGTGAGGGATCAAGATCAGGCTCGAGGGTCGAGCATTTGGATGAGCAGACGAGGGAGTTTTTCTCTTCAGAGATTACCCGTATCATACTCGAGCAGACTCCTGTGATCTTTGGTTCGATCAAGGAGGGTATTTTGGAGTTGATGGATGAGAGGTTGAGAACATTCCGTGCAGAGGTGGTGACCATGATGGGGTCGTGCACACTCACTTTCAGGGAGTTCAGAGCTTGTGGAGCTCCAGACTACCATGAGGAGCGAGACCCCATTACGAGTACTAGGTGGTTGGCAGATGTCGCCAACGCATTCCGCACCAGCAAATGTCCTGAGGGGGACAAGGTCATATTAGAATTCTGTCTTGTGAAGGACATGGCACGAGATTGGTGGGAGGAGATCGGGCATGTCATCGGTGATGACGCAACACTTGATGCGATGACTTGGGCTGATTTTACTACCAGGTTTAGAGCCGAGTTTGCATCGGTTATAGAGGTGCAGCAGTTAGCCAAGGAGTTTCAGGATCTCACCCAGACTACAAAGATAGTGGCGGAGATTACCGCCAAGTTCATGGAGAGGGCTCTTCTCGTTCCTCAATATGCAGTTGATGAGGAAATGAAGAAGTCCCGTTATCATGAGATGTTGCGGAGTGATATCCGCCATTTTGTGAGCCGGTCCAGCTGTAAAATGTTGGATGACATGATTGCTAGGGCTCGTGAGAGAGAGATTGATTTAGAGATGGAGAAGAAGGCGGCATCTGGCACAGGGAGTTCGGGCAAAAAGCGCAAGGTATCAGATCACAGATCTAGAGGACAGCAGAGCCACAGTCGGTGTGGCAAGGAGATTGCACGATGGGGCGTGCAAGGCAGGGAGTCCCGGTTGCTATAAGTGCGGCCAGACCGGGCATATGAGCAGAGATTATACAGCTACTCCCACCGTTACCGCAACATCTGATCTGATTTGCTTCCATTACAATTATAGGGGATATAAAAAGTCCCAGTGTCCGAGTTTGACAACAGCAGCAACAGGGAAGGTGGTAGCACCTGCCCCTGCAACATTGAAGATTACAAATGGCCGTCAGGCCGAAGTGAGGTGGTGGTTGTCGAGGCCAACAAAAATAATAACCCTAAATATTACACACTAAAATAGCGTATAGTGGTAAAGGGGTCGAATCCACGGAGATTGGTTCAATTTATAACTCTATGAAAAATCTCTTTGTAAAAATACTTGTAAAATAACAATAAAAATAAAATGGGGGGTTTTGGTGTTTTGAAATACTTGAAACAAACTAGAATTAACTATGATTTAAATAGATAATTTCAACAAAAATAAGGGTTTGATGTAAAATCAATAAGGGAGAGATGATTGACTTAAAGTTTCCTCACTTTGACTTTTGATGAACATATCATTAGAATCCAATGGTGCAATACTTTGATTTAAATCCTTAATTTGGCTATAGTAATCCAAGGAGCTTGAGATTACCTAGACTTTTCTTAATTGATGAAATGGCTAGAGAAACTCATAACAATTTCCTAAGTCAAAGTCACTAATTTCAAATAGCATGCAATTAGTGAAAGCCAACTAGCATTAAGAACCAAAAAGTCACCAAATCCAAGAGGAGTCAATTGCTTTCAATACCATGTTGGAGAAAATGTTTTTATGATTGTGTGAAGCAAAAGCAACACAAAAATCATTTGTTTCTTGATAATTTGAGGATCCTTTACGTAATCAAGAAATTAGCCAACTAATCACCACAAACACATTTAAACTCATGAATAAAAACATACTAGTAGTGATAATATGTTAAAACACAAAACATTTCCATAAAGATTTAAGAACAAATTCATGGATTCTTCAACATTCAACAAAAGTTCAAAGGATTCAACAAAAAGTCAACCAAGATTAGTTTAGCCAAGCATGACTAAACTCAAAGAAGCAAAGTTAGTTAAGATTGTACCAAACATTTGACAAGAATCAAGAGATGAAAAGAAGATATTCTTGAGGTGTTCATGGCCTTCAAAAGTGCTCCAAACTCTAGAGAGAAAGTGTCAAACTCGGACCTCTAAGATAAGGCTGAAGAGGCACACCAACCTTCCCAATATAGAGCTCTAGACAAAATCCCGAATTACTCCTTTCAGGAATCCACGCGGGCCGCGGGCTTTCTTACACGGGCCGCGTGACTTTGATGGATTTTTGGGCTTCTTCATGTCTTGGGCCCCCACAACTTGTCCATTGGCCCAGTCCGAGTCTAATAAACTTCTAGCCCATTTTTCTTCAAGTTCTCTTCAATTTGAGCCCAATTTGACTTTTCCAAATACTCCAAAGCTCTTGTAATTGACCGATCATCACTCTTCGCACACTCGAAAATTCTCCCGCATCTTGAAAATTTAAACTTTAATTCTTCCAAGCCTTCAGGTAATTGACAAGCCCACTTCATGCATCATCTCCATAGTTATCAAACCGAAAATTCTTAATGACTTCTAAGCCTAATTGCTTCCCAAAGATCCCACTCCGCTACTCTCCATTAAACATGCAATTACGCTCACAGAATTCGAAAGTACCCGAAAGTGGTCATAAAATAACAAAAAGGAAAATATGCATGGAAATTAACTAAAATGTGAATGAAATATGCTAAAATAAACTATAAAAAGAAGTAAATAAAATGAAACTATCATGAGGCGCTAGTGGCGAAGAGTAGAGCTTTTCAGATGACAGCAGAGGAGGCGTGAGCGACTCCTGATGTGGTGACGGGTATGTATCTTCCTTTTTATCTTTTTATTGTTTTGGATTGTTTCTTATGGTTATATGTTTTATATAGGGTCGTTCTTAGTGAATGGAATTTCAGCTACAGTGTTGTTTGATTTGGGAGCTACCCGATCATTTGTTTCACTTGCGCTTAGCAAGAGGTTTAGCAGAGCTCCGAGGGAGCTGGATTGTCCATTTGAGGTTGAGATAGCTGATGACAGGATCGTCAGGGTCACGAGAGTACATAGGGCTTGTTCACTGCAGTTATTTGATGAGCACTTTTCAGTGGACTTGGTTCCCATTCCCTTGCGAGGGAATACTGTTATAATGGGTATGGATTGGTTGAGCCCCAATGGGGCGGTGATTGATTGTGAGCTACAGTTAGTGAGGGTCCGCACCCCCATTGGGGGAGAGTTAGTGATTCAGGGCGAGAGGCCATAGTACAGACCGATTCTTTGCTCAACAGTGAGAGCGAGGCGCTACTTTCAGCAGGGTTGTGCAGCGTTCGTCGCCTATGTTTTGGATGCCCGAGAGAAGGGCAAGGAGACAATCGACGATGTACCGGTAGTGCGAGACTACCCGAACGTATTCTCAGAGGATTTGCCTGGGATACCTCCGGAGAGACAGGTTGAGTTCAGGATTGATTTGGTTCCTGGTGCGGCTCCGATAGCCAAGGCACCGTATCGGTTGGCTCCTCCAGAGATGCAGGAGTTGTCTACGCAGCTGCAGGAGCTGCTAGACAAGGGTTTTATCAGACCGAGTAGTTCACCATGGGGAGCCCCGATCTTGTTTGTGAAGAAGAAGGATGGGTCGTACCGTATGTGCATAGATTACCGGAAGTTGAACAAGGTAACTGTGAAGAACCGTTAACCACTCCCGAGGATAGATGACTTGTTTGATTAGCTTCAGGGAGCATCTTGGTTTTCCAAGATTGATCTGCGCTCCGGTTATCATCAGATGCGGGTTAGGGGTGAGGATGTTCAGAAGACAGCTTTTAGGACCCGTTATGGTCAATATGAGTTTGTGGTGATGCCGTTTGGGCTCACCAATGCTCCAGCCGCGTTCATGGATCTCATGAACTGCGTATACAGGCCGATGTTGGATCGATTTGTGATAGTATTCATTGACAACATATTGGTTTACTCCAAGACTCAGATGCAGCACAAGGAGCACTTGAGAGAGGTACTAGAGACACTGAGGAGGGAGAGACTTTTTGCGAAGTTATCCAAGTGCGAGTTCTGGTTGCGCAAGGTGCAGTTCCTTGGTCACCTCGTCAACCAGAAGGGTATTCTAGTAGATATGGACAAGATCGAGGTCGTGATGCTGTGGGAGGTCCTGAGGTCTCCATCAGAGATTCAGAGCTTCCTAGGTTTGGCAGGGTACTATAGGAGATTCATCCAGGACTTCTCCAAGATAGCAGTTCCACTCACCCGACTGACTAGGAAGTCGGTGGTGTTTCGTTAGGGGCCTGAGCAACAGACAACATTTGAGACCCTCAGATAGTGATTGTGCGAGGCACCGATTCTCACCCTGCCAGAGGGAGTGGATGATTTTGTAGTCTAATGTGATGCTTCGATCACAGGGATGGGAGCAGTGTTGATGTAACAAGGGCATGTGATAGCTTATGCCTCTAAACAGTTGAAGCCTCACGAGGCTAACTATCCGACGCACGATTTAGAGCTGGGGGCAGTGGTGTTTTCCCTCAAGATTTGGATACATTACCTCTATGGGGTCCGTTGTACCATTTACACTGATCACAAGAGTTTGAGGTACCTCATGGACCTGCCGAATTTGAACATGAGGCAGCGTTGATGGTTAGATGTGGTAAGGGACTATGATTGTGAGATCCTTTATCATCCGGGCAAGGATAACGTTGTGGCTGACGCCCTGAGCTGCAAGGAGATGGCGGCACCGATTAGAGATATATGTATGCAGATGACGGTGATTACTCCATTGTTGGAGAAGATTAGAGAGACATCGGTCGAAGGCCTGAAGGAGGAGAGGCGGAAGTGTGAGAGGATTGTGGGTCGAGTAGCTTCATTCGATTATGACAGTCGAGGATTGATGACCCTTCATGGGAGAGTCAGGGTGCCGTATTGGGGAGGAGTATGACAGGTGTTGATGGATGAGGCCCACAAGTCCCGATTCTCCATCCATCCAGTGACGACGAAGATGTATAGAGATCTTCGACCTGATTATTGGTGGCCCTGCATGAAGCGGGACGTGGCCTGGTACGTAGAGAGGTGCATGACCTGTAGGAAGGTCAAGGCGGAGCACCAGAGACCCCACGACAAGATGCAGCCATTAGACATCCCTGTGTGGAAATGGGAGGATATCACCATGGATTTCATCACTAAACTTCTCAAGACCGCACAAAGAGTTGATATGATTTGGGTCATAGTGGATCGGCTGACCAAGAGCGCGCATTTCATACCGATCTGGGAGACTATATCGGCTGAGAAGCTAGCCAATATTTATGTGCGCGAGGTAGTAGCACGGCATGGAGTGCTTGTATCAGTAGTATCAGATCGAGACGTCCGGTTCACTTCCAGGTTTTGAAAGTGGTTTCATGACGAGATGGGACTCGTCTTCATTTTAGCGCCGCTTTCCACCCTCAGACGGACGGGCAAAGCGAGAGGACGATTCAGACTCTCGAGGACATGCTTCGGGTATGTGTCCTAAACTTTGGTGGTAGTTGGGATATGTATCTTCAACTAGCGGAATTTTCGTATAACAACAATTACCACGCTAGTATTGACCGCCCTCCTTTCAAGATTCTCTATGGGAGGAAATGTAGGACCCCGATTTATTGGGGCGAGGTCGGTCAGCGAGTCATCGGGAGCACCAAGGTGGTGCTCAAGACCACAAAGTTGATCCAGCAGGTTCTTGGTAGACTGCAGACTGCGCAGAGTCGGCAAAAGAGTTACGCCGACAGGAGGCGTTCGGACTTGGAGTTTCAAGTGGGCGATATGGTCTTCCTGAAGGTATCACTGTGGAAGGGTGTTATCAGGTTTCTAAAGAGGGGCAAGCTGGGCCCCAGGTTCATTGGTCCTTTTAGGGTTTTGGCCCGGGTGGGTCGGGTTGCTTATCGGTTGGATCTTCCGGCAGAGCTTAGCCAGATCCACAACACTTTCCATGTTTCTCAGTTGAGGAAGTGTTTGGTGGACGAGTCAGAAGTTGTACCATTAGAGGATATTCAGGTTGATAGCAACCTGAATTATATCGAGAGGCCAGTTGCGATCTTAGATCGGAAGACGAAGACCTTGAGGAACAAGGTGGTTCAGTTAGTGAAGGTGCAGTGGCAGCACCGAAAGGGTTCAGAGTGGACGTGGGAGACCAAGGGGGAGATGAGGGAGCATTATCCAGAGTTATTTTCAGATTCAGCAGCAGCAGACTTCGATGACGAAGTCTAAGATACGTGGGGGAGAGTTGTAACTCCCCATTTCTAGTATGTAATTTAAATTAAGTATTTTCTTTTCTTATGGGGTACCCGACGAGTCTGTAGCCCGACTCGTCGAGTAGAGTCGGGATTTGCACGCAATTTAAGTTGGCTACTCGACGAGTCCATATGATGGGACTCGACGGGTCCGCCTGTCTGGATGAAGCCCTAATCTCAAGGGTTTGCACCCCTATTTAAACATCTTATGTGCCCTAGGACCGGCCTCCCTCACCCACACAGAGTCCCATACGAAACCCTAGCAATTCTTTAAGCAACCCTGAGTGTTTTTGTGCTCTTTGAAGTTTTGGAAGGAGAAGGAAGGAGGATCCAAAGGAGAAGAAGAAGATCCAGGCTTTTGGGGTCAATTCAGAGCATATAGAGGTATTAAAACTCGAACCCTTGCTATTCCTTCAATTGAATCTCCATAAAAGCTTAATCTAGTCACTTTTTGGGCCATTTCTAGAGCTACTAGTGAGTGGGGGGCATGTAGAGATAGAAGAACATCAGATCTAGTTATGTTTGAGCTCCGAAAGCTTAGATTCACTAGCTTTATTAGGCCAAACGCTCATGCAAGCCCTAGATCTACACTTTTGGCTTATTTAAGGCTTTTAATCCTCATTTGATCATGCATGCACGTAAAGTTGGAAACTTTACATGTAAAACCCACTCTAGGAACCCAGATCTATGAACTGAATGCCTTGGAATCTATAAAAATCAACGATATAGTTATGGCATGCAAGCGACTCGGCGAGTTGTTCATCGGACTCGACGAGTCGAGTCGCGAGTCCCTAATTCATCCCTTTGAGAGATTATGATTGGAATCAGTGAGTAGGACGTTGACTCAGTGGAATCGGACATGAACTCAGTAATGGAGGGACTCGGCGAGTCTACGCCCTGACTCGGCGAGTCCAAAGCAATATTCTTGCCTCAAGAACAGACTCGACGAGTTGTTCATACAACTCAGCGAGTCACAGACTAGACATGTTCATGAGATGAGGATGGACTCGACAAGTTGTTCATACAATTCGGCGAGTCGGATGAAGTTAGACTCGATGTCATTATCGAAGAAGAACTCGTTGAGTCTTTGCTAAACTCGACGAGTAGTGGATAAGAAGAGAGTATAGGGACTCGACGAGTTGACAGCTCAACTCGGCGAGTCTGGTCAACTCAATGTTGACTTTGACTAGAAGGTTGACTTTGACCGGGGTAAAATAGTCATTTTACCCTCAGTTCAGTTATCGGTATCTGATTTAGTGTTTATGGGAATTGTAGTCGGGGAGTTCCGGAGCAGCAGTCATCCAATTTTGGATTTAGCATCTCAACAGCCAGAGTTCCGAGGTGAGTTTTCCTTCTAGTAGGAACGGGTCTACGACCATAATGCCATCCCGTCTAGTTAGCAGTAGTTCCGAACTTTTGGTCCGATGCAGTGGTTCAGAGTGCTTGATGTCCTTGTGATTCAAGCATGTCTTTGTGTTATGTGTTCCGAACTTCGGTCCGATGCAGTATGCAGTATATGTGTTTATGCTAGTTGATATGTTTATGCTATGCTATGTTATGCTCAGTTAGTTTCCGGACTTCGGTCCGATGCAGGGGACAAGGTCCCAGTCAGTTCCGGACTTTGGTCCGATGCAGTTAGTTTCGGACTTCGGTTCGTTGCAGGGGACAAGGTCCCATTCAGTTCCGGACTTCGGTCCGATGCAGTTTCCGGACTTCGATCCGATGCAGAGGGCAAGGCCTTGGTTAGTTCTAGACTTCGGTCCGATGTAGTGGGCACGACCCAATAGTTGTTTATGTGTTATTGTATGGTATGTGGTAGTTTGGGGGAGCTCACTAAGCTTCGTGCTTACAGTTTTCAGTTTTGGTTTCAGGTACTTCCACTAGTAAAGGGAAGAGCTCGGGATGATTACATCGCACACACCACAACTTCAGTTTTATCCTGGGAGTTTATTTCGGATATTGTTATGATTGATACTGTTTTGTTTGACACAGTTACTATGACATTTGAGTTACTCATTCCATGGTTTTTTATTATATATGATACTCGATGATTTGATTTTTAGTAATATTAAAACAAAAAAAATTGGGTCGTATTTCGGGTTGTTTCAGTCTTGCAGTCCCTAGGTTCTTATTTCCTAAAATCACAAAACGATTTAACACATACGAATGTGTCCAAATAATCATAAAAATTTCATTAGACTCTACTAGGACTTCTTTCATGCGTATCTTCAATCATCAATTCTGCTTCAACTCGGTTGGTGGTGGAAATGACAGATAATGGGATAACTTCATGGATTATACCAAAAGTTCTTTCTTTCAGCTAATCGAAAGTGTACTTATCCCGTACTGGACGTATTATTTATTAGACACATTTTAAAGGTAAGATACCTCTCTTGCGGTATCTTCCGATAGGTATCATTCACTATCGTCAATAAAAGGAAGAATGAGGACATCTCAAGAAGGACCCTTTTCTGTTCGACCTATGAATCCGGCTCGGACCCCTTTCTGTTCTGTTCTAAGTTGGACTTAGATCTACTTCTGTTTGATAAGGTAATTGTGTGTGAGCCGACATGTGAGTATGGATCAGACCTAAATTAAACTTATGTTTAGTTCCATTTGATAAGGTGGTTATGTGTCAGCTGACGTGTGGGTTTGGTTCGGATAATTCTACAGATTTACCAGATAAGATAAAACTGAACATTTCTGTCAAACTTAAAGGCTTTAATGATTTTAATCAACCCCAAAAATGGATACAACCGAACATTATGCCAAATTTAAAGGTTTTTAATGAACCTGAAATACATGAAATAATCAAATTGAAAAAAATATAAACCTTCAATTTTAATGAACCAAAAATACATTAAAAAAAAATAAAAATAAAAATAAAATCAAATATGTTGAACTTAAGGCTTTTTTTATGGCCTTTGGTCTCTCTTTTACATGATTTTGTACATTAAAAAATGGTATCACACCGATCATCCCGTTCCTGAAAAGGTCGGTTCGATTCTAATTTCTAGCGCGGCGCACACAAAGGTTTATGCAGGGTTTTAACCTCGTCTTCCCACCACATCTCGATGTGTTCTTCGACCATCTGATTCACTTATACGAAATTTTACTTCCCCTTATACTAATCACAACAAAATTCAGTTGTTCTTTCATAATTTTTCCTTACAAAATCATCCCCTAATTAATGTTCATCATCCAATTCCATAGCTCCTTTGATATATCAATTTCTCAACCCCATTTTGCCCCAACTGATATTAAACCCATAAAATTTTTTCAGTTAAATTCATCAAAGCAATCAAAAGTTATGTGGCGAAGCATCTCCCAACGAGCCTCTTCAAGAATCCCAGCAAGTTCTTTCCTTGATTCACTTCCATTTCGTCGCAACTTCAATACTTTATTGGGGTATTCCGGAAATCCAATTATTTCTGAGAAATTACCGTTTAGAGGTATGGAGTTCGATTGCTGTTCATCAATTAAAGGACACCCGGAAAGAAATATCTTCGAAATGGGTCAAATTTTCGCTAGAGATGAACGTATTGGAGTGGGAAATCACGTTGGCTTCAACGTAAAAAGATACGCTAGTGTTGCAGAGGCTGTTGTTTCTTCATCTACAGATGCAGACGACGAAATTAATGGTGGCGACGAGGTTCAAAAACTGTTGAATGAAATGGGAAAAGAAAAGCAACGGCAGGCGACGAGGGGGTGGTGGCGGCAGAAGAGGGCAAAAACCGGCAGCAGTTGGAATTATATGAAGCTTAAACAACGGCAAGTGAAGATTGAGACAGAAGCATGGGAATTAGCAGCTAAAGAGTACAGAGAGCTTTTAAGCGACATGTGTGAGCAGAAATTAGCACCTAATTTACCCTATATGAAGTCATTATTTCTCGGGTGGTTCGAACCATTATGCAAAAAGATCGAACAAGATCAAGCATTATGTAGGAAAGGAAAGCATAAAGCCGCATATGCACCTTATTTCGATCTCCTTCCATCTGATAAAATGGCTGTTATCACAATGCATAAGGTCATGGGTTTGATAATGACAGGAGGCGAGAATGGTTGTGCGAGAGTCGTATCTGCTTCTTGTAGTGTTGGTGAAGCCATTGAACAGGAGGTATGCGTAATCATCTATGATTATTCTAATCTGTAAACCCTTTCTGTACGTTTTCAAATTTTGATTCCTTTTGGTATGTATCAGATTAGGATACACAAATTCTTGGAGAAAACAAAGACAAAAAAAGCTGCTAAAGCTGCAAAAAGTGAAGAAAACAAAAAAGTTTCTGATTCTGATGATGTTAAGAAGGAACAAGAGGGACTACATAAGAAAGTTAAAAACTTGATGAAAAAAGGGAAGTTGCAGGTTGTAGGTCATATTGTGAAGGGATATGATGATTCAAAACCATGGACACAGCCTGTTAAAGCTCAGGTTTGAGGTCATAGGTTCATATTGACACGTTTCAACTGCTAATACATACATACACACATACATGTATATGTATATATTGATGTGTCTTAATTCTTTTTAGGTTGGAAGTCGTTTGATTGAATTGCTTCTACAATCTGCTTATATACAGCCTCCAGCTGATCAATTGGGTGATACACCTCCTGATATTAGACCTGCATTTGTGCATACATTAAGAACTTCAGTGAAAGAAGGACAGTAAGTCTGAAAGAAACAAGTTTTAAAAAGCATTTGAGTAAAAAAGAAACACAGATATATAGCTTACTAGATTAAGACATTAAGTCGTATTCCTGTGAAGTTGATTAAGTAAAAAAGAAACAACATCTTTGCAAAAGCTAGTCAACTGTTTTGTTTTCTTTGACTCAAAAGTCAAAATAATGGCTTCCTATTGAACAGGAAGACTGGAAGAAGATATGGTGTTATTGAATGTGATCCTTCAGTGCGCAAAGGATTAGAGAGAGCTGTAAGCATTCAGATTTTTCAAATGAAAGTGCAATTGCTATTTCTTCAATTTATTCCAATAAAAAATTCGGGCTTTTAACCATATATTTTTTTTTCTTATTTGATGAAACAGTCGAGGCATGTGGTTATCCCTTATATGCCAATGTTAATACCTCCTGTAAAGTGGACAGGGTACAAAAATTTTAGTTTGTTAAACTTGTATATTTACATATATGGTCCGTATACTTTCAAATTTACAACATTAGTCCTTCAACATTGATACAATGTCTTTTTTTATGGTGTCCAGTTATGACAAAGGAGCTTACCTCTTCTTACCTTCCTTTATAATGCGAACACATGGAGCAAAGCAACAGAGAGAAGTGATTAAAAAGACTCCTAAGGAGAATCTGCAGCCAGTTCTTGAAGTACGATCTATATTTTTCATGTAAAATGACGTATCTACCCTTATTTGATTATCTTGATTTTTCAGGCATTGGATACCCTTGGGAATACTAAGTGGAGGGTGAATAAGAGAGTGCTAAGTGTGGTTGACCGAATATGGTCAAACGGTGGCTGCCTTGCTGGCTTGGTTGACCGACATGATGTGAGTTTGACTATAAATTTTTGAAAATAATGAAATGTTTTCTTTTATTGCAAAAAGATAAATTTGAATTTGATTATTACGTGTAGATTCCTTTGCCTGAAAAACCAGATACAGAAGATGAAGAGGAATTGAAAAAGTGGAAATGGAAAGTTAAAAAGGTGAAAAAGGAGAATAGAGAGAGACATTCTCAACGGTGTGATGTTGAGCTCAAGTTAACTGTAAGATTGTAATTTTTACTTTTGATAAATACAAATTTTTATAGTTAGCAGAGGTGTTTAAAAGGGTTAAAAGTTAAATGCAAGAAATAGCAACGTACTTTGATTTAATTATTTATTATAGCATCCTACTTTCATTATTTTGATATTACAACATTTTACTTTGAAAAATCTACCGAATTATAGCAACATCATCCAAATTTAAAATAGTTTTCATTGCTATAATTGGGTATATTTTCAAAGTGAAGAAATTTTTTGAAAGTATAATAAGAAAGAAAATGGAAGTGCAATGTTGTATTTAAATAAAGGGAAATCTTCATAAAAGTCCCAATATTTACGGAAAAGTTACACTTTAGTCCCAAGATTTTTTTTTGAACGAAAAAGTCCCGAAAACCGGCAAAAATTTACAGTTTGACCCTTTTTGACCGGTTGAAACCGGTACCAAATTAATTTGGGACTATTTCGTAAACTAATCCAAAATATTGGGACTTTTCTGTAAACAAAAAATATTAGGACTTTTATGATTTCAATGCTAAAAGCATCAACATCTCCTCCACATTCACCCTTAAACAATGTCATTAATATTATTTTTTTTTCACTTAAATGCATTTATATGTATTAGTAACAATATTAATAATAACAAGTTCAAAAAATAGTATTCTTATTTATATTTTTTTAATAATAATAATAATAATAATAATAATAATAATAATAATAATAATAATAAGGGTTCTGTTTGTAGAAAAGTCATAATATTTTTGTTTACAGAAAAGTCCTAATATTTTTTATTTACAGAAAAATCCCAATATTTTGGATTAGTTTATGAAATAGTCCCAAATTAATTTGGTACCGGTTTCAACCGGTCAAAAAGGGTCAAACTGCAAATTTTTGCCGGTTTTCGGGATTTTTTCGTTCAAAAAAAAATCTTGGGACTAAAGTGTAACTTTTCCTTAAATATTGGGACTTTTCTGAAGATTTCCCTTAAATAAATGAAAGTAGGATGATATAATAAACAAAGGGTTAATCTCATCATATATTTTGTGTTTTTTCCGGATTAAACCTCAACTTTATTTTTTTTCATGCAAAAGACCTTGTATTTTTTTTTCATTTTTTCCAATCTGGACCTTTTAGTCATTTTTCTCTAAAAAAAAGTAAAATGTGAGGGTTTTTCAGGGAAAACTAAAAAAGTTGAGGATTTATTTGGAAACATTTTGAAGGTTGAGGGTTTTTTTAGGAAAAAAAGGACAAAGTTGAGGGTTTTTTCGGAAAAAACATAAGGTCTTTTTCATGAAAAAATAAAGACGAGGTTTAATCCTGAAAAAAAAACACAAAATCCAAGGTCTTTTATGAGATTAACCCATAAACAAATAAATGAAACCAGCTAATTCTTGCATTTAGCTCAATTTCCATTATACTATAACGAGGGGACAGGTGGCACGAAAGTACATTAAATAATTATAATGGAAATTGAGCTAAATGCAAGAATTAGATAATTATATTAAATAAATAATTATATTTAAATAACAAAATAGCAATGTATTTTCTTTTATGAGAGAGAGAGAGAAAGAGAGAGAGAGGACCCTTTGTATATTATTAAATAACAAAAAACTTCATAAATGGTCCCTGTGTTAGTCAAATGACGGAAATGCCCTTCAGTTAACGGATGAACTTTAACGGAGTGAGCAATAAGGACCTTTTGTTAAAAGGTTTGAAACCACAGGGAGGGACCATCAGGGAGTTTTTTTAAACCGAGGGACTATATCTCAGATTTTTGAAAAACACAGGGACCATTTATGTTGAAAAAAAAAGTTGAATGCTATAATTGGATAGAACTGGAAGTAGGTTGCTATAATAACAAAAAAAAATCAAAAATCAAAAATCCAATGATACAATATATCAACAGATACCAATAAACTTAAATACATTGGTATTTTTGTAATTGGAGGTGACAGGTGGCACGAAAGATGAAAGATGAAGCTGGATTTTTCTACCCACACAATTTGGATTTCCGGGGTAGGGCCTACCCAATGCCACCTCACCTGAACCACCTCGGGTCGGATCTTTGCAGGGGCATTTTGGAATTTGCAGAGGGGCGGGCCCTCGGGAGTTCAGGGCTGAGGTGGCTGAAGATCCACCTGGCGAATTTATACGCTGTTGGTGGGGTCGACAAGCTGTCACGTGAGGGTAGAATTGACTTTACAGAAAGTCATTTGAATGATATTTTTGATTCTGCTGATAGACCTCTTGATGGTGATCGATGGTGGTTGAATGCTGAAGATCCTTTTCAGTGTTTGGCTGTTTGTATTAATCTTGCTGAAGCCTTGAGAAGCCCTTCTCCTCACACTGTTGTTTCCTATATTCCTGTGCATCAGGTATTAATGACGTTTAAATTTGGTCCCCTGTTTTAATGGAAAGTTACACAAATGGTCCCTGTGTAGACAACAAATTACAAAAACCGAAAATTGGTCCTTTTTGATAGAAAGTTACACAAAGGATCCGTATCTGATAGCAAGTCTACAGAAATGGTCCGTATGTTCCGTAAGGATATAGAAATCCTCCCTTTTTTTGGAAAGTTTACAAAAATTGTCCCTGTGTTTTACAAAGTTACAGAAATAGTCCCTGCCGTAAAGCAAAGTTACAGAAATGGTCCCTGACTTTCACAAAATTATAAAATTTTTCCTCTGTTTCACAAAATTACAAAAATGGTCACCGTGGTCCATGTGTAAGAGAAAATTTGTGTTGAAAATATAAGATTAATAAACCCGTGGGGTGTGTTTTAAACATTTTATAATAATTCTAAATCCTTATTTTTGTCAACTGACTATTATACCACTATTGTAAAATCTAAGTTTAAAATATCATCTCTACCCTTGATAAACTTTCAAAATAATGAAAATATCATGTTTACTCAAATTATTATTTTAATCATATTCAGTTATTTATTGTTTTTAACTTATTAAAATAGTAATTTGGGTATATATAATATGATATTTGAAAGTTGATGGAGGGTGTAGATGATATTTTAAACTTAGATTTATAACGAGGGTATAACAGTCAATTCAAAAAAAATAAAAACTTTTCCCTTGTTTACAGGATGGTTCCTGCAACGGTTTACAACACTATGCTGCTCTTGGAAGAGACAAAGTAATTCCCTTTTGAAACCTTACTATGTATATATAATAAGTATGTGTGTGTGTGTGTGTTGATTGTGTAATTTTTTTTTTCCAGCTAGGGGCAACAGCTGTCAATTTGGTTGAAGGAGAAAGACCTGCTGACGTGTATTCAGGAATTGCTGCAAGGTGAGTTTCTGTTAATTGTTAAACCAAAGTTAAATCATGAATGAAGGAAAATCCCTAAATAAATATAGTAATAGTTTTGACTTTTGAATGCAAAATGATGCAGAGTTCTTGAGATTGTGAAAAGAGATGCAGAATTGGATCCGGATTCGTTTCCAGATGCAAAACACGCACGACTTCTCATCAATCAGGTATTATTAATTTTGTTAATATTTTTTATAAAGTAAAGGCAAGGGCAAATTGGTAATATAAAAATGTTAATGTGAATGCCAGGTGGACAGGAAGCTAGTGAAGCAGACAGTGATGACGTCAGTTTATGGTGTGACTTTTATTGGTGCTCGAGATCAGATTAAAAGGAGGCTGCAAGAACGAAGTGATATTTCTGCTGATGATGCTCAGCTTTTTGCTGCAGCTTGTTATGCTGCTAAAGTAAACTTTTTTATTTTTTTTTTTATTAATTTTCACTTTTAAATGTCTCAGTAAAAAAAAATATTTGTTATTATTTGATTGGACAGATAACTTTGGCTGCGCTTGGGGAAATGTTTGAAGGTGCACGTAATATCATGAACTGGCTTGGAGATTGTGCAAAGGTTTCTTTGCTTCTATTTTGTATAAAAAGTAAAAAATATATATAAATTTTTGTTATAATTATAAAATATAAAATCTTTTTTTTTTTTTTTGGATAGTTAATAGCCTGTGAAAATGAGCCAGTAAGGTGGACTACACCACTTGGTCTTCCTGTTGTTCAACCTTATCGCATACATGGAAGACATCTTGTAAGCATCAACCAAATTTTAAAATTTTCACAATTTTATTTATTTGTTTATTTATTCAAAACCGAGTCAACTGGGTGACTTGAAATCTTTTTTTTTTGTTTGTAATTGTTGCAGGTTTCTACTTCGCTTCAAGTATTGACTCTGCAGCGTGAAACTGAAAAGGTATTTTTACATTATACATTCAATGTTTTTCTTATTATTTAAGGAATTGTCACTATGAAAAATTCTACCCAATCATAGCATTGTACTTCAGTTTTCTTTCTTGTTATGGCATTTTACCTAATTATAGGGAGTAAAAATTCTATTATAACTCCTTACGTTTGTTGAGATATTTACCCAAACAGTCCCTGCCAAAAAAATTCTCTACAAAAATGGTCCATCTAACTTACAAAATAGTCCTTGTTTTAATAGAAAATTACAGAAACGGTTCTTATGTAGAAAACAAATTACAAAAACAGTCCCTGTAGTTTACAAAATAGGTTCCTGTGCAGAATTATTTTTACAGGAATGGTATGTATGTTTCAAAATAATTACTTAATTGGTCCCTTCCGAATAACAACTATACAGAAATGGTTCTATGTTTCATAAATTTATGGATATGGTCCCTGCCTTTTACCAAATTTACATAAATGGTCCCCGTATTTCACAAAATTACAGAAATAATCCATGCCAAAAGCAAAGTTACAGAAATTTTCCCTATATTAAAAAAAAATACATAAATGGTCCCTTCCTAATAACAAATTTACAGAAATGGTTCCTATGTTTCATAAAAATATATATATGGTCCCTGCTTATTAGCAAATTTACATAAATGATCCCTGTAGGTAATGGTGAGGCGGCAAAGAACGGCTTTTCCCCCAAATTTTGTCCACTCACTCGATGGTTCACATATGATGATGACCGCAGTCGCCTGTAAACATGCAGGCTTGAACTTTGCAGGTGGTGCTCTTTTACAACTTTTACCCATTTCTTTTACAACTTTTACAAGTTTGCCCCGTTTTCAATAAAACATATCTTCACACATACTGAAATCATATATAATTACATTTGCAGGTGTACATGATTCATACTGGACGCATGCTTGCAATGTAGATGAAATGAATAGAATTTTAAGGGAGAAGTTTGTTGAGCTTTATCAGACACCCATATTGGAAAACGTATGTATTTTTAATTTTTAATTTTTTTTTGGGATCAATTTTGATGGAAATGTTTTTGATTATGATTATGATTATGAACAGTTGTTGGAGAGCTTTCAAGAGTCGTTTCCTACATTGTCATTCCCACCTTTGCCAGATAGGGGAGATTTTGATCTTTCAGATGTTCTAGAATCTTCATATTTTTTCAACTGAAGCCATGAAGAACACAACATATGTGCACTATTCTTTGATTTTAATCTGTAGAAGATATCATCATAGGTTGATTTGTATATATGTGTTACGTTTATTGATATGTATATATGGTATTAATTTATTAGTGGTAAACAGAAAGTCATCAAAGTATTTACACTGAATTATGAACGAATATCTTTGTTCTTAGGTTTTGGTTGTTATGGATGTTTCTTGAAAATGCAAAGTAAAAATCAAGAATCCAAAGAAAAAAAATGAAGTTCCTTCAATTTTGACCAAGTTCAATCAGGGTCACACCTATGTTACTCTAACAAAACAATATACATTTTGAATAAACAGAAAGTCAAATACCAAGTTTGCCATTGTTACATGGTGCATAGAAGTGTTTGGCAATGAGATTTTAGGTTTTAAAAAAAATAGATTCAGTTCTAAAAAGTTCGAGTTTAAAACTTTTATCTTTCAACAAAAACTTGTAATCATAAGTTAATTGACATTAAAAGCTTTAAAATAAGTCCAATTTTAAGATAAAAATTGAAGTGTATAAACAAAAAATTAAAACATGTTAACTAAAAGCTCTAAAAAAGTCCAAATGTTAAATTTTATGTATAATAATTTGTTAGTTTAAAATCACGATATTATTTTGACAAAATTTTATGATAGACTACTAGTTGTGTATCTATGCAAAGCGGCGGTTTCAAATAGGTTCTTTTGACAATTGTTTCCATTTGGTAAAATATCATATTCCAAAAAAATATGCAAAACAGTCGATTTTTAGAGAGATAAAGAGACGATGATGAAATCAGATATACAGATGTGTAATTTGAAACATATGGACGACAAATAGCGAAAAATAAGGGAATTTCAAAAAAATTCAAATCCCCACAATAAGGAGATGTGAGCCACATCTAGGCAAGGTAGGCCGATTCGCCTACATTTGAGGATTCAAACTTAGACTTAATCTCAAAATATTGGATTCAAAATTTTAGTATTATTTTATTAGTAGTTGATTGTACTTTCAGTTTAAAGATTTGAATGACTTAACATTATATTATTATTATATTAAATGTCATTTTTTAATATAGTATATAGATAATTTGAGATTAACTAGCAATAGATAAGACGGTGTAATAGCATAATGAACAATTTTTTTTTTAATTATTAAAATATTTTTATGTATAATTAAAAGCAATTGAGCTTATGAATATTAAAGTTCATTGGTTTTAGAAGAAAGTGCACAATCTAGCAAAACTCATAGAATTGAACAAAATTAGGGTGTGTTACACACCCACCAAGGAGAGAGTGCACAATCATGTCATTGATGTTGCAAAACTTGGTTATAACAATATTCTTGTACCCTTTAATATTGGCCTTGTGTATCTTCTAGTTGAAATTTCCAATTATTATTTAATGTGGATCAATTTGTCAATTGTTGATTTGATGTTGGCTAGTTTCATGCCTGCTGGAGTGCTGGAGAACAGATGTCTCATTTCTTTGATCTTGCTCTTCTTCTTTTGATCGAGTATTGCAAATTCCACACTGTAAAAACTTAGATACCAATCTCACAAATAGAAGAAAAAAAAGTATCAACCAAAATTTTTGCAGTTCATTTTTGTGGTGGAGCTTAGGTGAATAGGTGGTATTCTATAACAAATCAACTCAATTTTCAGAATTAGAGATTTTTCCGGTGACGGATCCTTTAAGTAGCTAAGGGAGGCCATGGCCCCTCTACTTTTAGACTCATTAATACCTAGTTATACATTAAGTAGTTAAAAGAACGAGACTCCACCAAAATAAAAACAAGCATTTCAAAATACCTAAATATGCTAATTCAAAGGAGATGAAGATATTCTACCAAAATTTAATAACCATCGTCCATCAAGATATAAAAGAAATAGAAAACCGTCTCAACATTAAAACCTTAAACCTATAGCCCTTAACCATCATCTCCGGCTACTTATTCTCGTCTTTCCGTCTTCTCTAGTCTCAGCATCTTTAGCGAGCTTAACACCTTCCTGAGTCGTTGAATTACTACCACCGCTAGAGATCTCAGCCTCTCTGGCTTCTACAACTCCTATCGCCATATCACCTTCGAATAATGGCCTCTCCATCACACCTCTGTAGTCTCTCGAGTAGTTGTAAGTTTACGGGAAAATGACTTAGGAGGGTAACTACCTTTTATCCGTGTTCACATATTGGCAACTTCTTCTTTTTTGTACATAATAAAGCAACTAACTTGTTTTAACTGTTTAAATTACACCAATATTACCGGCTAATAGCTGTTTTAACCGGTAACTCAAAGGGAAAATGACTTAGGAGGGTAACTACCTCTTATCCGTGTTCACATATTGGCAACTTCTTATTTTTTGTACATAAGAAAGCAACTAACTTGTTTTAACTGTGTAACATCCCAAAAATCATGACCAAAAATTTCGTTTTTAATTTAATACTAAAACCATAATTGTCAAATCATTAATTTAATACTCCGGCATCGGGCCCCGCCTTACATTGAGCCCCGCTCGGTATACAGATCTGTCTCTCTTAGACCCCGCATGTCTCTGGGCCCCGCCCGCTAAACACATAAAATCATATAACATGCTAACACATAAAGAAACATACTCTACTGTATCCCTGTCCTAAGAAACATACTCTGCTAATAATGGGATACAGAACTTCGTCTGTACTCAGCTAGTTCCAGCCAGGGCTTCAGCAGTGCAAGGTGAGTCTCCTCACTGTGTGAATGGGTCTAAGGCCACAATGCCTGCCCATGTAGTCTATGAGTAGGAAGACCCGGGGGTTAGCCCTAGGCATTGTATGCTAGTATGTTATTCCAGACCAAGGTCTGATGTCAGGCGGGTGCCCGAGGAATGTTTGCATGTTAGATTATACTTGTTGTGTGTGTGATACTTGTATGTGCCTGGTAGGGAGGTGAGTGTGGGCGAGGTCTCGTATCTCATCACTAGTTGAGTACGGACGATGTTCCGTATCTCATTATTAGCAGAGTATGTTTCTTAGGACAGGGATACAGTAAAGTATGTTTCTTTATGTGTTAGCATGTTATATGATTGTATGTGTTTAGCAGGCGGGGCCCGGAGACAGGCGGGGCCTAAGAGAGACAGATTTGTATACCGAGCGGGGCTCGATGCCAGGCGGGGTCCAATGCCGGAGTATTAAATTAATGGTTTGACAATTATGGTTTTAGTATTAAATTTAAAACGAAATTTTTGGTCATGATTTTTGGGATGTTACACAGTTAAAACAAGTTAGTTGCTTTCTTATGTACAAAAAATAAGAAGTTGCCAATATGTGAACACAGATAAAAGGTAGTTACCCTCCTAAGTCATTTTCCCTTTGAGTTACCGGTTAAACATGTATTAGCCGGTAATATTGGTGTAGTTTAAACAGTTAAAACAAGTTAGTTGCTTTATTATGTACAAAAAAGAAGAAGTTGTCAATATGTGAACACAGGTAAGAGGTAGTTACCCTCCTAAGTCATTTTCCCTAAGTTTACACCAGACTTGTTTTTTCTCTCTCATTTTGCATCTTTTTATTACAGTGGGTTAGTGTTTGTGTAAAGAAATCAGAAATTTTAAGAGGAGATAGGATATTATTTCCTTCATGGATTGATGGCGCACACTGCACAATAATATCTGCCACCCGTGGCTTTTTTCTTTTATCTTTTATGTGATTATTATTTAAAAATTTAACATGTAAAGTATGTTTTCCTTTTTATTCTAATAAACTTTGTTCAATCTATTGGAAATATATCCTAGAAATTATATTAATTTAACAAGTTACATAATGAAATTGTAAAAAAGATTTAATATGATACACCAGGGAAATTGTGTAAGGTTAGAATCTAATTATTAAACTTGTTCATATGGTTAATTGAGGCCGTTTTAAATTTGATTTGACCACTATTAAACTTGTTTATATAGCTTTAAATATAAGTTTGATTCCGCCCCTTTGCCCTTTGGTTATAGTGTTCGTGTTCTGCCCATGGATTTTTCAGAATGTATGATTTCATTTAATGGAAGAATCTAAGTCTTCAATTCCTTCAAAGGCAGAACACCCAAAATTTAAAGGAGAAAAATTCTCAAATTGCGGATTCATGGGTGAAGATGATGTCAACAAGGAGCAAAGAACACTTAGAAGAAGATATATTCTATAAATTTTGAAGAGAAACAAGACTTGAGAGAGACATAGAATAAAGAAGAATAAGCATATGTTGAAGGGATCTCATAAGCCTGACTTTTCACTGACAGACGGATCACATCGGTCCATCTTAGCCGTTGATCCTTAGTATTGAATGGATTCCCAACGTTGCTCATGGAGATTAACAAAAAGAATTGTCTGGCTCATGGCGTTTAACAAAACATGTTAACGTTTTGGAGAAGTCACGAGCGGATAACGAGTTGGCTGCTACTAATAGTTGGCTATCTATTTGTGTTGATGAAATGGTTAAGCAAGAGAAGGATTTGGAAATTCTTAACAAAGATTTAGCTGCAAAAGCTCATGATATGACAAAGCAACACCTTTTGATGGCACAGGAGTTAGACGACTTAAAGGCTTTTTTTTTTTGAAAAAAAATGGCAGAATTAGAGCTTTCTGCTCTTAGAAGCACGTGAAAGTGAAGGTATTGGAAGGTAAAGTTTGCTCTTTATAGGAATCTACGACAAATATGATTGTTCAATTTGATAGAGTGTCTAAGAAACTAACCCAATCCCTTGAGGATTCTTCAAATTTGCATGTATCCGTGGAAAAGAAAGGTTGTGAGGTGAAGTGGTTATTGGAAGAGGGTATTCCTTCCTGCTTCAAGATAGTGCTAAGGTCTAAAGAGTTTAGAGAAGTAAATTCTCTTGGTGCAAAAGGATTGTATTAAGTATGGTTTGCACCTTCGTTATTTGGAAATGAAGAAGTACTATGATGTTTTGCCATTTTGCTAGATGTATCTTTACATTTGTTTTTCCTCATGCTCAAGAGAATGTTATGGGTGAATTTTCACTCTTGGTGGATCATTATTTCCGTTTATCTCGTTCTTTAAAGTCTGGAGAGCTTCGAGTTGATTCTCTTAAGGAGTTGGTGAAAGAAGGGGAAGATGTTGGCAGGGGTGATGATAAATAGTTGATCAAGACCCGATGGGGTTACCTTTCCATAATTCTTTTGCTTGGTTGCTTACTTTTACGTTTGTTTTTATTTTTTGCTTTATCGTGTGATATATTTAAGGATATCTTCCCATATTATTTTCTTTAAGCCATAATCCTTATAACTCTTTTGCTTTTACTGTTACTAGTATGTATGGAAACATATTTTAGTAATATGAATTATCGGATGACTTTTGCTTTGAAGATAATCGTTTGCTTCCTGCCATGTGTTTTGTTATATAGAAAGTATATTTAAGAAATATTATGAGTGTTTTTTGTTGATATTCGTTTCTTTAAAGATTGTTTTTGAAGTGTAATGCATTTGATTATTTTGCTCGTGGCTTTTTATGTCGTTTATTTGAACGAATCATGATTTTAATCTAGTGACTTGTCATTTGGTATGTTCTTCCGTTTAGTTCTTCTTTATCCTTATCGATCCCATTTGTTGTTAGTCAGGATAGGAGATGTCGAGGATGAACCGATCTTGCTTGGACCGACTTGATTGGCATACTCCCATCCGGTTTGGTTATGATTAACATGCTCCAATCCGGTCCGACGTTTAGAGGAAATTGTGGTATACAATTTAGCTTTAAATTCAATCTAGCTCGTATTCTCTTAAACCTCATGCTACCATGCATAATACCTCAACTTACTTACTCTATGAAACAAACAACAAAACACAAATTGGTTAATTAATAACGAAGAAGTGAAGTGTTTTTCATGTTGTTTATTTAAACGATTCATGATCTATGCACTTATTGCGGTCCAAAATCTAATCACGGTCACTTGCCGTAATTTAAAATAGCGGTTCTCGCGGTGAGATTGCGGTGGGATAGTGGTTTTTGAAATATCATGTAATATATATATATATATATATATATATATATATATATATATATTAATTAATAAAAGAGAAATACGCAACTCCTCTGTTCCAAAATCTAAATCCAATCAATTCATTTAATTAAGTAAAATCAGTCAATTAAATATTCTTTATAAATAAGTTAATCGTTTCCTTATATAAAATTAAACCATAGAAGAAAGAAAAAAAGCGATAGAAACAGAAAGAAAAAAGCAATCGGCATTGCTAAAATCAATTTTGTGAAACAGCGGTCAAAAACCGAGATCTCGGAGTCGAAATAGCGAAAAAATTGCGGCCAATCTCGGTTAATCCCGACATTATTAGCGGCTCTGTTATTCTGAGCGCTATTTGAAACCGCTATTTTGCTAACACCCACGAAACGTTATCCCACCAAGATCTCAGTGCTATTAACTGCCTAATTCATGATTTTAATCTATTGACTTGTCATTTGGTACGTTCTTCCAACTAATTCTTATTTATCCTTATTGATCCCATTCTTTTAGTCCGGATAGGAGATGTTGAGGATTGACCGATCTTGCTTGGTCCGACTTGATTGACATACTCCCGTCTGGTTGGTTTATAATTGTTGGAAATAGGTGTCCAATTATTGGGTTTTTTATACAACAATACACTCTAACTAGGTAGCAGAAGCAATCAAAAATTTACCTAAGTGTACATGCACCCTAGGATCCATGTTTTACTAATTATATTAATCTACTTTAAAACTATAAATCTATTAAAGAAAGACAAAACTATTAAGCTCTTGTGTGGCTCGACCTTGATCTTCTTGAACTTTCTAAAAGACTTCTAGAACCTTTCTTGATACAACATGTCATTTGGATGATAGGATCCAAAGTAGAATCCCTCTAATAGAATCACACCTAATGACTCTAAAGAGAGAACCAAAAGAAAAATAAGAGAATAGATAACCCAAAGAGAGTTTGGAATAGAAGGAAAGTTGGTGAAACTTTCAACCCAAGGTGCAAGGAATTATGAGATCCCTAGAGCCATATTTGTTGGGTTAATCGGTTTTAGTATTTTAGGAGTTTATTTTTGTTTAGTTTAAATATGGTTTAATAGGAAAGTTTTTAGGATTTGTGTTTTGCTAGTTTTGCTATTGGAATAGGATTCTATTTTGTTTAGTATAAATAGATGTTAAAGTTTTTGAGAATAAAAAATCACAGCAAGTTTTTTTCTAACGTGTCACAACAAGAGTTCAATTCTTTTTCTTTACCTTGGTGCACAAGGTTTAATACCAACCTTTTGTTAACACTTGGTATCAGAGCGCGGTTTCGTTGAAGGGGGTGTGATTCGAGGTTGATTAGTAGCAACCCCGGTTTCTTTTAATCGGGCTTGTGAGAGACTAACCGGAGGCGCGGAGTAAACGAACGGGAAGACGTCAAAGTAGGTGGCTTTGATTCGGTTCGTTTTGCGGGTGACGGAAGACGGTAAAGGTGGTCGTGACCTTGTCTTGTTGTCCGGTGGGAGAGTGCTCTCGGAACAAGTTTGATTAAAGAAGTCGGGGTTAAGGATAAAAGGATGGCGTTGGTTAAAGAAGGAGGTTCTTTGACATATCAAGTTCCGGTTTTGACTTCAACGAATTATCCGGTGTGGGCGGTTAAAGTCAAGTCAATTATGGATGCACATGACATATGGGAGACGGTCGAACCGAAGACGTCAGATAAAGCACCAGATCAAAAGAAGTCAAAACAAGCTCTTGCTTTTTTGTTTCAAGCGATACCCGAAGACATGGTGTTGCAAATGGCGAGTTACACCGACCCAAAGCAAGTGTGGGATGGGCTAAAAACACGGTATTTGGGAGTGGATCGGGTGAGAACGGCTCGACTTGCAACCTTAAAAAGGGAGCTTGAAAGTTTACGCATGAAAGAGGATGAAACGGTTGATGATTTTGTGACGAAATTATCCGGTTTAGCGTCAAAAGTAAGGAGTCTTGGATATGATCTTGAAGAAGGTGATTTGGTAAAAAGGTTACTAGATTCGATGCCTAAGTCGTTTCTCCAAATCGTGGCTTCAATAGAGCAATGTTTCGAGTTGGATTCAATGTTATTCGATGAAGCGGTTGGTAGATTGAAGGCGTACGAGGAGCGTATAAGAGGAACTGAGAAAGTGGAGGACACTCAAGGTGGGTTGTTGTTGGCTAGTGACGAAAAGTCACATGTTTGTAAGCATTGTGGCAATGGACGTTCAAATCGGGATGACTTTGGACATGGCCGGGGAAGAGGTCGGGGGTCCGGGAGAAGTCGAGATGGTAATGAACGTGTCCGGGATAAAAGTCACGTTAGATGTTACAAATGTGGTGAGCTTGGTCACTATAAAAACGAGTGTCCTAAATGGGAAAAGGAAGAAGCGGGTCTAATCGAAGAGGAACCGACATTGTTTTGAACGACGAGTGACTCGTGTGACAAATCCGATTAAGGGGGTGATTGTTGGGTTAATCGGTTTTAGTATTTTAGGAGTTTATTTTTGTTTAGTTTAAATATGGTTTAATAGGAAAGTTTTTAGGATTTGTGTTTTGCTAGTTTTGCTATTGGAATAGGATTCTATTTTGTTTAGTATAAATAGATGTTAAAGTTTTTGAGAATAAAAAATCACAGCAAGTTTTTTTCTAACGTGTCACAACAAGAGTTCAATTCTTTTTCTTTACCTTGGTGCACAAGGTTTAATACCAACCTTTTGTTAACAATATTTATAGTCCAGGGTCATCTCCTTAGATTTGTCTCCCATCCTCATGTGGGATCAAGGAATTATGAGATCCCTAGAGTCGTATTTATAGTCCAAGGTCATCTCCTTAGATTTGTCTCCCATCCCTATGTGGGATAGAGAACAAATTCAAAATTTGTCTACATCTCATGTGGGATGGAGTGATTTTTCGTCCTGCCTTATTTCCTTAAGAGTTCTGAAATATTCCACTCAACCAACTATTGATTAATTAATATTCCACCATTTTAATAAATTAAAACTATCTAATTAATTCTCTATCAATTTTAAAATAGTTTATAATTAATTTATTAAACATAATAAATTAATAAACGTATTTTCTCTTTATGTAAATTTCTTTTAATTCCCCATTTTTATCTTAGCAACCTAAAAATGACTCTATTATTATTTAGAAAATACCAATAATTAATCACTTTACACAATTTTCAACACCAAGTTCATAACTACTTGATATAACTAAGAGAGTAATAATAAAACCCTCTTTTAGGGCTTCCCACAAAAGCTAAAATAGCTAGAAAGGAATTAAAAAAATGAGATATATAGTTTATAGTTTATTACAAGTTAATAAATTAATTAGAATGCCAAGTTTTTATATAGTGTACATAATTAGAGATTAACTAGCAATTGATCGAGATAAGATGGTGTAATAGCAAAATGAATAAGTTTTTTTTATTATTAAATTATTATTGTATATACTAAAAGCAATTGAGCTTATGAACAATAAAGTTATTGGTTTTAGACTTTAACCATAAACGTTTTTTATTTTAATTTTGATCATAATGTATAGTTATAGGATTTGAGATTTTGGCAAAAAAAATTTGTTATTTTAGACTTTGGCAACAAACGACCTTAAACTTTGGGCATAAAATTTTCTTATTCTGGCCATAAGTTTTTCTTATTCAGACGGCTATAAAAATTTCTTATATCGATAGATTTGGTCCCTAGATTTTTAAATGTTAGCACTTTCCACCTTTTACTTTATCGAATGTCACTTTCCACTCCTACCTTGTAAAATGTTATTTTTACCCTAAAAATTTTGAACACAGACATTTTTCATCCTTTGCCTTTCATATATTGGCATGTTTGCAGGTTTGAAATGTTTGGTCCCTATGTAAAAAAACAATTACAAAAACTATCCCTTTAATGTGTAAATAACACCTTCTGCATAATTTTATTTACAGGAATGGTGCCTACGTTTTAAAAGAATTACATAAATGTCCTTCCTAATAACAAATTTATAAAAGTGATGTTCGGTCCCTACATATAAAAAAAAAATACAAAAACAAACTATTTAATTTACAAAAAATGTCCATATGTTTAAGATTTTTATATATTGATAGGTTTGGTTCATATGTAAAAAATAAAAAGTTGTTCTTATACTTTATAGAAAATGTTCATGTGCATATTTTTTCCACATAAATGGTCCATATGTTTAAAAACTTACAAAAATGGCATTTACATAATACAAAATTTATAGATCACACTCCTGCAAAGCGGGGATAATATCATCCTAGTTAATAATATGTTTACTTGATTTGATATTTTTAGTATATAAAACAAAATGTTCTTGAAATTAAATTTTCCATCCCTAAAGTATGTTGAAATCATGGAATTTGTCCTTGCGAATAATTTTTAATGATTTCCTTCCATTAAATAAAGTGTTACGGAAAAAAGCCAAAATGTCACCCAAAATCTTTTTATTCTACAATTTATTTATTTATAAATCATGGATCCTCATTGACTTTTTGATCAATCACGCTACCACTGAACACCACCACCACAGTACAATTTCACATATATTCCCTCATATGTCACCACCAATGAAGATACATATCAAACAAATCAAAATCAAAAGAATTGAACATCCAAATAAAACAAAACAGTTATTAAATGAATGATGGAATATGAATGATGGAATATATAGACAAACAAGAAAAATAGGTTGAATGATTTTTCAACAAGTTTTGGATCAATTTCATTTCAATGGAATAATTGAGAAAAGCATCCATGTTACCTCAATATGTAGGGATTCATTTCAGTTTCTTAAGATATGTGCAAACTATGATGATGATGAAGCTGGCATCTTGTAAACAGACTGAACTTTTGATTCCAACAAAGAAACATATTTATCAAGCATGGAGATTACTACTTCTAGATCAGTCACTTGCTGTTCTATAGCATCAATTAGCTGAACATACACATCAAAATTTTCACTTTTTGCCTTCAATCGTCCAACAAAAACCCTCAATCCAGAGGCAACATCACCAAATCCTTCATATTCTTCTGCTACTTTCAGATTCATAGTTTCCAACAACTTGAGCACATTGTTTGTACCCTAGAGAAACACATTTCAGAAATCAACATCACAAGTTCTAAAAACATGAAGGAAAATGTAGAGGAAACCTGAAGATCGCCTTTAATCATGGTGGAAACATTAGTAAATAGATCGTTGAGAGCTTCAGTGAGTTCATCGTGTTCCTGTGTTACCATATTTTCAGCCATGGCGACAAAATTATGCACCTGAAGTGGAACAATCAATTGAATTATTAGACTAATAGACGATGAATCTATCGATAAGAAAAAGTGTAATAATCATCTGTTAATAAACAAATTTTGCAATGTTCCTAGGCGATAGAACTTAAAAAGAAGCAATCGCTGTATGAGTTTCAGTAATCCCTAATAAAGGAATTGAATTATTAAAATAATGGCAGATGAATCATCTATTGATAACTCGAAGGAAAACGTAAATATTTACCAGTAGAACAAGACGTCGGAGCTGCAGATAATGGCGGAGACACTCGTCGGCGGTGGTGAGAAGACATAGATCCGACCGACAACACAAAAGCGAGGGTCTAGATTAAAAGACTTTTAGGGTACTTGGACTTATCATCAACCTATAGTTTTATTCCATTTGGATTTCTGTTTGGCTTATAACTCCAAAATCCACCATGATGTATCATTTTGGTCTCTAGTTGGTTAACATTATTGGATATTATGCAGACATTATCACGTGCAGAATACATGGGGTTCAATTGAATATCCTTTTGTCCATTTTATTTTAATACTTGTATCATAAACTATACAGATAGAAAAAAACGATTATCAACCAACACGGTGTGACATTGTAATTACAAACTGCATTGCATAAATTTAAATTGTATGATACAACACAGTTTAATTTGGTACGATTCAGTACGGTTTATATATTTTTAAATCAAAAAGATATATCAGTCAATACAGTTTAAATTTCAATCAAAAGACTAATACACTAACAAAAAAAAAAACAATAATGATACATTTGTTTTTTTATGTGCCTAGAACATTCATAATCCTTTCTAGTAATTTGATTTTTTTATGTGCCTAGAATCAAAGTGTCGTTATGAATTATCCTATATTGAATTCTATAATACCTAGGCATATGGTATAAATCTCAATTCAGAAAATCAACTTACATGATTCACAAGCAATCCGAATTTTCATTTCACTATTTCCTTATTAGTTTCTATATATAGGCTCCGATAATTATATCTAAACTAGTTCTTGTTACTTGCTTTTCAAATGATACATTTGTTGTTAGGATTTGCTAGTGCTATATATCATTTATGTTATCTCACTGATGACGAGCCCCCTAGTGTGGGATTTATGGCATACCCCTTAGCGCAGGCCAGAAGCAGGACTCCAGGTCAAAGGATCCTCCAGTTAACCTAGTCGGGCCTGACCTGGATGCGTACGGGTGTTCCCTCAGGGTGGAACGCTCGCATAGGAAGTCCAACCTCGCCAAGAGCACCCCTGCTACAAAACAAATACGATGGCTTCAGGCGACAAAGAGCATGCCCAGAGCACCAAATCCTGAACCAATCGTTGGCCCTGACACAGTAAGGGACACGATTAGCCAACCAAAGAAGCGAATCATGTCAGTCCCGGTTCCCCATATGGAACAACAGGGATCCCTAGTATAAAAGGGCCTTCTCCCTACCTTGAAAAGTAAGTGATCCATTCCAATACTCATCACCCTTAGCCAGATATCTTCCACTAACTTGACCGTCGGTGCGTCTTCTCGGGACCTCCTCTCGGGAAAAGAACGACGGCCATTCTTTGTTGTGACTTTGTAGAGCGTTTTGAAAACAGTAAGCGATCTGAGACCTGGTGGTCGGAGCCAAGGTCACATTATTTGGCACTGTCCGTTTTTGTGACAAACGATACACAAAACCACAACCTAGTTCACCTTCAGAATAACAAACGAAACTACTGGTGAACCCTTGAGGCATTAGAACATCCCGATACGACCAATGACGTCACTAGAATCGATTGTCACCCCCGTGACACCGACAAATTATGTCAACCCCAAAACACACCCCATGACCAATACCTGACCTCTATCCTCAACAGGCTAACACCGCCGATTCTTCACCCCATCGGCGGACAAAATAACCTAAGCCAAGCTTCGTTATAGCCAGTTTCCCAAGCAATTAACAACCCACAACGATTCGTATAGATGCTGCCGCCGATAACACCTCAAACCATCACCAGTGCACCGTCTTCGTTGCAAACACCGACGTTTCAACAAAACGACACACCCAACGGGCCACAAACGATACTCCAGATGCCACCTTATGAAACATTTTCAGTAGGGGCCACACTACTACCAATGCTACAACAATACCAAACACCTCCCATGACTCAACAACTCTCCATCCCATTTCACCCACAAAACTTCTACGGCCCGACACTGCCAAACTTGGCGACATACAACATGCTGGTCCAACCATACTTGACACTTCAACAACCCACTTACCACTATACACAGCAAACCCTAAACCAAGATTGCCTCTCAAGAAGCATAACCTCATCGTTCGTAAAAGAACTCTTGTAACACTCTAAAAATTCAAACCAATTTAAACTTTTCAAAAACAACCCAGTTTGGTTAAATTATTACAAAAAGGTTTTCAATACAATTATTATCAGAGTCTTCCTAGAACCATATCGTAAAACATAAACATGAGGAGCGGTACGATCACACCTTCGCCTTGCCACGGTCTCCTAAAGTACTTGAAAAACATCAAACCACAACTGTAAGCCCGAAAGCTTAGTGAGATACCCCCAAAATACCAACCACATATACCACGCATAACATATCATAACCAAACAGAACAACCATACATTTCGGGTCTACTGTGTGACTGGTCCACCGCACTGGGCCTTCAGTCCACCTGGTCCACCCTCCGAGTCTAGCCATATCCCTCGAGTCTGCAGTGTGGTTGGTCCGCCCGCACCGGGCCTTCAACCCACCTGGTCCACTCTCTGAGTCTACAGTATGACTGGTCCGCCCGCATCGGGCCTTCATGTTGGATTTTGAGCATTCTAACACTCCTAAGTGTACATGCAACCCTAAATACCTTGGATCTATGTTTTCTCTATTATACATGAAAATAAGAACTTCCAAGGTATTATCCTAATCTAGCATACAAAACAATGAATGTAACAAGATAGAATACATACCTCTTTGATGTAGAAAGTCTTCATGAAGCTTGAGTGCCTAGTGCCCCAAGTGTGACACCTCAAATGGTTCACACAACACCAAATACACTTGGAATAACTTGAGAGAATTCTACACTCATGAAATCGGCTAGCCCTTATTTTTACACACTCTAAGTCGTCGATTTTGTCAAGAATAAGATCTTTATATAGTGTTACAATTAGGGTAAACCCTAATTGTCACGACTTTCCATTTCCTTGGATCCATGGGTTCAAATACACCATGGAGCATCCATGGACCATCCTATGGGTTTTAGCCCAACTTGATTATCCATGGAGCATTAGCCCACTATACAAGTATGGATGATTTACACAATCAACCCATATATTTAATTAGTCTTCTTTTGATTACTTAATTAATCCTAGATTAATTCTTGATCAATACTAATTAAATAATCTTATTATTCTTATTATTAATATACTAGAACTTATAATATATTAATAACCATAAGTGTCTTATTTCTCTCATTATAGTCTATCCAAGTGCATGATGCCATGCAACCCAAATGGACCATGCCGGGTCGGGTCAAGTCTTACCAATTATAGTTATGGACTTAGACATTAATCCAACAGTCTCCCACTTGGATAAGTCTAAAACTAATATTGGGTATGACTTCAGGAACCGACTGGCAATCGTAGCTCTCAAAAGATTTTATCGAACTCTGACCTTGTAGATGAACTCTGACCTTTGTCAGTGACTTGTCCATTAGATAAGGGATCATATATTCCTCCATTCTAGATATCATGTGGACTGAGACATGGATTATGATCATTCTCTCTATCCATTTGTTGTTTCCCGATTTCCGATTTATGACGACTGACTAATTGAACAAATCAAATCAGTCCTGGCCCGGCCGAGCACTTCCATTTGTCATCATCAAATCATCGAGGGGCCCACATATATCGCTTTTATCCCAAAGGTAAAAGGAATGGATAAACTTCGACTCATATGGCTTGTTCTACTACTTGTTGAATCATACACAAAGGCACGTTTTATAGCACCGAGTTACCAAATGCGTTTTCGTGCAATCAATGTACAACCAACTCATAGTAACAACTCATATCTCTAGTTTTGAAGAATATAAGATATTATCGTCTCATGATCACTCGTGATAAAATCCATGAAGTGATTCCAATGAGCGCGGGTTGAATCCAATACTCAGAACTTATGAGCACTCATGAGTGTTGTAGCCCTTTGTCCAACACCTTAGACCTCTACAAGCCAACCCATGACAGTCTTAATTCATATCTACTTCCAACATATGACCGACTGTGGATGGTTTGAATAACTTAGTCATTCCGGAAGAATAACCCAGTTTATTCGGGAAGTCAAAACATGCAAAATGAAACACAAGAATAATTGAATCCAATATGGTATGAAAACCTATGAACATAAATAAAACACCTTTTATTTATCACCATATGATTACACATTATTCATGTATACTGTTTCAGCTATCAACTTTATTCTTGAATTTAAAACAATAGTAGTCCCATGCTCCAAGCATGTACACTATGTTTTCTAAACACTAGTCATGCCACACACCAAGTATGCATACTATGTTTGTCTATGATCTTTACTTTGTGAACTAGATCAATTGAACATAACTTCAATGATTCTCTTTTCACACTCCCAAATCCTTACTGCAAATGCAAGAATTCCAAATTCATGCCATTTACAGAAATCTGTCAGATTCTAAACTTATATGCATTGAACCTCTTGTAATGATTATGCACAAAGTCATAAAGACTTGACAGCAAACATTACAAAGCATTCCAAAGGAGATCAACTCCTTGGAACATCCTTCTTGCATTAAGTTTCCTTAATCTTACACAGATTGAAAATTCTAACTTTGAAACATTTCCAGATTCCATTTTGACTATCACTTCTGAACAAGAGTTGCCTCCTTACAGACTATGTCAATATTGTCCTTCCAGAATTATCACTATACTTCCAACTGTCCTTGAGCACCCAATCTTTGGTAAACCTTATATTGTCCTCGGCAATTGTTTAATGCTTTTAGTCATATCCAGTTCTAAACCTTTTCCCTTCTTAATGCCCCAGGCATTTGGAAAATTTTAGAAAGGATGAATATAACACATGTAATCGATCCTATATCCGAAGCATATGGGACACGATTCATGATGTCTCACATAAAGACTAAACCAGTCTTTTGCTATAATATTTCCATTTCAATTTGCCAAGTTCTCATAATTCAGATTAAGAAAAAGGAATGCCGTAATCATAATCGAATTTTAGAACGCAAATAATGGACTCATATACAAAATTTCCTTATGTTGAGCCATTCCAACATGAAATTCATATATATCCTTGACTAAATGATTAAAACCTCATGATCTAAGCTTATAGATTTGAGATGAAGTATAATTTCCTCTCCCTTAATTATAGCAAAACAACTCTTTCCCAATTGAAACTTTTGTTTTCTATAATTAACATTGATTACTTGCAATACTTATCATAATTATCATGCTCCCACTAACATGATGATTATTAGCATAACACTTTATGCTCCCACTAGCTTTGAAATGTACTCAGAAATCAGCTGACTTTCTTACCAAAGTTCAGATTTCTAATACTAGATTGTTTTGATAAGACTTTATCAAAAACATACTCCTTCTCTTAGATAGCACACTTGTGTGTCTAAGCAATTATGAAGAGGGATGTCGTAATCATAATGGTTAGACCTTTTTTGCCACTTCTCACAAGTCCAGGTTAGTGTGCCGGTAAACCACACACGCTCCACTAACAACTTTGAGAATGCAAATATCACAATTGCTATCTAGCTAAAATCTACTTAATGAAAGTGTTTCCTCACCATCTTTTTCATGAATCGGAGAGAAACCTTATGACACTTAGATTTAATGGTGTATGTGTTCTTATCCATGTGAATTGTCAAAACCATAGACACAAGGCAAGGATAATGACAAATCCAAACTCATATGGATTGAACTCAATCTTAACTTCTTGCCACCTGGCAGCTCAAGGGCCTGCCATTGCTTCCAAGTTGTTATGCACCCAATTGAGAACTCTAAGAACTCATATGCAAAGCCAACTTTAACTGGAATGGGCACAGAATATGTCAACACGATAGATTATAAACCTCAAGTCGTGTGCTAGTGAAGAACTTCAGGTTTTATTCTTGATTAGTTCTTGAGACTTTCAAGACCTTTAAGACTCCCACTGTCCTCTTGACATATAAGACTCCCTTGTCAAACATCTAAGAGATAGTGCGGATTCTAATCAAGACAAAGACTTCACACAATTGGCCTTAGTTGGTCTTTGTTTTATCCAAAACATCACAACTTACCAATTTCAAATGTACAAGAGTAGAAAACTTTTACTCTTACATTTGACAAGTGTTTTAAACCTTCTCTAAGACATGTCACTCAAGTTACAATCTTAGAGTATAACTCTAAGAATTGTTTTTGGAACGAAGTATGAATCATCTTCTTGATTTAACCACTTCAACAATTCAAGGTTCCTCTTCTTAGCTATAAGAAAGCACTTAGAGGATGAATTGTGATAAGGTCTCTAAATCATTAAGATGATCATAAAAACTGATACGAAAGTACTCTCCCATCTTTTCAGATTTGAGAAACTTCTATCCTTCTGCCTAATTTGATTCTTCGTATTCGCTCTGCCTTACATTGGAACCTTTTCCAATGTCTTAGAATTACACTTAAGCTTGTAAGTATAATCATATTTACTGAGCTTTAGTAAACCATGACGAATAGTCTTATCGATCTTTTGTGGCGGACTTGACCAGTGCACAAGAATGTGTACTCGATCCCTTAGTCCTTCACTTGACTCACACATCCATGTGAACAAGTAATTAGTCTTAATTTTTCCAATAATTGAAAGTTCTCATTCATCATGCAATACAACTTGCATGATTCCAAGTTCCGGTCCAATTGAAACTGGGTGATGAGAATCTTTCCTTATTTGGTAAATTTAGACATTACCACAAATGAAAGAATCAATTTCATATTTCCACTCTTGCTATTAATGGAATCATATAAGCAACAATTTTTCCTCAAATGCCATTGTAAGGATATTTTAAAATAAATAAAATCAAAAATTTTCCTTTGTTTTAAACTTTGCGGAAAAACTATCCTTACAGTGCAAAAGCACATGAAAACTTTGTTGCTATCCATTCCTAAGCAATATATAATAACTCCTAAGAAGTAGCTCAAGAATCCGATCTTCAAACCATGCGATAGAAATCCATCTACGCGATCAGATTCAACATATTCTTTCTTTAAGTTTCTTTACTTTTCTTTGATTCTTAAAACATCACCATGTGACCTAGTCACATCATGTATCAGGAATCTCAGAATAGAAACTTAACAGAGTTAGATAGTGGACTTTACCTAAAGTAGAGTCAAACTTATTGACTTTAACCTCCTTAGGTAAATTTGGCAGCTTCGCAACCAATGCCCCTTTCTTTGGCAATATAAACATATGGACCCTTTGGTAATGGTACACGGGACTATCACAGACTTAGCTTTTATCTTTACCATTTGGTCAACCCAGTTGACTATGGCCGATCCCTTTCCACTGGGAAGAGAGAGCTTTACTAGATATCCAATGTCTCATTGTCAATGTCCATAAAGTTTTAGGAAGTTGATCTTATCAAATAGATAAGATCATTAAGGGTCTTGTCATAGTCTGTTTCATAGGTGTCCCAAACGAACTCACTATGTGACTTAGAAAGTGATTGAACCACCAACTTTCTCAAGACTTTGACACCCAACTCTCCCGGCTTGTCAATATGTGACTACATCTCCAAGACGTGACCACACCTAGACCTTGCCTTGCCAATTGGGCTTGAGTGACCTTAAACTTTTCAAGAACTTGTGGGTTGGGGAGAATAATTGGAGGAGGTGAATGAAGTATGATTTCCAAGGAACATCATCTTCATTTAGGAAAGCTTGTTTCAAGAGATTTAGGAAGATCATAACTGTCTAAACCAGACATCTTTTGGGAGATATTCAAGATAGTTGATCTTAAGTCCTTAATATGACACCCAATATGAAATATTAAGGCTAGGACCCAACAAACTATTTTATAACTTAGAAGAGGTATGCCGTAATCCAAGCTATAAAATATTTGAAGGTAGGTGAATGACGATTCACCAATTTCCACCAAGATAAACGAAATGTATTATTAGGTTTTAATTGGTTTTAAAACTCCTAGATCTTTTGAGATTCATTGAACTGTTCAATGGCATGTTTCAATCTCGAGTGTGCCCTTCAGGTTTTGTAACTGGGATGCCGAGGATCACAAAACAAGGTGTGAAGTAACCATGCAAATTACTTGGTACCCTTAAGTGTTTACCCCTCAATCGATGTGCCGGTTAACCACACACGCTCCATCGATACTATGATAAACATTAAGTTACCCTTTGCCTACCTTGTTAAATACGAGTTAGTGTGCCGGTTAACCACACACGCTCCACTAACCGACTTAAACAAAGTGCAAAGTGTAATTTCATGGATTAGAACCTTATTCACATTTTTCCTAAGTAACTAAGATTGGGTATTATTAAGAGTTTAGTTACTTAGTATTTATCATTAATACTTTTAATGAAGGGAGAATTATAGTCCTATCAAACCCGTTCGGCTAACGACCCTCCACCAGTCAAGCAACCGGTGGGTGAGAGTGGACACCCATTAAGTTGCCATTTTATAGGCAACAACCTTATACCCACCTTATAGACCGGCTTCGTGAATGAGGCGTACTAGCGGTAAGACTGACTTTACTCTTATACATACATACATATATATATATATATATATATATATATATATATATATATATATATATATATATATATTAACTTATAATATTATAAAGTATAAGGGTTGAATTTTAACTTTTTAAAATTCTAAGGGCTAACTTGGAATTAAAGTATTCATAAGAGAAAACTTTACAAATTCCAAAACTTGAGGGCAAGTTTTGAAACTATTCAAAACTAATTAATTCCATAACTTATGTGTTTAAAGTAGTTTTAATCCAAAAACTCTTCAAGTTCCATAACTTGAGGACAAGTTATGGAAGACTTTAAACTAATAAAAGAATTAACTTTTCTTTATTTTATAACTTATGGAATTAATTAAGGTTACACTTTTTTTATTTATTATTTAATGAAGAGACTCTTGGTCCTCCATAACTTGAGGACAAGTTATAGAGTCATAAAACCATTTAATTAGAACTAGACTCTTCATTTTTTTGTAACCTTTGCCAACTATTATGAGTTTTATGAAACTTAAATGTGACTTTTCATATAACTTGAGGACAAGTTACAAAAACACATTTTAGAATCAACTCTTAGATTAATTTGGATTGAAAACAACTATTTCACTCAACTTTCTATTAATCTAAGCAACTCATAAGAACAAGATAATTCAGATCAAACTTTTTCATGTAATTAGTCTAAGCCTTAAACTAATACAAAACATGAATCTATTGACAATTATCTTTGAAATTGGATTAGCATGAACATTACCACATCAAAAACAAGTTTATAAGTTCAAAAACATCTTAGGGTAATGTTCCTAGTCCAATTCCAGCCAAAAAAAGTCGAATTTATGCTGTCTGGGGGTCCAACTCGTCGAGTGCATGAACCAACTCGGCGAGTTGGATCGATTGGATCACTTTTTAGGCATGGACTCGCCGAGTCTCCTGATGGACTCGCCGAGTCTGATGATCAGACAGCAACAACTTCAATTTTTTAAGCAGTTTTGCAAGTATAACAAGAAAACAAGCCTAGGCTCTGATACCACTGTTGGATTTTGAGCATTCTAACACTCCTAAGTGTACATGCAACCCTAAATACCTTGGATCTATGTTTTCTCTATTATACATGCAAATAAGAACTTCCAAGGTATTATCCTAATCTTGCATACAAAACAATGAATGTAACAAGATAGAATACATACCTCTTTGATGTAGAAAGTCTTCATGAAGCTTGAGTGCCTAGTGCCCCAAGTGTGACACCTCAAATGGTTCATATAACACCAAATACACTTGGAATAACTTGAGAGAATTCTACACTCATGAAATCGGCTAGCCCTTATTTTTACACACTCTAAGTCGTCGATTTTGTCAAGAATAAGATCTTTATATAGTGTTACAATTAGGGTAAACCCTAATTGTCACGACTTTCCATTTCCTTGGATCCATGGGTTCAAATACACCATGGAGCATCCATGGACCATCCTATGGGTTTTAGCCCAACTTGATTATCCATGGAGCATTAGCCCACTATACAAGTATGGATGATTTACACAATCAACTCATATATTTAATTAGTCTGCTTTTGATCACTTAATTAATCCTAGATTAATTATTGATCAAGACTAATTAAATAATCTTATTATTCTTATTATTAATATACTAGAACTTATAATATATTAATAACCATAAGTGTCTTATTTCTCTCATTATAGTCTATCCAAGTGCATGATGCCATGCAACCCAAATGGACCATGTCGGGTCGGGTCAAGTCTTACCAATTATAGTTATGGACTTAGACATTAGTCCAACTGCTGATATAGGGCCGACCTTGGGCCTTAGACCCTGTTGATATAGTGAGGATAACTCACCTTGCAACTGCTGACTGAAAAGATAAGATCACGCTGCTCCAACCTCTGACACGAACTCCACCACTGACAATACCAAAAGACTGAACTCCATAAATATCAAATTACCCCTAGAAGTCAACTGGTCAACTCTTGGTCAAAGTCAAAGTCCTCAGTCAAAGTCAAACTTCCTGACTGACCCTACTCGCCGAGTAGCCCCAAGACTCGCCGAGTCCCACGAACTCTGAGCCACTTCCTGCTCAACTCAACGAGTCGTCCCTTGACTCACCGATTCACAGCTCAACCAGGAAAGGTTAGGACCTCAAGACCAGACTCGCCGAGTCCAAGAACAGACTCGCCGAGTCCAAGGCTATCTTCAACCAACTCGCCGAGTTGTTCTTCCAACTCGTCGAGTTGCTTCCTATCTTCAAGCAACTCGCCGAGTACACCCATGTGACTCGCCGAGTACCACTAGCTCTTAACCCATACAGAGGCTTTCCAAGCCATTCAGGGTCTCAAATCCATAGATCTACTCTTCTACAAGCCATCCATCACGTAAAGTGGCAAACTTTACGTGAATCCAAAGAGATCTAAGCATAATATACTCTATGGCTAGGGTTTGGGACAAAAGAACTTCACCAACAACTCTTGAGCATAGACTTTAGTGCTTTCTGGATCATTAACAACCGAGATCTGAGGTAGCAACCTTAGATCTTACACCAAACTTGAGATGGACCTCATTCATACCACAAAACCCCACAAGTGATAGATCTAGATGCACAAAAGCTCAAACAGCAGATTATTACCTCAAATGAAAGCTCCAACTAAAGAATAAGCTAAATCTCTTCAAATCCCCTTGCTCCAACCTTCTTGTTCTTCACTTCCCCTCCAAGGCTCTAAATGCTCTCTAACTCTCTCACAACCGAAAGCTAGGGTTTCTGGACTTCAAGGGAGAGTAAAGAGACAGGGGAGAGGGTATTATGTTCTTTATATAGGGCTCAACCCTCGGGATTAGGGTTTTCTTCATACAACACCAACTCGCCGAGTCCATCCATGCAACTCGCCGAGTTGGTCACTTATCACGCGACCTGAAACGCGACTCGACTTGCCGAGTCTATCCATAGACTCGTCGAGTCGACCTTCTTATTTACACTTTTAACCCTTCAACTTTACTTCTGAATTTCCGGGATGTTACAATTCTCCCCCTATTAAATTAGGCTTCGTCCTCGAAGCCTGCAGCAACACAACTCCATAAACTATTCTCGCAATGCACCACCTGGCATTAACCAAACCAGGTTCCTCAAAACACTACCATCGAAACCCGAAACCCAAATCTTTCCCTGCGGTGTCCTGACCACCGCCTCAAGCCGGCCACCAGCTTCATCCTCTGATAACCACACTTGTTAACCGAGTACCACGAAGCTTAGTGAGTTCCCCCATCATACCACATACCATAAAATCACGTATCATACATATTGCTAGGCATTTCTGTGGTACCCGACCTACCCGGTACGACCATTCTGGGGTGCCGACCTACCTGTGTCAAGCCATCCTGGGGTGCTGACTACCCATGTCAAGCCATTCTGGGGTGCTGACTACCCTTCAGTCCTAACGACCGAACCTTGGGGACTATTTCACCCCTACTGCTACTATCACATATATCATAACATAACATATTATCAGACATATCTGGGGTGCCTGAACCACCCTTCGGTCCTATCAACCGGACTCGGGGACTGGTCCCCTTTTACTACCTCTATTGCATATAACATAACAAGCCAGCATGCAAACATATAATCACATACTGTCAGACGTGTCTGGGGTGTCTGACTACCCTTCGGTCCTAACAACCGAACCTTACTACTATCACATACAACATATCATGCTAGCATATAACATATCAGGTAGTAGCAAACCTAGATGATATCACAAAGACAATCATCTATCATACGTCTCCTACTGGTGGGCCGACATTGTGGCCTTAGACCCACCGCTACTGGAGGGTAACTCACCTCGAAAGTAGCTGCTGAAGTCTGCTTGCTGAGCGTCTGACTGCTGGATCGCAAATCCTCCGGCTATAAACCATAAACATAGGTTAGACACCCATAAATACCCTTAGGTCAAAAGACTGACCCTCCCTTGGCCCAAGGTCAACTCCTTGGTCAAAGTCAATGTCCATTTGACTGGACTCGCCGAGTCATGGCATGGACTCGCCGAGTCCTTTTCCTACTAACCCGGTCCTACTCAACCAGTCCTTCTTCCCACTCACTGAATCACCCTTAACTCATGACTTGGGACGATTGAACCGACTCATGACCCGACTCGCCGAGTTTGAAGAACAACTCGCCGAGTTCCAGGCAATCTTCATAGGACTCGCCGAGTTGTTCATCCAACTCGCCGAGTCTAAGGCCATCTTCATGGAACTCGCCGAGTTCCTCCTTGGGACTCGCCGAGTGCCTATGACTCATTTCCCATATAGGACAAATCTAAGACATGCAACGCTTCAAAACCATAGATCCATGTTCCTTGAGCATGCTTATCATGTAAAGTTGCAAACTTTACGTGCATGCATGGCCCTATAAGCTCAAAAGGCCAAAACCGAGCTCTTCAAGAGGTCATAGACTCAATGGGGACCTTAATCACTTCAACCACAGGAACTTTATGCTACTAATTCATCCAATAAGCCCAGATCAGAAGTCCTTTCGGATCATTAAGCACCACACATGCAGTTTGGTGTTTTAGGGCTTGAAAACCACCCATTTGGGACAAAAATGGTAACTAATGATCTAAAGATCAAGGTAGAGACTTTTCTACCTGAATGGAAGCTTCTCCCTGAGTAGAGTTCGGATCTACTCCTTTCCTTGCACTTCTTCAACCACCTCTTTCTTCTTCTAAGCTCCAACCTCCTTGACAAGGCCAAAAACACTCTTAAGAACAATATGGGGGCTAGGGTCTCACTCTAATGCTCTCTGGAAGTGTTAGGGACAAAAGAGGCCAAGATAGAGTGTTTAAATAGGGTGCAAACACCCGGATTAGGGTTTTTGCCCAACCAGGGCCTACTCGCCGAGTCCGGGGACCGACTCGCCGAGTCCAGAGTCCAACTCCCGTAACTTGTCCCACTCCTACTCGGCGATTTGGCCCATCAACTCGCCGAGTCCAAGGCAAAATACATTATTTTAAGAAAGTAAGTAGCAAGGGGTACGTACCGGGAACCAGGTGCTACAACTAGCTCTAGCATTCTCGGGTTGGGAAAACCCGACGCATTGACGACACCTCCAAACATCCCCCCATGATGAATTACCGCTACATGCATAATTTTCTTGTTCACACCAAACTGGGAATCCAAGGCTCCATCCTTGCATCCCTTCCGAGCCTCTTTGGCTCTACATCCTCGAAACTCCTTCCGTGACCTTCGTTGACATCCAACCCGGATGTGATTCCATACCACCGGCGCAAACACACTGCTCAATAACCATGATTGGAACACCTCAATCATACCTCCGCGCTACTGCTTTCGCTTCCGTGAACTTACACTCCCTCACGGAGCTACATACCTTTCCCTTTCCTTATCCAAGGAAATCTACTTGGCCGCCTTGTCACTACAACAAGTGCCACGGTGGTCGCCCAATGCTACACCATTCCCTTATAGCATAGCGTATATCCCATGCACCACACATGCTCTGAATCTGCTCGCAAGGACTCTCAAGTCCATGCACTACCTTCCACTAATCATGATCAATACCCGGGGCCAGACCTTCTGATGCTATCACATCGCAACATACTCATTCCACCTCCTCATACAGATCTATTAACACATGCAGAGTCTTCATCATGACTGGACCGCCTTACCAGGCCTTCAGCCATTCTGGACCACTCTTAGAACCTTTAGCATGTCTGGACCACCCTCCAGGGCCTTCAGCCTGCCTGGACCGTCCCCGAGCCTTCGGCCTGGCTGGTACGCCCACCGACCTTCATTCTGTTCGGACCGCTCCACTAGCATTTATCATCCCAAATTATCCCTTTGGAAAACTCTCCCATGCATACTGTTCTAGCCCTCTAGGGGTTCCGAACTCTAACTCCATCCTACATACTCACTCCCGGCCTGATCCTAGGCCTTCTACAATCAATCGCCCTTTTTACAAAACCCTTAGTCTGTGTCCCGCCCCGCTTGCCTATCACTTGCTCATACCGGCCTACGCTCTTGGCTGACAGGATCGTTACTGAATCCCAGACAGCTAATCAACCTCTCATGCTTGTCGATCTTCCGGAGAATTTTCCAATTCTCCCCACTTAGAGCTCTTACTATCAACCACCAGTCGCCATAACTGACTTCCCTTAACATCCCTACACAACACATTCCCTTACACACAAACCGATTCCCACTAGAACGGACAACCTTCACAAAATCACATATCAACACTGATCATCTCGGACTTGAAAGAAGCCCGACCTTCAGCTAACCACTCTTCAGACTGCAGACGTTACCCGACATTCAGACCAAAAGCCTGATTTCCCACTAATAATCCCCATGGATGATAACCAACGAAACTCCCAATACCAAAACCCTTAACCATACCATAACCCTCAAGGAATAACAAATACAATGCCAAAAATCACACAACGAGACTAGCAGATATACAATACTCCATAATAATCACAAGATAACAAAATATCAAAAAGGAAACATACCCGCAGCTGCATCCGGCACTGCCCTGACCTCCTCTGCTGTAAGCTGAAAAGCACGACCCTGAGCCATCGGGGGCTCTACTCCACCCTGACCTCCACCCGTAATCCTCAACGTGGCCGGTGTTGGAGCCTGCACCGACCTCCCAACCATCTGTGGACAGTTGGCCCTCATGTGACCAACCTGATGACACTGATAGCAAATCCTCATATCTTGGGTTGGGGATGACTGACGACAATCCCTCGCGTAGTGCCCGCACCACCGGACCTACAAGCTCCGGCATGACCCTTCCCGCACTTCTCAAGAGTGCGGCTGCTCTGACTGCTCAAACTGAAATCAACGGTCTTAGATCGTTTCGGTGCCGGCTACGACTGTACTGGAGCCTGCCTCTGTTCTCTCAACTGTAACTCGATCTCCAACTCCCGCCGCCTAGCGGCTTCCTGCAACTCCAACAATGTCTCGAACCTCTATGTAGATACAAACTGTCCGATATCCCTCTTCAGCATACTCAGATATCGGGACATCTGGGCCTGCTTAGAAGCAAACTCAGGGCAAAACATCGCCCTCTCAGTGAACATCCTGGTGATCTCCGTCACCGACTCGGAATCCTGCTTCAGCTCCAGGAACTACTGATCTAATCTCTCCCTCTCAACTCGCAGAACATAGCGAGTACTGAACATCTCTCTGAACTGATCCCAAGAAACCGCAGCTCGCTGCGTATCAGAATACGATCCCGTGGTCAACCTCCACCAATCCTTCGCCCCGAGCCTTAAAAGGTTCAGAGCACGCCTCACCCTCTGAACAGCAGGGCATGAGCACGTGAAGAAACACCCCTCCACGTCTAACAACCATATCATAGCAACAATCGGGTCCTGAACTCCATCGAAGGTAGGGGCTTCGTATTATCAAAGTCCCAACGCTGAAAACCTCTACCGGCTCCTCCCCCTGCCGTTGTAGATGCCGCGGCAGCCATCTCTGTAAGAGCTGCATAACAATCATCAAAATACTCAACCATAGCGGTCTTGGTCGACCCAAACAGTTCCAACAACTCAGCCCGAAACATCGCAGCTGTAACACCCCAAAATACGAGCCAAAAATTTCATTTTTGAAAACATATATTTAGCAAAACATTCGAATAAAACGTTTACTGGTCATAACATTTTATAAAGATATCGCATGTCTGGAAAAACATTTCAATAACATAAAAATGTCAGAGTACAAATCCCCAGGAAGGTCTCATGATGCGGAATACGAAACATGTGTGTGATGGGCTGCTACCGCGCCAGCTCCTTCCCCTTCGAAGAAGAAGTACGTCAAACCAAAACTGAAAACTATAAGCACGAAGCTTAGTGAGTTCCCCCATCGTACCGCATATCATACAATCACATATCATACATATTGCCGGGCATTTCTGGGGTGCCCGACCTACCCGGTACGGCCATTTTGGGGTGCCGACCTACCCGTGTCAATCCATTCTGGGGTGCTGACTACCCATGTCACGCCGTTCTGGGGTGCTCACTACCCTTCGGTCCTGACGACCGAACCTCGGGGACTATTTCACCCCTTACTGCTACTATCACATATATCATAACATAACATATTATCAAACATATCTGGGGTGCCTGAACTACCCTTCGGTCCTAACGACCGAACTCGGGGACTAGTCCCCTCCTACTACCTCTATCGCATATACGTAAAAAGCCAGCATGCAAACATATCATCATATACTGTCAGACGTATCTGGGGTGTCTGACTACCCTTCGGTCCTAACAACCGAACTCTATTACTATCACATGTAACATATCATGCTAGCATATAACATATCAGGTAGTAGCAAACCTAGATGATATCACAAAGACAATCATATATCATACATTTCCTACTGGTGGGTCGGCATTGTGGACTTAGACCCACCGCTACTGGAAGGTAACTCACCTCGAAGTAGCTGCTGATCTGTGTGGGAAAGGTCTGTCTGCTGCTGCTGCTGCTTTAGAAATCCTCCGACTGTAATTCCCACCAAACACTTAATTAATTACTGCTAACCGCCCTCAGGGTAAATTGTCCATTTACCCTTATCAAGTCATGATTCAAGTCACAGTCAACTGCCAGTTAACCAGACTCGTCGAGTTGGCTAGCCAACTCGCCGAGTCCCTTTCCTTTAGTCTGACCATAAGTCCGTCTCTACTCGTCGAGTTAAGCGTAGACTCCACGAGTCTTCCTTCTATACCCAAGGCCAATAGTCCTTCATCTTACTCGTCGAGTTGTATGAACAACTCGCCGAGTTCATCTTCATCCAAAGAACACTCTAAGCTGTGACTCGCCGAGTTGTATGAACAACTCGCCGAGTTGTTCTTGAGACAAGGAGATTGCCGTGAACTCGTCGAGTCGTTGCAATGACTCGTCGAGTGACTTCATGAGTGAGTCTGGCTTCCAACCCACTGAGTCATACCCTATGACTCACCACTCCAACTCGCAACACAAAAAGGGGAACAACCCGAGGACTCGCGACCCAACTCGCCGAGTCAGATGAACGACTCGCCGAGTCTGCCTCATGCAAAAACTATACACGCAATTTTGCTTGAATCCAGTCCATGCAATTCATAGATCTGGGTTCCTAGGGCCTGATTTACACATAAAGTTTCCAACTTTACGTGTAGATAATCACCAATGAAGGTTTTAGGGCTCAAAGTGCACCAAAAGGGGTAGATCTAGGACTTTCATGCAATATGACTCCATAAAGACAGTAGGTCCAAGCTCTAGGGACTAAATCATGCCTAGATCTAAAGGCTAACAACTTATTACAACCCACCAAGCACAAACAAGATTGAAGAATGGCTCAAAAAGGACTTTCATGAAGCTATTAGGGACTACAAGCTTGAAAACAGAGGGGAAACGAGCTATACCTCAAGGAAAACGTTGAGATGTCACAAAAATGCTTGGCCTCCTTCTCCTCTTCTTGATCTACTCCTCTTTCTCCTCAAAAAACTTCAAGAACACACCCAAAACACTTCAATCTCACAAGGAAAAGGGCAAAGACGATGTTGGGAGCTCTGAGGGTGAATGGGGGCGAGGTTGGGGCGGAAATGAGTGTTTAAATAGGGTGCAAACCCTTGAAATTTAGGGTTTCAACAGACAGTGGTGACTCGCCGAGTCCAGAATATGGACTCGCCGAGTCGCCAACTTAAACATGCCCCCGGACCGCGTCCCTACTCGGCGAGTCGGACCTACAACTCGCCGAGTCCAAGGCTAAAATGACAATTACTAGGATAAATTTTACGTACCAGGAACCGGGTGCTACAGCAGCAACCTCATCATGCAGGATCTCACGAATCCTAGCATCCAACTCGTCTGTGCTCATCTGACCGATAACCTCGGGTGGTGCTGACCCACCCTGTCCGCCCTCTTCTGCTCCCGATCTTGATCCGGATCCGCTCCCAGCATGCCTTGTAACCACCATACTGAAAGAAAATACCACAAACATCAGATACCTCCCACTAACCCGGGAACCGACTCTCAACTCCGCCCTTGGGGTTGTGACTTCCTTGATACGCGTATGGGTCCTGTGCTTTCAATAGTACGGGCCCATACTACCTTCCATACCTACCCATATTTATACCAGGTATCACTACAACACCCTAGTGAAGAACAGGCATATCAAGCACTCGACCCTCACTCCTAGAGGAACACTGGAAATCTCATACAGAAAGAAACCCTAGGCTAGCAGGCATCACAAATCAGGCAACACTATCATGCAATTCCTGAAGATCCCTAGCCTAGTACTAGCATGCTATTCTATCATATCACATAAACAAATAACTTGCATGGTATTTTGGGGCTACTTACTGGCTCTGACTGATCGTACCTCCGCGTCCTCTTTTACTCATTTTGGAAACCATTTTAAATTCTCTTTTGAAAACTCTCCTTGATTTGAGACTGGATTCACACGAATGTTCCTCCAATTCACTCAAACCAAGGCTCTGATACCAACTTGTAACACTCTAAAAATTCAAACCAATTTAAACTTTTCAAAAACAACCCAGTTTCGTTAAATTATTACAAAAAGGTTTTCAATACAATTATTATCAGAGTCTTCCCAAAACCATATCGTAAAACATAAAAATGAGGAGCGGTACGATCACGCCTTCGCCTTGCCACGGTCTCCTGAAGTATCTGAAAAACATTAAACCACAACTGTAAGCCCGAAAGCTTAGTGAGATACCCCCAAAATACCAACCACATATACCACACATAACAGATCATAACCAAACAGAACAGCCATACATTCTGGGTCTTGTGTGACTGGTCCGCCGCACCGGGCCTTCAGTCCACCTGGTCCACCCTCCGAGTCTAGCCATATCCCTCGAGTCTGCAGTGTGGTTGGTTCGCCCGCACCGGACCTTCAACCCACCTGGTCCACTCTCTGAGTCTACAGTATGACTGGTCCGCCCGCATAGGGCCTTCAGTCGGCCTGGTCCACTCCCTGAGCCTCGGCATGTCTGGCCCGCCCTCGTGGAGCCTACAGCCTATCCGGACCGCTCACTGGGCCTTCGGGATAACCGGTCCGCCCTGGGTTTGTTGGCCTACAGCACAAAGCAGGACCCGCCTCAACCCAACCCCAGTCAAACAACCATGTGCACATAAACATACAATCATATAACAATTCACATCCAATCAAACCGATCTAGCAGATCACATAACATAACATACTCTAAACAGGATACCGACCTAACCGGTCACTAACATAGCATCATCCTATATACCAGGATACCGACCTTAACCAGGTCTCTAACATATACCATCCTAACTACCAGGATGCAAACATAGCAAAGCAACAACATAACAACAATACCCGGATTACAATCCGATAAAGGGCCGGCCTTGGTGCCTTAGACCCTATTGATATAGTGAGGATAACTCACATTGCAACTACTGACTGAAAAGATAAGATCACGCTGCTCCAACCTCTGACACGAACTCCACCACTAACAATACCAAAAGACTGAACTCCATAAATACCAAATTACCCCTGGAAGTCAACTGGTCAACTCTTGGTCAAAGTCAAAGTTCTCAGTTAAAGTCAAACTTCCTGATTGACCCTACTCGCCGAGTCGCCCCAAGACTCGCCGAGTCCCACGAACTCTGATCCACTTCCTGCTCAACTCACTGAGTCGTCCCTTGACTCACCGATTCACAGCTCAACCAGGAAAGGTTAGGACCTCAAGACCAGACTCACCGAGTCCAAGAACAGACTCGCCGAGTCCAAGGCCATATTCAACCAACTCGCCGAGTTGTTCTTCCAAATCGTCGAGTTGCTGCCTATCTTCAACCAACTCGCCGAGTACACCCATGTGACTCGCCGTGTACCACTAGCTCTTAACCCATACAGAGGCTTTCCAAGCCATGCAGGGACTCAAATCCATAGATCTACTCTTCTACAAGCCATCCATCACGTAAAGTGGCAAACTTTACGTGAATCCAAAAAGATCTAAGCATAATATACTCTAGGGCTAGGGTTTAGGAGAAAAGAACTTCACCAACAACTCTTGAGCATAGACTTTATGGCTTTCTGGATCATTAACAACCTAGATCTGAGGTAGCAACCTCAGATCTTACACCAAACTTGAGATGGACCTCATTCATACCACAAAACCCCCCAAAATAGATAGATCTAGATGCATAAAAGCTCAAACAACATATTATTTCCTCAAATGAAAGCTCCAACTGAAGAATAAGCTAAATCTCTGCAAAGCCCCTTGCTCCAACCTTCTTGTTCTTCACTTCCCTTCCAAGATTCCTCCTCCAAGGCTCTAAATGCTCTCCAACTCTCTCACAACCGAAAGCTAGGGTTTCTGGACTTCAAGGGAGAGTAAAGAGACTGGGGAGAGGGTATTATGTTCTTTATATAGGGCTCAACCCCCAGGATTAGGGTTTTCTTCATACAACACCAACTCGCCGAGTCCATCCATGCAACTCGCCGATTTGGTCACTTATCACGCGACCTGAAACGCGACTCGACTCGCCGAGTCTATCCATAGACTCGCCGAGTCGACCTTCTTATTTACACTTTTAGCCCTTCAACTTTACTTCTGAATTTCCGGGATGTTACTACTCTTGGACTATGAGATACCCAATACCGCAAAGTTACCCAATCTCAAAACCTACAACGACACCACGGACTCGGACACCCACATCGACACGTACGAGTGGACCATGACGTCCGTCAAACTCGACGAATGCTTTTGGTGCACGTACTTCCCTACAACACTCGATGGAAACACTGGAACGTGGTTCAAGACACTCAGGCCAGGAAGCATTTACAACTTCAGTTAGCTATAATATCTCTTCTTAAGCAACTTCATGCAGCTGCACAAATACAAAGGAGACTCACACTTTATAATCGGCTATAAACAGAGGGAGTGAGAGACAATCAAACAATACTTCACACGATTCATAAATGCGACCCTTGATGTGCCAGTACATGATGAATGACTGATAGATTGGGCATTCACATGGGGCCTTCTCCCTGGCCCGCTTTCCTAAAAACTCATGAGAAAGGAACCCATACGCGAGTAGAGCTGAAAGAGAAGTCAGAAAGGGTGACCGACCAAGCTGGGATGTCATGCGGGTGGGGCAAAGGTACCACGGGCAGAAATATACACTATTGCCGATAAATCGGTAGCTAGGGGAACGAAAATGCGCTACTATGAATACCAATAAAGCAGAATGCATGAAACAAACAAATGCTCAGTCCTGAAACGTGAAATGGAAGAAAAGAAGCTAAAGGGAAACATAGTAGAGATCGCTCGAAGCTTACGCATGACGTTCGATGCAGAAAACCCTAAGGATAACGCTAAAGGATGAAACTGTTGCCATGAGATCTTGATCGTACACCATAAGCAGGGAATGACGGTACATGCGGTCGACTGATTGGGAAACAGTGGGCAATAAACGATCGAATCTTACCTATCACCTTAAAGGTACTGGCGATTTCGCCTTAGCTCATGAAAGGAACGGTATTTGCTGTGGGTGCGAGCGACTAATTGGGAAAAGGGTTTTCAATTCGGTGAAACCCTATAGGGACGATAAGTCGTCCCTATAGTTGTCCATTAAAACGATACCACATGGGTTTTTGATATATATATATATATATATATATATATATATATATATATATATATATATATATATATATATATATATATATACTAGTCGTTTACCTGCGCTAAGCGCCAGGTGCGGATATTTTATTCAAAAATTAAATTGTAGAGACGATTAATTCTTTTGCACAAATAGTTTACTACATATAAACAATTATCAGTATAATTAAAATAATATTATATAAATGTACACTCTTGATTACAAACTCGATTATGTCAAACTGTGCAAATGTTAAAATAATAATATATAAATGTACACTCTTGATTACAAACCCGATTAAATATTTGTTTTTTTCAGTATAATTATGATTTATGTTGTTGTTTTTGTCACAACAGACATGTAATAGATAAATCGACACTTGGGTAATAGATAAATCGACACTTAGTTAGCAATTATATAACTCACAGGAGCTCGATCCACTCCAAATTTCCCATCTTTTTTCACCTTTTCACTTTCTCTCACCTTTGACTTTGACTCTGACTCATTAACAACCCCTAAAATCCCCCTTTGTCTTAAACTCCCCCAAGAAACAACTGCTTTTCGTTTCATCTTATGCCCCCACAAACCAGTATCCTTATCCCACATTTTTACCTCATTAAGCAACAGACTTTCATTCTCTTTCACATCATCTTTCATTCTTGGAACAAAAAATTCTGGTTTTGCCCCTGCCACCGCCATTCTTGGAACACCCAACACGTTCACAAACGAAGAAGGAGCATCATGTCTTTTTTCCCATTCGAAGATGAAAAGGCAGACAAGAAAACATCCTTAACATTTCTCATGTGGTCCCCGTTTCACTTTAACTTTGAGTACTTATGGTCCTACTACCTTTTGAATGTCCAACCACTACATGATCTGTTTTAAGCCTTAAAGATTCCACCTTTTTGTCTTCTAACATTTCGGAAATTGAAGAGAATGAAAACTGACATTTGATGGAGATAGAGGGTAGGATCTTGGGGGGTGGGGTGAAGTTTTTTTTTGGAGGGAGTTGACTTTTTTTGGGCGGTCAACAGCTGCCCCTTCGACCCATCTGACCACTGCGATCCGTGAAGTGCGATTTGGGTCGTATTCAATTCGTTCAACTACACCTACTAATGAAGTATTGCGTTTTAGGTCAATTGTTTTTGTGACCGTTTTGCCCCCTCCCCCCCCCCCCCCCCCCCTCTGTGGAAAATTGTGATACGACCCTTTGAATTTCTACCTGCTGACTTGTCTTTACGTGTAACGAATTGCCTAAGTGGCCTTTCAGAGCTCACATTTTGAGCACCTGTAGGAATATGATAAAGTCAGTAAAACTATTTTTTTTTGGATAAATCATAGATGAATTTCAAATAACAATATAATCAGTAATGTTCAAATCCTAAGCACCACATCTCTACAATCAAATTAAGAAAGCTGGAATGACATCTCTCTGGTACTAATTATCCATCTTGAATTGAAAATATGCAGCTTTAAATACCAATTTCTTTTTACTTTATCAGCATATGATTCATTCTTTCAATATATTTGCATTTTTACATGTACAAATAAGTGTTTACTGAAATGTACATGAACAAAATCAACTCTTTTTATTTAAAAGAGTATACCAGGGTCTAGGAATGCCAAAGAAAGTTTGGCTTCTGATGTCAAAAAGGTTGTTTCTTATTGTAAAATTGAAGTTAGGGTTCAACAAGAAGAGCAACAAGCAAACAAATTCAAAAAGTCACCTGTTTCATCAGGAATTCATAAAACACGTGTTTTCGGCATTACTATTACTAAATTAACACTCTGAGAGAACCAATATCCCAGCAAAGCTGAAACCTCAAAAACAGAACTTTGCCTTGGGTGACTGTCAATACCTTTAAGCATTTTGACCTTATACAGACGTGGGTCTTGAGGCTAGAGACACACATACGACACTCAAACATGTAATAATTTGAAAGAGCTAGGTTTGACATCAAAACTTGAACAAAGAATCTGTATTTGCATATTAATTCCGACATCAAATTCAATCTTCATTGAGCCCCTTTTTCATATTGATTTCTCTTGAACATGACAATTTCAACTTCGAATTTGCATTTAAAAAAAAAAACTTACGGCTGATAGAGTGCTTGGATCTCATCTGAAAGCTGCTAATCCTTGAAGTAATCTCAAGCGAGTGCTGCGAGTGTAGAGGACAGAAGAGATAAAGAGAGAGTGTGTGGCTTCCTGTCACCGAAAAAGTGTTGCGAGAGCATAGTAGGCGGCGGCAACGGCGATCAGATACAGATACAGTGAGTGATGCGAGGTTGGAGAGTGGGTGGTGATTCACTACCGATGGTGATGATGACGATGAGTTAGGCGGATGAGGTGTGATGTCGGCTTTTCAAAATAGGGTTTTTGCTATTTGTTTGAGGAAAAATGCGAGTGTAGATGACAGAGGAGAAAAATAGTATTTTTATTTTTTTGATTCAATTTATGAAACGTCAATGTTAATGCCATTAATTTGTCAAACGAAAATGTGAATATTTAATGCAATTAATTTGTAAAACGGAAATGTGATAAGAGTATTAAAAGGTATGAATAAATTGATTGTATATTATGTAGTAGGTATACTACCTCTTAAATTTCAAGAAATGGGTAATATCCTTATATATATATATATATATATATAGGGATGATATGTCGTCCCTACAGCTGTTTCGGATACCCATGCATTATTTTTGTTCCCGCTCAAACTACATAAACGATTTATTGTCGCTTTAGGTTTAGAAGTCAAACTAAATTTGTCAACTCTATTGTGACGACATGTCGTCCCTATATGATCATCTATGGTGACCACATTTGTCGTCCCTATAGCTTTCATCGCTGTTGACTCATATTCTTGTAGTGTCTCTTTTTGTCTCTCCACCGGAGTACCAAAGACGGTGTGAGTATTTGGTATTCATCTATCGTTTTTCTCTTTCTTTCTGTCATTATTCGATATATAAAAACTGATTGTAAATATATCTATCTAAAAGATATGAAAAGACTTGAGTCTAAAGGTGCAAAAAAATACAACTTTCACTCTATTGAATAAACAAATTTATTTCTTACTTCTTATTATTTGTTATTCTTCTGAAATGTAAATGATAAACAACCGAAATAATTACTATGATTCGTATATGTAATTAATTAGTATGAAATATCAGTAATTAAACCAAATGGTAAGTAAAGCGTAAAATAAAAATCAAACAAGCGAAATAAAGAAATTCATTAGTATGGTTAGAAGTTTATAATATAAATGTATCTATTAATTATCGATTCTTATTTTATTTTGTTATACTAATTTGTATTTTTGTTAAAATTACTTGTTTGTTAGAATATCTAGTTGTGTTTTAGTATACATTTGCTCGATTAGTTTAGATTATTATGTAAATGTAGCTATTTGCTAACTTATATACGGTGAATATCAGTATAAAAATCAATTTATATTTATATATGGTACGTTTTGAAATTTAGATTTTCCCCTCTAATTCTAATGTTTGTGTTCCACCTTTGTTCTATAGCACAAGACTCTTCAAGATTCAAACATGTTTAATCATTACAAACATAAAAAACTTCAAGTTCTACTCGTGTCTTCCAAATAAACAATGAAGCGTATGATAATATTGGTCATATAAGTCATGAAAATAGTTATTTGATCTAAATTCATACCTCACATTTTCAAACGATGATATGTCATATGAATAGTTTAACTATTTGATACGTATTAATTTGAGTATTTTTGTTGGGAAATATTTTATTGTGATTTGATATGTGCTGGTTCGAATATTTTATTATAATTTGATATGAATTGGTTTGAAATTGTGTTCTTTGTTAAATAGTTTACTATACATTAGTTTTATCTAATTAATATTTTATAACTTCTTTTAAGCAAAAAAAAATAAATGCCATAAATTTGATTGAATGAGTTAATATAAATTTTGAACGTGTAAAAGAATAGGAGTACCTAAACAAACTTTAGTACCGAAACTTTTGTTATTCCATTAAACAATATTAACATCATTCTTTCACTGCCAAAAAGTAGTTAGTGCCATGACCTAAGCAATGAATAAAAACAAAATAAAATGTATAAGTATTATATTTATATTGGTTAAATATTTTCAATAAATATATAATTGTGAGGCAAGGCAACTTTTTAAACTTTTGAAAAAATATATATGGTATGATCGTCCGACAACTTTTTAAACTTTTGAAAGACATATGGTATCCGGCTTTAAAAGGGTGCAACGTTTGGAAATATTGTTCTTTCTTATCATTATCCTAAACATAAATTAAACTAGTATAGTTTACCCATGCTCCGCATGGGTCATTGTATTCAATTTGGATTTAAGTTGTTATGCCAAAACTTTGTTGGTACATCAAAATTCGTTTATTTAGTTTGATACAATTGGACTATTCTAAATCGGCCTCTATACTACTTCCACTCCAAAATGCTTCTTTACAGCATCGATATTTACATAGTCCATTGTAGACATAAGAAAATCTACAATGACTAAATAAAAATAAGTTATGTTACTTAAAATCCTTAGGTTGCAATATCAAGAAAATATATTGTTTATTATTTAATGTTCTAAATGGAGTAAAGTAACAAAAAAATGTGATAGCTGCATCTTAGTCAAGCAGAGGGGGACTAATTCTGAAAATATTCTCATTCAGTTCACCTTTCCCTATTAGAACGCCTATATCTACAACCAAACGATTGTTAAATATTGATATGAAAAACACATACATGACCCATGTATTAGTTGGTATTTACAAAAATGGCCTTTCATTTGCTCCATAACATATAAAGTTTTACGGGTTCTTCCACATAAAGCTCAGCACATTATAATAAAAACAACAACAATACAATAAAAAAAGTGTTAGATATGGAAAAAATGCTTCAACAGTGAAAATATAAGCAAATGATATTACATTGTGAATCAAAACGTTGCCCAACATTTGAGCTCTTAACCTAGACATAACCTTCTCCCATATTGTGTTTATATCCACAATAAATATAACTTGGAAAATTGGTTCCAATGTGTATAGAACTACAACCTAGCTAAAAAGCTGTTGTGAAGGCTCTGATCTGGCCCCTATTAGTACCTCAAAAAACCTCCCTAAAATGGAAGAAATATGAGAGAGAGAGAGAGAGAGAGAGAGAGAGAGAGAGAGAGTAGTTACCTAAATGTCAAAATGGCCAACTTATATACATTAGTGGCTGAAAGAGTGTGGTCACATTTGCACATGGAAAAAGATATGATGAAATAGCTGCTTTGTTGAATACTTTTAGCAATACTGAAATGTTATCCAACATGGATAATCAAGAATTGGATAATATGTTGTAATAATTAGTTCTGATAGTTAAGTTTAACAACCACACAGGTGGTTGCAATGAACTGTAGTGGTGGCAGTTCTTCACACCCCAAACTCCACCTACCAATTTTATATAATAAAAAAAGTCAGAAATATAAATATGATAGTGAAAAGTTTGAAACTTTATTAATAAATATAAACCAACCTGTGATATGATTTTCCCTTCATAAATTTAATTTTTAGGGATAATCATGAAATTACAAATATCACAGTACACATCCTATTTGGTTCAACCTATGTTGATTGTTGAAGCAGACATTGTGGCATAATTTGCCTCCCCACCTGATAACGGAACCGTTACATAATCAAGTTGCCATACAAATGAGAATTGGAGGAATTTAAAGAATTAGGAAGTAGGATAAAATAAGGTAAAGCTAAACTGCCACTTACAGATTAGTATATAATCATAAAATTAATTTTAGGTGTATTAATCACCCAATCTTGAAACGCAATTAAAGTAAAAAGAGGAATTTGAAGAATTGGTAAGTTTAATCTTTTTCAAAATGTTTACCAAAAAATCACCAGAAGATGTTTCAAGTGCTGATATATTGATATTACATTGAAACTTCGTACGATTTTCAGGGCAAAAAGGAGAAACAAAAACTTAGAGAAAACATAGATATAGATAGAGCACCTGAGTTGGGCTGAATCAGATGAATTCAATAAGCATGGACCTTTAAGAACTATGAGAATGTTGACAATTCCAAGAAAAAAAACATCTCTTTAAGTTTGATGGAGAATTTATAGTATGGACTGATTCCCATTCTCTAAATAACTGTAACTGCTTGAAATTGTGAATAGAAAAGGTCAGGTTAAGCAAGCAGATGAAGAGGAACCTCGGATGGATGAACATTAATTATATCAAAGATTCAACGAACAAATTAATATCTATATGATAGGATATGAGTAACTTACATCAAGGGCATCTGAGACCAGATGTTTTGTCAAGTTTCAGACAATATTTTACATATTTTGCTTTGTCACATAAATGAGGTATGAGAAAGAAAACCCCTAACATATAAAATTGAGAGACAAAAAGATGAACAGATCAAACTTCTTACACAAAGGAAGAAATACTGAGACAGAGAATGTTTTCAATCAATTGGAATATTAGAGATTCGAATTCAGGCCTTCGACCACATGTATCCATAACTCACGGCTCCCAGAGTAGCAATTGGAACCACCAAAGACGTGACATTACCTGCATTAATTCTGCAATTGAAGAAACTCAAATTGAGTTTTGAGTTTTGTTAACAAAAGAAACATATATATATATATATATATATATATATATATATATATATATATATATATATATATATATATATATCTTTAATGCATACCACTTGAAGCATTGTTCAGAATAGTGATTTTCCTTGATGAATCCAACTGTCTAACCTCCATTGCTAATCGACGAAACTGCAAACTTTTGTTAGTTATATGAGCATCTGCCTTGATTATTGCAGCCTTATTGTTATAACAGACAAATCAATTTGAAATTCGAAATAGGTGTGGGGAAGAAAGTCGAAGTCGTATACTAAAACAGCTGAATACATAGAACACCAAGTAGATTGTACCTAAATCAATAGTTCGTCTCCTTGAACGGACATTGGTAGCCATCTCCCAAACACCCCCAAATCGGAATCAATAGATGCTCTGGACTCCTTCAACCGACCTACCTTGCAGCGCCTCACCGTCGGCAACCCATCAGTCATTTAGGGTGTCATTTTTGGGAGAGAGAGCAGCGGAGTCGATGAGCAATTAGAGCGAAGCAGTGGCGGAGAGAAACGACAACAATAATATAAGACTCGGGCAACGCGATGGTGTGTCCGGTGCGACGGTGGGAAACATTTGATACGTCGTCGGAGGTGGGAGGTTTTCGTTAGGGCTATCTTTTTGTGGAAAGATATGTTTGCTTCAAATCATCAACGGAAAAGTCAGAAAGGAACCGAAAGCCCATGGAAAGGCCGGCACTTCCGACGACGACCAATCTGAACGGCAGAAAACGACGCCGCACCGGCGTCACGGCTTCCTCTTGGAGGAAGCGGACATGATATATATACACGACAACACAACAGAAGTAAAGACAGCAATCGAAGCACAAAACATGAAAAATAATAAGAAGGCAGTACAAATCTTACCTTACAGAGAGAAAGAGGAACGACGATCAAAGAGATCTTTCGGCAGAAAGAAACACATAGGGAGATGAAATAAGATGAGCAAAGAAAGAGAAACATCGATAAATTGACACGTCCGTTCTACAAAAGCAACAAACAAACAACCATAAGCCACGTTGACAACACTATGAAATATTTACAAATGACCCCCTGAAAATGAAACACACGGGCGACATAATAGATTAAGGGACCAAACTTGGACAAATTTCAACAGTTTACTGTTGAAATTTTTCACAATCTTAATATATATATATATATTAATTAGATTGAGGAATAAAATAGTCTATACATTAATTATTCTTTAAAATATTAAATTATTCTTTGGAAAGATCAACTCCCATAAAAGTGCCCGACCATGTGATACTCCTTTTAATAACTAATTTTTTTTTTAATTGCAACTAAACACATAAAATTAGTACCTTGGTTTTCTGAATATTATGAGATAGCTTAAAAGTCATTGAATATATATATATATATATATATATATATATATATATATATATATATATATATATATATATATATATATATAGGGTAAGTGAATATACCTAACAACCTTATATAAGCTTAGGTATCTAATCTCATCAAACTACGTTATTTTGCATTAAATTTTCATTGCAATCATCCAAAGTTCTTAAACTTCATACCTAAACTTGATTTACTTCAAAAAAATTTGGAAATTCATCATTATATTTCTCCTACATCCTTTCATTTGTAGCGGTAGGATATGAAGCCCATCAGGTGGTATTCGAGAGAAAGACGTGATGTAAAAGAAAGATATTGGTGAAAGTCCAATGATTTTGGAAGTAATCAAGTTATGGGGTTGAAATTTAAGAACCTTAGACAATTACAATGTAAATATGATACAAACCGATGTAGTATTATGGAGTTAGGTACCTAAGCTTATATAAGGTTGTTAGGTATATTCACTTTACCCATATATATATATATATATATATATATATATATATATATATATATATATATATATATATATATATATATATATATATATATATATGGGAAAAGTGAATATACCCTTAAGGGTATATAAGCTTAGGTACCCGAACACACCATAATACGTCGTTTTGTTTGATAAATTCATTATAATGTTCATAAACTTCAATCTTAAGTTGATTTACTTTCAAGATATTCGAAATTTCCGTATAATCTTTCTCTTACATCACATCTTTTTGCCGAACACTTATTAGGCTATATATATTGTAGATGAAAATGAAAATTATGTAAGAGAAAGATAAATGTGTAATTTATAAAAATCTTGGAAGTAAATCAAGTTAGAAGTTAAATTATAAGAACATTAGACAATTAGAATGTATTATATGATACAAAACAACGTATTATGGTGAGTTTGAGTACCTAAGCTTATATACCCTTAAGGGTATATTCACTTTTCCCTATATATATATATATATATATATATATATATATATATATATATATAAAGAGAGAGAGGAGGGTTTAATTGAGAAAAAAAAGTTGAGAACGAGGTAATCATTCTCAGCCAATCATTTAATTTTGCCACAAAAGCCTCCAACGTACCGGCGGAAATGAGAAATGAATGAACATGTGTTTTCCAACAAAACATGTTTCCTTAAACTATGCGAAAGATTACTTTAATATATATACAAAAATATAGTTTTTTCGTTTTTTTTTTAATTTTTAAGAAGCTATTTTTATCGAAAAATGATTTTGAATATACCAAAATTCATGATTTTTTATTCTCTACAAATAGACATCCATATTGATATAGTTTTAAGATAAAATAATTTTTTTTATATTTTCAGCTATTGTTATTAATAAGTGAATAAAATGAATCATATTTTTACTACAGTACATTCGTTATTCACTTATGAATAAGCATTATGATTATTTTTTTTACAATTTCAGTATCATTCATATATGAATATAACATATACTAAACATAGTATATTCATATTTAAATATTAGACGATGCATTCACTTGTAAATATTATATAATATATTCACTTGTGAATGTTAAATGATATATTCACTTATTAATATTAGATGATATTTTCATATGTGAATATTATATAGTATTACATGGTATATCACATGAGAATAGTACATACAATATTCACTTGTGAATATTAGATCATATATTCATTTATGAATAATAGTTGGTATATTCATATGTGAATACTGCACAGTATATTCATATATGAATATTACAAGGTGTTTTAAGAAATATATATAATTTTTATATGTTATTCACATATGGATAACATACAGACTTGCATATTTGTTTTTTGTTTTAATAATCACATATTTATTCAGGTGAGAAAACATATTCATATGTGAATATAACGTGGTAATTTAGTTTATGCATTTCATGAAACAGTTGGAGTGCATACAAGTTAACTTTTTTAAAAATGTGATAAATATGATACTTTGACTATTTAAATATTATAAAATAGTAGATTGGTAGAGAAATATATGAAAATTTTCAAACAAAAAATGATTTGATCTTTATCTAACCTTAATTTCGATGTTTTATTTGATGAGCGATGTTGAATGAATGATACGAATTGCATTTTTTGTTGATTATCGATGATGTTGTTCTAATGATGTTGGGAGTATAATTAATCGTAGATGTTGAAGATATGTTCGTATTTGAGCAGAATTGAAGGTTGGATTGAAAGAGCAAAAAACGAATGAATTTAAACTGTCATCTAATTCTCTACACTTACGTATTTGTGATTGAAGTCTATTATATCATATTTACAAGTTTGTCATCGTGTCCTTTATGTTTAGAGGCTAATTAAATGAGTGACTGAGAATGATTCTCCCATTCTCAACATTTTTTATTTTTTCTCAATTGAATATATATATATATATATATATATATATATATATATATATATATATATATATATATATATCAAAGGGCTTCTAGCCCAGCGGTATCAAGTAATATCCTTCCTCTTTGAGGTCGAGGGGCTCAAGTTTCGTGGTGAACATAGGTGAAATTAGGTATACATTATAATATTTGTATTTGACGGTTAGAAGGAATAAACACATTAATTTTACATATTGAATTTCATTTACCCGCTACGTTTATATAAAAACTTTCTTTTATCAATGATATCAAAAAAAAAAAAAAGAAAAAAAAAAAAAAAAGAAAAAGAAAAAAAACCTCAATAGCTCCATAAGTTGTGTGCTTATGTAAAAGTCTATCCTGATTGTATCCTGTGTGTTTGTGAGTGGTAGATAATTGGTAGGTTATTTGTAATTCTACCAAACACAACAATATATTCAATTTGATCCTACAACTAGAAAGATGAAGATGTTAAAGGGGGGAATAAGAAAAGTGTGAAGAAGAAAAAAATTAAGAGGGTATTTTTGTTCAAAATAAGTTTCTCAATAAAATAAAGATATAATATACTAAATATGATATTTTGAGAGTTAATTAAGAAATTAAGGTATATTTTGGGTAAATTTGATATTTTGAAAATTATGAAGGATAAATATGATATTTTGAGAGTTAAGAAAGGTATATACTAAATTTTTCCGATTTATTATGTGGTCAAGTGATGGACTTGGTTGGATTTATGTAAACACTTGATGTTTAAATTGTGAGGAGTGACACATGCATGATGGAATGCAGTGACCATTTCTTTTGAAACGTGTTGTTGCTTATTCGTTTTTTTATATATGTTAATACGTTGTTGGAATGGAATGACCATTTTGTGGTGCATATATGTGTTGTAATATCTTATGTTAACAAATTATAAGTTATAATTATAGGTCTAATTAAACTGAAGTATAAAAATAAAGATAAGGTCTGCTCGGATGATATTTGAAGATGTTAGATTCATAATAACTATTTTGGACAGATTAATTTGCCCCCTTGATGTTGGAGAGTATGCTGCTAGTAAAGCTGTACATGTCATCTTTACAGTTCAGTTTTGCCCTTGAGGTTGATGGTGGAACTACAATATTTGCATTAATTTGCAACTTAATTATAAAAATCAAATTCATATGATACGACGGATTTACCCCTGATGTTAGGAGGCCCTAAACATTGAAGATACTGTTTGTGTTTGTCTTTCGCAAAGGCGCACTTTAGGAAGCCCTGCTTGTTGACGGTTTTGCCCTTGCCCAGCCTATACCAGCAAGGAAGGTGCATGGTCATTTCTAATTTTGCCACCTTACATCTTGCTATATGGCTTGGACAACTTCGATTTGGCTTATCTCACAACTTCATTCCGGCTTATATTTTGTGGGCCATTATATATATATATATATATATATATATATATATATATATATATATATATATATATATATATATATATATATATATATATATATATATATATATATATATATATATATATATATATATATATATATATATATATATATATATATATATATATTAGCAAAATATATATTAGAGTTAAGTTAAAAAATACCATATAGTTTTATCATTGTACCAATCATGAATGTATTTACCTACTTATTGTTTTTGTAATAAATATTAATACTTTTTAAGTAATCACGCATAGATTTTATTAACAAAACAAAGAAGACAGCTAAAAAAACATTACAAAATACATAGCTCCAACGGCACCAACTTTTTAAATACAACAAACTTATCATTTTGTACTGTTTTGTATAATAACATTTTTATTTATTTATTTTTGCAATCGTATATTTAGTATTTACATAGATCGGTGAAGAATTGAATTGCAAGTTTTAAATTGAAGAAATGTTCATGAATCATTAAATCTGTGAGATTATTTTATGTTTCTTTTAAAGTTTACCCTAGTATTAAAAGTAGCAAGGTTGTAATGTGTCTGGACTCAGTGGAGTACTCGATCATGGCACAAAAAGTTAAAAGCAATATGGCTTGTGGGAGAGTTACCAATTCGCGTTTAATATATCCGTCATTTATTGTTACGTTTACTTGACTTATTTTCAGGGTTTCATCTTTGATAACGTTAAAACGTTAAAGGGCCATAATTTCTTTTGGTCTGATTCTTCCTACGCCAATTATACCAAAAATGATATATTCAGAGTACTTTTTATCTTTTTCCTTTGCTGCTTAAACCACCATTTGCTTTTTCTTTTTTTGATAACAAATACCTCATTTTAATATTTAATTATTTTTTCTTTGGTCCTTCTGTACACTGCTAACGTTTTTTTGAAGATGTTATATCAAATCATAATAAAATGTTACCCAACTTAAAATCCATTATATATCTACTAAATTAGGTTATACTTGTCATTAGACTCTTAATTTAAGGATTAATCAAATTTTTCCCTGAAAGAATCAGAGCCCAACGTTAAAAGTTATTAGGATATATAATAACAAAGCTTTTATTTTATGCTACATATTTCCATTACGAACATAATACATCTCTGCCCAGTACTAATCAATCGACAAGTCACTACTACCAAATGATATTGTAATATCTTTTTTAAATTTCAATCATTTAAACAAGTTTTTTAATTAGGATGAAAGTTCAGCCAAATTCACTTAGGTTTGAAGTCTATTATCAAATTCGTGCTTTTCTCATAAAATTTTATCAACTTTGATTACAAGTAATCATCTGACTATAAAATATTTTAGCATGTAGAATTCAAAGATTATAACAGATGTCATTACATAAACAGTGAATGCTTACGACTGACTACATGAATTAATTATATAAAACTTGGAACTGAATCATGCATGTAAACGTTAATAATTAACAAACAACCAACTTATCTCATAGAAAGCTTTGTATAACACACATACACAGACATACACGAAGACTACATTAATGATTTATAATATATACAACACTTAATAGGAATTACTGATATATAAGTGTTAAACAAACGCCAACTACATGCAAACAACAAACCAACCTAAATGAAGCTTAACACACATAGATGACCTAATCATATTAAAGTTGGTCATACACATCTACAACAACAAAGTGCGCATCTGGCTCTAAGCTCATCTCCTCCTGCTCATCAACAGTTGCTTCACGAAGACCATTAAATATGCAAAGACATTCAAGCATAGGAATTGCTTCAAGGATTTGAGATAACCACCCAAAACAACATTTCAGCAGTTTGAAAAGAAAATCATCCCATGGGGAGGAGCATAGGATTAGGATGAAATTCAAAATCCAAAAGTTTTGTGTTGACATGGAGATCGAGCAAAAGATACACACTATCACTGAAATTGACAAGTCTATTGCCCGTATATGAAATAGACCAGTGGATGGTAGTTCTAAGTTGAAGGGGACTTTGATGGACACAAAGAGAAGGAAGAGGGTGAAAATGGCGGATCCCAAGTAGGAAAAAGGAAAAAGGAGATGTGCGAGAGGAAGAAGAAGATATCGTATGTCTAAGTTTAGATACATTATGATTATTATTATTAATGGGCGTGGTAATAAATTAAAAGGTTCTGGCCTTCTGGGGTATTTATAAGTGTTGATCGACCAGGTTTCGTTTTACGTTGGGAGTGATGGACCAGAATCCATGTTACGAATTTATCGATCAGGAAGGTGCATGGTAATTTAATGGAAGTCATTTTCAAGCTTTATTTTGACTACGTCTACGTTCAGCTCCATGGCTTGGACAGCTTCACTTTAAAAGCACCCACTTTTTTTTTTTTTTTTTTTTGAGGTTCAAGAAAAATAAAAGGATTATCGCCGAAAATGTCCAGTACTTTCTGTTAGTAAGTCTCCCTTTCTCAATAGGATGATGTCATGTGAATCAAATCATCAAATGTCAGGTGTCAATCTAAGAATATTGCTTACGAAATAAAAAATAAAAAAATTATATATATATATATATATATATATATATATATATATATATATATATATATATATATATATATATATATATATATTCCTACAAATCAGTATATTACAATTGATTGATGATTGATACTCTAAATTACCCAGCATTTCCATTTTAAATATACAGAATACAAAAGACTATATATATAAAATCCCTAAAAAAACAATTGATTTTCCAAATTCTCCCTCTTAAACCTCTTTAATTCAATGATTCACTGCCATAAATACCTCCTACATCTATGTCAAATAGTTCAAGATTTACCTGCGAAAAAAAAACACGTTAGCTGCATTTAAATTTTAAATTTTAAATTATATTATACAGATATTATAGAGATTATAGAGAAATTATAGAGAAATCGAGATATGATATCCCTGAAATTTTCAGTTATTCGATTTACAATCACTTTATCATTATACCTATAAATACGTATAATGACTGATCCATAAAATTGTTTTCTTCACTTCTCTCTTCAAGACTTTCAGAGTATAATTCTTCCGCATCTCTGCATCTACATTCACAGATTTCGATCCATCAGGTTAGTATACAAAACTCTTCGATTCAATCGTCCTTTATATGTACATTACTGTCATCTATATAAATATTTTGTAGTATATTGTTGTTTTTTATGCTTTTATACAAATGGTTAACTTCAAGTAATATACATAAAATGACCAATTCATGGCTTTTGTTCGCAGGTATCTTTGTATTTATGAAAAATCCTCATTTTACCCTTTTACTCTATATTTATATTTTTATATAATAAAGCTCTAGATGTGTAGTGTGTTTGCCTTATTCAATCCTCTCTCGCTGCTATATATAAGAATGACATATGAATCCTCCGTATTTGATTTTAAAGTTTCATCATATTAATGAAAAAAACATCTAAAATTTGGAAATCACATAAAACATAGGTTTCTCACAAATCACATTCGGCTTAAAATATCCTAGGCTCCACTGACTACTGTCTAAAGGAAAGAAAAATAAAATAAAACCAGTAATTCATTGCTTTTATTCGCAAGTATCTCTATATTTATCAAAAATCCCCATTTTACCCTTTTTTTTAAATATGCATGTCATCTAAATAACAATAGAAATAATAATAATAATAATAATAATAATAATAATAATAATAATAATAATAATAATAATAATAAGACAATCTATGTATGTTACATGTTTATTTAGGACTTTGATAATTTTACCCTTTATGTCATTGTACACCATAATACTTACTCACCATTAACTTTCATTTCATTAATTTTAAATTTTGAAAACAAGCAATATTTTTGTTCACTTTTATTTTTGGCATGTATTTATACTATCACCCTATTTTACAGAATCATGTATGTTGGTGATTTTACTCTCAGAAGTGATCTAGATGTCTTGAAGGACATGTTCACTATGAAGCTTCGTATTATCAGATTATGGACACTGGAAGATTACTATAACAAAGACGGAATTTTCTTCATTCAACTTATTCTAATGGACGAACAGGTACACTATATATATGGTTCTAATTATTTACATGTTTATATTTATATTTATGTTTTTAGCTTTATAATTTGATAACCAAACTTGACTATTGATGTTAATATACATCATAATTTAGGGTAACAAGATCCAAGGTCATGTCCCCAATACTTACATTTACAAGTTTAGAAATGTTCTAAAAGAAGGGGAAGCTTATTTCATCAAAATTCCAAATTTGACAAAGATGGATGAAAGAAAATTTCAACTAACTGATCAAATGCAAAGGCTCACCTTCAATCGCGAGACTACTGTCACTCCATGTCTCGATTTTTCTGGATCAGTTGTTGGGTTTGCTTTTATTGACTATCATCCTATTATCGCCGACACTGTTCCACAAAATATTTCATTAGGTTAGTATTATTTGTTTACCTAAAAATATATATTTTTTAAATAGTTTGTTTTTTCTACCCTTCAAATAGAAACTATTTTCATATGTTTGGTTGTATTTATGTTGATATATAGATGTTATCGGTTTGGTGGTCGCAGTTGGTGAAATTGATGCTCGAAATGAAGATAGAAAGAGGCATAAGATGAGACTACAGATCCAAGATGTTAAGTTTGTTATTAATATCTATAAATTAATTATTGTGTATATTAACTATTTTGATTGCAATATCAAAAAAAAAATTATTATTTGTAATTTGTAATTCCCATCTTTTTTGTTAGGGGTTCTCAATTGGATGTTAACATATGGGGAGATTATTGTTACACATTGTCGGATTACATCCAAAAGAATCCAAACATTCTCCAGATTGTCATAATCCTTCAGTTTGCAAAGATTAATGTCTGACAAGGTATAATGTTTTTTTAATTATGTTTTATATTGTAATGATTTTTTTTATAGATTGACAATATGTTAATACATATTATGATGTATCAAAGTTCATCATCAATACTGACATTGATGAGATAAAAGTTTTCAAAAAAAGGTTTCTCACATTATGTTATTTTTTTGTTAATAATAAATGGCAATGTATGTTATAAATGATGTAACTATGTGGTTAATTAACAGTTTGAATCAAGATGGTCTCAATGAAAACTCATCCAGGATTTTCTCCTATATTAAATCTAATCAAAGTTTTGAAAAGGATGATTTTGTGCTTAATCATGAGCTGAAAACAATCGTTGATATTTTCGAACCGAATGAGGTAAGAAAATTCTGAAATTTCTATCAATCTTTCTAATTTCTGTTTTTAACACATTTCTTTATTTAAAATTCAATACTTATATTAATATTGTCTTTTTTAAATTAGATAAAAAAAAGTATGTGCTTGTTGCGACCATAAAAGGAATTCTTAATAACACACCTTGGCATTACCCAACATGTACAAATTGCAATACAAAGGCAGTTCCAAAAAATCCTTCTGATGAACCCAATGTCACATATGAATGTCGAAATCCAAAATGCACAAAAACTGAAACATTGACAGTTCCGAGGTTAATACATTTTGAAAAACTCAATTTTCATTTAATAGTAATTTCCAAATTATGTTGAATAATTTTGAGAATTTTACATTTCTTGAAAGGTTCATGATTCTGGTAAGAGTTCAAGATCATACCGGAAGTATTACTTTAACAAAGTTTGAACAAGATGCGAAAAAGCTTCTAAAAATTTCTGCAAAAGATTTAGTCGCAAAAACAGCTAAGGTGAATGTTTTTCTTATTATTTTTAAAAACAAAATATTGTTATTATTTTAATTACATATTTTTATGTTTTTACTTGCAGCTTGGTTTTTCTACTAACGTATACCCGTCCGATATTAATGTATTGAAAGATATGAAATTGGCTTTCGTAGTTTCTGTTTCAAAATACAATGTGCAAAGGAACACCAATCGATATACTATTTACAGGATTAGTGATGATGAGATTATGATCGAGGAGTTGGAAAAAAAATTTAGAGTTGCAGAGGTTATTATAATTGATTTTTTTTCCAAAATATAATATACTTAAAAAAAAGCTTATTAAATTTTATTTTGTGTTTTGAACAGGGAGCTAATTCACAATCATTTGAACATGGTACCACTAATTGTGAATCTCAAGATAACATATTTATAAAGGTGTACTCTAAGTTATCTAAATATCTCATGTTAGTATTATCTTTAAATTTAATAACCTCTAATAATACTATTTTTCTTTTATAATTTTAGGATGTCATATCTCAGACTGATGATAATGTAACACCAATGAATGTTTTCAAATCGACAGCCACAAACCCAAAAAAGAATTTGGATGCAACAAAAGATTTAAAGCGAGCTCTTAAGGATGATTTTGTTTTGGATGTCAATGACAACATGTCATCATCAAAGACTACAAAAGGTATAGGAGGGGAAGCCGGACAACATAAACTTGTCAAAGTTAAGTTGGAAAAGTGATTGGTCACCTACCTTTTAAGAACAATAATCAGTTTTTAAATTTTTTTCCTAAGGGTTTTAAGACATTTTCATTTTTTTGGTTAGAGATTTGATGGATTTGGTTGTTTTTTGGTTTAATTTGACTGTTTCTTAATAAATTCCAGGATTACTTTATATTATGTGTTTCTTTCTTAATAATTTGTTTCTAATTTTCATAAAGTACAATTAGTAAATCACTATCATTTTCAATAAAATATATTGCTATTTTCTACAATCAAAACGATAAAATAAAAGGTTATTGATTTAATTTATAAAATCATCCATGCAATTTCATAAGTAAAGAAGTTTATACCTTTTTTAGATCTTCATTGTTGAGTTTGAAGGATTTACCGGATTTGAAGTTTTAGAAGCTACGATAGACCACATGGAACTTTATAAACGAGTTGATCCATCAAAACAATTTTGAAATTTGAAAAATTAACATCAAGCAATTATTAGAGACATGTGAGCAATAAAAACTTAAAAAGGAGAAGGGATGGGATGATAAAAAGTAAAACCTTTAGCATTCAAATTTTCCAGAAAGCTTTATGAGTTCCTGAAGATCAATTCACAGAGAATGACAAAATAGTTAGGGAACTTAATAAAAGCAAACATGATTTTATTTACACTTGAACACGATCCAACAAAACAATTATAAGTTCCTATATAATAACGGATCAAACCTGTTGAATTTTGTTAAATTCTTCTCTCTTAGAATCTTCAAGGGAGACAACACTAAGAACAACCTCCTTTATTGATGTTGCATGTGTACACAAATTGAGACATGTCAGACCACATCCACAGATGTTTGATATTGCATGATTGAACAGAGAACTTGGAGATAGTTACTTTACATCATAATCATACAAATACTTATCAGTTCAACACAATAAACTTGAAGTGATAACTGATAAGCACAATAAAATAACAACTATTCTCTGTCAATCACAAGAATTTCGAGATTTTTGTTGCAAATTTGGCTATATGCTTTTATCTTATTGTTGTTTTGTTCTCTGAAATGTGTAAAATGACTATTGTGCCCTTAAGTAAAAAAGACAACCATGAAAGTACTAGATCAATTACTTTTCCCCTCTATTTCTTTATCTGTCAATAATGAGCGAACATGGAAACAATAAACAATGACAAAAATTCCTTTTATAGCAATTTTTAATATTTATTGAATAAGAAGTGAGGTGAAAGTATCAGAGCATTTCCCTTCGTTCGAAGATCTGAAATTCATCATTTATCTACATTATGTCTTCCTTCCGGGACAAAATCAGAGCCTTGGCTACAAGAACAGGAGACAGCAGAATGTGAATATCTGTAAGACAGATGCAAGCTGTTTCAGCACAAGGTAATGTCAGTTATTATAGTCGGTTCATGCCTTGCGGGGTTGTAAGTTTCCAAAAATACCGTCTATCCATAATGTATCGTTAGGAAAGAACAAGTGGCAAAACTAGGTGTTTTGATCAACCTTCAATTCAGAATAAAAAAAGCCATTCTTTCGTATTCCAATTTTAGTTGAACTATTATTTCAAATCAATTAGTTTCAATCAATCCACAATTTCAGGCTTCAATTTAGCAAACCATATATAGAGAAATCGGAAACCTATCTTTTTTTACTTTAAAATCAATGACGTCTGACCGGGAAATCTTCACTTTGCATTCAATTTTACGAAAAATCCATCATGTCACGAGTGAAAAAAATTTAAAATCGACAAGTATTGAAATAAAGTTAAAACCCTAGATCCAAAAAACCTAAAAATCTTTTGCTGATATACGTTGATTACACTCTAATCCCTCTCCGTTCTCAGTCCCGACTCTCTGTTTTCACCCTCTTCTTCAGCTGTCGGCCTCTGTTTTCACCCTCTTCTTTAGTCCCGAGTGAAATACGTCTTACAATCCCCTTCAATTTTTGCCTCCGACAGTCAGCCTACGATCAAGATCCGCCGGTACACTCATATGGCGTCACTACCCTGTAGGACTCTCCAAATATCGTCTGCCACTGGTGCACGACTCTTCGTTGGTACATGTCTTCATTTGCTTTTGAAAATCTTTTGATCACTTGATTGTATTCTGCATTCTTGAAGATAAGTTCTCGTCATACCTTTTATGTGATACAAAACAATCAACTTTAATATTATACGGCTCTTTAAAAAAAATAACTTTAATATTAAAGGGTTTTATGATATATAATTATTATTGTTTGTTTTCTATTTGTTTTAATAAACTTTTATAATTTATAATATAATTGGTTTGTTTTTTTAATTAAGATTAAGATTATTAGTTTATTTATTAAATCCTTTAATACTTTGATTTTCATTAGTTAAAAAGTAATTAATTTACCAATTTCTTTATTTCTTATTTGAAAATAAGTTATATAATTTTTTTGGGTTCCGGGTTGATGTTGATTCAATCTCAAAGTTGGCAACAACTATTGAAGGCCATTGCAATGACCTTCCATTTTCAAATTCATTTTACATTTATTCAAATACATGAGGGTAAATACGATCATTACCTTTTTCTTTCAAATACTTTTAAACTACATCATATTTTATATTTGTTTTATAATATGATTTATAATTGTAACATTACACATAACTTTTATTTAACGTACCATTTGTATTTTAAATACTAATTAAATTTGTTTTCATATAAAGATGACAGAATATACAATGGATTCCACTTCGGCTAAAGAACGACGAAAATTAAGGAAATTATACTTGGATAATAGAAGATTTAAAAAAATACCTACCAGATCAGACGGTCATACTTCATCTACCTCACCACCTTTTATCAGTACCCATAATGATAATTTTTTCGTATGTTAATAATTTTTGTATAATTAGTATGTTATTTGTTAAATAATATAAAAAATTGAAGTCTATATAATTAATTAATATTAATGATTTATTTTCCTTATTAACTATATTTCAAATTATATGTAGCTAATGTCTTTGGTCATCGTCAACATTTAAAAAGTAGCTCTAATAAAATTTCTCAATATCATTGCTCAAGCTTTCAATCTCCTTCGGACATCAATTATATGACTCTCCTATCCAATATATCAAATGGTATGTATAATTTTTATTATTGTTATTATACATGGGGTATTCTTTTACATTACAATAACTATATAATTAAAAAGTAACATATTTTTTTTCAGCTTTATCTAACATTCTTTATAAAGGTCCGACATCCTCATCCAAACAGAGGTCTCCAGTAGTGCACAACTTAAAACGAAAGTCTGCACATATATCTCTTATACGTATATTCGACCTAACAACAGGTGATCATATTAATGGTCCACATATTCTCTATCCATACATGCAGTGATATCAAAAACCAATCATAACAAATACAAAAATAAGTTACAAACTTAGGTTATATATTTTGTTTTAATTAAACTTTGTTTCTATTATAGATTCTGAGAGAAAAAATGATTCTACTTCAGCTAAAGACCAAAGAAAACTAAGGAAGTTATATTTGGATAATAGAAAATTCAAAAATAAATCAACCATATCAAACGGTCAAACTTCGTTTGCAACGCCACCTGTTAACATGAGCCCGAACGGTAATTATGTTGTGTGATTTACTTATTTTTATTATCCTAACTATATGTTTTATGAAATTACCCAATTATATATAACTTTCATTATTATTAAACAAAGTTATAATTATATGTAGGTGATGTCTTCAATCATCGTCAACATTTAAACTCTTTAAAAAAGCTCACACATATTTCGTCTCAAAAGGAAAATATCAGCTCTGACAAGACTCCTCAATATCATTCTACAACCTTCCATCTCCTTCATATCTAAATTTTAGGAGTCCAATTTCTAATATCTCAAATGGTATGCATATATTTTTTTTATTATATATACAATACAATATTATTTTATACTATTACAATAACTACATGATTACAATACTGTTTTTCTATCAGTTATTTGTAGCAGTCGACATAATGCTCCAACACACTTATCAAGTAACTGACGATTTTCATCACCTTCTAATTCCATGAAATCAAGCAATTTTTCCACGGTCACACATAATTATTCATCCAAACAAAATTCTTCACGACCACACAACTCAAAAAGAAAGTCTGCACATATATCTCCTATACCTATATTTGGCTTAACAACAGATGATGAAAGAAATGGTGGAGATATTATCCAACCCACACATGTTGGTATATCAAAAGGTAATAATCATAAACAACATTTTACATATTTGATGTTGCTAATTATAACTTTTTTATACTTACATTATTTATAATGTTCTATTTAACATGTTATTTAGATCATGGTGATCAGAATGTTGTTTGTGAACTATGTCACGCTAAATTATGGAAAGACGAATCTTCAAGAGGCAATAAAACAGGAATAAAATCTTTTCTCTATGTTGTGGTTATGGGAAGGTAGAACTACCTCCTTTAAAAGAGCCACCGCAAAGTTACAAACAACTTAATCTTCAGACAGATTCCAAAAGCAAATACTTCATGAAAAACATTCGTCGTTACAATTCAATGTTTTCATTTACGTCGATGGGTGGGAAAGTTGATTCATCCATTAATAAAGGATACGCACCATACATATTCAGGCTTAGCGGTCAAAATTAGCATAGTATCGGAAGCCTTCTCCCTACGAATGGATGTCAACCAAGATTTTCACAATTGTACGTATATGATACCGAAAATGAAACATCAAATAGACAGAAATGTTTTTGGTATATATTCTAATTTACTATTACTTTCTATTATCACTTTAACAATATTACTTTTATATTACTCATTTTTATATTAAAATAATTTTATTTACAGGGGAAGCAAGCATGCCTCTACATCAACTGATGATTCAACTGATCTTCAAATTATAGAATATTTGAAGCTTATGTTGGATTCAAATAACAAGTTGGTCAAGTGTTATAGGATGGTTAGAGATGTTTTTAATTCAAATCCTCGTGCTGACCTAAAGTTACGAATTATTGGAAAAAGACAACATGATGGAAGGACATATAACCTACCAACTGCTTCTGAGGTTGCCGCTTTAATTGTAGGATACATTGGTTATTTTATAGACAACAGAGACATTGTAGTGCAAACTTCGTATGGAGCTCTACGTCGTATCAGTGAATTACATCCTTCTTACCTTGCTCTACAATATCCTCTACTATTTCCATATGGTGATGATGGTTATAGAGTTGACATCCCCCACAGAGGTGTTACGTCTATGAGCGATAGCAGGCGTCCAAACACTACAATGAGGGAAGTTTTCTCTTACAGAATTCAAGACAGGGTTAATTCTTTCTCATTGATTTTGAATTCAAGAAGGCTTTTTCAACAGTTTTGGGTAGATGGTTATACAATGATTGAAAGCGAGAGATTATATTACGTATGAAAGAAACAAAAAGTTCTTCGATGTGAATCTTATGAGAATTTGTGTAACTTTCAAGATCAGGGGAATAAGAATATTTCGGAATTTGGCCAACATGTTATATTACCTTCTTCTTTTACTGGTGGTGCACGTTACATGATGCAAAACTACTTAGACGCCATGTTGCTTTGTAAGTGGTTTAGATATCCTGATTTTTTTCATAACCTTTACATACAATCCAAAATAGCCAGAAGTTCGAAGATTTCTTAAAGACACTACTCTTAATCCAGAGGATAGACCTGATATCCTATGTAGATTAATTAAGATCAAACTTGATGCATTGATTAAAGACCTACACGAGAATGCAGTATTTGGCATGGTTAATGCAGGTATTTAAAATTTTTTATTCATACTAACCATATTATATTTTAATGTCGTGTTTTATTTAAAATATTGTTATATTTTCTACATTATTAAATTTATTAATACAAAGTTATTTATTTCTATATATGCAGTTGTGTATACAATTGAGTTTCAAAAGCGCGGTTTTCCTCACAGTCATATTTGTTTATTCATGCAACCTGAATACAAGCTTCCTACCGTGGAACACATTCATCAATTTATTTCAGCTGAGATTCCCAACATTCACCAAGATCCTGCTTTGTATTCACTTGTGAAGGAGTTCATGATACATGGTCCATGTGGTGCTCAAAATGTCAATTGCCCTTGCATGGTGGATAAAAAATGCTCTAAAAACTTCCCAAAAAATTTCTCTAAACATACCTCAATTGATCATAATGGTTTTCCTGTATATAGGAGAAAAAACGATGGATCGTTTGTCGAAAAATCTGGTGTCCAGTTAGATAACAGAAATGTTGTTCCATACAACAAATACATGTTGAAACGATACCAAGCACACATAAATGTTAAATGGTGCGATCAAGGATCTTCCATCAAGTATTTATTCAAATATATTAATAAAGGTCCGGATAGAGCAACTATTGGTTTTCAACAAAACAACAACGACTGTGATAAAGATGATACAGTCGGTGAGATAAATGAATACTATGATTGTAGATATCTTTCTGCATGTGAAGCATCCTGACGAATTTATGGATATGATGTTCATTACAAACATATTTCAGTGATGAGACTTCCTTTTCATCTTCCTAATCAACAACAAATTGTGTACGGTGAAGATGACAACATCGACAATGTTCTCAACAAGCCTTCAGTTGCTTCTTCGATGTTCACATCTTGGATGGAGTGCAATAAAGTTTACAAACAAGCAAAAAAAAACTAACTTATGTTGAATTTCCTACAAAGTTTGTTTGGAAGCTTTATTTAAAAACTTGGAAGCCAAGGGAGGTTAGATATTCGATTGGCAGAATTCATTCAGTGTCACCTAATCTTGGCGAAGCATATTTCTTAAGAATTCTTTTAAACAAAGTGAAAGGACCAACATCATTTGAAGAAATCTGCATGGTTAATGGTGAAATATGTCCTTCATTTAGAGATGTATGTTATGCTCTTGGCCTCTTAGATGATGATAAAGAATACATCGAAGCTATTAAGGAAGCAAGTCAATCTGGATCCGGTTATTACTTACGTTTCTTATTCGCTACCATGTTATTATCTCACAGCTTGTCTAGCCCGGATGTTGTGTGGGAAAATACATGGGAATACTTATCGGATGGAATTCTTTACACTCAACAACAAAGATTAAAATCACCAGGTATTATAATATTCTTTACTTATTTATTTTAAAATACATATTTAAATCAATACACAATACTAATTTAGGTCAAGAACAATTTTGTTAATATTTTTTTTCTAATTATTATACCACTTTTCTTTCAGGTTTATCACTTAATGAAGATCAAATTAAGAACCTGACTTTGTTTGAGATTGAACAAATTTTACTTCGTAACAATTCAAGTCTCAAAAAATTTACAAGGATGCCTTTGCCCGATGTTGATTTTGTATCCTCTTCAAACAATCGTCTTATTAGTGAGGAATTGGATTATGACATACCAAATTTAAAGAAGGAGTTTGATCGGCTTTCTATTGCATTAACATCTGAGCAACGAAACATTTTTGATGATATCATGACTACAATAAAGAATAATGAAGGAGGTGTTTTCTTTGTCTATGGTTATGGTGGAACAGGTAAAACCTATCTTTGGAAGACATTATCTGCCCCAGTTAGATCTAATGCTCAAATTGTTTTAAATGTTGCATCAAGTGGGATTGCTTCTTTATTATTAACCGGTGGCAGGACGGCACATTCACGGTTTATAATTTCTTTGGTTCTTACTGAGGTTTCTATTTGTTCGATATCACCAGATAGTGAACTCACCAGTTTATTACGAAAAGCCTCATTAATCATTTGGGATGAAGCACCCATGATTCACAAGCAGGCATTTGAAGCTTTAGATCGAACTTTGAAAGATATATTCAAGTGTCATAATCCTAGAAACTCAAATTTGCCATTTGGAGGGAAAGTGATTGTTTTTGGAGGAGATTTTAGACAAATTTTGCCTATTATCCCAAGTGGTAGTAGACAAGACATTGTCAATGCTTCCTTAAGTTCATCATATTTATGGCAACAATGCAAAGTCTATCAACTAACCAAGAATATGAGGCTAACTGTCGGAAGTGATACATCTATTATTCAAAAGACAATGGATTTTGCAAAATGGCTTTTGGATATAGGAGAAGGGAAACTTGGTGGTTCTAACGATGGCGAAGCGATTATTGATATTCCAGATGATCTTCTAATTAATGATCCTTATGATCCTATAGGTTCATTAATCGAGTTTGTATATCCTTCAATTCTTGAAGCTTCTACCATTCCAGAATATTTTTAAGAAAGAGCAATACTTGCTCCAAAAAATGAAGTTGTCGGAAATATAAATGATCGTTTGCTAGCATTATTTCCAGGAGAAAAGGTCGAATATCTAAGTTCGGATAAACTATGTGAATCTGAGTTTGTCCATGATCACTTTGATGCCAATTTATACTCACCTGATGTTTTAAATGATCTTAAAGTCTCAGGACTACCTAATCATAAGTTAGTTTTGAAATTCGGGGTTCCGGTTATGTTACTGAGAAACATTGATCAAAAAAATGGCTTATGTAATGGCACTAGACTACAGGTGATATCTTTGGGAAAACGTGTTATTGAGGCAGTTATCATAACTGGAAGTAATATTGGAAATCGGACTTTTATTCCAAGAATGACCTTAACACCATCTGAAAAAAAAAATCTCATTCAAATTCCAAAGAAGACAATTTCCATTAGCTGTTTGTTTTGCAATGACAATTAACAAGAGCCAAGGACAATCCTTATCTAAGGTTGGTTTATTTTTGAAAGATCTAGTTTTTACACATGGTCAGTTATATGTTGCCCTATCTAGAGTTCAAAGTAGAGAAGGATTAAAATTGTTAATTTTAGATAAGGATGGTAGACTTGCAAATAAAACTTCTAATGTTGTTTATAAAGAAGTTTTTTAGAAATTTGTAAGTTGTACGTAATATATTATTCCTCATAACATGTATTCTTATTATTATTAATAAGACTTTGTTAAATTTTCTTTTATAATTTCTTATTTTTTTTATAATATACGCTTATTTTAACTTCATTTTTTTATTTATTTAACAATTTTAATTTATTTCTACAATTAATTTAATACTAAATTATATTATAATGTAACTTTTTTTATTTTATTCACAAATAAAAACTATATAATAGATATTGAAAATTAATTTCACATACTAATTTTAATCCATGATTTTAATTTTACATAACTATATAAAATACCTATTCATTAATAATTTAAATATATTATTTGATTAATAATTAACACATTTTAGTATGAAAATGTAATTAATTTTACAACCGTGGTTCCCACGGGTTATAAACTAGTATCTAATAAATGATCCAAATTTTGCGAAAAAACAATAGACCACGGTAGATAGAAAACAAGAAACAATTTTCTTGGGTTCTTTCTTCATTAAAAAAAAACAACTATCATAGCTATATATACTAATTGAAATAGAAACCTACTCAAACTCTAAAACAATAAAATAAAACTTAAATATTTAACTTTCGTAAAATGCCCATTGACTTAATATCCAATTAACTCAACAATCATCCCCTTAATCAGATTGATCATACCATTCATTCACAACACTGCCGACTCCTTTTAGATTAGACCCACCTCTTGTTTTTCCCAATTAGGACATTCGTTGCTATAGTGACCAAACTCACCACATTTGTAACATTTAACGTGACTTTTATCCCGGACGCGTTCGTTACCATCTGGAGTCTTCCCGGACCCCCGACCACGTCCAAAGTCATCCTGATTTGAACGTCCATTGCCAAAATACTCACAAACATGTGATTTTTTCTCATTAGCCAATAACAACCTACCTTAAGTGTCCTCTACTTTCTCGGTTCCTCTTATATGCTCATCGTATGTCTTCAATCTACCAACTGCTTCATTGAATAACATCGAATCCAACTCGCAACATTGCTCTATTGAAGCCACGATTTGGAGAAATAACTTGGGCATCGAAGTAAGTAACCTTCTCAAAAAATCAACCTATTCAAGCTCACAACCAAGATTTCTTGCTTTTGAAACTAACCCGAATAATTTTGTCACAAAATCATCGACCGTTTCACCTTCCTTTATGCGCAAACTTTCAAGCTCCCTGTTTAAGGCTACTAGTCAAGCCGTTCTTACCCGATCCACACCCAAATACCGTGTTTTAGCCCATCCCACACTTGCTTTCGATCAGTGTAATTCACCATTTGCAATACCATGTCTTCGGTTATCGCTTGAAACAAAAAAGCAAGAGCTTGTTTTGACCTCTTTTGATTCGGTGCTTTATCTAATGCCTTTGATTATGATGGGTTTTGAGCATTATAACACTCCTAAGGTGTACATGCAACCCTAAATACATTGGATCTATGTTTTCTCTATTATACATGCAAATATCAATCTTCCAAGGTATTGTTCTAACTAGCATAATATGAAGTACAAATAATATAAATTCTAGTAGAATTACATACCTCTTTGTTGCAGCTTGATTCCATGGAGCTTAAGAGCCTAGTGCCTCAAATGTGACACCTCAAATGGTTCACACAACATCACCAACATCTTGGAATAACTTGAGACAAAAGGTTCCTATGCTAAAATCGGCTAGCCATCATGTGTACACACACTAGTGCCAATTTCTTGAGCCATGGGGTCCTTATATATTGTGGCTATTAGGGTTACACCATGTAACTCATGTCTTTCCATATTTTTCATGCTCTATGGGTTAAAACCTCCATGGAGTATCCATGGGTTACTCCATGGGTTTAGCCCAACATGAAGAACTATGGATCATAAGCCCACATATATAAGAATGAATGGTTTACACAATCAATCCCCATATATTTAATTTGTCTCCTTTTGATCACAGAGTTAATTCCAAATTAATTCTTGATCAATACTAATTAAATAATATTATTTCATATTAATATATTAGAACTTATAATATATTAACAAAACATTAATATCCTTTTCTCACAAAAGTCTATCCAAATTGTTTTGATGCCATGCAACCTAAATGGACCATGCCAAGTCGGGTCGAATACATACCAATAATAATTTCGGCTTAGACATCTAATCCAACAGGCTCCCACTTGGATAAGTCTAAAACTATTATTGCATTTGATTCCAAAACCCGACTAGCAATCATAGCTCTTAAAATCTGTTGTCGAACTCTGAACAAATCAATGACATGTCCATTAGATAAGGGATCATATATTCCTCCATTCTAGATATCATATGGACTGAGACATAGATTATAATCATTCTCTCTGTCCATCTGTTGTTTCCCGATTTCCAATTTATGACGACCGACTAATTGAACAAATCAAATCAGTCCAGGCTTGGCCAAGCACTTCGGGGTGTCATCACTAAATCATCGAGGGGACCACATATATCGCTTTTATCCCTTAAAGGGTAAAAGGAATGGATAAACTTTGACTCATATGCTTGTTCTACTACTTGTTGAATCATACACAAAGGCACATTTTATAACATCGATTTACCAATGCATTTTCGTACAATCAATGTACTGTTAGGTTTTATACAAACAATCCTATGTGTGCATGCAACCCTAGAGTTGGATCTATGTTTTCACTACTAGTTATACAACTTTATGAACACAAAAAGAAACCCGACATGCTACTACTATTTTCGAAATCCACATAGAAGAATAGAATACATACATTTTGTTGTTATATAGTAATAACAACTAGTTCCTTCAATCTCCTTAGCTTTAAAAGCAAGTACCACAAGTATAATACCTCTAACGGCTCACAAACACCAAGAGCAAGAGGATGACATAGGAGAAGAGGAGAGGCACTCAAAAACATCTAGAAACCCTAAGGAAACTCTTGGCCACGTTTTTGGTGCTCTAGGGGTCCTTAAATAGTGAGGTAATTAGGGTTATCAAACAAGGAAACCCTAATTTGACTGATTAGGCCCTAAGAAGTCCATGGACTCCCTCCTTAGAGGCCTTGGACGATTTCTAATGGGTTTCCTCATAAAATTCGTCCACCCCTCTAATATGGAGTCCATTAGCCCAATATTCAATTATCACACAATTGACAATTCTAGTCCCCCTTATTTAATTAACGTCTTTTAGCCACAAAATTAATTCTTATTAATTATTGACTATTATTAATTAAACAATATGATTTCTCTTTTAATATATTATTCATATAATATATTAATAAATCATAATTAATCCTCTTTCTCCATAAATCATCCTATCAAGTTACTTTGGTGAAGGCAACCCAAAAGGACCATGCACAATCGGGTCAAGTACATACCAAAATAGTTATGGACTTAGACACTAATTCAACAATCTCCCACTTGGATAAGTCTAATAACTATTCTGCGTATGACTTCAGATCCTGATTAGCAATCGTAGCTTTCAAAAGTCATTGTCAACTCTGATCTTATCAGAAGCGTGTCCTTTAGATAAGGGGTCATATAACCCTCCATTCTAGATATCGTATAGACATGAGACATGGATTTAATCATTCTCTCAGTCTATGTGTTGTTTCATGATTTCCGATTTATGACGACTGACAATAGACTACAATTGGACACATCAACTTAGTCTCGGCTTGGCCAAGTGCTTAGGTGTCATCACTAAATCATCGAGGGGCCCACAGATATCGCTTTTATCCCACTTTGGGTAAAAGGAATGGATAAACTTCGACTCATATGCTCTCTTGCATTCACTCATCGAATCACACACAACAATAAGTTTTATAACACCAAGTTACTTGCGCGTTTACTTATCATCAATGTGCAACCGACCAACAAATAACAACTCACACGTCTCAGTTTCAAGAATGTACAATATTATCGACTCACAATCACTCGTGATAAAATCTATGAAGTGATTCTTGTGAACGTGGGTTTAATCCAATACTCTAATCTTATTAAAGCACTCATGAACTCTGCAGCAAACTTGTGCTATGTTTAAACTCTTCAAACAATCTACAGACTCTTCATGACAGTCTTCTTTCATACCTACTTCCAACGTATGACCGACTGTGGAGGTTCGAATAACCCAGTTATTCTGGAAGTCAATACATGCAAACTAAAACACAACAACAATACTTAATCCTATATGGCCCTAAACTTGTGGGAGTAAATAAAACACTTTTGTTTAAACACCATATTGATTACTCATTATTCATCGTTTACTGTTTCAGAAAATCAACTTATTACTCAAATTACAACAATAGTTGTCCCATGCACAAAGCATGCACACTATGTTTCCTATGGTCCTTACTTTGTGAAATAGATCATATGAAAACTTTTCCAATGATGCTCATTTCACAATTACCAATCCTTATCATTAGTGTTAGAACACAAGGTTCTTGACACTACTAGAATATGCTAGATTCTAACATTTTATGCAACGATCCTTTCACAAAGTCATAGCACAAAAGTCACCAAGACTTGGCCAATGAAATTACAAAGTACTCTATCAGAATTTTTTACAACACAATTCCATAGACATGAAGTCTCACATTCAAAGTACATTCCTTTGAACATCCTTCTTGCATAAAATTTTCTAATCTAGACATAGACTCTCAATATCCAACTCCCAATATGTAAACATTTCCATATTTGCCATATGACAACTTATTCTTAATAGAATCTTATCTATTCATAATTGTAACGCCTGCAAATCCCGGCTAGTCAATTTAAAGGAAATAGGGGTCGAAAACGACTTTTCTACAAAAGATTATTTAGAATAAATAATCTTAACCAAGTTGTGGAATATGTCTCAAGGTTTCCATACATATAAAGAACGCCGAAATGCGAGTTATAACGAAGAAGTTATGGCCCGTCGAAGTTTTACGGCAAAACCGGCACGACACCGGGAAGCGTAAATAGTGAATTTACGATAGAGCAAGATTTAGCCTTAGAAATCTAAACGAAAGTTGTATAATATGTTAAACTAAGAGCGTCGATAAAAAGAACGCCCAAATCTGACTTCGTATGAGGAAGTTATGATTTTTCTAAGATTCGGCTTAGCAGTGCACGGCCCGAAACTCGAATTTTAGTTCGAGCGGTTTTTGGCTTCGCGACCTAAATGAGAGTTGAAGTTCTCATTAATAGGAACTCAACGGTAAAAATATGGACAAAAACGGAGTTCGTATGAAGGAGTTACGAATTCTTCGCGGTCATTTAACAGTCTAAACGCCTCCTACTGTTAAATTTGAGATTAGTCGAGAATTAGCTGATGGAGTCTAAATGAAAGTTGTAGATCTTGATTTTACCTACGCTTGGATATAAAGAACGTCGAAAACGGAGCTCGTATGCGAGAGTTATGATTTTTCTAAGTTCGAAGGCTAATACGCGATAGGGGTGACGTGGCACCACCAGAATTGGACACGTGGCACCACCAGAAGGCCACCACATGGACCAACTCGGCGATTAGGTCCCCCTACTCGGTGAGTCCATTAGATATTTTCACTATAAATAGAGGTGTCGGGTCTAGCCTTCTCTTCACACTTCCCAAACTCACTTTCTCTCTCTAGTTTCTCTCTCTAGCCTCCCTAACCCCCCTAAAAGCCTAGGTAAACCCCCTAGCACCCGAAGGAGTCCCCAAGGCTCTCGGAGTCCCTTGAAAAGAGCCTTTCGGTTCGGGAACGCTGCTATAGCGAAGCCCGGTTTTCGAGAAAAACCCGCTGTAAGTGAGATGTACCTATCCTATCTTTAGTTTAGCTTATGTTTTAATATAGTAATGTTATTAGGACCTTATAATAAGTACTTGGGCTATTATTATGGATTATATAAGTATCGTTTAACGCTTATATAATAGTAATAATAGCTAGACTACTAATTAGTCACGGTGAATATTAGACTAAACCCTAGTGGTATTGGTACTAGGTTTTATCAAAGGAAAATCGTTTTGAGAGTATCGAAGCGTTGTTCGAGTGCTGAGTCACCACCTACTCAGGTGAGTGCATAGTCCCTTTCATCTTACACATAGATATGAAGTATTTTATATAAACTACGTGCTATGTGTACATATTATCTGAATACTTGTTGTCTATGTTGGATGAACGTTTTATACATGTTTTAAATAATTTAAACTGTATACGTATTTTATACAAATATGTTGGGTATGAAATGGGTAGATGAACGATGATAGATATAAGATGATGAGAGTATACGTTGGCAGCTATATACTTAGTGTCTATTGGACAAACACCGGTAGCTATGGACTTAGTACCTGTTAGACGTTGGTAGCTATGGATTTAGTACCTATTAGGAATTGGTAGCTATGGACTTAGTACCTATTAGTTGGACGCTGGTAGCTATGGATTTAGTACCTGTTAGGAATTGGTAGCTATGGACTTAGTACCTATTAGATGAACACTGGTAGCTATGGATTTAGTACCCGATGAGTAGACTATAGCAGCTATGGAATTAGTGCTTTACGAACGAACATTGGCAGCTATGGATTTAGTGCCAGTCCTATAACCCTGGAAGTAAGGGACTTCGGAATAAACGAATGCAGGATATACGACTCTCAGGTTAAATCCTTAAGAGTAAAGAAGATAATGGGGATGGATAATTGGGTGGATTGTTTGATTGTTTAACATAATAATTATATTATTGTGGGTTGAAAACCCTATGTACTCACCAGGTTTCCCAACCTGACCCACTCAGTTTATTTATATCACAGGTGTTGATATGAAGTCACTTTACACTGAGAGATTTAAAGAGATGTAGATCACTAGTGTAAACAATTGTAAGTTCTGTTTATGCTTATGTTTCTGTATTAACGATGACATCCCAAACGTTTTAAAATGAAATAAATACGTTTCTTCGAAAATGTTTTAATAACGTATTTACCATGTTTTTCTGGGAACAAATTCCGCACACTTTTATAAAATTAAGTACTCTGATTTTTACAAAGCATAAACAAACCGGTCTTTTCTGGCCGTGTGTTTGGGGATGTCACAATAATAATGTCGATATGGTCCATCCAATACCATACTTCCAACTACTCACAAGCGATCAATCCTCAGCGAACTTTGGATCGTCCCTTGATAGTTGTTTAATTATTTTAATCAAAACCGATTCTAGTCCTTTTTTCGTCTTAATGCGTTAAACATTTGGAAAATTTTAGAATGGTCAAATATTATAACATTTGCAATCGATCTTATACTCGAAGCGTATGGGACACAATGCATAATGTATTACATAAAGATATGATACTTTATCAATCTTCTTCCATAATATTTTATGTGTCACGTTCTCACAATTCGAACTATGAAGAGGGATGTCGTAATGTCCCACCCCGAAACCGATGGCGGAAACGTTCCGGGGCGAAGGACGTCATGTAAAGTATCACAACCAATGTACATAGTAAGCGTAGTAAACACAACCATTACATTACATAGAAGTATTTACATTTGTTTGAAAGTAAAGTTATACATGATTATAGATATATACATCCAAAATGAACAAAAGTAAAGAAGAGACTGCTAAAATGCTCCGTCTTCTCCAAAAGATCGCGGGTACCTGTCTAATGTGGACCTGAGAATACAAGCAGTTTTGAAAATATCAACATAAAGCTGGTGAGTTCATAAGCGGTTTGTTTCTGGAAAAAGAACAAGTTTCCTTTGGTTTTCTGAAAGCGTTGTTATCCAAGAAAATCCCATATTTTCTTATAAGAAAAGTCTAGTTATCCTTTGGTTACACAGTCTAGTTAAGAAAGTCAAGTTATCCCAGGAAAAACCCTTATTTTCCTTAAAAGTTGGTTGGTTATCCATGTATGAATATCGAATATCTACTATACTTAACAAGGATTTTATTTTCGAATCTCTAATTTCGCTCAGAGGAGTATATATTAATAGACGTATTTTTGAAACTCTGGTTTTACTCAGAGGAGGATATCAGACGAAATTTCGAAGCTCTGGTGACACTCAAAGACGTACATTAGTTGTATTTTCGAAGTTCTGGTGCCATCCAAAGGCCTATTTTAGACGTATTTTCGAAGCTCTGATGACACTCAAAGACGTACATTAGCTGTATTTTCGAAGTTCTAGTGCCATCCAAAGACGTATTTTTCGAAGCTCTGATGACACTCAAAGACGTACATTAGCTGTATTTTTGAAGTTCTGGTGCCATCCAAATGCGTATAATATTAGTAATAATCCTATTTTATGATTAGCATGAATCCTTCGTAAATTATAAAATATAACTTAAATTATCACATTTTATAATGAGATCTACAATTAGTCTGAAAGCTAACTCTGCAAGTTAAACGGTTGGTCAATACGGTTTCAGTGTTAAAAGCATACGGAATATGAAACATTTCAAATGAAATAATAAATTTGAGTACAAGGTTTCCTTGTACTTTTGCTTGTATTCCCCCCTGAAAACATTGAAAAACACAGAAAAAGGTGTAGGGGTATGAACTCACCAGTCGAGAAATGTGCCGATTAGGATGCTAAGTGTCAGTTCAGGGCTTGAACACATGCGAGGTTCCTATGTAATATGAAGAGATACATAATTGTATCTAATTAGACATTGAACTACTAATTAAGTAAGAATATTCACTCCGAGGCGCGAAAACACTTCAATTCAAGTGTTAGGAGTGGTCCGGGTTGCATCTAAGGAGGTGAAAGGCCTAGATATGGAGTTTTCTCTTCAAGAGTAAACTCCTACAGGAGATTATGGCCCATAGACCATATCCCCATGAGTTTTATGGTCGTAAACTCATGGGTGGAGTGTTCTTGGATGCTTAATGGCCGTACAACACTTGTGGAATTAGGCTAGGATCAGTTCTAAGGCATTGGAAGGGATTTAACCATCAAATGGACCATTATGGGGAGATTACGGCCGTAAACTCTTACTTACCCTTTTCTTTTGTGTTTTGGTGGTCCTAGGTTAAGCATAAGTGGTTCTAGTCCAAAGTACAAGCCATGGAAGGAAGTTAGGGCACCATTTGACCACTTTAGAGGAGTTTATGGCCCAGGAACCATTCCTTGGGGGGTTTACGGTTGTAATCTCCTAAGGAGGTGGTTTCTCTCATGATTAAGGTCCCTAACATAAAGGTGGTTGATTCTAGACATTATTCCAAGGCATAAGAGATGTTTAAGGGGCATTATAACACCTTAAAAGGTGTTTACGGCCTTAGAAGGGGTGTTTACGGTCCAAGCACGCTATTGGGCCATAAACTCATGTTTAATCCCCAAATTTTAAGATTTTGGTGATCCAAGTCCATTCATGAAAGCCCCTAAGTCATATCTAAGCTCCAGAAGTGGTTTGGAAGGGTTTTGGGGCTCCAAAACCCCATTTAAGGTTGTTTGCGGTTTGGCATAGTTCCTGGACTATAAACACATGCTCTTGGTCCTTTTGGATGATTTAGACACAGATTTAAAAGCTAAACATGCTAAACTATAAGCTAGGATAGATCACTTACCAAATTGGAGCTTGAAAAGGATGGTTTTGGATCAAAACTTGGATTTGTAGAGAGAGAGTAGTGAGAGGAAGTGAAAAAGCTTCAAATGAGATCGTCTCAAATTTATATATGGTTTGAGTTTGAGACCCGGTGTAAATCTACCCGATACTGACGTTAAACGAGGCTTATGGTCGTACCCGATTTAGTTGTCGTAACCCGATGTGGTGGAAACTAAAAATTATCCAATTAAAAATTAGGATGTTTTAATGTGTTTTTAAATGGGTTTGGACACTCATGAGATCATAATAAAGGTCTCAATTTAATTAACTTAACCCAAAAGTTAACGGAAAAATTGGAATACAAACGAGTTTTATTAATGGAAACGGGTTACAGTGACGGAAAAATTTTCGGATTGTCACACGTAATCATAATCGGAATTTGAGAACACACTATGTATCCTTTGACTATATTTATTAAAATTTCTCAATCTAAGCTTTAGATTTTGAAACGAAGTATAATATTCTCTTCCTTAATTATAGCAAAACAACCTTTTCAACCAATGCAACTTTGCAAATTGAATCTTTGTTTTTCTATAATTAATATTGCTAACTTGCAATACTTGCCATAATAGTCATACAAGCATAACACTTATGATCCCACTATCATGATGATTATTATCATATAAGCATAACACTTATGCTCCCACTAGCTTTGACATGTATTAAGAAAACAACTGAACTTCCAGAAAACATTGCCTATTGAATTTCTGAAGTTCATATTTCTAATACCAGATTCTTCGATAAGCCTTTATCTAAGCTTCTTAAACTTATACACCTTTGCCTTAGATAGCTCATATGTGTGTCTAAATAATTCAGAACTTATATCAGTAAGTCCCAAATGTTAGACTAATTGCCAAATCTCACAATTTGAATTATGGAAAGGGATGTCGTAACCATAATCGAATTTGAGAATACAATTTTCACAATTGCTATCTTCTTAAAATCTCTCTCAGTGAAAGCATTTCCTCATAGTCATTTTCATGAAGGAGGGAATCTTATGACACTTATATTTTATGGTGTATGTGTTCCTATCCATGTGACTTTTCCAAAACCAAGTTTGCGACAAATCCAAACTCATATGGACAAAACTTTCTTAATCTTGATTTCTTGCCTTATGGTAACACGAGTGCCCACCATGTCTTCCAATTAGTTTAGCAACTTATCCTTACATATCAATGTACTTTCTATTGATCAAGGTACTTTGTCTTTATGCATTCAAATGAGAAATCATAAAACTCACATGCATAATTAACTCAATTGGAATGGCACAGAAACAAAATAATGTCAACACGATAGGTTATAAACCTCAAGTCGTGTGCTAGTGATGATCGATAAGATTTATTCTTGATTTGTTCTTGAAACTTTTTCAAGATCATTAAAACTCTCACCGACCTCTTGACATATATGATTCTCTTGTCAGAAAACTTTTCTAGACAAAACAAATATTCAAGAGTTAGTGTAGTTCTTATCAAGACAAAACACTTCACATAATTGTTCCTAGTTGGTCTTTGTCTTATCCAAGACAGCACAACTTACCAATTTCAGATGTGCAAGAATAAGAAAACTTTTCCAAATTCCACATTTGTTGAGTGTTATAAACCTTCTTAAGACTTGTCACTCAATTCACAATCTTGGAGTATAACTGTAAGACTTGATATTAGAATGAAGTATGATTGACTTCTTGATTTAACCATTTCCACGATTCTCGATTCCTCTTCTTAGACATACACATGCACTAAGACTCACTTAGAGGATCAATTGAGATATGGCTCTTAATCATTAAGACTTATCATAAAACACAATAAAAGGTACTCTCCATTCTTCTTAGAATAGAGAAACTTTTATCTTTCTGTCTACTTGATTCTTCTTTATTCGTTCTGCTATTCATTGAAACTCTTTCAATCAACTCAGAATATTTACTAAACTTTTAGTAAATCATGACGAATATCTTATCTCTCTTTGCGGTGGATTTGATCAACGCACAACCTAGTGTTCTCGATCTCCTAGACATTCACTTGACACTTTGTCAAAGAATTAGTCTAATTTCCAAATATGAAAGTTTTCATTCATTACACAACCAAGTTTCTGTCCAATTGAAACTTGGGCGATGAGAAACTCTCACTATTTGGTAAATTCTTGACATCTCCACAAATAACATAATTAAGAATTAAATCCATTATTGCTAATAATAGAAACCTTCAAACATCAATTTTTCATACACGCCATTGCAAGGATAAATAAATAAGATAAAATCAAATTTTATTTTATTGCGGAAAAATTTGTCCTTACAATTCAATTCAATTGAAAAACTATGTTATTACATATTTCTTAGCAATCTATTCTAACTCCAAATAGTAGCTCAAGACTCTAATCTTCAAGCAATGCGATCGAAATCCATTTCTTCATGATTAGATTTAGCTCACTTCTTCCCTTGAGCTTCATCTATTTTCTTCGATCCTACAAAACATCAAAATGTAATCTTATCACATCATGTATTAAGAATCTAGAATAGGAACTTAAAAGATTTAGTTAATGGATTTTACCTGAAGTAGAGCCATACGTCTTGACTCTCCCGTCTCTTAGATCTCTCAGGTAAATAGGGCAGCTTCGTCTCCAATGCCCCATCTTTTGGCAATAAAAGAAATGGACTCTTTTGTAATGGCACAAGGAACTATCTCAGAGTTTACCTATTCTGGATTTCCAATGTCACCTGTAACACCCAAAATTTGGAAGGCCAAGAAAGGAAAGAAAACCCTAATTTTAAGGGGCGACTCGGCGAGTCCGAGCGGGATCCGGGTCGAGGAGTAAGTGACCGATTCGGCGAGTCGGCCAAGGAGACTCGGCGAGTCAGGTATGTTCAAGGAAAACCCTAAATTCGGGACTAGGAGCCTATTTAAGCGCCTCATTCTCTTCCCTAGGGTTCCTTTATAGTCTCTCTCACCCAGAAAACGAACCATAAGCCTCCATTGTTGTGCATTCAAGCTTCCAAGCCATTTTTGGGTGATTTGAAAGAAGAAGAAAGAGGGGAATCATTGAAGCTTAAAGGATTGGCCTTGGAACTTAAGATTGGGGAAACTTTCTGAGTTATTGAAGGTATTAAGTCGTTTCCCTCCTTTAGATCTATTTTGGTTGTGAGTTTTGGGGGCTTTTTAGCCATGATTAGCTACCCCTTTTGAGTTAGAAGCCAGATTTGAAGTTGCTACTTCGGATCTAAGAATATTATGGTCTTGAGAAGCATAAAGTATCTGCCCTTGAGTTGATTATGGAGCCTCTTTGCCTTAAACCCTAGTTTATGTTGTATTTTGCCTAGATCACCTTCTCTACACGTAAAGTTTGCAACTTTACGTGAGGAATAAGCTTTGGAAGGGTAGATCTACAGTTGGGAGTCCATGCATGACTCAAAAGTCCTCTACATGTATGGAGATTTGAATGGACTCGGCAAGTCCTTTGAGTGGAGTCGGCGAGTAGCATGAAGATTTGGAGGAACACGACGAGTAGGATGAACAGCTCGTCAAGTCAGATGAAGTTGGGCAGGAACTCGGGGAGTTGGAAGAACAACTCGGTGAGTCTGTTGAAGATTGTCTTGGACTCGGCGAGCCTGTTATTGGACTCGGCAAGTCAGGTCGCGAAACCCCAAACCCTTCGAGTCGAGACTCGAATCAGTGAGTCGAGTGGAGACTTGGTGAGTTGGATATGTCAGGACTCGGAAATCGGTAGACTCGGCGAGTCATGGACTGACTCGGAGAGTCGAGACGTGAATGGAAGGACTCCGAACATATGAACTCAACAAGTCAGTAGGGGGACTCGGCGAGTAGGGTTGACCTGGAAGGTTGACTTTGACCAGGGCTTTGACTTTGACCAGAGTTGACTTAGTTGTCTTTCGGGGGTCAGTTGGACTCAGTGTTGCATTGATATTGGTAGCTCGGGAAGCAAGTGGAGCAGGAGTTCAGAGAGTACCGGGCAGCAGCTAGTGGGATCGTCAGCAAGTTCAGCCAGTGCAGGTGAGTTTCCCTTTGTGTGAATGGGTCTAAGGCCACAATGCCGGCCCATGAAGTTATGAGTAGAAGACCCGGGGGTTAGCCCTAGGCACAGTATGCTAGAATGATATTCAGGACGAGGTCCAGTGGTAGCGGGTGGGTGCCCAAGGAATGGTTTATGTGGTAGTTTATACTTGTTGTCTGTGTGATGCTTGTATGTGCCTGGTAGGGAGGTGAGTGTGGGTGAGGTAGGGGCAAGGCCCAGGTTAGCGGGCGTGGCCCAGTATGTGCAGTATGAGGTTGTGCATGGTATGTGGTAGGGTGGGGAACTCACTAAGCTTCGTGCTTACGGTTTTCAGTTTTGGTTTCAGGTGCTTCCGGTAGCGGAGGGATGAGCTCGGGGTGATCGCATAGCACACACCATTACTTAGACAGTCTGGGAATGTTTTACTCTGATAACGAACATGTGTTTTGGAAATTAATACTCTGTTTATATTTTGGATTGATAATTTTGTTGGATTAGTGTCTAAGTCCATAACTATTTTGGTATGTACTTGACCCGATGGTGCATGGTCCTTTTGGGTTACCTTCACCAAGGCAACTTGATTGGAGAAATAAATAGAGAGAGAGAGAGAGATTATTATGATTTATGTTATAAGAATAATATATTAAAGGAGAAATCATATTTGTTTAATTAATATTGGTCAATAATTAATTAAGAATTAATTTTGTGATCAAGTGTAATTAATTAAACTAGAGGGGCTGAATTGTAATTATGTGATAGTTACAAAATAAGGTAAGGATTATCTTAAATATAGGGTGAACGAATTTAAGGTGATAATGCCTTAGAATTCGACTAGGATAAAGGTTTCTAAGACTTATCTTATGGTTGCTTGGTGGGCAAGCAACTAGATAAGGATAAGGACTAAAACCCTAATCTTTACACCTATATGAACCCCCTAAGGCTCATGAATTCGTCTAAGCCTTCCCTAGAAGTCCTAAGGACGAATTCCTACCTCTCTCCTCTCTCTTTGTACCTTCTCCATTTGCTCTTGGTGTTTGTAAGCCATTAGAGGAGTGACACTTGTGACTCTAAGCCTTCCAAAGTCAATTCAAGGAGGAATTGGGATTGTTATTGTTACATAACAATCAAGGTAATATCATAAACCTAATTATACGTTAATATTGATTTCCATATGCTAGAATTAGGGTTTATAGTCTTGGATTCAAAGCATGTACAATAGAGAAACCTAGATCCAAGCATTAGAGTTTGTATGAGCACATAGGATGTCTTATGACCAAAACCCATTAGTGGTATCAGAGCCTTGACTGGTTTCTATTGTATTGATGCTTGCTATGTTTAAAAAATTCGATTTTTGGTGTTCTGCTTGATGGACTCGGCGAGTTGCCCCTACTCGGCGAGTTCCAGAGGGTGACTCGACGAGTCGGTGCGTTAGACAGAGGTATATTCGGGATTTCTTGCTGTTTTTACTTATGGATGGTTACCTTATCATGTTAGATCAATATTAATCCGATTATATGATATATTTGACAATATTTTTGATCTAATTGAAGATACTTATCATATAATAAGATAATTGTTTCCTTATAAGATAATTGATTAATTATTTTGAGTAAATTGATAAATTGTTTTGCAAGAAATCATTAAATAAATCAAATATGGATAATTATGTGATTAAATGTTAATTTGAATTATTTGTTATTTGATCCTTGTTGTTATGAAAAGTTTCATATTTTTCCCTTTAGGTTTTATAGTTTAAATTTGAACCCAAAAGTTTTGTAGTTTTGAAATTTAAATAGTTGAAACCCTAATGTTTTGAAAAAATGTTTCAAAACTTGCCCTCAAGTTTTGGAATTTAAATTTTGATTAAATGGTTTAATTTTGATGTATATTTAAATTCTAAACCCTAATGTGTTGAAATGTTTCAAAACTTGCCCTCAAGTTTTGGAATTTAAAAGTTGATTAAAAGTTTAATTAGGAATGTTAAATTCTAAAACTCTAGTATAGTTTTGAAAAAGTTCAAATCACACCCTTATGGTTTTATTAACTAATTAAAGTGTATAATTAAAAGAGGTTTAATAAATCCATAAAAGTTTAGGTTTACAATTTAATTGAATTAAAAGTATAATTGTTAAATTAGACCACCTAGTATTTTGAAAGTATAAAATACACCCTATACTATATATATATATATATATATATATATATATATATATATATATATATATATATATATAACATTAAAAGTCTAACATTATATATATGTATGAGTAAAAGTCAGTCTTACCGTTAGTAGGCCTCATTCACGAAGCTGGTCTATAAGGGGTGTTTAAGGAAATTGCCTATAAAATGGCGATTGAATGGGTATCCACTCTTACCCACCGCACTCTTGACTAGTGGAGGGTCGTTAGCCGAACGGGTAGGATAGGACGAAACCTTCCATTATAAGTATAATAATGTATAAAAGTAACTAAATGTTTTCATAAAATTCCCAATCTTAGTTACTTAGGCAAAAGTGAATTGATGCAACTCCATGAAATTACACTTTGCGAAGACATTAGTGGAGCGTGTGTGGTTTACCGGCACACTAAATGGTTCTAAGCAAAGGTAGCAAAGGGTGACTCAATGTTTGTCATAGTTCGGTGGAGCGTGTGTGGTTTACCGGCACATCGAATAGGTGACTGTAACATGTGAGGGAACCATGTAAGTTTGCATGGTTATTCACACCCACTTTGTGATCCTCGGCATCCCAGTCACAAACTGGAGGGGCATATCAAGATTTAAACATGCCATTGAAATGTTCAATGAATCTCAAAGGATCTAGGAGTTTTCATAGATTTAAAACTTAAATTTCTTTTTCGTTTTTCGTGCTGGAAATTAGTGAATCGTCATTGACTTACCTTCAAATATTCTACAATTAGGGTTACGGCATCCCTCTCCCGAGTTGTGGAATATTGTGTTGGGTCCTAACCTTAGTATTTCATTTGGGTGATTTACTAAGGACTCAATCTCTCAACTAACTTGAATTTGTTTTTCTCCCGTTTTGTAGATGTCAAAGTTCGACAACTATGGTCTTCCCAAATCCCGTGGAACAAGCATTCCACATGAAGATGGTATTCCACGATTCAATCGAGGAACGAGAAATCATGCTTCACTTCCTCCTCCTCCTCCTATTGTTCTCCCCAACCCACAAGATCGAAGAATTGAAAGGTTCAATATCACTAAAGCCCTATTGGAAATGAAACATGAAGATGGTAAACCCGTGTGTGCCTACGTTCTAGGAATGAAATCACACATTGATAGGTTGATAATGTTGGGTGTGTCATTCCAAGATGAGTTGGCTGTGAATTGGGTTTTGCAGTCACTTCCTGAATCATATAATGAGTTCAAAAGAAAGTATTATATGATGGATCATGACCACAACCTCATTGCTGCTGAATCAGAAATGATTTGGCGAAGCAATGGAGCGTATTTGTTGGGAAAGTCAACCGACCATGCTTCCGAGGACGTTCTAGGAGAACCGACCTGCGTTTGCTGCCAAAAGATAGGGCGTTGGATACAAGTCTTCCCAAAGAGCTTGAAGAATCCAGAAGATGGGAGAGTCAAAGAGTATGGCTGCGCTTCAGGTAAAATCCACTATCTAACTCCATTAAGTTCCTATTCATTAATTCTTAATACATAATGTGATAAGATTGCATTTGAATGTTTTACAGGATCGGTGAAAAGAAAGGAAGCTTGGTGAAAGAGCAAGATGAATCTAGTCACAAGGAATGGATCTTGATCGCATGGACTTGAAGATTAGATTTTGAGCTTAGATAGTTATGATAAAGTTGTTAGAAATTTTTTCTTTTGAAATACATAGTTTTCAATGGATTTTGCATTGTAAGGACAAATGTTTTCCGCTGCTTTTATAAATAAAATAAATTTTCGTTTGACTTATTTATTTATTTGTTTATTTCCTTGCAATGAAATCGTTATGAAAATTGGTGTTTGCATATTTCTACAACAAATGGATATGATTCTTATTTATGGTATTTATGGAAAGTCGAGAATTTACCAAATAGGGAGAGTTTCTCATCGCCCAAGTTTCAATTGGACAGAAACTTGGAATCATGCAACGTGGATGCACGATGAATGAGAAATTTCGTATTTGGAAATTAGACTAATTCATTGACAAAGTGTCAAGTGAAGGACTAGGAGATCGAGTACAAAAGGTTGTGTGTTGATCAAAGTCCACCATAAGAGTAACAAGATATTCGTCATGATTTACTAAAGGTTTAGTAAATATGATTATACTTATAAGATTAAGTGTAATTCTGAATTGTTTGAAAATGTTTAAATCAATAGCAGAACGAATAAGAAGAATCAAGTAGGCAGAAAGATAAAAGTTTCTCCATTCTAAGAAGATGGGAGAGTACCTTTTATGCTTTATGATAGGTCTTAATGATTAAGAACCATATCTCAATTGATCCTCTAAGTGAGTCTTAACACAATTGTATGTCTAAGGAGAGGAATCAAGAATTGAAGAAATGGTTAAATCAAAAGGTCAATCGTACTTCGTTCCAATAACAAGTCTTAGAGTTAAGATTGTGACATTGAGTGGATAAGTATTAAGAAGGTTTATAACATTCATTAAATGTGGTAAGTTGTGATGTCTTGGATAAGAAAAAGACCAACTAGGACCAATTTATGAAGTGTTTTGATAAAAGCTACACTAACTCTTGAATATTTGTTTGTCAAGAAATGGTTATTGACAAGAGAATCTTATATGTCAAGGAGTCAGTGGGAGTCTTAATGGTCTTGAAAGGTTTCAAGAACAAATCAAATAAACCTTATCGATCATCACTAGCACACGAGTTGAGATTTACAACCTATCGTGATGACATTTATTTGGTTCTATGCCAATCCAATCGAGTTAATTATGCATGTGAGTTCTATGAGTTCTCATTTTGAACGCATAAGAGGCAAAGCACCTTAATCAATGAAAGGTACATTGATAGGAAAGGGTGAGCTGCTTAACTAATTGGAAGACATGATGGGCAGTTGTGCTACCATAAGGCAAGAAATCAAGATTAAGAAAGTTCGGTCCATATGAGTTTGAATTTGTCGTAAACTTTAGTTTTGACAAATTCACATGGATAGGAACACATACACCGTTTAAATCTAAGTGTCATAAGATTTCCTCCTTCATGAAAATGATTGTGAGGAAATGCTTTCACTAAGACAGATTTTAAGAAGATAGTGATTGTAAAATTGCATTCTCGAATTCGATTATGGTTACGGTATCCCCTTCCATAATTTGAATTGTGAGGTTTGGCAATTAGTCTTAATTGTTTAGATACACATATGAACTATCGAAGGCAAAGGTGTATAAGTTCAAGAAGCCTTGATAAAAGATTATCAAAGCACTAAGTATTAGAAACATGAACTTAAGAAATTCAATAAGTATTGTCTTTCTGGAAGTTAAGATGTTTATGAATACATGTCGAAGCTAGTGGGAGCATAAGTGTTATGTTTTATAATAATCATCATGATAGTGGGAGCATAAATGCTATGATTGTATGATTATTAAGGCACGTATTGCAAGTTGGCAATATTAATTATAGAAATGAAGAGTCATTCTTTGCAAAGTTGTAAGGAAGGAATAGTTGTTTTGCTATAATTAAGGGAGAGAATATTATGCTTCATTCCAAATCTAAAGGTTTAGGTTGAGAAATGTTAATAAATTTAGTCAAGGGTATATAGTGTGTTCTTAAAATTTCGATTATGATTACGGCATTCCTCTTCACAATTCGAATTTTGAGAACATAGCAAATAAAACATTATGCGTCGTGTCCCATACGCTTCGGGTATAGGATCGATTGCAAATGCTTTAATGATTGACCATTCTAAATTTTTCCAAATGTCTAGCGCATGTAGAGGGAAAAAGGACTAGAATCAGTTTTGACTAAAATAATTAAACAACTATCAAAGGATAATCCAAAGTTCGACGAGGATTGGTCGCTTGTGAGTAGTTGGAAGCATGGTATTGGATGGACCATATCGACATTATTATGAATAGAAAAGATTCTATTAAGAATGAGTTGTCATATGGAAAATATGGAAATGTATCCATATTGGGAATTGAATATTAAAAATCTATGACTAGATTAGAAACTTTTTTGCAAAAGGATGTTCAAAGGAATGTACTTTGAGTGAGAGACATCATATCTAAGGAATTGTCTTGTAACAATCTCCGATAGAAGACTTTGTAATATCATTGGCAATAGTCTTTGTGAATTTGGTGCATTGGCATTACAAAAGGGTAAGTTGCATAAAATCTTAGAATCTAGCATATTCTATAAGTGGCAAGAACTTGATATTTTTAAACTTATGAAAAATGGATTTGGAGTTGTGAAATGAGAATGATTGCAAATGTGTTCAATGTGATCTATTTCACAAAGTAAGAACCATAGGAAAACATTGTGTGCATGCTAGGAGCATGGGACAAGTGTAATAATTCAAGTAAGAAGTTGATTACCTGAAACGACAAATAATGAGTAATCAATATGGTGATAAATAAAAGGCGTTTTATTTATACTCAAAGGTTTGAGGCCATATGGGATTAGTATTATTCTTGTGTTTCACATTTGCATGTTTTGACTTCCAGAATAATTGAGTTTATTAAGAATAATCGAATTATTCAAACGGGCCACAGTCGTTCATATGTTGGAAGTAGATATGAATGAAGACTGTCGTGAATTGGTGTGTGGATTGTCTAAAGAGCATTAGACATAAGCAAATGTTTACTGCAACGTTCATGAGTGCTTACGAATATGATTTGAGCATTGGATTAAACCCACGCTCACTTGGATCACTCCATGAATTGTGTCACGAGTGATTGGTGAGACGATAACATCTTATATTCTTGAAACCGAGATGTGTGAGTTGTATTTTGCGAATCGGTTGCACATTGATAATATGTAAACGCACTAGTAACTTGGTGTCATAAAACATATTGTTGTGTGTGATTCAGTGCATGAGTGAAAGCGAGCATTGTATCAAAGTTTATCCATTCCTTTTATTCAAAGTAGGATAAAGGCAATATATTTGGGCCCCTCGATGGTTTACTGATGAAAAACGTAAATGCTCGGTCGGGCTAGGGCTAATTTGATTTGTTCAATTAGTCTGTCATCATAAATCGGAAATCGAGATATAGTACAAAGAGAATGATTTGAAATCATATCTCATATGATATCTAGAATGGAGGAATATATGATCCCTTATCTAAGGACACGCGTATCTGATATGATCAGAGTTGACAGCGGCTTTGGAAAGCTACGATTGCAGATCAGGATCTGAAGTCATACGCAGAATAGTTATTAGACTTATCCAAGTGGGAGACTGTTGGATTAGTGTCTAAGTCCATAACTATTTTGGTATGTACTTGACCCGATGGTGCATGGTCCTTTTGGGTTGCCTTCACCAAAGCAAATTGATTGGAGAAATAAATAGAGAGAGATATTATTATGATTTATGTTATAAGAATAATATATTAAAGGAGAAATCATATTTGTTTAATTAATATTGGTCAATAATTAATTAAGAATTAATTTTGTGATCAAGTGTAATTAATTAAACTAGAGGGGTTGAATTGTAATTATGTGATAGTTACAAAATAAGGTAAGGATTATCTTACATATAGGGTGAACGAATTTAAGGTGATAATGCCTTAGAATTCGACTAGGATAAAGGTTTCTAAGACTTATCTTATGATTGCTTGGTGGGCAAGCAACTAGATAAGGATAAGGACTAAAACCCTAATCTTTACACCTATATGAACCCCCTAAGGCTCATGAATTCGTCTAAGCCTTCCCTAGAAGTCCTAAGGACGAATTCCTACCTCTCTCCTCTCTCTTTATACCTTCTCCATTTGCTCTTGGTGTTTGTAAGCCATTAGAGGAGTGACACTTGTGACTCTAAGCCTTCCAAAGTCAATTCAAGGAGGAATTGGGATTGTTATTGTTACATAACAATCAAGGTAATATCATAAACCTAATTATATGTTAATATCGATTTCCATATGCTAGAATTAGGGTTTATAGTCTTGGATTCAAAGCATGTGCAATAGAGAAACCTAGATCCAAGCATTAGGGTTTGTATGAGCACATAGGATGTCTTATGACCAAAACCCATCAAATTTTGCTTTAAGTAATGTTTTATTAAAAGAAATTTTTGGTCTTTAATTTTGGGACGTTACATCACCATTTTCATTATCCATTGAAGTTTGGGAGTTTGATTCATCAGACAAATTTGCTTGACCAGCACGCCAAATCATTGCTGATTCAATAGCTATAAGCAAATAGGTTAGATCAATGAGGGTCACGTCATGATCCATCATATAATACTCTCTAATGAACTCACTATATGATTAAGGAAGTGACTGAAGAACCCAGTCAACAGCCAACTCACCAGAAATCTCGACACCCAACATCCTTAACTTATCAATGTGTGACTTCATCTCTAAGACGTGTGCACACACAGGTTTCCTATCTCCGTGTTTACTTGCCAAAAGGGCTTGAGTGATCTTGAACTTTTCAGGCCTTTAAACTTGTGGGTTAGGGAGAATAATTGGAGGAGGTGGGGGAAGTGAAGCATGATTTCTTGTTCCTCGATCCTATCGTGGAACATCATCTTCATTTGGAAAGCTTGTTTGATGGAATTTTGGAAGACCATGATTGTCATAACTAGACATCTACAAAACAGGAGAAAATTCAAGTTAAGTTGATTAGAATCTTTGATGTAACACCCAAATGAAACATCGAGGCTAGGATCCAACATAATACTCTATAACCTAGAAGAGGGATGTCGTAATCTAGTTGAAAAATATTTGAAGGTAGGTAAATGGCGATTTACCAATTTCCACCATGAAAAACAAAAAGAAATTTAAGTTTTAAATGCATTAAAAACTCCTAGATCTTTTGAGATTCATTGAACTTTTCAATGGCATGTTTAAATCTTGATATGCCCCTCGCTTTGTGACTGGGATGTCGAGGATCACAAAACAGGGTATGAATAACCATGCAAATGTACATGATGCCCTCAATGTTACAGTCGCCTATTCGATGTGCCGGTTAACTACACACGCTCCACCGAACTATGACAAACATCGAGACACCCTTTGCCACCTTTGCTTTGAACTCAATTAGTGTGTTGGTTAACCACACACGCTCCACTAACGTTTTAGAAAGGGTACAAAGTGTAATTTCATGGAATTGCATCAATTCACTTTTGCCTAAAGTAACTAAGATTGAGAATTTTGTAAGCAATTAGTTACTTTATTATTCATTATACTTTTAATGAGGAGAGGGTTTGTCCTATCCTAACCGTTCGGCTAACGACCCTCCACCAATCAAGGAAGCGGTGGGTGAGAGTAGACACCCATTAAACGGCCATTTTATAGGTCATAACATTATACCTCCCTGATAGATTGGCTTCGTGAATGAGGCATACTAACGGTAAGACTAGTAGTTTAAGTTATACGTATATGATATCAGACTATTAATGTTATATATAGTATAAGGTGTATTTTACACTTTTAAAATACTATGTGGTTTAAACTATTAATTATACCTTTAATTTAATTAGTCTTAAACCTTTTAATTTATGGCTTATTAATTCTTTCTTTTAATTAAACTTGTAATTAAATCAATAAACCACAAGGGTGTAAATTTGAACCTTTTTCAAAAACTAGGGTTTTAGAATTTAAAATTTCAAAATTAAACCTTTTAATCAAACAATTTAAATTCCAAAACTTGAGGACAAGTTTTGAAACTTTTCAAAACTTTAGGTTCAACTATTCAAATTTCAAAAACACTAGGGTTTTAATCATATTTAAAATTTTCGAAAATTAAAACCTATTAATTTTAAAATCTTAAATATTAAAACATTGATTTAATATTTATCCAACATAAAACAATTAATTTGATTTATTAAATCTTGTAGGATTATCTATTTAAATTAAACAATTAATATAACCTAATCCTTTTATCCCCTAAATTTTGAAAATTTGGGATGGGATAATCCAAAAATCTTTAATTACCATATTTAAACAATTAAGAGATAATTACAAGATATGACATTATTCAAATCCCTAAAATTTAGGATCTTATCTTGGGGAAGGAGGCAATTTCGAAATCCTAGGGTTGGATAACCCTAGAATTCGAAATCTTGGAGGCTAAGGAAAGGATTTGGGAAACCCTAACCAAATTTTGAAATTTAGGGTTTATGAACCCTAATTTCGAAAATCATGCTTTTAGGGTTTATTGGATATAAACCCTAATATGTCAAATTCATACTTTTGCATAGAAAACTAATTGAAAACAAAAACCAGTCTCTGATACCACTGTTAGGTTTTATACAAACAATCATATGTGTGCATGCAACCCTAGAGTTGGATCTATGTTTTCACTATTAGTTATACAACTTTATGAACACAAAAAGAAACATGGCATGCTACTACTATTTTCGAAATCCACATAGAAGAATAGAATACATAACTTTTGTTGTTATATAGTAATAACAACTAGTTCCTTGAATCTCCTTAGCTTTGAAAGCAAGTACCGCAAGTGTAGTACCTCTAATGGCTCACAAACACCAAGAGCAAGAGGATGACTTAGTAGAAGAGGAGAGGCACTCAAAAACATCTAGAAACCCTAAGGAAACTCTTGGCCACATTTTTGGTGCTCTAGGGGTCCTTAAATAGTGAGGCTATTAGGGTTATCAAACAAGGAAACCCTAATTTGACTACTTAGGCCCTAAGAAGTCCATGGATTCCCTCCTTAGAGGCCTTGGACAATTTCTAATGGGTTTCCCCATAAAATTCGTCCACCCCTCTAATATGGATTCCATTAGACCAATATTCAACTATCACACAATTGACAATTCTAGTCCCCTTTATTTAATTAATGTCTTTTAGCCACAAAATTAATTCTTGACTATTATTAATTAAACAATATGATTTCTCTTTAAATATATTATTCATATAATATATTAATAAATCATAATTAATCCTCTTTCTCCATAAATCACCCTATCAAGTTACTTTGGTGAAGGCAACCTAAAAGGACCATGCACAATCGGGTCAAGTACATACCAAAATAGTTCTGGACTTAGACACTAATCCAACATGTACAACCAACTCATAGTCAACAACTCATATCTCTAGGTTTAAAGATAATAAGACATTATCGTCTCATGATCACTCGTGATAAAATCAATGAAGTGAGTCAAATGAGCATGGCTTGAATCCAATACTCATAACTTATGAGCACTTAGTATGGTTATTGCTATGATTGGTAGATTGTGTACTTGTTGTTGGTGTGATACTTGTATGTGTTTGTTTATGTATGTGAGTGTGGGGCGGGCCCGTATCTCATTATTATACGAGTGTGGGCGGGGCCCGTGTCTCAGGATTAGTTGAGTATGGGTGGGGCCCATATCTCCTAGTCAACGGAGTATGGGCGGGGCCCGTATCTCCTAGTCAGTGGAGTGTGGGTGGGGCCCGTATTTTTGGGATGATTGTAGTGCACACACCATTTGTTATAGTCTGGGATGTTTTTACTCTGATATATTTGACAGATGTTTGTAATATTTCGAGATACAGAACTTATGGTTTTTATATGATGTTTGATATTATAGTTTTCTTAATGATTTAAAATGAAAATTTTGGACTGTATTTTTGGGATGTTACACTCAGACTCACATCAAAACCACCAATTTCAGCATACTCAGAATACATTTTGATGGCCAACTTAATGATTTGAAAAACAAACCTTTAAATTGAATAAGTTGAACAGGTACATCTGGCTTATAGATATGTTCTCCAATTGAATCACCATAATATCGCGCATCATCTATTGAACTCGAAGATTCACCACCTAAAAAGTTATAAATCTAAATCTATCTAATAATACATGAATAAAACAATCACATATGAATAAAACAATCATATAGAAATACATGAAATTTATATGAATAAAAAAACAATGTTTATTAATGGATTAATAAAACATACATATATGAATACATAAAATTCATGAGGATTCAAAATATATAAAATAAACATAACTTATTCATATATGAATAAAACGAAAATAATAATAAATTCGAAATTACAATTATCACACGTTTATTCATAAATGAATAAGACACCAATTTATTCATATTAACATATTCATATGTCAATAAATGATAATCAACAAATTAAAAACAACAAAATAATTCAATAACTGATACCTTCAAAAAATGAGTTATCAACATCTTCTTCTTCAATATTACACATGAAAGAATACAAATCACCATCAATAACACTAGAATTTGACATAATAAACCAAATGATATGTATAAATAAACAAAAACAATCTTAAAATCGAATATATCTCACAAAAAAGTCGTAAATATGAAAACCTGGTTAATTTCGAATATATCTCACCTCAACGTACAAAATATCTTAAAGAAACTTAAATCAGCTCGATCAGATGATGCAATTGAGCAATCTCTCTCAGTTCATAGCATAAAAACTACAACGATATATCCGATTGAAAACTAAATCAGCTCCGATTTGAAATAAAGATTTCAAACTGCATAACAAAAATCTGATGAAACAACTCTAATACATATTCGAAACTTCAGCAAAAACGAAAATAATGCGCGTAATTTTTAACAAATTATATAAAGCAATAGTCTTGATAATGAACTCCAATATATCCGATTCAAACGATATACATACCTGATCAAATCGGAAACGGAATACGAAGAAGAAAGCTAATACAGATGCGAAACTTCACGATTAATGGAAAAATACGTATAATTGCTAACGAGTTATATTAAAAAAAAGAATCTTGATAATGAATTCCTCATATGCAATTCAAACGAGCTAAGGATATCATCAAATCGGAAACTGATAACAGCGAACAGGTAAGCTCAATATAAAAATGTGGCTAATTTACAAATATACCATTAATGAAAAATGGCAGGCGCATTTTTTTAAGGTGTACATGTTAGATAAATGATTGGTTGAGAATGATTTCCTCATTCTCAACTTTTTTTATTTTCTCAATTAAACTTATATATATATATATATATATATATATATATATATATATATATATATATATATATATATATCTACCCTAATAAAAGAAAATAAATCGCCACATCACCTTATTCACAATGCCACATGGCATTTTTTCTATTTTTCAAATTACCTTTAATTCCACTTGTCAAATTCTAATTTTTTTGTCTTTTAAATTAAAATCTGTTAAAAGAATACAATATATGAAATCGCTTAATCTAAAGAAAGTAAATACCTCCTTAAAATCTCACGTAATTTTTGCAGGGAAGGTATTAAACTCAAATAAACCTTCTTAATTATCGTAATCAAATTTCGGTCAATCACTTTAAAGATAACTCTAATTTGAATAAACTTTACAAACATTGCTTCACTCTCGTAACTTTTGCAAGGAATGTATCAAACATTGATATCCTTTCCAAAAATTATTTTTATAAGTTACGTACTATGTATAACTCACTTCTAATTCATCTGTTATCACTGTCTCTTGAAATATTGAGTTATAGCATCGTGTTCCAAAGTTTTGCATCATCACAGTGGAAAATCGTATTCTCAATCACAATCACAATCACAGAGTTCAATCCTTTCGGTAAGTTTATAAAAAACTACTTTCAAATTGTTTGTTTATCTTTTGTTTCTTCTTGTGTTTTTTTTAATGTGTGTGTTGTTTTTTAACATCAATTTTTACTTCTTGATTTGTATGCGGGTGTGTGCCTGTTTAACTGTTTATGTTCCTAAATTAATGCAAGATAAACATATTATTCTGACTTTTGACTTTTCATTCCATGTATCAAAATGTGGTAGATGGTCTGTAACTATCTAAGTATATGTTATGGAGCAACATTCAAACTGTAAAAAACTAAGATGAAAAAATATTTTTCATGTAGACTTTTGTTGACCTGAGAGAGTTAGAATGAACAAAATTGTCTTTTCAAGCCCCTGTTTTCCATCCTAAGTCCTTGCTTTCAAGATTGAGATTCAAACTTGAAACCGTTTACAGCAATATAATTAAAAAAAAATTAACTGTTATGCATATTTTTTTTCAATTGTGCTGTTTTATGTATTTTCCTATTTATTTGAAAGTGGTTATTCTTCTTTTGTGTGATGGAATGGAAACAGGAAAAGGAATGGAATGGTCTGTTATAACTATTATTGTGGGTTTTTTAGTTTTAATGTAGATTAATTAATATGAAAAATACAAACACTTTTTTCTATACCCAACTATTTATGATTTCTGTATGACCAAGGGGCAAAAACGTCATTTTTACAGTTTTCTTGGTTGTTTACACATTTCTTACATATTGACCTAAATGTGTATTTGCATAGATTCTTCATAACTTCATTGGTTTCATTACGCATAGCAGGTATAAAAGTGAATACCTCCTTAAAGTGGTTATATTTTTTTGGTGTGATGGAATGGAAACAGGAAAAGGAATGGAATGGTCTATTGTCACTATTATTGTGGCTTTTTTTAATGTTGATTGACTAAAGTGAAAAATACAAATATTTTTTTCCGTCACCAAGCAAGGGGCAAAAATGTCATTTTTACAAATATGTTGGCTATTTAACACATTTCATCCATATTTACCTAAATGTGTCTTCTCATACGTCAATCTACTTCCAATTCAAAAAAAACATATAAATAATCTTCATAACTTCAATGATTTCATTAAGGAAATTTACAATTTCCATATTTTGTATTTTGGGCATTGCTGCATATATTTGTAAATTAAAAAATTTTAGTCGTTATGATTTCTCTCTACCTTATTTCATAGTTTTACACATTTGGTACACAATTGACCTAAATGTGTTATGTCGTTTATGCAATTAAAATTGTGTTTTATTATGTTCATTACCACATTCTTGCACAGATTAATGGAAAATAGGAAGATTAGCATGATAAGTGAGTTGGCTCTTTCACAAGACAACTATACCATTAAGTACGTGTCATTCGTCTGTGGAAACAAACTTCATGGAATCAACAAATTCGTATGATTGGCATGATATTGATGGATGAAATGGTATGCTATAACTTACGTATGTTAACTTACGATTATATGTATTATATGTATGTGTATTATAACTTACATATTGTATATATCATTACATTTTTTGTATGCTTATTACTTAATATTTGATTTTTTATCTTAAAGGGCTCAAAAATTGAATGTAATGTGGACAAACCATTTGCATCGCTTCAAGGAAAATCTTTTAAAGAATATGGTGATTTCTACATTCATAAACCTACATTAGGGTTAAATGAAGTTGCTATAAAGTTTGTTGATGGTCCACACAAACTCTATTTCCAGTATACCACGAAGGTAACTAAATGCACAGATTTTTGCGGGCCACACAATTCTTTTGATTTTGCAGACTTCCAACAACTTAATGATAATGCAATCAACCCGAAAATTTCATTTGGTCAGTGCATTTCCTTTCAACCCATTCCTAATGGATTAAAATATTTAAATTTCATTTTTACACCAAAAAAAACATACTTACATTATTCCTTTTGTATAATATAGATGTTATAGGAAACGTTTTCTGGTGTTTTCCATTGGAACCTGCAAAGGACAAAAAGGACAAACAGGAAAAGAAAATTACCTTCAAAATGGAAGATTTAGAGTGGGTTTCATTTTTTATACCTATAATTATTCTTCTTACGATATCTTTTTTTTTTTACTAATTTTCATCATTTTTTACAGAGGACGCGAAGTTTTTGTTACTCTATGGGGAAGGTATGCTGACGAAATTAATGCATATGTCTCTAAGCATACTGGTTATTTTGTTTTGCTTATTCAATGTGCTAAGTTGAAGCTTGTCCGAGGTACTTCCTTATTAAATTATTAATTTGTAATATTTATATTAATAACAAATCTATGATATGAATTTGTATACATGCGAAAAATTATTAAATTTCGTTTTCAGATCGTTCTTATATCAATAACACCTACATGGCCACAAAACTTTATATTGAAGATGACATTGAGGAGATAACCACATTCAAAAAAAGGTTATGTGAAATTTCTACATGATTCTCATTACGTTTTAATGTTTTAATAATATAGAGTTATACTATCTAACATTAATTAACTTGATTAGTTTACAAGAAAAAAAAAGCTCTTTCACTTCTTTAGTTTCATGTAACTCGGGATCATCCATCATGTATTCACTACATGATGACTTTATTCAAAAAAACTCTTTTCACCAAATATCCGCTATTCACGAATTGGACAAGGTAGATGAATTATCGTATTTTTTATTTACTTAATTCAATACTTTAATCTTTACTACACCTAAATACACCTACTATCATAGGGAGGTTGTGCAGTAATTCTTGGCACAATAAAGATGTTTGAAGATAAACGGAATTGGTATTATAATGCTTGCAAAAATTGCAAGTCAAAGGTTGAAATAGTTAAGGTTCCAGATGAGACAGTGAGTGACTTAGACCATTTACAAGAGAAAGAGATTATGGTGTGTACGAATTAAAAGTGCAAGGACAAAGTTGTTACTGCTCAACCAAGGTGTGTAATAAATATTAACTTAGTATATTATTCTTCATTATTATTATATTTAATTTACACTTTTTAATTTTTTATGTGTTTTTTTAGTTTTATGATCAAAGTCCGAGTTCAAGGTTTAGTTGGTGTTGTCAGTCTTACGATCTTTGATCGTGAAGTCAGAAATATTCTGAAATTATCTGCTGCTGATTTATTATCAAAATATGAAAGGGTATATCTTTCTTATACGCAATACCATTTTGCTAAAGACAACTTAACTTTCACACATTAATTTAATAGTTATTATCTATTAATATTTTTTTGTAGTTCGGCAATACAAGTGAGTTTCCTATTGAGTTGAATTCCATGATCGACAAAAAATTGGCTTTCAAGATTGTTGTCAAAACATATAATTCTTCAAGATTTGGTCGTTCTTACAACATTTCCAAAATAACGGATAATGTTGATATTATTTCTGCTTTGGAGAAGATTGAGAAAAGAGTAGGATAGAACAGGTAAAAATACACCAACTTAATAAATTTAAAACAAACATACTTTGGAAATACTATTTTCTAGATTTCTTAACCCAACATACTATTTTATTTTATCCATAATTTTATAGGACATGGATACTAAATCTGTTAATATAATTGGCTCAGAATTTGCATCTCAAGAAACAGTTGGTTGTAAGGTAAACTACAATACAACATCATTTACTCTTATACATGTTATCCTTTATATTACTAAATCAATATTATTTCTTTGTTAATTTAAGGATGCTACTTCCCACACTGCTGATAATACTCATATGTCGAATATTCCCTCTGGCATCTCAAGAAACAGTTGGTTGTAAGGTAAACTACAATACAACATCATTTACTCTTATACATGTTATCCTTTATATTACTAAATCAATATTATTATTTTTTTAATTTAAGGATGCTACTTCCCACACTGCTGATAATACTCCTATGTTGAATATTCCCTCTGGCATTTGTACAAGTCCATCATCAAGAACAACCAACAACCTCAATTCACCACCTACAAGTGTCAAACGTAAACTTGAAGATGTTTACGATCTTGATGATGACGTTTATGAATCAGCAACCAAACCTAATGCACCCCGTATTGGAGATGAAAAAGTTGGTGGAACAACAAAATTGTTGATTCCTAAAGTTGAAAAGTGATCGTGTTTATGAAGACAAAAACTTCAATCTTTCTTTGCTACTCTATGCTATTTTCTGAACCTTTTTTTTTAATGTTTCCTTACTTTTACTGTGATTTTGTTTGAGATTTTAATATTTAGTGTTTGGTACACTATGGATATTCATTCGTGTTGGGTTTTACTTTTTCTTTTATTATATGCAATTTGGATTTGATTCTTTATGCAATAACTATATTGCACTTTATATTTGGACATTACATTCATATTTTATTTGTATAAATATTCTTCATCACTCCATTGCTTTCAATACACGTAGCAGGTAAGAAAGTGAATACCTCCTTAAAATCTTGATAACTTCACTACTGTTATATGTGTTTTCCTATTTATTTAAAAGTGGTTATATTTTTTTGGTGTGATGGAATGGAAACAGGAAACGGAATGGAATGGTCTATTATCACTATTATTTTGGCTTTTTTTTAATGTTGATTGATTAAAGTGAAAAATACAAATACTTTTTTATGTCCCCAACTCTTTATGATTTCTGTATGAGCAAGGGGCAAAAACGTCATTTTTACAAACCTATTGGCTATTTAACACAAAATTGTTGATTCCTAAAGGTGAAAACTGATCATATTTATCAAGACAAAAACTTCAATCTTTGTTTGCTAATCTATGCTATTTTCTGAGCCATTTTTTTAAATATTTCCTTACTTTTACTGTGATTTTGTTTGGGATTTTAATATTTTGTGTTCGGTGCACTATGAATATTCATTAGTGTTAGGTTTTACTTTTTCTTTTATTATAAGCAATTTGAATTTGATTCTTTATGCAATAATTATATTTCACTTTATATTTGGACATTACATTCATATTTTCTTCATAATCGTCTTTTATATTTCAGTCAATCAAGGTATTTTTATGTGTAGTCTCTTTCACATCCTGCAACAAAATTTAACCGGTCATCCGAATACAAAGTTTTTTTTAACTCTTATTATTGGAATGTAGTCTCTTTCACATCAAGGTATTGCACTTTACTTTTTCTTTTATTATAAGCAATTTGGATTTGATTCTTTACGTTTTTTTTAAAGAATTTTTAATATTTTTTTATGGGATCCTTATTTACGTTTGTTTTTAAATTGATTTTAGAATGTAAGAAAATAGTGCCTAATATGCAGGAATTACTATTAGAATGACATAGAGCATTTATAATCAGGAACAAATTTGGTCAATCTCTTTCAAAATCACGCTAACTTAGGAAAGGTTTCAAAGATATGTTCATTGACAGCTAATATTTTGGAATACTGTATAATTTCAAACTAAACTTTGATATCCTTTCCAAAAATCATTTTTATAAGTTACATACTATGAATAACTCAATTCAAATTCATCTGTTATCACTGTTTCTTGAAATATTGAGTTTATAGCCTCGTGTTCCAAAGTTTTGCATCATCATAGTGGAAAATCGTCCTTTCAATCAGAATCACAGAGTTCAATCCTTCCGGTAAGTTTATAAAAAAAAATCTACTTTCAACTTGCTTGTTTATCTTTTGTTTCTTCTTGTGTTTTTTTTAATGTGTGTGTCTTGTTTTTTAACATCAGTTTCTGCTTCTCAATGTGTTAAATAGGAACGATGCAAGATAAAAATATGATTGTGACTTTTGACTTTTCATTCCATATATCAAAATGTGGTAGATGGTGTGTAACTTTATAAGTATAAGTTTTGGAGCAACATTTAAACTGTAAGAAACTAAGATGAAGAAGTATTTTTCATGTTGAGTATTGTTGAACTGAAGAGTCAGAATGAACTAAATTGTCTTTTTAGGCCCCTGTTTTCCATCATAAGTCCCTGCTTTCAACATTGGGATTCAAACTTGAAAATGTTTACAGCAGTATAATTTAAAAAAAAAAAATTAATTGTTATGCATGATTTTTTTCAACTGTGCTGTTTTATGTGTTTTCCTATTTATTTGAAAGTGGTTATATTTGTTTGGTGTGATCGAATGGAAACATGAAAATGAATGGAATGGTCTGTTATAACTATATTGTGGGTTTTTTGGTTTTAACGTAGATTAATTAAAGTGAAAAATACAAATATTTTTTTCCAAGGAGAGATCTATTTACATTTGAAGTTTATATAAAATGGAATTTTCATTTTTTTTTAATGTAGATTAATTAAAGTGAAAAATACAAATACTTTTTTCTGTCCCCAACTATTTATGATTTCTATATGATCAAGGGGTAAAAACGTCATTTTTACAAATCAGTTCGCTATTTTACACATTTGGTGAAAAGTTTACCTAAATGTCTATTTGCATAGCAGGTAAGAAGACAAAACAATCTTAAATAGTTGGGGAATGACCTTGTATCCATTTTACTCATAAGTTTCTAACATCATTTTCACCTCCTCCTTTTTTTGGTTGTTAATCTTTTACTACATTATTAAGGAAATTTACAATTTACAGTTTGTGTATTTATAGGCATTGCTGCAGAACCGAATTTGGTTTTCCGTTTTTCTGTAAAAAAAAATGAAAATTCCATTTTATATAAACTTCAAATGTAAATAGATCTCTCCTCGGAAACAATGATTACAATTCTTTCCCCTACAATATGGTAAGCCTGTTGACCTTTGCATGTTTTCATTACAATTGTCGGATCTGTTAATGAACATGGTTTGTAGTAATCTTTATGATCCATCGTTATGCTTCTGAAAATTATAATGATTTATATTGACTCCATATTTGCAATAGAATAAAGTCCATTAAGAATATGCAAATTATAACTTGTTTGTAATAAGAAAAATTAAACATAATAATGTTTGCATAAGAGTATTTTTTTCATTTTCAATGAACCTTTCTGTATCTTTGTCTTATTAATCTCTTAATCTCTTGTGTTGGATCGTATATTAAACTAGGTCAAAAATCGACATTCTGGGAAGACATTTGAGAGCCTCATCTAAAAAACGGGTTTTCCTTCTCTTTTCATAGTAGATTATTTATAAAATCATTCTTTTATTTGTTATATCAATATGAATATAAATCTTTTTGATGTGAGTATTAATATATATGGTTATTTATAAGTTACGTATCTTTTAGAAATAATTTTTCTTTATAAAATTCTTATTTTAGTTGTCATGTTAATATACACTTATTTGTTGGAAGTATTGATTTTTATTAATGTAAAATATACAATACTTAAATATTATCACTTTTTAACTACTACATATTAATTGTATTAATGTCTCAATTTCATACAATATTTTTCATCTCACACTATCCTCTGAATCTTAAATATTATTATGTTTTACCTACACTCTTTGCTACATTGCAATTAATTAAACATTATTATTTTATAAATCCCTTATATATCATTTCTAATTATATCATTAAAATTATTTTTTATATTTTTCTTATTATATGTTAACTTACAATTATTTGTATCTGCATTATAACTTACATATTTTATATTCTTTTACAGTGCTTTCTAATATAACTACCAAAATCAAGCAAGTTTGTCAATATTGTCGGTAACAATGAAAATGTCAGCCCAACTTTGTCATATGGATATCAGCAAACACGGGTTCAATCTATTTCGAATATTTATATCGGCAGTCCATTGTCAAACAAGGCTAAAGATAAACGAAAAGAAAGGAGATTTTATTTGGATACAAGAAGGTCCAATCACATGTCCACCGTACCAATAGGTATATGATATATATCATCCTACCTAATTAATTTTATCCATATAAACTTATTCTTAATCTTGTAAAAAGATTCTATGCTATTATACCTGTTTCTTTATTGTTCCCTACTTAATACATATTTATATCAACTTATCGTTTATTGATAGGTAATATTGGTCGTGATTAAGAACGTTTTCAATTTGTTTCTAATTTTACTACAAGAACTCCGTTGTCCAACATTTCAAATGGTACAAATACATTTATATTCAACTTAATGTTTGTTACTATATATGGTACACATAAAATAAGGGTGTAAACTTTTTTTTTAATTTTATCTATTTACTTTATAAATTTAATTCTAATTGTCATACTTTTATTGTTAATAAATGCACAATATTCTATATTGTCTGGTGACATGAGAGCTACGAATTCATCTTCAGTCACTCGATCTTCTTCCAGCAATTTATCATGCAGAAAACTAAATAAAAAAAGAAAGATTCCAAATATATCTCAGATACCCATTTTGAACCTAACATCAGATGAAGATTTACGTGATCAACAGATCCATCAACAATTAATATCAGGTATTACGAAAGGAAAATAATAATTTTTTTATAATCCCCTTGTATATTTAAATTATTACTCATTGCAACATTAAATTATGGAGAAAGTCTTACAACCGTTTTTATTGAACAGATTACTTGTACCATGGTGACCAGACTTTTGTGTGTACGATGTGTCATGCACAATTATGGACATATGAAGCTCTTAAAGGCAATACTTCTGGAAAGAAAACTTCTTATTCCATGTGTTGTGGTAGTGGAAAAGTTGAGCTTCCTGAATTAAAAGAAGCTCCAACAAATTACCAAAATCTCTTTCGTAATTTTGATCCAAAAGGAAAAAATTTCATGAAGAATATTCGTCGATTCAATTCGATGTTTTCCTTTACTTCAATGGGTGGAAAAGTTGATTCTTCCATTAATAGAGGCAATGATCCATACGTTTTCAGACTTAGCGGTCAAAATTATCATTGCATGGGAAGTCTTCAACCTACAGATGGATCCAAACCAAAGTTTTCGCAACTATACATATATGATACTGAAAATGAAATAACAAATAGACAACATGCTTTCAGGTATAACTTTATTAATTTTTTTTATAAACCATTGCTTTTATAAGTTTGATATAATTATTACTTGCTAAATTTTACATATAACCGTTGTTGTTAATAGTACACAGAACGAAGGGTGCACATCAACTTCTGATTCTCTTGATATTGAAATCATTAGCTTTTTGAAGGTCATGTTGGATTCAACCAATAAGCTGGTTAAGTGTTATAGAATGGCTAGAGACTGTTTTGATGAAAATCCTCATATAGATCTAAAGTTACGTCTTATAGGAAGAAGGCAACAAGATGGAAGGACATATAACTTACCTACTGCTTCTGAGGTTGCTGGTTTAATTGTTGGTGACATTGGTGATGGAATTGATAATAGAGATATCATCGTAACAACTAAATCAGGAAGTCTACAACGTATAAACGAATTACATCCGGCTTACCTTGGTCTTCAGTACCCACTACTCTTTCCATATGGAGATGATGGATATAGAGTTGACATACCTCACAGAGATGTTGATCATTCAACTAATACCAAACGTCGTTTCTGTACAATGAGAGAATTCTTTGCTTATAGAATTCAAGACAGAGATAATGTTTTTTCATTAATTCTTAATTCAAGAAGGCTTTTTCAACAGTTTCTGGTTGATGCTTATACGATGATTGAAACTTAGAGACTATATTACATACGCAACCAGCAAAAATTTCTTAGATGCAAATCTTATGAAACTTTAAAAAGCATACAAAGTCATGGTAATATTGATATTTCCAACGTTGGAAAACGTGTTATCTTGCCTTCTTCTTTTACGGGTGGTGCACGCTACATGATGCAAAACTATTTAGATGCCATGTCGCTTTGTAAGTGGTTTGGATACCCAGATTTTTTCATAACCGTAACATGCAATCCAAAGTGGCCTGAAATTAAAAGGTTTCTTGCTAACACCACACTTAATCCCGAAGATAGGCCTGATATCCTGTCTAGATTATTCAAAATTAAGTTGGATTCTTTGATTAAAGACTTAAAGAAGAAGAGGTTATTGGGTTCGGTCCAAGCAGGTACCATATATTACAATAATAGTGTTATCAAAATGTGTTTTTCATGTTTTTTTTATGTTTTTTATTATCTTAAAATATTATATTTATTTAAATCTACAGTTGTTTATACGGTGGAGTTTCAAAAGCGTGGTCTGCCTCATGCACATATATGTTTATTCATGCACTCTGATAACAAACTCCCTACTGTTGAACATATTGATCGAGTTATTTCGGCTGAAATTCCAAACAAAGACGATGATCCAGAATTGTACTCACTTGTCAGTGAGTTCATGATGCATGGTCCATGTGGTTCTGATAATCCTAAATGCCCATGCATGAGTGAAAACAAGTGTTCAAAAAACTTCCCGAAGCCATTCTTGGAGAATACTTCCATTGATTCAAATGGTTATCCTATATATAGGAGACGTAATGATGGATCTTTTATAGAAAAGTCGGGTATTAAGTTAGACAACAGAAGTGTTGTTCCATATCACAAAACCCTTTTAAAACGATATCAGGCTCACATTAATGTTGATTGGTGCAATCAAGCGGTTTCCATCAAATATTTGTTTAAATATATTAACAAGGGTCCTGATCGGGCTACTGTTGAAGTTGCACAAAACAACAACGGAGGTGATAATGATGATGCTCCAGTTGATGAAATAAAGAATTTCTATGATTGTAGGTATTTGTCTGCATGTGAAGCTTCGTGGCGTATATATGGATTTGATGTTCATTATGATGGGTTTTAGCCATAAGAACATCCTATGTGCTCATGCAAACCCTAATGCTTGGATCTAGGTTTCTCTATTGTACATGCAATTCATCCAAGACTTTAAACCCTAGTTCTAGCATACAATTAATCATATTAACATGTGAAAGGGTTTTAGATCTTACCTTGATTGTTATGTAGCAATAACAATCTCAAATCCTCCTTGTAATGACTTTAGAAAGCTTAGAGTCACAAGTGTCACTCCTCTAATGGCTTACAAACACCAAGAGCAAGAGGATGAAGAATAAGGAGAGAGGAGGCTGCCCAAAACCGTCCAAAACCCTAAGGAGTTCTTTTCCACACATTTTTGATGCTCTAGGGATCTTTAAATAGTGAGGCTATTAGGGTTATCTAACAAGGAAACCCTAATTTGGATGCTTAGGCCCTAAGCAACCCATAGACTCCTTCCTTAAAGGCCTAGGACGATTTCTAATGGATTTTCCCATAGAATTCGTCCACCCCTCTAATATTTAGTCCATTAGCTCAATATTCAACTATCATACAATTGACAGTTCTAGTCCCTTAAGTTTAATTAATGTCTTTTAGCCACAAAATTAATTCCTAATTAATTATTGACTAATATTAATTAAACAATATTATTTCTCCTTTAATATATTATTCTCATAATATATTAATAAATCATAATTAATCCTTTCTCTCCATAATTCATCCTATCAAGTTGCTTTGGTGAAGGCAACCCAAAAGGACCATGCACCATCGGGTCAAGTACACACCAAAATAGTTATGGACTTAGACACTAATCCAACAGTCTCCCACTTGGATAAGTCTAATAACTATTCTGCGTATGACTTCAGATCCTGATCTGCAATCGTAGCGTTCCACAACCGATGTCAACTCTGATCTTATCAGATACGCGTGTCCTTTAGATAAGGGATCATATATTCCTCCATTCTAGATATCATATAGATATGAGACATGAACTTAATCATTCCCTCTATACTATTTCCCGACTTCCGATTTATGACGACTGACAACAGACTACAATTGATCACATCAAATTAGTCCCGGCTCGGCCAAGCGCTTAGGTGTCATCACTAAATCATCAAGGGGTCCAAAGATATCGCTTTTATCCTACTTTGGATAAAAGGAACGGATAAACTTTGACTCAATTCTCGCTTGCACTCACTTACCGAATCACACACAACAATATGTTTTATAACACCAAGTTACTGGTGCGTTTACATATTATCAGTGTGTAACCGACTCGCAAGATACAACTCACACATCTCGGTTTCAAGAATATAAGATGTTATCGTCTCACCAATCACTCGTGATAAAATCCATGAAGTGATCCAAGTGAGTGTGGGTTTAATCCAATGCTCAAATCATATTCATAAGCACTCATGAACGTTGCAGCAAACATTTGCTTATGTCTAATACACTTTAGACAATCCACACACCAATTCACGACAGTCTTCATTCATACCTACATCCAACATATGAACGACTGTGGCCCATTCGAATAATTTGATTGTTCTGAACCAATTAAATTCTTCAGGAAGTCAAAACATGCAAAGTGAAACACAAGAATAATACTAATCCCATATGGCCTCAAACCTTTGAGTATAAATAAAACACTTTTTATTTATCACCATATCGATTACTCATTATTTGTTGTTTCGGTTAATCAACTTCTTACTTGAATTATTATTACAACACTTGTCCCATGCTCTTAGCATGCACACAATGTTTACCTATGGTTCTTACTTTGTGAAATAGATCAAATGAATACATTTCCAATCATATTCATTTCATAACTCCCAATCCTTTTCACAAGTGAAAGAATATCAAATTCTTGCCACTTATAGAATATGTTAGATTCTAACATTTTATGCAATGATCCTTTCGTAACGTCATAGCACAAAAATCACAATGACTATTGCCAATGAAATTACAAAGTCCTCTATTTGAGATTGTTACAATACAATTCTATAGACGTGATGTCTCTCACTCAAAGTACATTCCTTTGAACATCCTTTTGCATAAAAATTTCTAATCTAGATAAAGATTCTCAATATCCAACTCCTAATATGGAACCATTTCTATATGACAACTCATTCTTAATATAACCTTTTCTATTCATAATAATGTCGATATGGTCCATCCAATACTATACTTCCAACTACTCACAAGCGACCAATCCTCAGCGAGCTTTGGATCGTCCTTTGATAGTTGTTTAATTATTTTAGTCAAAACCGATTCTTGTCCTTTTCCCCTCTAAATGCGCTAGACATTTGGAAAATTTTAGAATGGTCAAATATTATAGCACTTGCAATCGATCATTTACCCGAAGCGTATGAGACACGATGCATAATGTCTTACATAAAGATCTGATACTTTATCAATCTTCAGCCATAATATTTTATGTGTCACATTCTCACAATCCGATTTATGAAGAGGGATGCCATAATCATAATCGAAATTTGAGAACGCACTAGGTATCCTTGACTAAATTTATTAACATTCCACAACCTAAGCCTTTAGATTTGAAATGAAGCATAATATTCTCTCCCTTAATTATAGCAAAACAACTTTTCAACCCTTGCGACTTTACAAAGTATAACTCTTGTTTTCTTTAATTAATATTGCTAACTTGCAATACTTTCCATAATAATCATACAAGCACAACATTTATGCTCCCACTATCATGATGATTATTATCATATCAGCATAACACTTATTCTCCCACTAGCTTTGACATGTATTCAGAAACCAGCTTAACTTCCATAAAAAAAATACCTATTGAATTTCTTAAGTTCATATTTCTAATACCTAATGCTTTGATAATCTTTTATCTAAGCTTCTAAAACTTATACACCTTTGCCTTAGATAGCTCATATGTGTGTCTAAACAATTCAGACTAATTGCCAAATCTCACTATTCGAATCATGGAAAGGGATACCGTAACCATAATCGAATTCGAGAATCCAATTTTCACAATTACTATGTCACACCCCGAAACCGAAGGCGGAAACGTTCCGGGGCAGAGGACGTCATGAATATCGCAACCAATGTACATAGTAAGCAAAGTAAACAACCATTACATTACATATTAAAATTTACATTTGTTCAAAAGTAAAGTTGTATAGTGTTATACATATGTATATATAAACAAAAGCAAGACGTGTCTTCGATGCACTCCGTCTTCGGCAAAAGGATCATCGGGTACCTGTCTAATGCGAACCTGAGAATACAAGCAGTTTGAAAATCAGCATAAAGCTAGTGAGTTCATAAGCGGTTTTGTTTTTTGAAAATGTACGAGTTTCCTTTTAGTTTCTGAAAATGTTACGACCCAAGAAAATCCCATATTTTCTTAAAAGTAATGTTTGGTTAACTGATATATTGTACGGTTCTGATTATGTTCAATTGTTATTCTAGGAAAATCCTATATTTACCTAAAGTGTTTATGAAGTGTTATCGAACCAGAAAGTAACGTACAAGTATCTACCATACTTAAAGTGTGTGTGTGCGAAGTTTCCTGAAAGTTTGGTTACCTTTAAGTGTACATTAGTTTTAAGACGTATATAAAACTAATAAATAAGTATAAAGTTTTCATAATCTTCATTGCGAGTTCCATAACCATACTACAGACTAGATTTGACTCGAGATGGGGCCAATATCTTCTATGACTTTTGTCACCCTTGAACCTTTCGGTTCGGCTGTAGCTAGCAGCCAGGTGCGGGATAGTCAGTCCCGTATAGATCTATACACTCAAGTCACGCTCTCCTCTTTCCGGATATTCTGGTTACGGAGATAGTCCTCCACTTTCGTGTCTAAGGGAAGTGTTGCAAAGGACGTGTCTCCAATCTTAAGATTCATGAATTTAAAACTGAAAATATCAATACGGAAATCCTGTTCTAGTGGTTCTTTAATCTCGTGTCTAGGGGGAGTACTAACTAGGACCTGACTAAGTTCCAATGATACATGTCCCTCACACTCGTGTCTAGGGGGTGTTTTATTAAGGACAATACAAAAGTTCTATTTATCATCCTTCACTCGCGTATCTCTGTGGAGTGTTACCGAGGACAAAACAATATATTAAGTTTCCTGTTCAAAGTTTAAAGGTTATGTTTTTAACTATTATAATGTGGAAAACCATTTGTGAAAATATAAAATACGACAATTTATAACGTTTTTCACAAATTATATGATAATGTGATCTGCAAGTTCTAACGGTTATCTGCTATGACTTGTCAGTGTTAAAAACATATATAATATGAAACACAGCACATATAAAATAAGTTTTGATTACAAGTATTACTTGTACTTTGCTTGTATTCCCCCCTGAAAACAGTGAAAACATTGAAAAAGGGTAGGGGTATGAACTCACCAGACTAGAAAACGCGACGATTTGAATGCTAAGCGTTGGTTCGGGGCTTGATTACACGCGAGCTTCCTATGTAATACGAAATAATATCCAAAGGTATCTAATTAGACTTTAAAACACTAATTAGATATGATAATACACTCCAATGAGCGAAAACACTTCAAATCAAGTGTTTGGAGTGACCCAGATGACATCTACGGACGTGTATGGCTTGGATAACGAATTTGGACTTCAAGAGTAAACTCCTTAGGGAGTTTACAGCCCTAAGACCATAACCATATGAGTTCATGGCCGTGAACTCATGAATGTGAGGTTTTATGGTGCCAAATGGTAAGATAACACTTGAGAAATGTTGGGATGAATTTATCTAAGGCTTAGGAATGAATTAAATCACCAATAACACCATCAAAGGGAGTTTACGGCCCTAAACATGGAGTTTACGGCCGTAAGCTCCTATACCCCTCTTATATTGATGATTTGGTGGCTTTAGATCAATCACATGTGATTCAAACTAATTTTACAAGCCTTAGAATGAAGTTTGGGCATCATTTGACTTGTCTTAATGAGTTTACGGCCCTGGAACCAATCCTTGGGGGGTTATGGCCATAAACTCTCAAATGAAGGGTTTTTATTATGTTTAAGGTCCCCAAATTGATTTTGGTTGGTTCTAGGATTTATTCCAAGGCTAATGGTGTGTTTAAATGGCTTTTAAACACTTGGTTTTGAGTTTACTCTCCATGAATGATGAGTTTACGGCCCAAGCTTGTTCTTGGGCAGTAAACTCATGTTTACTCCTCAAAAACCATGTTTAAGGTGTTCTAAGTCCGAATTGGTAAGCCAGTAAGTCATATCTAAGTCCCAAAGTTGGTTTGGAAGGGTTTAAAGGCTCAAAAACCCCTTATATTTGTGTTTACGGCCCAAGCATGTTCCAGGGCCATAAACACATGAAATGGTCCTTTTCCAAAGATTAATCATGAAATTGAAGGCTAATGGTGCTATACTATGAGTTAGGGAAGTTACCTTGATGGATTTGAGCCTTAAATTGATGTTTTTGGACCTAGTTCTTTGGTTTGAGGAGAGAGGTTAGAGAGAGAGAGTAGTGAGAGAGAGAGAGAGAGAGAAAAAGCTTCAAATGGAAGCTTAAACCTCTTTAAATAGGTTCTAAGTTTTGGACACGGAGAAATTCTACCCGATACCAGCGTTAAACGGGGCTTTTGGTCGCACCCGATTAAGATGCCATAACCCGATATGGTCGAAACTAAACATTTTCTAAGTAATAGTTTGGGATGTTTTGATGAGTTTCTAACGTGTTTGGATGTCAATTAAGTCATAATAAAAGTCTCCAAAATAATGACTTAATTTATAACTTAAACGGAAACAATTCGAAAAAGACGAATTTTATGGACGGAAGCGGGTTGCGGCGGTGGGGCAAACTTCGGGTTGTCACATACTATCTTCTTAAAATCTCTCTTAGTGAAAGCATTTCCTCACAGTCATTTTCATGAAGGAGGGAATCTTATGACACTTAGATTTGAATGGTGTATGTGTTCCTATCCATGTGAATTTGTTAAAACCAAAGTTTGCGACAAATCCAAACTCATATGGATCGAACTTTCTCAATCTTAATTTCTTGCCTTATGGTAACACGAGTGCCCACCATGTCTTCCAAGTAGTTAAGCAGCTCACCCTTTCTTATGAATGTAATTTTCATTGATCAAGGTCCTTGCCTTTTATGCATTCAAATGAGAACTCATAGAACTCACATGCATAAGTAACTCAACGGGAACGACACAGAAACAAGATAGTGTCAACACGATAGGTTGTAAACCTCAAGTCGTGTGCTAGTGATGTTCGATAAGGTTTATTCTTGATTTATTCTTGAAACCTTTCAAGACCATTAAGACTCCCACTGACTCCTTGACATATAAGATTCTCTTGTCAATAAACATTTCTTGACAAACAAATATTCAAGAGTTAGTGTAGCTTTTATCAAGACAAAACACTTCATAAAATTTGTCCTAGTTGGTCTTTGTCTTATCCAAGACATCACAACTTTCCACATTTGATGATTGTTATAAACCTTCTTAAGACTTTTCACTCAATGTCACAATCTTAACTCTAAGACTTGTTTTGGAACGAAGTATGATTGACTTCTTGATTTAACCATTTCTTCAATTCTTGATTCCTCTTCTCAGTATACAATTGTACTAAGACTCACTTAGAGGATCAATTGAGATATGGTTCTTAATCATTAAGACCTATCATAAAACATAATAAAAGGTACTCTCCCTTCTTCTTAGAATAGAGAAACTTTTATCTTTCTGCCTTCTTGATTCTTCTTATTCGTTCTGCTATTGATTTAAACTCTTTCAATCAATTCAGAATTACACTTAATCTTATAAGTATAATCATATTTACTAAAATTTTAGTAAATCATGACGAATATCTTTGTTACTCTTGTGGTGTACTTGATCAACACACAACTTTGTGTACTCGATCTCTTAGTCCTTCACTTGACACTTTGTCAACGAACTAGTCTAATTTCCAAATATGAAATTTCTCATTCATCGTGCAACCAAGTTGCATGATTCCAAGAAACTCTCCCTATTTGGTAAACTCTCGAAATTTCCACAAATAACATTAAGAATCAAAACCATTATTGCTAATAATAGAAACTTTCAAACATCAATTTTTCATACATGTCATTGTAAGGATAAATAAATAATATAAAAACAAAATTTATTTTATTGCGGAAAAAATTGTCCTTACAATGCAACTCATCGAAAAACTATGTTAATACATATTTCTTAGCAATCTTATTCTAATTCTAAGTAGTAGCTCAAGAATCTAATCTTCAAGTAATGCGATCAAAATCCATTTCTTCACGATTAGATTCGGCTCACTTCTTCCCTTAAGCTTCCTCTCTTTTCTTCGATCCTTCAAAACATCAATTGTAATCTTATCACATTATGTATTAAGAATCTAGAATAGGAACTTAAAAAATTTAGTTAATGGATTTTACCTAAAGCAGAGCCAGACGTTTTGACTCTCCCATCTCTTAGATCTCTTAGGTAAATAGGGCAGCTTCGTCTCCAATGCCCCTTCTCTTGGCAATAAAAGCAAATTGACTCTTTTGGAATAGCACATGGAACTACTTCAGACTTTGCCTTTGTCTTATGATCAAACCTTTTGATCATGGCATGCCTTTCGCTACCATTGCCTATATCCATAGTGGTCTGGAAGGCAGATTCACCAATCAACTTTTCTTTTCCATTGCGCCAAACCATTGCTAATTCAGCAGCAATAAGCATATAGGTGAGATCTATGAGGGTCACGTCGTGGTTCATCATATAGTACTCTCTTACGAACTCACTATACGAGTTAGGAAGTGACTGAAGAACCCAGTCAACAGCCAGCTCCTCACAGACAACGGATCCCAACATTCTTAACCTATCAATGTGTGACTTCATCTCTAGGACGTGTGCACACACCGACTTTCCTTCTTCATGTTTACTTGCCAAAAGGGCTTGAGTGAGCTTGAACTTTTCAAGCCTTCGAACTTGTGGGTTAAGGAGAATAATTGGAGGAGGTGGAGGAAGTAAAGCATGATCTCTTGTTCCTCGATCGAATCGTGGAGTATCATCTTCATGTGGAAAGCTTGTTCCACGAGATTTGGGAAGACTATAGTTGTCGTACTTTGACATCTACAAAACGGGAGAAAACAAATTCAAGTTATTTGATTGATTGAGTCCTTAATAAATCACCCAAATGAGATATTAAGGCTAGGACCCAACACAATACGCTACAACCTAGAGAAGGGATGTCGTACTCTAGTTGCAGAATATTCGAAGGTAAGTGAATGACGATTTACTAATTTTCCACCATGAAAAACGAAAAACATATTAAGTTTTAAATGCTTTGAAAACTCCTAGATCCTTTGAGATTCATTGAACTTTTCAATGGCATGTTTAAATCTCGATATGCCCCTCGATTTGTGACTTAGATGCCGAGGATCACAAAACAGGGTGTGAATAATCATGCAAATTTACATGGTGCCCCCACATGTTACAGTCACCTATTTGATGTGCCGGTTAACCACACACGCTCCACCGAACTATGACAAACATTGAGTCACCCTTTGCTACCTTTGCTTAGACCCATTTAGTGTGCCGGTTAACCACACACGCTCCACTAACGTCTTCGCAAGGGTACAAAGTGTAATTTCTTGGAATTGCATCAATTCACTTTTGCCTAGAGTAACTAAGATTGGGAATTTGTAAAAACATTTAGTTACTTTTGTACTTCGTTATACTTATAATGGAAGGTTTCTGTCCTATCCTACTCGTTCGGCTAATGACCCTCCACTAGTCAAGAGTGCGGTGGGTAAGAGTGGATACTCATTCAATCGCCATTTTATAGGCAATTTCCTTAAACACCCCTTATAGACCAGCCTCATGAATGAGGCCTACTAACGGTAAGACTGACTGTTTACTCATACATATATATAATATTAGACTTTTAATGTTATATATAGTATAGGGTGTATTTTACACTTTTAAAATATTAGGTGTTCAAATTTAACAATTATACTTTTAATTCAATCAAATTGTGAACCAAAACTTTATGGATTTATTAAATCTCTTTTAATTATACACTTTAATTAATTAATAAAACCATAAGGGTGAGAATTGAACTTTTCAAAACAATACTAGGGTTATAGAATTTAACATTTCTAAAGTAAACTTGTAATCAACTTTTAAATTCCAAAACTTGAGGGCAAGTTTGAAACTTTTCAAAACACAAAGGATCAAATAGCAAATAATTTAAATTAAACAATTAATTTAATGATTATCTAAATTTAACCTAAAATCAATTTCTTGCAAGATAAGTTACCCAATTAATACAAATAATCAAACTTTAGTCATATAAGGAAGTTATTATCTAATCAATTGGTAATTATCTTTTGTTTAATCAAGGATATACTCAAAAATATGTTTAAAATCGGATTTTAATGACTTAAAACAGATAAGGCAAGTATCTAAGAGTAAAACAGCAAGAAATCCTGAAACTGCCTCCTTCTAACGCTCGAACTCGCCGACTTCCTCTATGGACTCGCCGAGTTGGAGCTACTCATCGAGTCCACATTGGAACTCGCCGAGTTCATCAGACAAGGGGCCAAAAATCGATATTACAACTTGAACAAACAAACAAGGCATCAATACAATAGAAACCAATCAAGGCTCTGATACCACTGATGGGTTTTAGCCATAAGAACATCCTATGTGCTCATGCAAACCCTAATGCTTGGATCTAGGTTTCTCTATTGTACATGCAATTCATCCAAGACTTTAAACCCTAGTTCTAGCATACAATTAATCATATTAACATGTGAAAGGGTTTTAGATCTTACCTTGATTGTTATGTAGCAATAACAATCTCAAATCCTCCTTGTAATGACTTTAGAAAGCTTAGAGTCATAAGTGTCACACCTCTAATGGCTTACAAACACCAAGAGCAAGAGGATGAAGAATTTCTTTTCCACACGTTTTTGGTGCTCTAGGGATCTTTAAATAGTGAGGCTATTAGGGTTATCTAACAAGGAAACCCTAATTTGGATGCTTAGGCCCTAAGCAACCCATAGACTCCTTCCTTAAAGGCCTAGGACGATTTCTAATGGATTTTCCCATAGAATTCGTCCACCCCTCTAATATGAAGTCCATTAGCTCAATATTCAACTATCATACAATTGACAGTTCTATTCCCTTAAGTTTAATTAATGTCTTTTAGCCACAAAATTAATTCCTAATTAATTATTGACTAATATTAATTAAAAAATATTATTTCTCCTTTAATATATTATTCTCATAGTATATTAATAAATCATAATTAATCTTTTCTCTCCATAATTCATCCTATCAAGTTGCTTTGGTGAAGGCAACCCAAAAGGACCATGCACCATCGGGTCAAGTACACACCAAAATAGTTATGGACTTAGACACTAATCCAACACATTACAGATATCTGTCAGTTGTAAGGCTTCCGTTCCATCTTCCTGGAAAACAAAATGTTGTATACGGAGGAGATGATGATATTGAAGATGTCCTCAACAAACAATATGTTTCTTCTTCGATGTTCCTATCTTGGATAAGTTGTAATGAACATAATGAGGATGCACGAAAACTTTCTTATGTTGAGTTTCCAACAAAATTTTCATGGAAACAAGAAGATCGTTGTTGGGAGCCAAGAAAAAAAGGGTTTTCTATTAGGAGGATTCACACAGTTTCACCTAATCTCGGTGAAGCATATTTTTTGAGAATTCTTTTAAATAAAGTCAAAGGTCCGAAATCGTTTGCAGATATTCGTACGGTTAATGGATAAATATGTCCTACTTTTAGAGATGCATGTTATGCTCTTGGACTTTTAGAATATGATAGAGAATATGTTGATGCCATCGAGGAAGCAAGTCATTCAGGATCTGGTTATTATTTACGGTTTCTATTTGTAACTATGCTAAAGTCTAATAGTTTGTCTAAACTGTGTTATGTTTGGGAAAATACTTGGCAATACTTATCCGATGGAATTCTCTACAATCAACGAATAAGATTAAAGTCTCCAGGGATTATTATTTTTGTCATTCCTTACATTTTATACATTAGTTATATATTTTTTAAATGCTAAATATATTATTATTTGAAATTTTGATGTTTTTTTTATAAATATTAAAAGTTCTACATATTATTTTCATTACGTGATAACTGTCTATATTTATCTTTTAATAATTAACTCTGCAATTGTATAGCTTTATCCCTTAATGACGATCAACTTAAAAACTTGACGCTATATGAGATTGAAAAAATTCAACTCCAAAACAGTTCAAGCCTTAAAGATTTTGTTGGGATGCCTTACCCTGATCATGATTTGGTATCTTCTTCAAACAACCGTTTGATTACTGAGGAGTTAGATTTTGATATGAACAGTCTACAAAAAGAATCTCATCAACTACTTGATTCATTAACAATTGAACAACGATCAATTTTTGATGAAATCATGACAGCTGTTAAACAGAAAAAAAGGAGGTGTGTTTTTTGTTTATGGCTATGGAGGTACCAAACTTTTCTTTGGAAGACTTTATCTGCATCTATAAGATCAAAAGGTAATATCGTTCTAAATGTTGCTTCAAGTGGTATTGTTTCATTGTTACTAACCGGAGGTAGAACAACATACTCACGCTTTATAATTCCTCTAAATCTTACTAAGGATTCCTTTTGTTCTTTTGCATCGGATAGTGATGTAGCCGAATTGTTAAAAAAAACATCATTGATTATATGGGACAAGGCACCTATGATTCATAAGCATGCATTTGAAGCATTGGATCGTTCTTTGAAAGATATATTGAGTTGTGATTTTCGTGGAAACTCAAAATTGCCATTTGGAGGAAAAACAATTGTCTTTGGAGGCGATTTTAGACAAATTCTACCGGTTGTTCCTAATGGAAGCATGCAAGACATTGTGAATGCTTCTTTAAGTTCCTCTTATATTTGGTCAAGTTGCAAAGTCTTAACATTAACAAAAAACATGAGGTTAAGTGTTCTCGCATCTGATATTCAAGAAACGGCGACTTTTGCAAAATGGATTTTGGATATAGGAGAAGGAAAAGTTGGTGGTTTGAATGATGGTAAGGCAATTATTGATATTCCTACTGATCTTCTCATTGTTGATTCAGTTGATCCCATTGGTTCATTAATTGGATTTGTCTATCCTTCTATTGTTGAAAATACAAAGAATTCGATTTATTTTCAAGAAAGAGCAATCCTTGCATCGAAGAATGAAGTTGTTCAAGAGATTAACGAGCGTTTGTTAAAATTATTTCCAGGAGATCCACAGGAGTATTTAAGTTCAGATAGTCTTTCTTATGTTGATTTTGTTCATGATGAAGTTGATGAAACTTTATATTCTCCTGATGTTCTAAATGGTCTTAGACATTTAGGTATGCCAATTCATAAGTTGGTTTTAAAAGTCGTTGTTCCGGTTATGTTACTAAGGAATATTGATCAGAAATGCGAATTGTGCAATGGCACGAGATTACAGGTTATTGCATTGGGTAAACGTGTTATAGAAGCCGAAATAATATCTGGAAGTAATATCGGAAACCGTACGTTTATTCCAAGAATGTTTTTGACGCCTTCGGATAAAAGGATTCCTTTCATATTTCAAAGACGACAATTTCCACTGGCCGTATGTTTTGCAATGACAATAAATAAAAGTCAAGGACAGTCACTATCAAGGGTGGGGTTGTTTTTGAGACAACCAGTATTCACTCATGGTCAGTTGTATGTTGCATTGTCGAGAGTTAAAAGTAAAGCTAGATTAAAGATATTAATTTTAGATAAAGATGGTAAACTTACGAACACGACATCCAATGTTGTATTCAAGGAAGTCTTTGGAAATTTGTAATTCATAAACATAAGTGTCAATATTTTAATAGTTGTTTTTATTATCATACATTAACTTACTTATTCATCATTTTGTTTTTTTTTAATGTAGCAAGTTTTAATTAATTCATGTTTAATCTTTACACCATTATTGTCGTCATCATTTTACAAATATATACCATTTTAATTTTTAATAAAACCTGTATAATGCATGGGTCTCACACCTAGTATGTATATATATATATATATATATATATATATATATATATATATATATATATATATATATATATATATATATATATATATATATATATATATAGGTTCGGGTTCATTTGAGACCATTCTAATTTTGTGAGACCATGAGACCAAATCTAAAAATAATTTTAAAATGCAAAATAAATAGAAAAATCCAAAAATTCTTTTTTTAAATATTATTTTCGGAACTTGAATTAACTAAAAAATAAATAAATAAAATCCGTTTTTTTTTTAAATACGTGAAATATTCTAATAGAATATTACACTGACATATTTCAAAAAATAATTTTAAAATGCAGAATAAATGGAAAAATCTAAAAAGTCTTTTTTTAAATATTATTTTCGGAACTTGAACTAACTAAAATAAATAAATAAATAAAAATAAAAATAAATTCCATTTTTTTTGAAAAATACATGAAATATTCTAATAGAATATTACACTGACATATTCTAAAAAATAATTTTAAAATGCAGAATAAATGAAAAAATCTAAAAATTATTTTTTTAAATATTATTTTCGGAACTTGAATTAACTAAAAATTAAAAATAAATAAAAAAAAATTCCATTTTTTTTGAAAAATACGTGAAATATTCTAATAGAATATTACACTGTACATATTTTAAAAAATAATTTTAAAATGCAAAATAAATAGAAAAATCCAAAAATTCTTTTTTTAAATATTATTTTCGGAACTTGAATTAACTAAAAAAAATAAAAATAAATAAAAAAATGCGTCTCACGGTCTCACAAAATATAGGTGGTCTCAAATGAACCTAACCCTATATATATATATATATATATATATATATATATATATATATATATATATATATATATATATATATATATAGAGAGAGAGAGAGAGAGAGAGAGAGAGAGAGAGAGTTAGGTTCAAATGTTTTCACTATCTATTGTGTGCATGTATAACTGATTCTGGACCAATCATTTTAGTTATTTTAAGAAAGTAATTAATGCATATTAAATGTTGAAGATGTAATTAATATTCATTATATCTTCAATATGTATTATGCATTAATTACTTTCTTAAAATAACTAAAATGATTGGTGCAGAATCAGTTATAGATGCACACAATAGATAGTGAAAACAAAATAACCTAACCCTATATATATATATATATATATATATATATATATATATATATATATATGTGTGTGTGTGTGTGTATATATATATATATAGGGTAAAGTGAATATACCTAACAACCTTACATAAGTTTACGTACCTAACCACGTCATACTACGTAATTTTGTATCATATTTGCATTGTAATCACCCAAAGTTCTTAAAATTCAACCTCATAACTTGATTGTTTCCAAAATCTTTGGACTTTCACCATTATCTTCCTTCAAATGACGTTTTTCTATCGGAGACTTCCTGGTGGGCTTCATATACTACCGTTACAAATCAAATGGTGTAGGAGGAATATAATGGTGAATATCTGAAAATCTTGGAAGTAAATCAAGTTAATGGTTGAAGTTAAGAACCTTAGACGATTGCAATGGAAATATAATACAAAACAATGTAGTATTATGTGGTTAGGTACCTAAGCTTATATAAGGTTGTTAGGTATATTCACTTTACCCATATATATATATATATATATATATATATATATATATATATATATATATATATATATAGGGTTAGGTTATTTTGTTTTCACTATCTATTGTGTGTATGTATGACTGATTCTGAACCAATCATTTTAGTTATTTTAAGAAAGTAATTAATGCATATTACATGTTGAAGATATAATAGGTATTAATTACATCTTCAGCATTTAATATGCATTAATTACTTTCTTAAAATAACTAAAATGATTGGTCCAGAATCAGTCATACATGCACACAATAGATAGTGAAAACATTTGAACCTATCTATATATATATATATATATATATATATATATATATATATATATATATATATATATATATATATATATATATATATATATGTTTCTACATGTGTGTTTTTGAAATGCAAGCCGACCTATATACGGTTCTCATCTATTAGAGGTCACTGATGTTGGTAATTGATGAATTTAAGGAGTTTGCCTTTTCAAAAAAAACATTCCTACTAATGAAATAATTAATGAATAAATCATAACTGATTTCCTATGCGTATTAAAGGAGTTGATTGGTTATGGCTTAGCTCGGTTCGAGCTCGTTTAATAAACGAGCTTCATATTTAGGCTCGGCTCAGGCTCGTTTAATTCGATCTCGAGTCAAGTTTTTAACGAGTCGATCCCGAGTAGCTCGGCTCACTTACACTCTTGTAAAAATTAGACAAGAAAGTATTCAAGTCTACACAACTCCGTTGGTTTTGTACAAGGGTCAAATGGCAATAATGTCTAAACATAAATGACCAAAACTGAAAATTGCAAATAAGAGCTGTAAGGACTCGTTAGCGCATACTCGTAGCGAAAGGCTGTATCTGCAATTTTGCAATGGGGGTTTCAGTCGATTTGCTTCGTAGTTTCTGAAACCAAACCCCAACAACATGCATATTCGCTAACAAGATTCATCATTCCCCAACAAGTTGAGTTCATGCATCTTCTAAGTTCTGAGGTAAGAATCTTGATTTTGCTTGGGTTAGGGATTTAAACATTGGGGATTTGTTTTGGGTTTCTGTTATTCTGCATACTACTCATAAACATGTAGCGAATTCTGAGTAAAAGAATAACCCACATCGTAAGACGTATTTGAATTAAAACTCCCACGAAACACTCATTCAAGCTGAAAAAGGTGGCCGGTGAGATTCAAGCTAAGAATACTCGATCGTGTGATATAATGACATTGGATGTTAAATGTCACAATATTTTAAAACGTTCTTATTGAGGGTGATTGTTTTAGCACTTTGAATGTTAAAAGATTATTTCGCCTAAATAAATATCAATCTATCATATTTGTTTTGTGTGGTCTAAAGTTTTAAATATCAATTCATTTTTTTTAACATTTTATAATCATTTTAAAATTTTATTTTTATCAAATGACTATTATACCACTCATTAATCTAAGTTTAAAATATCATCTATATCCATTTAAAACTTTCAAAATATCACATTTATTCAAATTATTATTTTACTCCATTTTAATAATTGAATTATTTCATCAACTTTTTTGCCTTGTTTGCATTGCTGTACGTGACCCTGCTTCAGAGTTTTCTACAATATTGTTTCTTTATGTTAACACACACACACACATATATATATAAATAATAAAATCATACAAAGGTGTATTAACCAACTGGTCTTCACCTCCTCTGCTAGGATTGTAAACATACACAAATGCAATTTAAATCCCAAACATTTTGAAGAAAAATATTTTAACAAATAGAAAACATAGGATAGGCGGTTATATTTGCCAACTACTTAGATAAAATAAAAGACTAGCCACAAGTTTGAAGAACAATAGAGTACAAATGTTAAAGGACAATACAAATCAAGATCTTTTTCCTAAAAATTTCTTAAATAAAGTTTGAAGAACAATAGAACCCCCCCCCCCCCCCCCCCCCCCCCCAATTCTATGGGGCCCACAACTACATTTAGCAAAAGAGAAGGTAGACTTAAATGAATGATGAAATATATAGACAAACAAGACAAATAGAGTGAATGATATTTCAACAAGTTTTGGATCAATTTCATTTCAATGGAATAATTGAGATAAGCATCCATTTTACATCAATATGTAGGGATTCATTTCAGTTTATTAAGATATGTGCAAACTATGATGATGATGAAGCTGGCATCTTGTAAACAGACTGAACTTTTGATTCCAACAAAGAAACATATTTATCAAGCATGGAGATTACTACTTCTAGATCAGTCACTTGCTGTTCTATAGCATCAATTTGCTGAACATACTCATCAAAATTCTCACTTTTCGCCTTCAATCGTTCAACAAAAACCCTCAATCCAGAGGCAACATCACCAAATCCTTCATATTCTTCTGCTACTTTCAGATTCATAGTTTCCAACAACTTGAGCACATTGTTTGTACCCTAGAGAAACACATTTCAGAAATCAACATCACAAGTTCTAAAAACATGAAGGAAAATGTAGAGGAAACCTGAAGATCGCCTTTAATCATAGTGGTAACATTCGTAAATAGATCGTTGAGAGCTTCAGTGAGTTCATCGTGTTCCTGTGTTACCATATTTTCAGCCATGGCGACAAAATTATGCACCTGAAGTGGAACAATCAATTGAATTATTAGACTAATAGACGATGAATCTATCGATAAGAAAAAGTGTAATAATTATCTGTTAATAATCAAATTTTGCAATGTTCCTACTCGATAGAACTTAGAAGAAGTAATCGCTGTATGAGTTTCAGTAATCCCTAATAAACGAATCGAATTATTAAACTAATGGCAGATGAATCATCTATTGATAACTCGAAGGAAAACGTAAATATTTACCAGTAGAACAAGACGTCGGAGCTGCAGATAATGGCGGAGACACTCGTCGGCGGTGGTGAGAAGACATAGATCCGACTACACAAGAGCGAGGGTCTAGATTAGAAGGCTTTTAGATTTAGGGTAAACTACAAATATAGTCCCTGGATTTATCTTCAACGTATAGTTTTGGTCCATTGGGATTACTGTTTGGCTTATTATTCCAAAATTGACCATGGTGTGTCATTTTGGTCTCAATCCTATTAACATTAACGGATATTAATCATATTATGTGGAGAATGCATGGGGTTCAATTGAATATCTATTAGTCCAATTTAATACTTATATCACAAACAATGATGGTTAGCGAAAAAAGCGTTTGCAGTACGAAATGGGTATTGCTTATAGTTAAAACCATAAACTGTATGTCCTAATATTATTTGAAAAAAATTATAAACTGCACCACACAGGTTTAAATTATGTGATAACTGATAAGGTGTGGTTTGTTTTAATTAAACTATCATTTATTCAAACTGCACCACACAGGTTTAAACAAAAGACTATTACATTAAAAATAATATATTTTGAAATTCAACCATAAAACAAGTATGTTTAATATTGTAACATACAAAACCAAAGATGTGAAGATGACTTACATTAGACTTTACTTTTCAAAGATTTTAAAGGGTGATATGTACCGAAAACCTTGTTTAGGTATTATGTTAATCATGTATGATGTCGTCTTAATCGCTTCAGCCAAATGTCAAATGACCTGGAACGTTTTTGTCACGAATCATGCTCTTATAAATCTCTTGACCATGGGTTTCTTTACCAGCTCAAATACATCCAATTGTACAAGTTCAAGAGAATAAAGGATACTACGCTTGATAGTTCAACTTTTTGAAGGGTTATTGAAGGGCCTTGCTAAACTGACAACATTCGCATATCATATATTTGTTCACATCAAGTTGGGGTAGGAAAAGGACTTGCTTTTTCTTCATCGTAAGCTCAATTTTTTTCATATGTCACATGTATGAGATGCATGTGTCACAAGTAAGCATGTTGGTTCTTCTATGTCTTCTCTACATACGTTGTTTGGGATGACATTACGTAAATTGACTTAGACCTTCGTATGTGCATTACCGGTGTGTATGGAGTTTCAAAGTGCTTGTAGATCTTTATATCATTGGGACCAAACAAGACATAGTGACCAACCGAAGGTAGTTATGCCACTGATATCAAATTTTTCTTCATTCCAATCGCATGGTAAACACCTTGAAGTGTCAACTCTCTCTAGTTATCTGTTGGTGAAAAAACTTACATCTCTAATGCAAGAAATTTTTAATTTTGAGTTATTTATAAGTATTATGCCTCTACTTCCTGCATATTCAGATCTTAGAGACTTTTCTTTTTTCCGGACATATGATTCGAATAGTCTTAATCAACAATCCATCATCTAAATGATTTCGATGACTTTTAGTTGTTTTCATAAATACCATATCTTCTTTGACTTGAGAAACTAATGCTTCAAATCCCATGGTTCTTCTTCTTGTGATGTCGCAGTGTTAGCTTCCTTTATTGGCGGTGATCTGCATTTGTTAGCCAAGTGACCTTTACATCCATAATTGTAGTATGTAAAATACCCACTCTTCATTAAGTAACACTCTTTGTGTTTTTTACTAGACATCCTTCCATTTCTCATAATCTTTGCATTTTGATCAGATTCATGTCTTTGTCATTGTTACATTTAGCAAAGTGATTTGATTTTGGCTTAAACCTTCATTTCCCTTTTCTATATAATGAGCCTCACCTTCAACCTTTATTCATATCCCATCCATTTTCTTAGTTAGTATTTCTTGGGAGGCTAAATTTTCAAACCCAACTAGGGAAGGTTAAAGTGGCTAGCCTTGAATTGCTGCAACAAAATATTTTTTAGCCAGTGTTTCTCAGAATGTGGTGTATGCATTCCAGACCTACTATGTGTTCCAGACTAACTTACTATAACCAATAATCTAAAAATCAAACCACTAAAAGTGTAAGAATAAAGAACTTATCCGTAAAACGACAAGTTCATCAATATCATGTTCCATATCTTCTTTGGTTCTTAACTCCGTAACATGTAGTAGTGGTCAGAATGTGTAAAAATGGGTTTGTAGTGTAGTTACTTTGCAGAATGTTTCAGAATAAAGACTGAAACCTGATTTTGTTAATTGGTATCCGGAACAACCACTTTGGAATGTCTTTGATGGGCAGGTTCGGGTATACAGTCCGAAATGGACTCCAGAATGGCCCATTCCGAAGACGATGATTAACAATGAACCATAACGTTGTGTGGACACAAACAGACTGATGTCCGTCTTGAGCATGCTCAAGTAACGGTTCATCTGATCTTGCTCATAAGCAGCAAACTCAGGACAAAACATGGCCCTCTTCATAAAGATCTTGGTGATCTTCAGCCAATTCTTCATGAATTGCCCATAGAAAAATTTAAATATGGTTGTCACACCCAAAAACCAGAATGGCGGAAACGTTCTGGGGTGAAGGACGTCATGTATACCATCACAACCAGTGTATAATAGCAATCATATCAACGCAACCATTACATTGAATACTTAAATAAGAATGTTTACATCAAATTGGAAATTTTCTGAAACTTGTTTGGATTTCGTCATACAGAATATATATATATATATATATATATATATATATATATATATATATATATATATATATATATATATATATATATATATAGAATATAAACATTAAACTCTTATTGCTCCAACTCCGCAAAAACCCAGCAGGTACCTGTCTACTGATTTCCTGAGAATACAAGCATTTTAAAAGTATCAACATAAAGCTAGTGAGTTCATAAGCAGTAGTTTGCAATGAAACTTGTTGATGAGCTAGCAGAAATGTTTGTATAGTTTTAAGAAAATCCGATATTTTCTTTAATGAAAATGTAGTGTTATCAGTTCTGTAGTAAACCATGAATATATGTATGTTTCCAAGAAAATTCGTTATTTTCTTTAGTGAAAATGTAGTGTTATCAGTTCTTTAGTAAACCATGAATATCTGTATGTTTCCAAGAAAATCCGATATTTTCTTTAGTGAAAATGTAGTGTTATCAGTTCTGTAGTAAACCATGAAAATCTGTATGTTTCCAAGAAAATCCGATATTTTCTTTAGTGAAAATGTAGCGTTATCGATTTCATATAAAACCATGAATGTTCGTTACTTAAAATTGTAGTGATATGCGCAAATACTACCTCCTGTGACTAGCTAAAGCTAATCATGAAGTACAAGTATTTTGTATGTGAAGCCATTACATAATTGGTTCTGTTTTAAAACCCTGGCTTTAGCCAGTATACGTAGTGTGTTTTAGTTCTATTTAGTATAAATAAAACCGTTGAAGAGTGTCAGATTGTAAACTAAATGTGATTTATACATAATGTGAGTCGTATAACCATACTTTATATGACTAGAGACCTTTCCAACATTCTTCAGGCGTTGAGTTAAATGACATTTGTCACCCTGGGCATGCCTGTCCAACTGTAGCTAGCAGTTCGGGTGTGGGATTGTCAGTCCCGAATAGATCTATTCACAAATATCACGCTCTCCCTCCAGGAGACTCTGGTTATACTATGATAGGATTTATCCCTGCACCCTAAGGGTACAGTAGTGAAGTAGCGCCTCACAATATCGTACAATCTAGTTTACATGTAGTGTAGTAGCATTCTACCGTAGTGAAAATCCGAATGTATACCGTTCGTAGAGATGCTTGCAGTTATGAAAAAAATGTGATAGAGTAGTGGTGCAAACTGTAAACTATTCCTGTTCTTAGTGCATACGTTTAGTAGTGAAAGTTGCCATACTTGTTATGTTTAGAAAAATCCCAAACTATACCGATTTTAGTTTGCATGAGTAATGTAGTGAATAGCGAATCCGGAAAACTATGAAATTTTAGTGAAAAACGACCCTTATGCTCAACACAGTACAAAAGGGTTAAAGTATGAGAATTTCATGAGTTTTGAAAACATTTATGTTTAGCTTGTATTCCCCCCTGAAAACATTAAATATATGGAAAAATGTACGGGTATGAACTCACCTTGGGTAAGTGGGTTGATTGAAGGATCGATACGAAGAGTCGGGTGTTCAAGTGAAGCCTTGAACACGATTTGATCCTAATTAACACGCAATGACACATAAAAGAGTCAAATGAAGGTATTTCACTACCAAATACCATTGGAAATCACTCTAGGGACTTGAAATTTCTTTCACCAATTGATAGGACCTTGTAGGATTGAGTATAGGGGGTGTATGGCCACTTGCAGTGTGTGTGCGGCCATGGGTGTGCGGCCCAATGGGTGTGCGGCCGTATACTCCTGAAATGGGGTGTCTTTGAAGTGTTCTCAAGGTCCATACTCACATCCACGAAGTGTTCAAGGTCTATACTCAATTGAAGTACAAGATAGGGGTCCTAGAGGTGGGTTTATGGCTCTAAAATGGGTGTATGGTCGCACACTTGGGTGTGCTGCCGCACAAGGGTGTGTGCTGCCTTACACAGGTGTGTGCGGTCGTACACCCCTCAACATGATGCCCAAAATGTCCATTCCAAGGTGCAACCAGGCTAGTGGCATGTCTACATCGATTTATGGAAGTTAAAATCTCACTTTGGAGGGTGTTTTAACGGTGTGCGGCCACCCCAAGAGGGTGTGCGGCCGCACTCACTTCGAAGCACGAAGAACATGACGTTTTTGCACACTTAGAGCTTGGATAGAGTGGTCTTTCGTGGATTGTAAGATAGAGGAAGAAGTACTCATGTTCTTGAAGCTTTGGAAGGTTCAAAGTTAGAGAAACTTGAGAGGAAATGATGTTGTGTGCTGCCAAGGTGTTAAAGGAATGAAAGGAAGGGGGCTACCCTTTATATAGGGGTAAAGGTATTGCCCAAAAGTGAGAGTGCTGCCAAGGGAGTGGGTGTGCGGCCGCACACCCGTGTGTACGGCCGTACACTCCTCCAAGAGGTGTGTATGGCCCAATTGTCTCACTACTCAACACTCTGACTCATTCCTAAACTCAACCTTGGTTATATACAAGCTTAGAACACTTAAATGACCCCTTGAATAGCACTAGAAATCGACGAGACAAGTTGAATATTGATTGAATTGATTAGTTGTACAAGATTGAAATTTCGGGTTGTCACATCATCCCCTCGTTATTGGGAATTTCATCCCAAAATTCAAGGATAAAGTACAATCATGAACTTGGAAATAGATGGGGGTACTTCTGCTTCATTGAATCCTCACGCTCCCAAGTGAATTCAGGACCCCGCTTGGCATGCCAGCAGACCTTCACTATCGAGATGCGACTCTGTTGTGTACGCTTGACTTCCCGATCAATGATTTCGACAGGTTCTTCCACGAAGTGTAGCCCCTCGTCTAATTCGATCTCGTCGAGAGGAATCACAAGTGTATCATCGAACAGACACTTCTTTATGTTCGAAACGTGGAAGACAGGATGTGTAACGCCCGTAGATCCGGGCTAGTCAATTTAGGGATAATAGGGGTCGAAAATGACTTTTCGGAAAAACATTATTTAGAATAAATAATCTTAACCAAGTTATAGTATATGTCACAAGGTTTCCATACATATAAAGAACGCCGAAATCCGAGTTATAACGAAGAAGTTATGGCCCGTCGAAGTTTTACGGCAAAAACGACACGACACCGGGAAGCGTAAAAAGTGAATTTACGATAGAAGACTTTTTAGCCTTAGTTATCTAAACCAAATTCGCATAAGATGTTAAAACGAGAAAATCCATAAAAAGAACGCCCAAATCTGACTTCGTATGAGGAAGTTATGATTTTTCAAAGTTTTGGCTTAGCAGTGTACAACCCGAAACTCGAAATTTAGTTCGAGCGGTTTTTGGCTTACGCGACCTAAATAATAGTTAAAGATCTTATTAATATGAACTCAACAGTAAAAAGATGGACGAAAACAGAGTTCGTATGAAGGAGTTACGAATTCTTCGCGGTCATTTAACAGTCTAAACGCCTCCTACTGTTAAATTTATGATCGGTCGAGAATTAGCTGACGGGGTCAAAATGAAAGTTGTAGATATTATTTTTACCTACGCATGGATATAAATAACTTCGAAAATGGAGATAGTATGAGATAGATATGCACGAAGCTTAGTCTCTGCTCTTCGAGCGCGATAATTTCGATACAGTTTTGTAAATCCGAGATAGAATGAGAATTAGCCAACGAGGTCTAAATGAAAGTTGTAGTACTCGTAAATACCAATGCATGGATATAAATATCGACAAAAATGGAGATCGTATGCGAAAGTTATGGACGAAGCTTAGTCTCTACTTTTCGAGCGCGGCGAATTCGATACAGTTTTTGTAAATATGAGATAGAAGGAGAATTAGCCGACGGGGTCTAAATGAAAGTTGTAGTACTCGTAAATACCAACGCGTGGATATAAATAACGTAGAAAACGGAGCTCGTACTCGGAAGATACGGACGAAGCTTAGAGACTACTTTACTATAAAACTCCTATAAATACAAGGGTGAACTCCTCATATTTTCTTCACACCATAAGCCTCTCTTTCTCTCTCTAACTTCTCTCTAGCCTCCCTAAACCCCTCCCAAGTCTAGGGAACCTCCCTAGCACGAGAAGAAAACCCCGGAGCGCTCGACGGCTCAGAGAAGAAAAGCTTTCGGCTCGGAAACGCTGCTCCAGCGAAGCCCCGTTTTTTCTATAAAACCTGTTGTAAGTGAGCTACGCCTACGCTATTTTTAATATAGCTTCTAATTAATTAGAGTAACATTATTAGGACCTTAAAATAATTATCTGGGCTATTATTATGAGTTATATTGAGTGTTATTTAACGCTTATATAATAATAATAATAGCTAGACTATTAATTAGTCGCGGTTAACGTCAGACTAAACCCTAGTCATATTGATACTAGGTTTTGTCGAGGAAATTTGTGTTAAGAGTAACAAAGTATTGTCCAAGAGCCGAGTCACCATCTTCTCAAGTGAGTGCATGGTCCCTTCATCTTACATACAGATATGAAGTATTTTAATATAAATTACGTGTTATGTGTGCATATTGTCTGAATACTTGTTGTCTATGCTGGTGAAAGATTTTTATACATGTTTTAAATGATGTAAACTGTATAAAGTATTTTATATCTACAAAATATGTTGGGTAAAACATGGTTAGATGAATGATGAGGGATAAAAGCTGAAATAGAGAAACATTAGTAGTACGGACCTAGTGCCCTATAGGTATACATTGGCAGCAGTGGACCTAGTACCCTATAGATGAGCACTGGCAGCTGCGCCACAACCCGTAGATGATTTAGATCTACGGTAAACATCCTAGCAGCTGCGCTCTAAGGATAGTATCGGCAGCTGCGCCTAATAGGGAGCCTTATGACCATGACAGTAGTGTTTAAAGGTCAATACCGGCAGAAGCGCCTCATAGAAAATGTCCCAATTCTAGCAGCTGTGCCTAAGTGACAATATTAGCAGTTGCGCTTGACCAATGTGTCATTGGCAACAATGGACTTCATGTTGTTTCCTTAGGATGATCCTTAGGAATGAATGACTGAGAAATAGTTGATTCTTAGGGTAGATCCTTAAGAATAAATAAGATAATGGGGATGGGTAATTGGGTTGATTGTTTGATTGTTTAAACATAATAATTATATTATTGTGGGTTGAAAACCATATGTACTCACCAGGTTTCCCAACCTGACCCACTCAGTATATTTATATCACAGGTTTTGATATGAAGTCACATTACACTGAGAGATTTAAAAGAGATGTAGATCACTAGTGTAAATGAATGTAAGTTCTGTTTATGCTTATGTTTCTGTATTGACGATGACATTCCAAATGTTTTAAAAGTGAATAAAAATATATTTCTTTAGAAATGCTTTGATAACCAATTATCATGTTTTCTGGGAGCAAATTCCGCAACCTTTTTTATTAAAAGAGATACTCTGATTTTTATAAAGCATAAACAAAATCGGTCTTTCCTGGCCCTAAAAATGGGGATGTCACAGGATGGATGTTGTTGAGCTCTGGAGGTAACTAGATTTTGTATGCTACGGGACCGATCCTAGCAAGGATCTCGAATGGTCCAACGTACCTTGGGTTTAGCTTTCCATGTTTTCCGAAACGTATCATGCCTTTCCAGGGCGAGACCTTCAGAAGGACGCGGTCAACGACCTAGAACTCCAAAGGTTTTTGTCTCTTATCAGCGTAGCTCTTTTGTCTATCCCGAGATGCTTTCAGTCGCTCTCTAATTTGTACAATCTTTTCGGTTGTCTCTCGGATGATTTCAGGACCCGTGAGAGTGCTGCCAGGGACTTGACCCTTGACTAACTGCATGTCACTTACTTCAGCCCAACACAGAGGGGATCTGCACTTGCGGCCGTAGAGGGCTTCAAACGGCGCAGCCTTGATGCTAGTATGGTAGCTGTTGTTGTAGGAAAACTCGACCAAAGGAATATGAGTGTCCCACAATGCGACGAAGTCGATGACACAGGCTCTCAACATATCTTCCAATGTCTAAATTGTTCTCTCACTATGTCCATCGGTCTGAGGATGATAAGCAGTGCTCATATCCAACTTAGTTCCAAATGCTTTTTGAAGCGATTGCCAGAACCTTGAGGTGAACCTGTTATCCCGGTCAGAGATAATGGACACAGGTACCCCATGAAGGTGAACTATTTCTTGCATGTAGATCCGTGTAAGTCTTTCCATCTTGAAGTTTTCTTTGATTGGCAGGAAGTGGGCGGATTTAGTCAACCGATCGACAATTACCTAGATGGCGTCGTGCCCACTCGGGGATCTAGGTAACTTGGTGATAAATTCCATTGTTATCATTTCCCACTTCCACTCAGGTATTTCTGACTGCTGAAGTAAACCTGAGGGCTTCTGATATTCCACCTTCACCTTTGTGACAACCCGAAGTTCTTTTCATCATTGTAACCCGTTCTGTCAATAAAATTCGTCGTTTTCGAATTGTTTCCGTTTACATTTTTAAATTAAGTCATTAATTTTGAGTCTTCTATTATGACTTAATGGTTGTCCAAACACGTTAGAAACACATGAAAACGCCCCAATTTAGTAATTGGAAAATTTCTAGTTTCGACCATGTCGGGTTACGACAACTTAATCGGGTGCGACCAAAAGCCTCGTTTAACGTCAGTATCGGGTAGAATTCCACCGTGTCTCAAACTCGAACCATATATAAAGTTTAAATGACTTCATTTTGAAGCTTTTCACCCTCTCTCACTACTCTCTCTCTCTCTCTACAAACTCAATCTTGAGTCCAAGATCATCCAATTCAAGCTCCAAATCGATAAGGTAACTATCCTAACTCATGGATTACATCTTTAGCCTTCAGATTCATGTTTAAATCATGAAATAGGACCATGTTCATGTGTTTACAGCCCTAGAACAGTCCTAGGCCGTAAACACACATAAAAGGGGTTTTGGAGCCCCAAAACCCTCCAAAATCACTTATGGAGCTTGGAAATGACTTAAGGGCTTATTTGAATGGACTAGGAACACCATAAACTCATCATTTAAGGGGTAAATATGAGTTTACGGCCCAATAACATGCTTGGACCGTAAACACCCTTTCATGGGCAGTAAACACCTTTTAAGGTGTTAAGATGCCCCTTAAACACCTCCTAAGCCTTGAATTAATGTCTAGAAGCAACCACAAATGAGTTAGGGCCTTAAACTTGATAAAAACCACTCCCTTAGGAGTTCACAGCCGTAAACCCCCCAAGGAAAGGTTCCTGGGCCGCAAAATCCTATATCATGGTCAAATGGTGCCCTAAATTCACCCCATGGCTTGTAAAATGAGTTTGAATCACATGTGATTAATCTAGGACCACCAAAACATAAAAGGAAAGGGTACATAGGATCTTATAGCCGTAAACTCCTAGTTTACAGCCGTAAACTCCATTAAATGGTCCCTTTGGTGGTTTAATTCCTTCCTATGCCCTAGATTTGATCCTAGCTAAATTCCCCAAGTGATGTATGACCTTTGAACACCTTAGAATACATCACCCATGAGTTTACGGACATAAACTCATGGGGACATGGTCTTAGGGCCGAAAACTCCCTTAGGAGTTTACTCTTGAAGAGCAAACTCCATATTTATGCCCTATACGTCCGTAGATGCCACCTGGGTCACTCCGAACACTTGATTTGAAGTGTTTTCGCGTCTTAGAGTGTATATTCATATCTACTTAGTGGTTCAAAGTCTAATTAGATACAATTGTGTATCATTTTATATTACATAGGAATATCGCGCGTTATCAAGCCCCAAACTGACACTTAGCATCCAAACTGACACGTCTCCCGTCTAGTGAGTTCATACCCCTACACCTTTTTCCACGTTTTTCAATGTTTTTAGGGGGAATACAAGCAAAAAGTACAAGAATATCTTGTACTTAAACTATTTATTACATTTAAAATGTTTGTTAATCACATGCTTTTAACACTAGAAACAGTATTAACCAACCGTTTAACCTGTACAGTTAGTTTTCAAACTGTTTGTGAAACTCTTTATAAACTGTCATGTTTTATATTTCACAAATAATTTGTTCCATGTCATCATTTTTAAAAGCATCAAATTAGTACATTTGATTTGTCCTCGGTAACACTCCACAGAGATACGCGAGTGGAGGATCACCGTTGTAACATGATTTTTCTGTATTATTACTAGTAAATTTGTTATTCCTAAAAATTGGAGACACGTCCTCGGAAACACTCCACAGAGATACGCAAGTGGAGGACCACCCCTGTAACTAGAATCTCTTAGTAGGAGAGCGTGACTTGAGTGTATAGATCTATACGGGGCTAACTACCCCGCACCTGGCTGCTAGCTACAGCCGGACCGAAAGGTCCAAGGGTGACGAAAGTCATAAAATGATTTGGACTACTTATTGCCATATCTAGTCTATCGTATGGTTATGGAACTCGCAATTTGGATAACAGAGATTTACTTGTTAGTAATAATGAATTTAGTAACTAGTTTACTTTATACTTATTAGTTTTATATACGTGTTAAAACTAATGCACTACACAAGGATAACCAGGTTTTCAGAATACATCTCTTACATTTCATTTCGGATTGGTAACCAACTTTTAGGAAAATAAGGGTTTTTCCTGGGATAACAACTATTCATAACCAGAATTGTGTAACAAACAGGATAACTAAACACTACTTTTAAGAAAATATGGGATTTTCTTGGATAACAACTCTTTCAGTAAACAAAAAGAAACTTGTTCATTTTCAGAAAACAAACCGCTTATGAACTCACCAGCTTTATGCTGATTTTCAAACTGCTTGTATTCTCAGGTCCACATTAGACAAGTACCCGCGATCTTTTTTTGTAGAAGACAGAGCCCGTAGAAGACACGTCTTTACTTTTGTTCATATATACATATGTCTAATACTTGTAATACTTTACTTTCAAACAAATGTAAATTTTCTTATGTAATGTAATGGTTGTTTACTTTGCTTACTATGTACATTGGTTGTGATGCTTAACATGACGTCGCCACCGCCCCGGAACGGTTCCGCCTTCGGTTTCGGGGTGTGACAACCTTGGCGCAAGTCAAGCACTTTCCCACAAAGGTTGCAATCTCCGTTTTCATGTTTGTCCACCAATAGAGCCGTTTGAGATCCAGATACATCTTATCTGAACCGGGGTGAGCAGAGTATTTCGTCTTGTGAGCCTCATTCATGACAACCTCTCTGTACCCACCAAACTTTGGGGTCCAGATCCGGTTCATGAAATAGTACACTCCGTCTCCCTTAAACTCTAAGTTCTTGTCCATTCCCCTCAAAGATTCATCTGTCTCTTTCTCAAGTTTCAAGGCTTCATGTTGAGCCTCCCTGATTTGTGCGGATAGATGGGAATGAACGGTCATTGTCAATTCCTTCACCTTTCGCCCGGAGTATTCCTTTCGACTGAGGGCATCTGCCACCACATTGGCCTTGCCGGGATGGTAGCGAATTTCACACTCATAGTCACAGAGTAACTCTACCCATCGTCGCTATCTCCTGTTTAAATATTTCTGATCAAGGATGTGCTACAAGCTCTTATGGTCGGTGAAGATAGTGCACTTGGTTCCATAGAGATAGTGTCTCCAGATTTTCAATGCAAAGACAACTGCTCCCAGCTCTAGATCGTGAGTTGTGTAATTGACCTCGTGTGTCTTCAACTGCCTCGAGGCATAGGCAATGACCTTTCCTCGCTGCATGAGCACACAGCCTAGGCCCTGATTGGTTGCATCACAATAGACCACGAAGTCTTCCGTCCCTTTGGGCAGGGACAAGATAGGTGCGCTACACAGGGCCTGCTTCAATGATTGAAATGCATTGTCTTGCTTGACTCCCCAACTAAAGGTTACACCTTTCTGTGTCAGGGTAGTTAAGAGCTTAGCGATTATGGAGAAGTTCTGGATGAACCTGCGATAATAGCCCGCGAGGCCCAAGAATTGCCAGATTTCTGTGGGTGTTTTAGGTGCAGACCAATTCTCTATCGCTTTGATCTTGGAAGGGTCTACGTGAATAACTTCCTTGCTAACCACGTGCCCAAGGAAATTTACCTTCCTGATCCAAAACTCGCACTTCGAAAACTTCGCGTATAGCTTTTCTGCCCTTAATGTTTCCAACACCTGCCTCAAGTGGTGTTTATGATCACTCTCACTCTGCGAATAGACAAGTATGTCATTGATGAACACGATCACGAACTTGTCTAGGAAAGGGCGACACACTCGATTCATCAGGTCCATGAATACTTCCGGTGCAGTGGTCAGACCAAAGGGCATTACTACAAATTCGTAGTGTCCATAGCGAGTTCAGAATGTTGTCTTAGGCACATCATTCTCGTGGACTCACAACTGATGGTACCCTGATCTTAGATCTATCTTTGAGAAATAACTGGCTCCCTGAAGTTGGTCAAAGAGATCGTCGATTCTGGGCAAGGGATATCGGTTCTTGATGATCAGCTTATTCAGCTCTCGGTAGTCAATGCACATCCGAAATGTTCCATCTTTCTTTTTCACGAATAAGATCGGAGCTCCCCAGGGTGAGGAACTCGGCCTTATGAATCCTTTGCTGATCAGCTCATTGAGTTGGCTGGATAATTCTTGCATCTCCGCTGGAGCTAAACGGTAGGGAGACTTAGCTACAGGAGTAGCTTCGGGGATTAAGTAGATACGAAACTCGACTTGATGTTCGGGAGGAATTCCTGGGAGATCTTCAGGAAAGTTGCAGACTTCGGGGATGCTCTCGAGGTTTTTAACTTTTTGCGTCCCATCAACAACATGAGCTAGATATGCATAACATTCCTTTCGTAGGTACTTCTGAGCTTTGATGCACGAGATGATACGAATGTTCGAACTAAGTTTGTCACCATAAATCGTGAGGACTTCGCCAGAGGGAAGGTTGAGGCGAATAGCTTTTTCGAAACAAAGGATATCAGCACGATTGGGGCTCAACCAATCCATACCGATAATGACATCGAAACTCTTGATAGATACAGGCATAAGATCGATAAGGAAGGAATGATCGCCTAAGGTAAGAGTACATCCTAGGAATATGTCATTTGCGCTCTCTTTCTCTCCGTTATCCATATCGACCGTGAACGTTCGGTTAAAGGTTGGGATTTACATTTGATTAGATGTTTGAATGCATGACTAACAAAACTCCTTTCTGTGCCAGAATCGAAAAGAATGCATGCATGAGAGTTGTCAAGGAGGAACGTACCCGTAACAACGGTGGGATCATCGACTGCTTCATTCTGGCCCATTGCCAAAACTCTCCCTGTATTGCCACCAGTAGTTGCCTTGGGACAATTTCTCCTAAAATGCCCAACCTCTCCACATCCATAACAAGCTTGACCAGCACCTGCTCCCGCAATCTGGTTGGTGGGTTGGGCTGGCACCTTGCAGTATCGAGCTGTGTGACCCTTCTTCCCACAGTTGTTGTAGCTCAACTCACGGCAGGGTCTGTGATGATGGAAGTTACACTTGTTGGTAATTTCCCAGCATAAACACGGGTAGGATTTTGGGTTGGTTGGAACAGTAGTTGGGGCAGCAGTAGGAGCAGTAACAGCATGAACTGCCACTGTTTGTTGTTTCTTGGAGGGCTCCTGTGAAGACTGACCCTTACGTTTGTTCCATGATTTCTTCTTCCCACCACTTTCCTTCTGTGGCTCAGAAACAGTTGCCACTTCGTCTAGATCAACCCCATTATCGATCACAATTTGTGCCAGATCCTTGGCGCTCTCAAATGTAGTCGATCTAGCAGCCAAAACATTTCCCTTGGTAGGTTGTGTCATCCCCCATACGTACCTCTCGATTTTCTTGCTTTCCGGGGTGACCATTCCCGGACAGAGAAGTGCCAGATCACAAAATCTAGCAGTGTAAGTAGCAATGTTAGAACCCTTCATCTTCAAGTTCCAAAGTTCGTGCTCCAACTTTTGCACCTCGCCCCTCGGTCAGTATTCAGCCAGCACGAGTTCCTTCAGTCTTTCCCATCCCATGGCATTAGCTACTGGCAGGGTTAGGGTTTTGACTTGACCATTCCACCAGTTCAAAGCTCTGTCAGTGAAGGTATAGGCGGCGAACTTCACCTTGTTGGCTTCGGAACAGATGCAAATTTCGAAGATGGATTTGATCTTCTTGAACCATCGAGTCAGAGCGATGACTCCTCTGTTTCCGTCGAAGGACTTGGGTTTTGCGGTCATGAAGTCCTTGTAGGAACATTCCTTTTGTTGTCCCTGACTTCCGTCTTGTCTTTGTGGGTCGGTTCCACCTCCAGCCCCACCAGAGTTCACTTGTGCCATTGCTGCCGTCACGGCGGCTGTAACTGCTGCCTGAGAGATGACGGGGTCGAACTGAGGGGGTGGTGGTGGTGGCGGAGTGTTGTCTTTTCTTCTGATGGGTCTTAATCGAGGAGGCATTTTTCTCTAGAAACAATCAGGAAGAAGAGGATGGTAAGTCCTCAGTAATATATAAAAATAATATATATCTCATCCTGATAATAATAGTGTTCTACCTCGCGATAAGCATAGAAATTTTACTAATGTAACTAAGTTATTGTTACAAAATAGATAGGTAGTAACACTAAGAATGAATCTCCCTACTGAATTTGGCTCTAGCGAAATACTCCTATAGTATTTTTCTAGTGAATGTTGTTGGTAAGTTTTAGGCCTACTGTAACTACACCGTCACTCCCAATCACATGTTGGTCATGTTTTGACTGAATATAGTTGATCAGGCTATATTCATCCGAAACATGATTATATAACTGCCCAGGTTTGGTTGCAGTGTCCCAACATCCAAGTACTTTTTGTGTTGTTCCATTAATGGCACGAATTCTGTTAGGTATGCATGCTCGTATACTTTTATAAAAAACTTATATTTTGAAAGTATATTTTTTGTGTAGATCACTTAGGCCCCCTTAGTGTTTATAGTCGTATACCATGTAAGGTTCAGTATACTAGTTAGCTATAAACAAGGGCTCTGATACCAATCTATCACACCCCAAAACCAGAATGGCAGAAACGTTCTGGGGTAGAGGACGTCATGTATAACATCACAACCAATGTATAATAGCAATCATAACAACGCAACCATTACATTGAATACTTAAATAAGAATGTTTACATCAATTTGGAAATTGTCTGAAACTTGTTTGGATTTCGTCATACAAAATATATATAGAATATAAACATTAAACTCTTATTGCTCCAATTCCTCAAAAACCCAGCAGGTACCTGTCTACTGATTTCCTGAGAATACAAGCAGTTTAAAAATATCAGCATAAAGCTGGTGAGTTCATAAGTAGTAGTTTGTAATGAAACTTGTTGATGAGCTAGCAGAAATGTTTGTATAGTTTTAAGAAAATCTGATATTTTCTTTAATGAAAATGTAGTGTTATCAGTTCTGTAGTAAATCATGAATATATATATATATATATATATATATATATATATATATATATATATATATATATATATATATATATATATATATATATATATATATGTTTCCAAAAAAATCCGATATTTTCTTTAGTGAAAATGTAGTGTTATCAGTTCTATAGTAAACCATGAATATCTGTATGTTTCCAAGAAAATCCGATATTTTCTTTAGTGAAAATGTAGTGTTATCAGTTCTGTAGTAAACCATGAAAATCTGTATGTTTCCAAGAAAATCCGATATTTTCTTTAGTGAAAATGTAGCGTTATCGATTTCGTATAAAACCATGAATGTTTGTTACTGAAAACTGTAGTGATATACGCAAATACTACCTCCTGTGACTAGCTAAAGATAATCATGAAGTACAAGTATTTTGTATGTGAAGCCATTGCATAATTGGTTCTGTTTGAAAACCCTGGCTTTAGCCAATATACGTAGTGTGTTTTAGTTCTATTTAGTATAAATAAAACCGTTGAAGAGTGTCAGATTGTAAACTAAAGGTGATTTATACATAATGTGAGTCGTATAACCATACTTGATATGACTAGAGACCTTTCCAACATTCTTCAGGCGTTTAGTTAAATGACATTTGTCACCCTGGGCATGCCTGCCCAACTGTAGCTAGCAGTTCGGGTGCGGGATTGTCAGTCCCGAATAGATCTATTCACAAATCTCAAGTCTCCCTCCAGGAGACTCTGGTTATACTATGATAGGATTTATCCCTGCACCCTAAGGGTACAGTAGTGAAGTAGCGCCTCACAGTATCGTACAATCTAGTTTACATGTAGTGTAGTAGCATTCTATCGTAGTGAAAATTCGAATGTATACCGTTCGTAGAGATGATTGCAATTATGAAAAAAATGTGATAGAGTAGTGGTGCAAACTGTAAACTATTCCTGTTCTTAGTGCATACGTTTAGTAGTGAAAGTTGCCATACTTGTTATGTTTAGAAAAATCCCAAACTATACCGATTATAGTTTGCATGAGTAATGTAGTGAATAGCGAATCTAGAAAACTATGAAATTTTAGTGAAAAACGACCCTTATGCTCAACACAGTACAAAAGGGTTAAAGTATGAGAATTTCATGAGTTTTGAAAACATTTATGTTTAGCTTGTATTCCCCCCTGAAAACATTAAATATACGGAAAAATGTAGGGGTATGAACTCACCTTGGGTAAGTGGGTTGATTGAAGGATCGATACGAAGAGTCGGGTGTTCAAGTGAAGCCTTGAACACGATTTGATCCTAATTAAAACAAAATGACACATAAACGAGTCAAATGAAGGTATTTCACTACCAAATACCATTGGAAATCACTCTAGGGACTTGAAATTTCTTGCACCAATTGATAGGACCTTGTAGGATTGAGTATAGGGGGTGTATGGCCACTTGCAGTGTGTGTGCGGCTCAATGGGTGTGCGGCCATATATTCCTGAAATGGGGTGTCTTTGAAGTGTTCTCAAGGTCCATACTCACATCCACGAAGTGTTTAAGGTCTATACTTAATTGAAGTGCAAGATAGGGGTCCTAGAGGTGGGTTTATGGCTCTAAAATGGGTGTATGGCCGCACACTTAGGTGTGCTGCCGCACAAGGGTGTGTGCGGCCGTACACAGATGTGTGTGGCCATACACAGGTGTGTGTGGTCGTACACCCCTCAACATGAAGCCCAAAATGTCCATTCTAAGGTGCAACCAGGCTAGGGGCATGTCTACATCGATTTATGGAAGTTAAACTCTCACTTTGGAGGGTGTTTTAAAGGTGTGCCTTAGCCCGTGCTTCGCCTACTCGCGCCTTTCTTCTTCGTGGGAACTGCAATGCTCCGCTCCGCCATGCGCTTTCGCTCATCGACCTAGATTCGTCCACCCTGACTGCGATATCGTCTTCCCTTTTCATCCTCCTACGTTCATAGATACTCCTCAATGCTCCCATTCCAATTCCCATCATCAACCCTCAATGTTCTCTGTCTGTTTGGTTTCGTTGAAGAATTCTTTCTGTTTTACATCCATAAGAAATATCCATACGGGATCGAGAATCGTTACTATGATCTACTCCTTGTTCCAATTTGTATCTGTATTGTCTCCATACTTCTCGAACTCATAACCCCAAAATCAAACTATTCTAGGTTAGGGCGAGGAGTTGGTTTGGTTCTGCAAGGTATGTGGTTTGTTCAAATAGGGATTTCATTCTATTCGAGCTCTATCACAAATGGTTGCTTCATGCGTGAAAAGAGTATAGGAAATTTTACAATCAGGTGTAAAGGACACCATGAGTTTCATAGAGCTAGAGCCATTGCTACCCTGCAATTTAGTTGTCATCTTGCACTTCTTGTGTGTTTTGTTGCTGGAGTTTATAGTTTACTTAGCAGAAAACATGGTGTGAGCAATAAATTAATGCATTATAAACCCTTCAGAGTTGAGATGCTGCATCTGGATCATGCTTAGTTTACTTTGGATAGCGAAGATGATGAAGATGATAATGTTAAAGACGAAGGAAAAGTGTTTGTCGAGAAGAAGCTTGATTTAGTGCAAGAAAGAATAGTCAATGGCTACGGTTCTCACCCTTGAGGTAATTCCACATGCATCTTTTGATTTTGTAGTAGATTTCTAGAGATAGATTAGAGATACAATGTGGTTCATGAATCATGATGTTCTTTTGTTTAATAATGTTTTAAGTTTGGTTTCAGAATACACATCTAAATATATAATTTTTTGTTCATTTCGACTTTGATTATGTTCTTGTGGTTGTTTATGGATCTTGGTCACATTGTTCGAAAGACATAGCATTTTTGTTCATCTATTTGTTCCATTCGATTATTGACACATCTAAGCTTGTTTTTGCACTTAGTATGCATAATTAGTTTTCTTACAAATTTCTGTAGATATCTTATGTCGTTCATGTCAAGGAGATATATTGTTATGCAAAAAAAAGTTTATTGCAAACTATTATAACTTTAAGCCACTTGAGCATGAGGATGGAATTTGACGAGCATTCTAAAAAGACTTTTGGACGTGGTCAAAGGTTGAAGTCAAACTGAATTCTGAGGCCCCGGCCACAGTAACTCCTTGTACTGGGTATTCTTTGGTCAGTATCAAGATCTTTTTTTATATATATAAAAATTTATTAAGCAATGATTTTATAAATTTGTAAATAATTTTCATTGTTGATTTTGTAGATACCATGGGGAGGGAATAAGCTTATATCAATTGCAGGACATTTGAAGGATCCTTTAGAAGTTGTCAATGGTTTGTTTGAATTTTTACTATCTTTTTTAGTCAAACATAACTTAATTGCAAAATATAGCTATTTGTTCTTATATGTATAATTATATCTTTTTAATTTTATTGAAACAGTGAAGGCATTTGATTTACAAAAGAATACTTGGTCAATTATAAAGACCTATGGAAAACCACATGTATGTGTTATTAATCTTTTTCATTAGTTTTTATTTCCATTAGGCATAAGCATCAAACAACATTCCAAAATATAGTTATTAATTGTGTTCTAAAACTATAAAAATTATGCACTGTTTTAAGTAAAAATATACACATGAACATTAGATTTTAATCACAATATGCAAACTTTTTTGTTATGTTTATGCATTGCATAAATGATATATGGAGTAAGTTCTGTATGAACAAATACTGTTTCTTTTTTGGACAAAATGAATTATTTGAATAAGAGTAAAATGATCAATTTACCCTTCTCAACATATTCGTCAAATTTATGCAAGAAATCAAATCAAACAACAAAACTCAACCATTTGTTATTGATGGACTTTAAACATATTTCTGTTTTGTGTTACTGTTGCAGGTTTCACGTGGGTGTCAATCAGTTACAGTTGTGGGTGGTACTTTAGTCATTTTTGGTGGACAAGATGCAAACCAAACTCTCTTGAATGACCTTCACAATTATTCTTCATTGTAGTTGTTTTTGATGTTATGTTAATTTTGTAGTTCTTCAAGTTTAATGTGTAACTAAATGTATTGATATTATTGTTTTTAGACAAGTTTGAATTGATGTAATGATATTTTGTTTTTGTTTTATCTTAATTATCCTATAATTATTTTATATTTCATTTAAAATAAAAAAATAAGATTTAATTTATTAATATAATTTTTTTGTTAAAAAAAATGCCACTAAAAGTATGAAAATAATAACTATTTTTGCACTTAAATAGTGGCATAAAAATAGTGTCACTAAAATCTATAAGTGCTTTAGTGGCATAACTGAAAAGTGCCACTAAAACCCAATTAGTCTACAGCGACACAACCAAAAAGTGCCACTCAAGGTCTTTAGTGGCAGCGCCTTAAGTGTCACTATTTTTTTGTGCCGCTGATTGCCAAGGGGTTCTTTAGTGACACATTTTTGGTTTCTAGTGACACTTTTTCTGTGCCACTAAATGTAATTTTATTTGTAGTGTCATTTTGGGCATGAACTCAACGAGTTTCTCAAGGAACTCAACGAGTTTTGGGTGCTGACATCTTGCTGTTTGTTGTTTTGCCTGGAATTGGACTAGGAATATTACCCTAAGCTGTTTTTGAACTTATAAACTTGTTTTTGATGTGGTAATTTTCATGCTAATCCAATTTCAAAGATAATTGTCAATAGATTCATGTTTTGTATTAGTTTAAAAGTTATGCTAATTACATGAAAAAGTTTGATGTGAATTATCTTTGTTCATATGAGTTGCTTAGATTAATAGTTAAGTTAATTGATTATGTGTTTTCAATCCATTTTAATCTAAGAGTTGATTCTAAAATGTGTTTTTGTAACTTGTCCTCAAGTTATATGAAAAGTCACATTTAAGTTTCATAAAACTCATAATAGTTGGCAATGGTTACAAAAATGAAGAGTCTTGTCCTCAAGTTATGGAGGTTCAAGAGTCACTTCATTAAGTAGCAAAATGTGTAACCTTAATTAATTCCATAAGTTACAAAATAAAGAAAAGTTGCATTCTTTTATTAGTTTAAAGTCTTCCATAACTTGTCCTCATGTTATGGAACTTGAAGAGTCTTTTAATTAAAACTACTTTAAACTCATAAGTTATGGAATTAATTAGTTTTGAATAGTTTCAAAACTTGCCCTCAAGTTTTGGAATTTGAAAGGTTTTTACTTATGAATACTTTAATTCCAAGTTAGCCCTTAGAATTTTAAAAGTTAAAATTCAACCCTTATACTTTATAATATTATAAGTTGATTATATATATATATATATATATATATATATATATATATATATATATATATATATATATAAGAGTAAAGTCAGTCTTACCGTTAGTAGGCCTCATTCACGAAGTCGGTCTATAAGGGGGGTATAAGGTCACTGCCTATAAAATGGCAGTTTAATGGGTGTCCACTCTCACCCACCGCTTCCTTGACTGGTGGAGGGTCGTTAGCCGAACAGGTAGGACAAGGACTATAATTCTCCCTTCATTAAAAGTATTAATGATAAATACTAAGTAACTAAACCATTTATAAATACCCAATCTTAGTTACCTAGGAAAATGTGAATAAGGTGCTAATCCATGAAATTACACTTTGCACTTTGCTTAAGTCGTTAGTGGAGTGTGTGTGGTTAACCGGCACACTAACCTGGACTTAACAAGGTAGGCAAAGGGTAACTTAATGTTTATCATAGTATCGGTGGAGCGCGTGTGGTTAACCGGCACATCGATTAAGGGGTAAACACTTAAGGGTACCAAGTATATTTGCATGGGTATTCACACCTTGTTTTGTGATCCTTGGCATCCCAGTCACAAAACCTGAAGGGCACACTCGAGATTGAAACATGTCATTGAACAGTTCAATGAATCTCAAAAGAATCTAGGAGTTTCAAATCCAAGTAAAACCTAATTAAATTATTTCGTTTTCATGGTGGAAATTGGTGAATCGTCATTCACCTACCTTCAAATATTTTATAGCTTGGATTAAGGCATCCCTTTTCCGAGTTATAAAATAGTTTGTAGGGTCCTAGCCTTAATATTTCATATTGGGTGTTATATTAAGGACTTTAAATCAACTATCTTGAATATCTCCCAAAAGATGTCTGGTTTAGACATTTATGATCTCTCCAAATCTCTTGAAACAAGCTTTCCTAAATGAAGACGATGTCCCATGGAAATCATACTTCTTTCACCTCCTCCAATTATTCACCCTAACCCATAAGTTCCTGAAAAGTTTAAGGTCATTCAATGTAATGCCCGTAGATTAGGGCTAGTCAATTTAGGGATGATAAGCATCAAAAATGACTTTTTTTATGGGAGATTATTTTGAAGGAATAATCTTAATTAAGTTGTAGTATATGTTACAAGGATTCCGTACATATAAAGAACGCTGAAATCCGAGTTATAACGAAGAAGTTATGACCTGTCGAAGTTTCACGACAGAACCGGTGACACAGCACGACATAAAAGGTGAATTTATGTTAGAGAGATATTTAGCCTTAGCAATCTAAACGAATGTCGTAGAGTTCGTTAAACCGAGAGCGCGCATAAAAAGATCGTCTAAACCTGACTTCATATGAGGAAGTTATGATTTTCTGAAGTTTCGACTTAGCAGTATGCAGCCCGAATTCTCGATTTGAGACCGAGCAGTTTTTAGCCGAAACAATCTAAACAAGAATCAAAGATCTCGTTAATTGTAGTGAAACGATAAAAAGATAGGCGAAACCGGACGTCAGATGAAGAAGTTATGAATTTATAACAGAGTTTTCCTGTCCCGGCCTACTAAAATAATATAATAAAAATAAATTCAAAATTAGCCGACGGAGTCTAAACGAAAGTTGTAGAGCGTAGTCTCGCCTACGCGGGGATATAAAGAACGTCGAAAACGGAGTTCGTATGAGGAAGATATGAATTTTTGAAGTTTATTAAATATTTTTGATATTAGATTTAAATATAAATTTTCGATATTATCCAAGGGGGGAGTCACCGGGCTTATCCAGGTTACGCCCAGCGTAACCTAAGATTACGCCCAACATAATTTGGGTTTCAGCCCCCTATAAAAGGAAGTCGAGGCTGCCTTATTCCTTTGCTCATTTCTCTTCTTTCTCTAGCGTTTTTGCATCGTTTTTCGTGCAAGAATTATCCCGAAGCCCCGGTATCATTCCCGAGCCCCGAAGCAAGTCTCGAGGCCCCAAAGATCCCGAGAAGTGAAATTCCCGAGCTAAAGCTTTGCCCACGAGGAGCCCGGTTTTTGTGAAGATCTTCCAGATCTACCGAAGAATACTACTTTTACAAGCCGTAGTGCTGTCCGATCATCTTCTGATCAAGTGAGTGTATAGTCACTTTCATCTTACACATAGATATGAAGTATTTTATAAAATACGTGCTATGTGTATATATTTTGTTGTTTATATGTGTGAGTGTATAGTTACTTTCTTCTAACACATAAATATAAAGTATTAGCTATGAAATACGTGTTATGTGTTATATATTATTTGTCTATTTGAGATGGGCTTGGAATTGATGTTTTTATACGGGTGTTAAATGATTTAAATTGTGCTTGTATTTATATCTACAAAAATGTTGGGTAGAACATGGGTAGATGGAATAGTTGGTGACGATGCGACTTCGTGCCTATTAAGTAAAGCCTTGGTGACGATGTGACTTCGTGCCTATTAAGTAAGCTTTGGTGACGATGCGACTTCGTGCCTATTTGATAAACCTTGGTGATGATGTGACTCTGTGCCTGTTATGTAAACCCTGGTGACTATGAGACGTAGTGCCTATTGTGTAAACCTTGGTGACTATGAGACGTAGTGCCTATTGTATGAACCCTGGTGACTATGTGACATAGTGCCTGTTGTATAAACCGTGGTAGCGAATGGACTTTGTGCCAGTTCCTTAGGTAAATCCTTAGGAATGAATGAATAGGATAGTTGGTTCGTAGGGTAAACCCTTGAGAAAATAAAGGAGATATGGGGATGGGTATTTGGGTTGATTGTTTGATAATTGAATATAATAAATGTATTATTGTGGGTTGAAACCCTATATGTTCACCAGGCTCCCAAGCCTGACCCACTTAGTTTTCTTTGCATTACAGGTAATGGTACAAGAGTATAAATTGGTGTACTTGACGAGAGATTTTGGATTATAGATCAGTAGTTATAAATAACTGTTGTAAGGTCTATTTTATATTGTTTATACTTTTGGTCTGTATCGGAACATGACATCCCGAGGTTTTATTATTTAATGAAAATACATTCTCTTTGAGAAACGTTTTGATAAATTTTATCATATTTTATTTTGGGAACAAATTCCGCAACTCTTTTAATCAAAGGATTACTCTGATTTTATAAAACAAAGCATAAACAAATAGGTCTTTTCTGGCCGTGAAAATGGGGATGTCACAGTTGGTATCAGAGCATTAGTTTAAGCGAACTAGGAATATGGATTTATTTCTAACCTTAAACTTAGAATGCTAAGCGATGATTGTGAGTTGAGTGTGTCCATTAAATGTTAGGTGGTACACCTAAATCGACACGAGCACTAGTTTATTTTAGGAAAGTTGCCTAAAATTATTTTATGTGCTAAATGTTATATGTTTGCCATATATGATATTATTTGTTCGGATCTATGGTCTGTTGCCGACCGGGTCTGGAAACCTTATGTGTTTAGGATTCTAAGCGTACGACTACGGTATTAGAACTAGCATGTAAACGTTTCGGAGTGATAAGGAGAGTTATAAGTCTATCATAAATAAAGCTTTCTTATCTTAAATTCTTTCCCGATACACCGAACATCAGGTTGGGTGTACAAACCGTTATGGTCAAGACTCGTAGAGAATTAAGTAAATGGAGGAAATGAAAGGCTTATGATAGTGAATGACACCTATCGGAAGATATCGTAAGAGTGGTGTCTTGCCTTTAGTTTATGTCTGATAAAATAACAAAATGTTTAGAGGAGTACGATACGTCTAAAGTACACCTTCGATTGGCGGAATGATGGAACAATTGGTGTTATTCCTAAAGTTGTCCCGTCGGATGAACTTTCCACCACCAACCAAGGTGAAGTAGGATTAATGACTGGAGATGCGCATGGAAGAAGTCCTAGTAGAGTCTAGGAAATTTTTTATGATTATTTGGACACATTCGTATGCGTTAAGTTGCTTTGTGATTTTAGGACTTGGGGACTGCGAGACAATACTTGGGACGAGTATGAGTAGGTGTGAATGGTAGTAGAGATCTATACTACCAGAAGCACAGGACTCGCACTTGGATCAGGGAAAGTCACAAGGTTACCAAGAAGCTAGAAATTGTTTCCGTTTTATTCAAGCATGTCATTACCATTGTTTCGGTAATGACTAGTAAGATGGTTGTTATTTCGACCCTAGTGGTCATATCAATTGAGTCCGACTACGATGAGAGGCCATCGGGACACGACCCATCGATCTATTACAATAGATAAAGGAATGTATTTATCCAAGGAAGAAGAAGGAGTCCACAATAAGGATTTATTTTGTAACTTGAAGGTTACGATTGAAAGTCCAAAATAGTATGAAGAGCAGATGAAAGATTGAGTATCACGGTTATTACTTAGGATGGAGAGATAACTATGGAGTCAGTATATGAATCCTATTTCGTTGATGATTCCGGGACGTAATCATTCTAAGGGGGAGATAATTGTAACGCTCGTAGATTAGAGCTAGTCAATTTAGGGACAATAAGCGTCAAAAATGAATTTTTGATGGGAGATTATTTTGAAGGAATAATCTTAACTAAGTTGTAGTATATGTTACAAGGATTCTGTACATATAGAGAAAACATAGATCCAAGGTATTTACGGTTGCATGTACACTTAGGAGTGTTAGAATGCTCAAAACTCAACACTTAGATCCTAATTTGAGATCATTGTAGATTTGGCATAGAGATAGAGGCCGATGCGTATCAACAGTGTCTAAAGGAGTTGTTCTTCATCTGAGGTGAGTCTTCTCACTATACTTTACCTAGAGTGGTAATTAGAGTTATGTGACAGAGTATTTTGTATGCTATTTATATGATGTGATACACTGCATTATTTCTATGTGATTTATGCTATGTATGTTACAAAATTTACAGAGTTAGGACCGGAAGGTCCACAGAGTTCGGACCAGAGGGTCCACAGAGTTATGGGACTGGAGGGTCCCACTGAGACACATTGACCAGAGGGTCAAACAGAGTTATAGCCCCGAGTGGCTAATATGTGTTGTATGTGGTATTTTGGGGAACTCACTAAGCTTCGTGCTTACCGTGTTATGTGTTATGTGTTTCAGCTTTTCTTCTCAGGATCGCGGGAAGGCACCGACTTGATTATACACACCAGAGAAAGAGTTAGGAGGATTCTGGATTAATAATGGATTTGTGCTTTGTAATTGAATAAAAGAGATGTTTACACGATATGTTATGAATAGTATGCATTTTAAAAATGAAAAATTGTTTTAATTTCCACGTCGTTACAAGTTAGTATCAGGGCCTTGGTTTGAGGGATTCAGATGTACCTTCGGGTATGTCTAGGCTCAAACTGAGGAAATGAGGAAAATTTTCAAAATAAATTATTTTTCTAAAACGAGCAAGAGTTTCTAAGAGAAAGCGGGAAGGAGCAGTGTGTACAATCAGTCAGAGCCCGAACGGTGATTTCCCAAAATACCTTTACTTTTGTGTTATGAAATATGTTATGAGATACTATGCACGTTAGAGATAGGCTAGGTATTTCATATTTTAGGACTAGAGTGGCCTGATTTGTGATGCCTTAGCCTATGAGTTGCTATTATCTGTGATGCACTTTTGAGTATGTGCTGAGTAAGAGTATCCAGCAGGAATCCTATGTAGAGAGGGATTTGGGTAGAGGAGTAATCTAGGAGAGATACCTAGATGAGAATGTGTGAAGCCTACTGAGAGAGTAGCTAGATACCCGCAGGGGTAGAGTTACAGAGTTCGGTGATATCTTTTGAGTATGAGTAGAGATAGTGGAGTTATCACCTAGAGTGGGTTATATGTGTTTATTCGACGCCCGAATACTGCTTGCTTTGTGCTTTGTGGAACTCCCGATGATGCGAGTCAGCTACCAAGTGAACGTGACGATATTCAGGAGGTAGATGACTGTCATCATAAGGAGTTTCCCAGCAGCTGATGGCGGAGAAGTGTGAGAACCTAGGAAGAGCCTAGGAAGTGACCTTAGTCAGATAAGTACGCTGACAGAGTAGAGCATTTTGCTAGGGAGCGAGCACACGTGTTGAGAAATTTTTGGTGGATGCTGATCAAATTTCTGAAGCTTAACAAGTGAGAAGGTTAAAGAGGTCACTTAGGGGGAAATTGTTGAATCAAGAAAGTGGACCTCTTGAACCTTAGTCCGAAGTCCTCCTCATTACCACAATACTGCTTCTGCTACTGCAACAAGAAGTCGTCCGCAACTACTTTGTCTGGAACAAAGACTTAGTTTTTCTTTTAACTTTTGTTTTTACATTGTATTGTCCAGTGTACCTTACATGGACACTTCCTTTCATTTATAGTCTTTTTTTATTCTCCTGTAATGTTCTCAGAACTCTATAAATAGAGTGTCCCACCTTTAATGAAAACACATCTATTATCACATACATCTCTCATCTCCTTCATCTCACCTTACTTCTCTCATTACTCTCCTATTCTCAAAGATCTTACAGAACTTAAATTCTTACCTTAAGATCTTAATGTCTCCTTCGGAGCAAGTCATTCTTGACTTAATCACTTTAAGCTGATCACACTTTCTAACTTGGTTTGAATGCAATCATTGTTAAGAATCAACTTAGTGTTTACTTGATATAATACTTGTTGTCATTTATATTTCCTTACATTTTCGTCATTATATTTCCGCATCTAATTATCTAACTTTCTAACACTAACTTCTTATTATTGTTGAGCTTCATGATCCTTTGAGTTAGACTTATTCCGCATTATAACTTGTTCTAACTTTTATTAAAGTGTGTTTCTCAAAAGCTTTCTCTCAACAACGCCCCGCGTAGGGCATTAAACCCTTGCCAAGACTTGTTGACCTGCTCCATGTGTAAGTGACTATCCTATGCCCCGTGTAGGACCAAATTTCCCCCAAAAAATAAAACTTTAATAATACAAGAAATGTACATGAGGATAAGATGATTGTTATTAGCATTTTGTAGAAAAATTTCCTTGGTATAAAGGTATCGTTGATTAAGTTGATAAGAACGGTTGAAGACTTTAAATAGTTGGGATATAATATGTGGCATTTTCATCACCTTAACTGAGTTTTGAGTAAGGCTATGGTATTGGTGTTTTGTAAAGTAGAGATGATTATGCTACTTATAATGACAATTCACATAATGGCATGAATATGTACAAATGAGATGAGTAATTGCTTCACATTAAGATAACTATAAACAGTAGAGGAAGCATATCTGGTTTATGATTTAGAAATGACTGTGGTGGTTTTCACACCAAACTAGAAGCATTTATTATACACGGTAAATGAATTGTTGAAAGATAATGATTACGAAATTTCCTATCATTATAGCAAAGCCTACATGATAGCAAATCTATCAAGGGGAAAGTAGTGATATGTTTAAGTTATGTTTGATTTAATGGAAGAATTCCTAATTGTTTATCCAATATAATTAATGAGATATGAATAAGGAAAGTATTATCCACTTCAGACTAGTGGATGACGTTCTGATTCATTAGACTCTTTGTGGAGATGGATAAGGATAGTAGTAATAATGTATTATATAGAGCTAACATGTGGACTCGAGAGTACCCCAGATGTACTTTATGTGTTGTGTTACAAAATATGGAGAGGTGTAATTGTAATTAAAAGTTTGAGGAAAAGTTTAAATCTAAATACCTAACTTGTTTTAAAATGATTTTGAGGACGTAATCTTTTGAAGCATGGAAGAGCTTGTAACACATATTTCTTTTAACTAATTATATCAAGAGAGGAGTAATACCTTTATATGTTATATAAAGGGTTAATACATTTATTTTTCGAGAGTATATGAAAGGATGAATGTAAAATATGTATTGGTGTGTGGTTTTGAGGACGAATAATGTATGCCTTTTTGTTTATGAGATTATAAATACAAATATAATCATTTTTGGCAGACATAGTGTAAAAGAAAGATATAGTTAACTCGAATAAAAATGTGCGAATATAAATATCATTATAATAGGAGTTCGTGTGAAGAAGTTATGGTCATACAAAGTTAAGACAGAAGTACTGCAAGAACATGACGCGTCCACATAAGTAGGAAATGTGTAAATGCATAATAATTAAAAAAAAATATGGGGTTTAAAGGCCAAATTGTGTTTTTAACACATATTTGTCCTATGCACTTCCAAATATTTGAGGAATAGTGACTTTGATGGTCTGGGTTATAACTAGCTACAAGGAGAATTAAAGAGAAATTACAAGAGTTTTTTCGATTACCACTTAAACCAAAGGTATAATCTCTTAAACCTTGTTAATTCTTGATTCATCTGCTGATTTTTGGGAAAGGGTTTATGAACCTTATAATTTTTATGCTCTTAATTAGTGAAATCCTTGATGAATTAGGGAAAGAGGTATGTCGATCACATGTTTACCTGCTTAAACTATTAGTTAAATGCTTGTGATCTTAATATGGTAGAATTGATGATGGTGATGATTATAAACCCTAAATATGACAATTTTTATAAGTGGATTTTTTTGTCTTGATAGATTAAGTCATATAAACGACTTATACGTGGAACAAAACTAGTTTTGGATAGTTGAATTAATCTCATGGATTAAGTCATGTATAAATGGCTTATATTAAGCTACAATGCTTAAATTTGTGAGGTGGTGAATAAGGTAACATTAAGTTAATGTCTTAATGAATTAATACATCTAGATAACTAATTCAAGGAATATGAACTTGATGAAATGTTGGATCAACTTGTGCATAAGTGAGTTATACTCGATAAATATGTGTTATTTTGATAGTTATGCAGTTTCTAAAACATGATAAATTATGAGACTTCTAGAGCTGGAATTCCATTCGTATACACCCTCTCGAGGTGAGTAACTTCTAGAGCTGGAATTCCATTCGTATACACCTTCTCGAGGTGAGTAACCATATTTGTTCTTTAAAGAATTGATATCTAGCTATGTGATAATGATTGTGTTACGTGAGGTGTATAGTATATGACTTGTTGTTACTTGATGGTGTATGGAGTAATTAACTACTGTAATTGATATTGATTACAAATTATTGTTATATGAGTTAGTAAACTAATTATAGTTGAGATGTAGTGAATGAGTAATTGTGCTTCTCTTCTAGATAGTGACATCTAGATAGGTGTTTATTATCGTATTAAGTGATTAATATAATATACTGATTATTAGGGATTAATGTTTTATAAGTTTTTTTTAACATGCGAATGTGATGGAGATATTACAAGTATTGATTTATGAGATAAAAATCGAATAATGGGGAAAATATGAATGTATGGAATAATAACCTAGTTTAGGTGGTTATTTTTTGTGTTAAAAAGTTAAGTGTTACACTAAATATCATCAACACTGAAAAATCTTTTATTATTTTAGAGTTTTTGCAATTTGCAATAATGATTTTAGGAACATATTTTGCGAGTTACTGGTCTTCAACTACGTAATGATTTCCATTTAGATAAAGTAGATTCTCTTGATTTGTTAACTTTCCTGTTTAAGAAAAATATGAAATTGTTTATATAAACGCTAACAACCATCTGAAATTTGGAAGTTACTTGGGAATTATGAAATTTCTTATCATACCATTGGTCCATTATATAGAGTCAAAAAGTAATAAAAAACAACAATTTTATTCAAATCCGTATTACGAATTGGATCTTTAGAGTGTGAGTTCGTATAGAAGTTTCTGCGAGCTGAAAAACAAAAACATGAAATCCGACTCTTTAAACATATGCTAAATTCACAGAGGAGATGCTGAGTCTATAGAAGACCTTCTATGCACTTAATGGTCATTTTCGGAAATGCTAAGGGTGCGTTTAGTTGTGGAAAAATAGACCGTTTTCCGAAAATTTTTTCCAAGAAAAATGAGAATTTTGAAAACGCGTTTAGTTCGTCTAATTTTCTAAATTTTTCACAGAAAATGAAATTTTCTGTTTTCTAAAATTACAAAGAAGTTGGAAATTTTTGGAAAACTGATAATCATTGTTTTCCACATTTTTCTAAATCAAATTTTTTCTAAAATATAAACACACTCATTCCTACCCCACCCACATCTACCAACCCCCACATTAACACCCCTAACCCACCACACTACTACCTACCCACACCCCCACACACAAACACACACCCACACCCATCCTCACCCCCACCCCCACCCATACAAACACACATACACACACACAAACCCATCCCCACCCCCATCCCCACCCCCACAAACACTCATACACACATCCACAAACAAACACACACCCATCCCCACCCCCCACAAACATACATACACACATACCCACCCCCATAAACAAACACGTACACACACATACACCCACAAACACACACCCTTCCCCACCCACACAAACACACACATACACACACCCACCCACCCACCCCCACCCACAACACACACACCCACACCTCCGCCCCCACAAATACACACAAACACACCCAACACCACTACCACAATCACTGACCTACAATCACCACCACCACTACCCCATCACCAGCAGCACCACCACCGCCTGTCATCACCACCACTATCGCTGCCACCCCACTGCCGCCGCCACCACCACCGTCGCCATCATTGACACCACCATTGCCCCCACCGTCCCCGCCCCCACCCTACCACCGCTACTGTTTTCTAAAAATGAAAACGGATAGAAAAATACACATCTAAACACGTTTTTCTAATTTTCTAAAACTGAAAATGAAAAATGAATAAGCTTTAACTAAACAAATTTTCTAAATTTTCCAATGAAAACTGAAAATGGAAAACAAAAACTGAAAAGGAAAAACGAAAAACGAAAAACCTAAACTTTTTGGTTATATTTTTCAACAAAAATGGTAGATAAATGACATATTTGTTATTTTCTCCTATAATTAAAAATGAGATAGTGTTTTATTTCTTTCTTTTCCAACCTGGCGAGTATAGAATACAGATGGAAATTGGGATATAGTTGGAAAGCATTAGAGATATTAAGGGTACATTTGGTAATTTGACGGTAAACGGCAAAGAATGAGATAGATGGTAGAGCTCTGCAGTCGTCATCAATGGTGAAAAAGGCTACAAATTTATAGTTGGTTTTTGATTAAAATTATTTTTTCAAGCTTTCGAGATCACATGGACAGAGAGGAAGAAGAAGTTGCAGAGCTCCTGGGAACATAGAAGAATATATTGTAGGCGAAAGTTTGTGACCGTTTTGCTTTTAGGGCTTTTTCAGGTACTTCAGATTTATGACGAATTGGGGTTTTGTATGATATAGTATCGACTTCGTTTCTATAATTTATGCTTCCAATTCTGGTTTTAAACAACTTTGGATCATAAGTTTGATTATGAAGTGAAAACTGCTCAGTTGGAGTTAGAAGAAGTAGAGATTGATAACTAATTTTGGGGGAAGATGAAGGCGGGGAGTGCGGCGAAGCTTATTGTCGATGCACTGCTGCAACGGTTCCTTCCACTTGCGAGGCGTCGAATTGAAACAGCACAAGCACAGGTAAAGATATTCACTTACTCACTTATCATCTACATCTATGTTTAATTTCCGATTCCGAGTTTACAATTCGGATTTGTACAAGACGATCAGAGTTGATGTACGCTAGTTCTATCCACAAATTGACGTATTCTGTTGAAGTCGTGGCAATTGTTGATTAGATTGTGTTGTTGTATAAACAGGATGGACAATACCTTAGGCCCTCAGACCCTGCATACGAGCAAGTACTGGATTCTTTAGCAATGGTGGCACGACACACACCTGTACCTCTTCTAGAAGCACTACTTCGTTGGAGAGAAACGTGAGTCTCTAAACTCCATTGTTATTCTACATTTTTATGGAGTTTGATCATGTTATTTCTTGTCTGTTTTCAGTGAATCCCCAAAAGGTGCTAATGATGCATCTACATTCCAAAGAAAGCTTGCAGTGGAATGCATTTTCTGCTCAGCATGTATTCGATTTGTGGAATGTTGTCCACAAGAAGGACTTACAGAAAAACTCTGGATTGGACTTGAAAACTTTGTATTTGATTGGCTCATAAATGCTGACAGGTAATAAGTTAATAACTAATAACACCAAGCTCTCTCTAAAAACCTCCATTTTTCCCAATATATAAGCTGAAATTTTGTTTCTTTTCAGGGTTGTTAGTCAGATTGAATACCCTTCTTTGGTTGATTTGCGTGGACTCCTTCTAGATCTTGTTGCACAACTCTTAGGCGCTCTTTCACGTATAAGGTAAACTTACTACTTCTAATACAGGGTCTTTTTAGTAATTTAACAATGTTTATCTTTATCCTATCCCACAATAGGTTCAGTTCTGTAACTGAGCGTTTCTTCATGGAACTCAACACACGTCGAATTGACACTAGTGGTGCTCGAAGTGAAACACTTAGCATCATTAATGGAATGCGTTACTTAAAGCTCGGGGTATATAACTATATATGCTAAATACAACATTTTTTTTTTAAAATTATTTTCTTTCTAGAAGCATATAATAATATACAGTGAATAATAATACATTAGGTGAAGACAGAGGGTGGTTTAAACGCATCAGCTTCCTTTGTGGCAAAAGCAAACCCTCTTAATCGGGTCCCACATAAAAGAAAGAGTGAACTTCACAATGCCCTTTGCAATATGCTTTCAAACATTTTAGCACCACTTGCAGATGGTGGTAAAGGTAACTGGCCGCCACCTGGCGTGGACCCCGCACTTACTCTTTGGTATGAAGCTGTTGCACGTATAAGAAGTCAACTCATGCAGTGGACAGATAAACAAAGCAAACATATAGCCGTAAGTAAATGTCAATTCCCCATATTACCCTTTTCCTACTTTAGTATAAGTTTATAAGTTTCTTGATTTATTATTAGGTGGCGTACCCTTTGGTGACTTTGCTTCTTTGTCTTGGTGATCCTGTTGTTTTCCTCAATAACTTTGGCCCTCATATGGAGCAACTTTACAAGCATCTAAGGGTAAAATCGTAATTTCAACATTTAGAGATAATTATAAGAGATTATTTAGAACATTGATTTTACAGGACAAGAACAACCGTTTCATGGCTCTGGATTGTCTCCACCGAGTTTTAAGATTTTATTTGAGTGTTCATGGGAATTCTCAACCGCCCAATCGTGTATGGGATTACCTGGACAGCGTGACAGCTCAGCTTTTGACAATTTTAAGGAAAGGAATGCTTACACAGGATGTCCAACATGATAAAGTTGTTGAGTTTTGTGTTACTATAGCAGAACATAACCTTGATTTTTCCATGAATCATGTGATATTGGAATTGTTAAAACAAGATAGTCCAAGTGAAGCAAAGGTTATTGGCCTTCGTGCCTTACTTGCAATTGCCATGTCACCAACAAGTCAACATGTTGGCTTGGAAATCCTTCATGGTAATCAATCAATCTCGAATCTTCAAATCCCATTTGTGAAATTTGGATCTTTTTTTGACTTTTTTTTGTTGACTTGTGCTACTTTTGCAGCTCATGATATAGGGCATTATGTTCCAAAAGTCAAGGCTGCAATCGAGTCTATTTTGAGGTCATGTAATCGAGCTTATAGTCAAGCTCTTCTCACTTCTTCAAAGACCACAATAGGTAATCCAGTTCACAATCTACCATTTTTATGGCATTTAGGATCTGTTTGGTATGATGGAATGGAATTGCAAAGGAATGGAATCAACAACATAATGGAATGCCCAACACAATGGAATCAATCATTACATTCCATTGTCATGTTTTGTTGGCTCAAAGGAATGGAATGAGTCATTCAAACATATTGTTTGTTATGCATAATCAGAAAACTAAATATCACTAAACTGATAAATAATAAAATGTTACTATATGTATTTCAAACCTTAATAAAGATTTATCTATCATTTTAAAAACTCTTTTTTTTTTTTAAAAAAAATAAAAGTTAATTACCATGAAATATTAAAATAGAAATATAATAATCGGAATCAAAACAAAAAAAAAAAGCAATTTCATAGAAGTTTTGAACAATTTAAAAACATTGGTGTTAGTGAAGACTGGGTTTTTGACATAAAGTCCTTAAAATTATCAAAAATTGTGACGGTTTTGTCCTTGCAACAATTTTAGGTGTGTTCAACTGTTAATGCCTAAAGTTTGCCAAAGTTTTTTTTTTTTTTTTTTTTTTTTTTTTTTTTTTTTTTGTTTTTTAAAACCCTTAAGTTTACAAAGTTTGCGAAAAAAAACCTTAAGTATGAAATCAAATTTGCAAAAAAAAAACCCTTAAGTTTACAAACCTTTTATGTTTTTACCCTGAGTATGTTATCCAAATTTGACATGAAACTCCTTAAGTTTTTCAAAATTTGTCGGTTTGTCCCTATAAACCTACCATTACAGGTAACAAGGGCAATAATGAAAAAAAAAACTTGGAAAACTCTAGACATTACCAAACAAAAAAACCTACAAAATTTGACAAACTTAAGTACTTTCATGTCAAAAGCCCTTAAAGATTCTACAAATAAAGAGTAATAATTCTACCTATATCATTCCATTCCTTCAAGGAATGAAACAAACCCCCTTCCATTCCATTCCCTCTTTGATCACTGCATACCAAACATTACCTTAATATCATACAACAACAACAACAACACAACACATGCACTTCTGAGATGTAATAAATCTTTTACTTTTTACCTTAGATGCTGTAACAAAAGAAAAATCCCAAGGGTATTTATTCCGCTCAGTTCTAAAATGCATACCCTACCTAATCGAAGAAGTGGGTCGAACCGATAAAATAACCGAAATAATCCCGCAACACGGAATCAGCATCGACCCGGGGGTCCGCGAAGAGGCGGTCCAAGTCCTCAACCGGATAGTCCGTTACCTCCCACACCGCCGCTTTGCAGTCATGCGTGGAATGTCAAACTTCATCCTCCAACTCCCAGACGAATTCCCTCTCTTGATCCAAACATCCCTCGGACGCCTTCTAGAACTCCTTCGCTTTTGGAGAGCTTGTTTGTCCGATGACAACAACATAGAAAAAAACAAAAACGACGATGAAAATGTTGTTGTGGTTTCGGATAATGCGAAAAAACAAAAAGGGTTTAAGAGATCTTCTTTTCATCCCGGTGAACAACCGATTGAATATCGCGCTTCGGAGATTGATGCGGTTGGGCTTATTTTTCTTAGCTCTGCTGATAGTCAGATTAGGCATACGGCTTTGGAGTTGTTGAGATGTGTGCGTGCTTTAAGGAATGATATAAGGAATTTGTCGTTGTATGAAAGATCGGATTTTTTGAAAGATGAAGCTGAACCCATTTTTATAATCGATGTTCTTGAAGAAAATGGGGTATGTAATATATAATATGTTCTTGTTCTACTTAGGGTTTCTATTTTTGTGTAAAAATGTTTGATATGATATGATATGATAGGATGATATTGTTCAAAGCTGCTATTGGGATTCAGGGAGACCTTTTGATCTGAGAAGAGAATCTGATGTGGTGCCTCCAGATGCAACACTGCAGGCTATACTTTTTGAAAGCCCTGATAAGAACAGATGGGCCCGCTGTCTTAGTGAGCTTGTCAAATATGGTGCAGTGCTCTGTCCTCAGTCTGTTCAAGATGCAAAGTAATCAAATTTCTCTTACCTTTTTTTTTTTTATCAAATTGTTTTATGGAAATTTTTCGTAAAAGTTTTCAACCTTTTATTTAAAACCTCCTATATCACCATTAACGTTCAGACATTATTTTTTTCAATAAAACCACTACGTCTTGTATCTACTTTTGGAAAAGCCATTGTGATATAAAAATATTATTACCACTATTATTATTACAATTAATAACAATTGTCCTTATATCTAGTTTTGGTAGTATTCAAGGGTTTTTTTTTTTTTTTTTTTTTTTTTTAGATATGGTTTGACTATTTCAGTTACATTTTTCATTTCTTACAAACTACTCGTTTTTTTTTTTTTTTTTTTTTTGGTTTGGTTTGGTTTCGGTCTATGTTATTGTTTTTCTGCGTATTTTAAAATCATTCATTTTTTCAGTTTTCTTGGTTTTCCATTTTGGTTGTTTTTTTATCAACAGCATGCCAACTGTTTCATTAAAGTAACTGCAGATTAAAAGATATAATGATTGTTATGGTCAAATGATATATGTTTAATAACTTATTAGATTAACACATGGTTAATGCAAAATATTAGTAAATGTCATACCTATTTTATCATTTAATCCAAATATGTAATAATAATATATATAAACATACTATGTATTTACTATAGGTAGTCCGTAACCATAAGATGTGTCCTATTTGCTTTAATGGAACAGTTGTCATGATGTTAATAAAACACACACACACAATTAATAATAATAAATGAATCGAACAATTTTAGAACTCCGAACACTTGTTTTTAAAAAGAAAACAACCAAAAATTGAAATGTTGAGAAAACTTATATTTGTATTGTCAGATTGGAAGTAATTCAACGCCTTGAACACATTACACCTGTTGAATTGGGGGGAAAGGCTCATCAATATCAAGAAGCAGACAGCAAATTAGATCAATGGCTCATGTATGCAATGTTTGCTTGTTCATGTCCACCTGGAAGAGAAGGAGCTGGTGCTGCAACCACACGTGATCTTTTCCATCTCATCTTCCCTTCACTAAAATCTGGCTCTGAAGCTCATGTTGTAAGAGCACCAAATCCAATTTTTTTTTTTTTTATTTATTTTTTTTTTTTATTTATTTTTTTTTATCAATAATAGAAAATACAGTATATTCTCTTCAAACTAACTATTTTTCCTTTCTTGAATTTCAGCATGCAGCAACTATGGCTCTAGGGCATTCCCATTTAGAAGTGTGTGAAATAATGTTCAGTGAACTCGCTTCTTTCATGGACGAAATTTCCTTAGAAACAGATGGAAAATCAAAATGGAAGGTATCACCATTCACTAATTCACTTAATTCTAATATTCGAAAAAAACTTAATATTTTATTTATTTATTTAAATTGAAACAGAGTCAAAAGCTTCGGCGTGAAGAACTCCGAATCCGCATAGCAAACATATACAGAACCGTAGCCGAAAACATCTGGCCCGGAATGTTAAGCCGGAAACCGGTATTCCGACTCCACTATCTAAAATACATCGATGAAACCACAAGATTAATCTCAACTTCACCTCTGGAATCCTTTCAAGAAATGCAACCTCTTCGATACTCACTCGCGTGTGTCCTAAGATCTTTAGCCCCGGAATTTGTCGAATCAAAATCAGAAAAATTTGACCCGAAAACCCGAAAAAGACTATTCGATCTTCTTTTATCCTGGTGTGATGAATCGGGGTCCACATGGAGTCAAGATAGTGCAAGTGATTATAGACGTGAAGTGGAAAGGTATAAATCCAGTCAGCATTCTCGATCGAAAGATTCGATTGATAAGATTTCGTTTGATAAAGAAGTGACTGAACAAGTTGAGGCGATTCAGTGGGCTTCAATGAATGCCATGGCTTCTTTGTTATATGGGCCTTGTTTTGATGATAATGCAAGGAAGATGAGTGGAAGGGTTATTTCTTGGATTAATAGTTTGTTTATTGAGCCTGCTCCGCGGGCCCCGTTTGGGTATTCACCTGTTGACCCGAGAACTCCATCTTATAATAAGTATGGGGGTGATGGTGGGAGAGGGGGTACCGGTCGGGATCGGAATCGAGGGGGTCATCTTAGGGTTTCACTTGCGAAAATGGCGTTGAAGAATCTTCTTCTTACGAATTTGGATTTGTTCCCTGCTTGCATTGATCAGGTTAGATAGATGTCTTTTCTCGTATCGTAAAATATTAACAGGCGGAATTGGAATTCGAGATTCCATTCCGTTGTGTGATTGGTTGCCAAATGGACAATTCAGTATATCATTGAATCCCATTTCATTTCCTGCCAACTAAATGCACGACAGATTCCAATTCCCTCTAGGCGTGTTTGGTTCGTGGATTCCGGTGGACTGACAGAATTGGAATCGGAGATTCCAGTTTTGTGGCTTGTTTGGTTGCTAAATTGATGGGGTTCAATTGCGTCGGATTTAAATTCCATGTTTGGTGGATTTTACCATTCTGGTGGAAGGAATTCAATTTAATTCTTTCCTTCTTCTTAAAGACCAAAATACCCTTGTTGCATATATAAAAGTAGAAAGTTTTAATAAGTGAAAATTATAATAATATTCAAAGTTCTATTATTGAATTCCATTTCATTTCCTGGTTTTTCATATTTATTCAACACGAGGGTATTTTGGTCTTTTAATATAAAAGAAAGAATGGAATTGAATTCCTTGCACCCTCCTATAGGAGTAGCAGCAATCCATTGAACATTGAGTTTAAAGGTTTCCGACATAATTGAATTCCATCCAATGGAGTCCCTAATTCCAATTGTCAGAATCCAGAAACCAAACACGCCACAGAATGGAATCTCGGATTCCAATTCTGTCAGAATTCACAACCCAAACATCTTATATGTTACTTGTCTTGACTAAAAACGTCTTTTTTTCTCCTTCAGTGCTATTATTCCGATGCTGCCATAGCAGATGGCTACTTCAGTGTCCTAGCCGAAGTCTACATGCGCCAAGAAATCCCCAAATGTGAAATCCAAAGACTCCTCTCTCTAATCCTCTACAAAGTAGTTGACCCTTCCCGCCAAATCCGTGATGACGCCCTCCAAATGCTCGAAACCTTATCCGTTCGCGAATGGGCTGAAGACAAAATAGAAGGTTCCGGAAGCTACCGTGCAGCCGTCGTTGGCAACCTCCCCGATTCCTACCAACAATTCCAATACAAACTCTCTTGCAAACTCGCCAAAGACCACCCCGAACTCAGCCAACTCCTTTGTGAAGAAATCATGCAAAGACAACTCGATGCAGTTGACATCATCGCACAACACCAAGTCCTCACTTGCATGGCTCCATGGATCGAAAATTTGAATTTTTGGAAATTAAAAGACTCCGGATGGAGTGAAAGGTTATTAAAAAGTCTTTATTATGTGACGTGGCGTCACGGGGATCAGTTTCCGGATGAAATCGAAAAGCTTTGGCGTACGATCGCCTCCAAACCCCGGAATATCCGCCCGGTTTTGGATTTCTTGATTACGAAGGGAATCGAGGATTGCGATTCCAACGCGTCGGCGGAAATAAGCGGCGCGTTCGCGACGTACTTTTCCGTTGCGAAGCGCGTGAGTTTGTATTTAGCGCGTATATGTCCGCAAGGGACGATCGATCATTTGGTGTATCAATTGGCGCAACGTATGTTGGAAGACAGTATGGAACCGGTGAGGCCGACTGCTAATAAAAACGAACCGAACGGTTATGTTTTGGAATTTTCTCAGACGTCAGCGGTGGCACAGATGGCGGCGGTTTTGGACAACCAACCGCATATGTCACCGCTGTTGGTCCGCGGCTCCCTGGACGGCCCGCTACGGAATACAAGCGGAAACTTGACCTGGAGAACGGGCCGGACACAGTCCGGCCCGTTGACTCCCATGGCGCCGGAAATGAACATTGTTCCCGTGACCGGCGGGCGGTCCGGGCAACTCATTCCGGCGCTGGTCAACATGTCCGGCCCGCTAATGGGCGTTCGAAGCTCAACCGGAAGCATGAGAAGCCGCCACGTGTCGCGTGATAGCGGCGATTATTTGATCGATACTCCGAATTCCGAAATCGACGGGTTGCATCCGCCCGGTGGGACCCACGGGGTGAACGCGAAAGAGCTTCATTCCGCGTTACAAGGACATCAACAGCATTCGTTGACTCATGCGGACATCGCGTTGATTTTGCTTGCGGAGATCGCGTATGAGAATGACGAGGATTTTCGGGAGCATTTGCCGTTGCTTTTTCATGTCACGTTTGTTTCGATGGATAGCTCGGAAGACATCGTGTTGGAACATTGTCAGCATTTGCTCGTGAATTTATTGTACTCGTTAGCCGGCCGTCATTTGGAGCTGTACGATGTTGAAAACAACGATGGTGAAAACAAACAACAAGTCGTGAGTTTAATAAAATACGTCCAATCAAAACGCGGAAGCATGATGTGGGAGAATGAGGACCCGACACTTGTCAAAATCGAGCTCCCGAGTGCCGCTCTTTTATCCGCTTTAGTTCAAAGCATGGTGGATGCGATATTTTTCCAAGGCGATTTACGAGAAACTTGGGGGGCAGAAGCGCTAAAATGGGCCATGGAATGCACGTCGCGCCACCTGTCATGTAGGTCCCACCAGATTTACCGGGCTTTACGTCCAGCTGTCACGAACGACGCGTGCGTCTCACTCCTTCGTTGCCTCCATAGATGCCTCGCGAACCCGGTCCCTTCGGTTTTAGGGTTTGTTATGGAAATTCTTTTGACTTTACAAGTTATGGTTGAGAATATGGAGCCCGAAAAGGTCATTTTATACCCGCAACTTTTTTGGGGATGTGTCGCGATGATGCATACGGATTTCGTCCATGTGTACTGCCAAGTCCTCGAGCTTTTCGCGCGTGTAATCGACCGGTTATCGTTCCGTGACCGCACTACCGAAAACGTCCTTCTCTCAAGCATGCCGCGAGACGAGCTCGATCACACCGTTTCTGATTCCGACTTCCGGACGGAATCACAATCCGGAAACGGAAACGGAAACACGAAAGTCAAAGTCCCGGCGTTCGAAGGCGTCCAACCGCTCGTACTCAAAGGACTCATGTCAACCGTAAGCCACAGTGTCTCAATCGAGGTTCTTTCCCGGATAACAGTTCACTCATGTGATTCCATCTTCGGTGACCCCGAAACACGTCTTCTAATGCACATCATCGGATTACTTCCATGGCTATCTTTACAACTCACCCACGACACGCTTACCGAAAAATCCCGAAACGTATCGACAAATTTAGCGATTTGGTGTCGCGCAAAATCTTTAGACGGATTAGCGACGGTTTTCATCGCGTATTCACACGGCGAAATCAAAACAATCGATAACCTACTCGCGTGTGTCTCCCCGCTTTTATGCAACGAATGGCTACCGAAATATTCCGCTCTCGCATTCGGGCATCTTCTAAAGCTTCTAGAACGTGGGCCCGTTGAATACCAACGCGTTATTTTATTAATGATGAAGGCTTTACTACAACATACGCCCATGGATGCTGCACAAAGCCCGCATATGTACGCGATCGTGTCCCAATTAGTTGAAAGCACGCTTTGTTGGGAGGCTTTGAGTGTTCTAGAAGCTTTGTTACAAAGTTGCAGCTCGTTGACCGGGTCCCACAGTCATGATTCCGGGGTTTATGAAAACGGGCTTGGTGGTGGTGGGCCCGGGGTTGATGAAAAGGTGTTGTTTCCTCAATCGTCTTTTAAGGCGAGAAGTGGACCGTTGCAACAGGCGATGGGTTTGGGGTTGGGGTTCGGGGCGGGTGTGTCGGTTGGGGTGTCGGAATCGGGGATTCCGGCGAGGGAATTGGCGTTGCAGAATACGAAGTTGATACTTGGGAGAGTGCTTGATAATTGTGCACTTGGGAGGAGAAGGGATTATAAAAGATTGGTGCCTTTTGTGACTACTACTGGAAACCCTTGATTTTTTTTTTTTGGAAGTTGTATCTTGTTTATGATTTGTACATTGGTGAATGGATGGATGGGTTTTGTATATAATTGAAACTAGAAAAATAGTGATTTATGCTCATTTTGATTCGAGTTGCTTTTTACTATTTTTGTGTAATAAGTATTGTGTAAAATGATGTATTATTGTCAGCTTTGATCAATTATTATCTCATTCTGATATTTATCATAATAGTTTTAAAAATGCACGTCCAAGCTGAATTTTTACATGACATTTGGTATTAAATCTCTCTGCATTATCCTTATTTTTTTATTATTTTTTTTAACAAATTGTCTCTTTCAGGTATAATGAATGTATTTTTAGTTTATTTTAGCATATAATGAATTTTCGTACTGTAATATATGTTGCATGTAGTATTATATTATAAGTTTAACTGATATTAAATTCAGTTTTTATGTTTTAAATTTAATTAAGAGCGTAATACTTTATTACTTCATGATAATGATAATTTAAGAACACACCACAATTTTGAATAATATTTTTCGAATAGAATTGTCAGCACACAAGCTACATAGTCGAATATTAAAAAAGTTTGTTAAATATTTGATTTAGAATATTTCTTATGATAATCAAATATAGGTTTTCCTGTAAAAGTAGAATGATGTTGATATAGAATCACTTTGAGCGTGGAAGTCAAATAGAATTTATTTATTCGTCTTATTTTTGTTAGTTATAGTCATATATATCTTTTGAGATATAGATTTATGAAAAACAATCCGTTCATACAAAAAAATGTCCAAGACTTGCTAAGATTTCTTCATAAAAATATTTATTATTCATGTAGCGAAGAAAAAATATATATAAATGACTATGTCTCTCCGAACCAATAACTAATGAAGGTACTCTTAGCTTGAGGTTGTTTATTATATTCTACTAGAGCCCTTCATTTTTTTAATGAGTAGTAATATAAATAGTTCGTGATGAAGCTCGAATAGAAAATATAGATTAATTTATCAAGGACAATGATCTAGGGTTGATGTCACTCAATAAATTTGAAATTGGCTACTAATCCAAATAATTTGGTAAAGAAGACGCATACCAAAATTATAAATTACATATTTGGTCTATGTGGTTTACTCAAATTCATACATTTGGTCATACTATTGGATTTTTGACATGGCTGTCCCTGTGATTTACGTTTGTTACATCGATGGTTCTTGAGGCTAACTTTGTCTACTTACATTCGTTAAACCCATTTGAAAAAAACAATTTGCCCTTATTGTTATTATTTTGGTACTTATTATAAGCAATGACCATTTATGTAATTTTTCTGGAAAGTTGATTAGAGAAGTCCTAAAGTCTTAGCTTCCTAACGTTCATTTGCCCGTCTCCACTTTTCACACCACGATCGTCCCAGCTCATTGGTGTAGGAATCATAATATCAAGGATGATATCAACATCCTAAATGGATTTATAACCTCAGTGCTGTAATCAAAAGATTTGTGTCGGAGTCTAAATGTCTACGTAACAATTGAAATCGAAATGTTAGAATAAAAATCTAATCATGTCGTTTGTAAGAGATGATCGAGTTGAAGTTCCAAGCACTGAAAAAAAGGGTTCAAATAATGTTTACTACTTTGCCAATATCATCTCTAATTTAATTGATCGACAATAGTATCGTGTCCTAAATAAAGATGATTACGATCTGATCCAGAAACAGTGGAGTAAATTAGGTTAACTCCTCCTAAAATTTTGGTGAGTGACTTTTTTGTGGGAGATATCGTAGACGAAAACCAAATGGATGGGTAGGATTTTGCAGATAATATGCGAATTTTTTTTTTTTTTTTTGTATATTTTCAGTATCCAAGGAAAGAAATTTATTCCAATTGGAACTATTGAGGGTCCACCAATAATGGGACAACGATGTCTGAATTTATTTGGATTTATTCGAATATATAGTCTACGAAAAACATTAAAAAAAACTATAAATATTAAATATCATTAAATAAAAACAGAAAACAAAATGTCAAAAAGATAAAAAAAAATATCAAATTGTTTAAATTATATATATATATATATATATATATATATATATATATATATACACACACACACACACACACACACACACACACAAAATTACTGTGACATCCCCAAAATCTCGGCCAGAAAAGACCGATTTTCATTTATGTTTTTAAAATAATTTCAGAGTAAATCCTTTTGATTTGAAAGAGTTGCAGAATTTGTTCCCAAAAACAAAACATGATAAAACAATGTTTACCAAAGCATTTCATAAAAGAAATGTATTTTCATTATATAATCAAAACTCGGGGTGTCATGTTCCGATACAGACCAATAAGCATAAACGATAACATTACAAGTCATTCAACAAATATATACATATACAGACTTGTAAACAAAACAACTTGATGGTTCATCCATCTTATGCCCTCGCGCCACTTCTTGTAATACAAATAAAACTGAGTGGGTCAGACTTGGGAGCCTGGTGAGCATATAGGGTTTTCAACCCACAATAAATAATTATATTTAATTTCCACCAACCAACAATAACCCAATTACCCATTCCCGTTATTCTCACTTTATGTCCCTAAGACAACTAACATAAGGGACCTAGTCTAAGAATATTTCATCGGGGCGACAACACATGCTTCGGGGGTTCCTCAGCAATATAAGTCAAATAAGGCAACCATGAGGGGGATGGAGTACAGCAAATGAACACCCAAGTTCATTAACACCTACAGGTGGCGAACCTGCTAGCGTTCCACAAGACTGTCTAGAAAAGTCTGTGGTCGTCATCTAAACTCCGCTAGATGACTAAATCAAACAACAACGAGGCGTCTCATCTGTTTATTACACACCAACTAATCTACCCATGTTCTACCCAACATATTAGTAGATAAAAATATACATAGTTTAAAAACCTGTATAGCATGCTTTAATCAATACATATTTCACATAACAGATGAGGCACACACACATAACACGTATTTCATAGAGAATAAATCATATCTATGAGATAGAAGAAAGTGAATATACATTCACACATATAACACAAAATATACACATAACACAGATTTCGTATAAAATACCTTGTAATTATGCGTTAGAAGAAAGTAACTACACACTCACACATATAAACAACAATATACTTAATACACTCAAACCATACTTGTATTATTATCGTGTTTATGAAGGGTAGTATACACTCACTTGATCAGAAGATGATCGAACAGCACTACGGCTTACATAAGTAGTAATCCTCAGCAGATCTGGAAGATCTCTACAAAAATCGAACTTCTCGCGGACAGAGCTTCGGCTCGGAATCGCACTTCTCGGGATCTTCGGGATCTCGGGACTTGCTTCGGGGCTCGAGAATATTACCGGGGCTTCGGGGTACGTCTGGCACGCAAATCGAGGTAAAACGGGAGAGAGAAGAGAGAAAGATAGCAAAGGAGTCCGCTGCCTTCGGATCCTATTTATAGAGGCTGGAACCTCGGAGTACGCGGGGCGTACGAGGGTACGCGGGGGGTACGCCTCGGATCGTCATGGCTTACGTATCCAAAATACTCGAGTGCGAATGTCGACATACCTCGGTGTACGCGGGGCGTACTTCGGATGAGTCCGATGAATCGTCTTCGGATAATACCGAGATTTAATAATTAAATTTAATTATTAATTATTTAATAAACTTCGAAAATTCATATCTTCTTCATACGAACTCCGTTTTCGACGTTCTTTATATCCACGCGAACGTGAGACTATGCTCTACAACTTTCGTTTAGACTCCGTCGGCTAATTTTGACTTTATTTTTATTAATTATTTTTAGTAGGCCGGGACAGAAAAACTTCGTTATAAATTCATAACTTCTTCGTTTAACGTCCGTTCTCGCCTAACTTTTCATCGCTTCGATACCAACAACGAGATCTTCGATTCTCGTTTAGATCGATTCGACTAAAAACCGCTCAATCTCAAAACGAGTATTTCGGGCTGCATACCGCTAAGTCGAAACTTCAGAAAATCATAACTTCCTCATACGAAGTCAGATTCTGGCGCTCTTTATATATTCGGAAACCTCGTTTCAACTACTACAACATTATCCAAAAAAAATCAAGTTTATTTTACACTTAAATTTTGACGCTCATTTTATTCTTAGTTAATCAAATCACATAATTAAGCAATTAAGCACAAAACACATAATACTCAAATAATATACTTCTATTATTTCAAAATGGGTTACAAAGGTTAACCTAGACTATTACATCAACGAAAATGCCTAGCCTGGAAACGCGGGGCGTTACAATTACACAAAAATTCTTTGAGGTTTGTAGTATATTGCAAATTTGGTACAAGGACAAAATGATATTTTTCATCAAAATCTAACATCTGAAAAGTTAGATTCAATTGCAGGAGGACATTTCATGTAATTTTGCAAACTAAAGGGACCAGGCGGCGTGACGTTTTCCTTGAAAGTTAAAAACAATTATAAGCAAAGTTTAAAACATTGTATTAGAAATATCTATAAGAAAAAATATCATAAAAATATTTTAAGAAATAATAAAATTTTTAATAAATTTGTAAAAAAAATTGTTCACATTTAGACTACTTTCATTTTTGTACACATTTGACCATTTAACTTGTTAAATGTGTTCAAATATTGCCATTGTCACCTGCTATAGCAGCTAACAATGGTAATATAAGAACATATTTAATAGCTTAAATGGTCAAATGTATACAAAATTTTTTGTCTAAACGTGAACAAGACGAAAAGATAATTACCCTGACAAGTCATTTTCCCTAATGTTTTTGACCAAGATATGTGTTAAGTTTCCATTATTTCTGTTTTGTCCTTGTTTTCTTTTTAACAGAGACAATGTGGTTTGTTGGTAATGCTTTTGCCCACAAAACTATTAAGCTTCGTTGACTTGTTTGTGTCCGATTTTCCATTTTTTATTTTTCTATATTACCCTTTTAAGTAACTATCCTTTATTCTATTCTACTAGAACTCTTTCCTTTTTTAATGACTTGTACTGTAAATAGTTCATAATGGAGCTTGATAAGAAAGTATAGATTAATTTCTCAAGGGCAATGATCTAGGGTTACTACCACTCAATAAATTTGAACTTAAAAGTATAAATTAATTTCTCAAAGGGCAATGATCTAGGATTTTGCACTTGGCTACTAATCCAAATAATTTGGTAAAAAAGATGCGTACCAAATTTATAAATTACATATTTGGTCTATGTGGTTTACTCAAATTCATACATTTGGTCCTACTATTGGATTTTTGACATGGGTGTCCTTGTGATTTGCATTTGTTGCATCGATGGTACTTGAGGCTAATTTTACCTACTTACAGTCATTAAACCCATTTGAAAAGACCAAATTTCTCTTTTTGTTATTATTTTAGCTTTTATTATAAGCCAGTGACCATTTATGTATTTATGTAATTACTGGAACAACTTCCCTAACGTTCATTTTCTCATCTCCATTTTCCACAACACCATCGTCCCTACTTCTTGGTGTCAGAATCATAATATCAAGGATGAAATCAACATCCTAAATAAGTTATAACCTTAGTACCATAATCAAAAGGTCTGTGTCGGAATACAAACGTCTATGTAAAAATTAAAATCGAAATATTAGAATCAAAATCTAGTCATATTGCTTGTAAGAGACGATGGAGTTGAAGTTCCTGAAAAAGGGTTCAGATAATCTTTACTACTTTGGAAATATCATATCTAATTTAATTGATCGATGATTCATCGTTAAATTTTGGTGAATGACTTTTTTATGGGAGATATCGTAGACGAAAACCATATGGATGGGTAGGATTTTGCAGATAATATCAACAAAATTCTTGGTATATTTTAGTATTCAAGGAAAGAAATTTTTTCTCATTGGAACTGTTAAGAGTCCACCAATAATAGAACAATGATTAATTTATTCGAATATATAGTCTACGACATTGCTTATAGTGTGAAGATTTCGAGCGTGCTTTTTGTAATGTTTGTGACCAGGATATGTGTTAAGTTTCCATTATTTTTGTTTTGTCCTTGTTTTCTTTTTACTAGAAACAATGTGGTTTGTTGGTAATGCTTTTGAACACAAAACTAATAAGCTTCCTTGCATTGGTTGTGTCCGGTTTTCTATTTTTCATTTTTCCTTGGATTGCTTGTGTGCTTTGTTGGTAGCTAATGACGTGGAACTTGGAACATGTAGATTACTTATTGTGGCTAACGGTATAGTAGTTGGGGGGGGGGGGGGGGGGGGGGGGGGGGGTGTTGTTTGGGATAGCACTAAAAAGTCCTTTTTAGAAAATGACTTTTTGATTTATGTATTTTTTCAAAAGGAAGTTTTAAAATGTATTTGTATAAACTTTTGAGGGTGCAAAGGGAAAAAAGCCAAAAGTTGGTAAAAGTTACATATTCGTGCCTTCTTAACCACCTCATTTTTTTTCTTCTCAAAAAGTCAATTTAAAAGATCTTTTGAAGTTACCAAACAACTTTTTAAACTTTTAACTTTTTAAAAAGCCAAAAGTCCAAAAAGAAAAGCCAAACACGCTCTAGGTATGATGTTAGAATGAATTTCATTTCAAATAAAAATCTGATGCAAGTTAAAAGATTATGTTATGGTTTGGTATTATGTATAGTCTTTGTTGCGAGAAAATAACTAGTGATGGAATAGTTAGAGTTCGGGGATGGTTATGGTTGTGGTGTTGGCAAGGTTCTAAAAAGCTCTTTATGGCTTTGACATGGCACGCCATGACTCAAAGTCTTGTATTTGATGTCACTCTTTAGCAAAATTTCTTCTTAAGTCAGATAAAAATGAATAATAGTAGAAAAAATATATAGAATTACTAATTATACAAACTTGTTGCCTTAAATCATGCTTTAAAAACAACGTGACTCGCTATGGCTCGTAAAAGCTTAAGACTTGATATTGTTACCAATTCACACCTAACGTTATTTAGAACCTTGAGTACCGGTGGTGATTATAGTTGTAATTAGTATAGTGATTAGTTCTAATTATTAGATAATAAGCAAATACAAAAATGATAAATACAATGGCAAATTTGTCATATTATAAAAAGTAAGCGTTGCTGTTAGTTTAAACGCCTTAGGGACCACCCATGTAACAAACGCAAACCACATGGGCCAGCCATGTCAGAATACCTATAGTAGAAGCAAATGTATGAATTTGGGAAAACCACAAGGACCAAAAGTGATTTACTCAAAAACTAAAATATAAGAGCGTTTTTTTTTTGGGACATCTATAGACGTTATAAAAAGAAAACGAATACACTCTAAACATTCTACTTTGAGTAAAAAAAAATTGTGGAATGTGCTTGAGAGGAAACACTTCACTAAAAATTATACCATTTTACAAATAATGTCATGGGTAGGATATAAGCCTAATAAGGCATTCTTAGAGATTAGATGGTTGTTTTTCCGCTTATTGTTTTGGCAGACAGAAATATGGGAGGACTAGTTGATTTCTAAGTATATGCCAAATACATTAATACCCTAATCTTCTCGGAAAAAAATGCATTTGCACATATTATTATGTAACACGAAGTCGAATTTTAAATGTAGTGAAAGGAAAACATGATATAGAAACACATCTTACAAGATAAACAACAATCGAAAACACAAGCACACATCTATACAACTCAAAACACGAATGACTCGAGTTCTATCTTCACAAAAATAAAACTATCTCCAAACAACACCCATCATTCGCGTGTCGATCCACCATTCCTCTTGAACAAAGCCAATGCGTCACTATAAACCGCCACCACATTCGAGAAAACCGCAAGCACAATCATGAAAACACACAAAATCTTATCCCTCTTGCTCGCAATTCCATATCGATCCCTAAAATTCCAAACAAAATTCAATCAAAATTCCACCTTTCAATCATAACAACAATACACACATCGGATTTGCATTAGTTTTATTCAATAAAAACCTATTATCATAAATATTTTAAGTTTAAATATAATTAGAGTAAATTGAAATATTAATGAATAATTTAATAAAATTCAACTTACCCGAGAGTGATTGCAGAGGGAAAAATAAACCCAATGCAAACAGCCGCCGTTGCACCGGTGAATTGAAAAGCATCCCAAATGCTCGGAATAAAATTCGCCCCCAAAAAGATGACACCAATTAGGGCAACAGTGATTGACACAAACCTTAAATTATCAGAAACTAGTGGGCCCTTACGTGGGAATAGCAATCCATCTAAATTCAATCTTAATGGAAAAAACACGATTGGGAAAACAAGCATCAAATGGAGTGCATAACTAACGCGAACAGCATCATTAAGCAACGAACTATACGGGATTCCAAGATTTGTGTCGAAGTTTGCAAGAACATCATCGAGGGTTTCATCACCAAATAATAAGAACCCGAAGAGACTCGTCATCACGTATACAGATGAACATAGGATTAGTGATGTTCGAACAACTGCTTTTATTTGAGTATTGTCTTCAAGTTCGTTATCGATGGAGTGAACATTGTAATGGCAGATGTAAGCAGTGACAAGAACAGGGACGACTGTGAAGAGATTGAAGGCGGATGTGAAATCAACTATATCGGGGAACAATTTGGGCATCGAGATGCTTCCGGTTATTAATTTGAAGAATGTAATTCCTGCTGTGATCACAAGGAATACAACTGCTAGTGCTACAGATAATGCGGAGGTGTAGCTCAATGAATCTGCACACCAAGTGTTTGATAAAATGTCAGGGCTTTTTATTTGTTGCACACCAAGTGTTTGATAAAATGTTTGAATAAAAAGACTAACCGATACGCTTTAGACTTGCCAATGGTGCAAAAACTCCAAGGGTGGTGACAGTAAGTACAAAGAAACGACCATTCCACCATTGAACTCCAAACCATCCTTCTAGAACTCCGGAATGATGGATTCCATCGGAAGTTGTTCCCGAAAGCACATCACCTAAGGAACATAATCCAAATCGGAATCAAAATCAAAATCAAGTTCTACGTATATCTCGTAAATCTTGTGATATATTTGATTGAATCATATTCATACCGATGATAATCATGTAGACAACAAGAACACCGATGTTATTAACCATGACACAAACTTGCAACAACATTCGACCAATACTTCCAAAGGCGTCTTCCATAACACCTCCATAAGAAACCGATTTTCCAGCCCTAGTGAATCGAACCAACAGATCGATGGAAGCATCGGTCAAGAATGCCATGAAGATTATCAAAGCAATTCCAGGAATAAGTCCTAAAACCTTCATAGTTGCAGGTAAAGCCATGATTCCAGCACCCACGATTGTGGTTGATAGATTGAACACCGCACCAGGAAAAGAAGCGCCATTGAATTCATCAAAACCTTGTTCTTCACCTTTCTGGGTCGGCAACAATGGTGATTTCTCATCGACCAATGATTGTTTGTTGTTCTTTCTCGATCTCTTTTCTTTCAGAGGTTTTCCATTCACAATCGTCATCTTCCGATGTGTATTTGAGAAACCCCAAGTTTATTCCTGAAATTGAATTCATTGAATTCAAATTACAAGCTTCAGAATCGATTAATTACTAGAAAGCAAAGAAACCTACGCGTTATGAACTCATTTAATCAAAACAAATTACTTGAATTACAAAACCCCCAATTCATTCCTGGAAATGAATCCAAATTACAAGCTTCAGAATCGATTAATTACTCGAAACCAAAGAACCCTACATGATACAATTATTTGGATTACAAAACCCCCAATCCAAAAATCAGAATTAGAAGTCAAAACCGTACCTTAAAATCGATTAACACCAACCAAACAATTTGGATAGATGCAGATACGCAGGGATACGGGTCTGAATTTCTCAACCCCAGAAAATTAGCTTGGTCAATATCGGATTACGGCAGTCGATGAAAGAAAAATTGATGGCTGGGGATTTATTTCCATCAAATTATCGAGTGTGTTTATATAGAGACGAAGGAGTTACAGTAGTATACGCAAGGTTACACAAAAACAGTAGAATTATAAGTGCGATTTGGGGATATACGAACTGACAGGGGGGTTATGAAGGGTATAAAGTGAAATTGAGTTGGAATTACTGTGAGAATTATGAATTTGGTTGACGTAATCGGGAGAACGCCGTCCACGGATGTCGCTATCGAGAGTTTTTGTCGTGAACGCTGACGATGATGAAGATCCCCAAAACCCCATTATCATGTGATCTTGATTCTTTAGGAGGGACAAAGATGAAATGTTTTTCACAGTGGGTTAAAACTGAAAACCATCGATCTTCTCCTGGTTTTTCGAAAAAATATATACTTGTTCTTTCAAACGTGACGAACTATCAGGACATTTTCTTTTATCAAACTTGCTATTTTCGATAAAACTAACTATGTTAGATAAAAGCAATCCAAATTCAAAGGTAATAATAATGTTTTTTTTTTTTTTGAAACGGTAAATGAATGAAGTAGAAGCCTACTCGTAATATTTTAAAAAGAATTCCTAGGTTCGAGCTCCTTTGGTACGTGATAGTTGCTAGCCGATGGTTTTATAAATAAGGAAATTGAGTAACTTAACCTTTTTTTAGTGTACTTTTGAAAAAAAAGTAACTTATTTAAATTGTATCTTGCAAAATAACATTTTTATTTGGAATGAGAAATTTCGGAAACAATTTCAGACTCCATATTTGCTGGGTGGACCCATCAAGTATCCTCCGAAATGCCCATTTCGGAGTAACAATACGTATTCCAGACTTCGATTTTCAAATTTATTTTCCGAATTATATTCCGATAAATTTTGTATCTCGATTTACAAATGCATTCCGACTTTTCGATTCCAATCTCCGACACACTCTCCAACATTGTACACACTATGACTTTCCGATTCTGATCTCCGACACGCATTCCGAACTCCGACTTAAGATATGGAACACGATCACGATGATCCGGTTGTTTTACGGGTAAGTCATTTACTCTTATACCTTTATTACTTTAGTTTTAAGATTTTTTGTTTATGGAACTTCCTTCGGAATGCAAATAACACCTCCAGAATAAACTGACCATGTTCCAGAGTAGCAATACATTTTGATAGTGCATTAGGATATCATGTTATTATACATCGGAAATTAGTATTTCGGAACAAAAAATTGTCTCCCGGAATTCGAGGAACTAGTTCAGAACACGAAGAACGTGTCCAGAGTGTTAAGGACATGATCCAGAATTGTCGTCACTGTTCGTTCCGGGGTTGGTTAATAAGAAGTTTTCTATTTGCAGCACGACAACGTTTTTGATGTATCTATTACACTGTCTTGTAAACCCAAACTTTGTGCGGATATTATTAGGGCAATCAAAGACAGACCAACATGTGAGACTACGTTTTAGAATTCATGTTTTGGGAGGTGGTTAGATAATCCTAAGGTAGATGGGGATCTTCTACTTTTACATTACGTGTTTTTGCCACGAATTTACCACGAACCCCCGAAACGAAGTAGATGAAATGATTTTTGAGATTAGGGGTTACGAGTTGTCTTACGGGAAGAATTTTTTTTGTCTTGTCACCGACTTCCACTTTGGTGACTATTTTCTTGCGTTTGGTTCTAGCGACGCCTTCCTTTCCCGTGTGTTTCCTATGATCGCGATGTAACATCCCAAGTTCGGAAGCAAGAAGTTGGAGGGTGCTAAGTGTAAATTAAGGAAGCTACTCAACGAGTAGGTATGCTACTCATCGAGTCGGAGTGGGATTGATCGCGGGTTTAAGTGGCCAACTCGCCAAGTCAGTTGTTTGGACTCGACGAGTTGGTGCTGAAGATAGAAAACCCTAATCTCAAGGGTTTCATCCTATTTAAAGGACTTTATGTCCTTCCCCCCAGCCTCCTAATCCCCCTGAGAGTTCCAGAAACCCTAATTTTTGTGTGAGGCTTCATTGTTGAGGAGATTGGAGCTTGGAAGAGGCATTTGGTGGAAAGAGCTTGAGGAATTAGGGGCTAGCATCAAGGGGCTTGTGTAGATCCGGGATCTACCTCAGTTGGAGCTTATATTGGAGGTAATAATCTGTTGCTTTGGCTCTTTTGCATCTAGATCTATTATCATTTGAGATTTGGGGCACTTTTGGTATGATTGAGAGTTATTTCGAGTTAGAGGCTTAGATATGAGGTTGCTACTTCAGATCTAGACTCGTGATGGTCCAAAATGTCATAAAGCTTCATTCTTTAAGTTGTTGGTGAAGCCCCTTTTTCTAAAACCCAAGCCCTAGTATGTTTTGGGCCTATATCTCCTAGGTTTCACGTAAAGTTTGCAACTTTATGTGAGGGTTAGATTGTAGAAGGGTGGATCTATGGATTGGAGTCCCTGCATGGCTCGAAAAGCTTCTGAATGGATTGAGAACTGGAGAGACTCGGCGAGTCACATGGGTGTACTCGACGAGTTGTATGAACATGTGCATGGACTCGACGAGTTGGAAGAACAACTCGGCGAGTTTGTTGAAGATTGCCTTGGACTCGGCGAGTCTAGTCGCAGACCCCAACCTCTTTTAGTTAAAGCCTTGGATTAAGTGAGTCGGCCGGCGACTCAGTGAGTCAGACATGATGGGACTCAGAGATCGTTGGACTCGGCGAGTCTTGGGGTGAGTCGGCGAGTTAAGTTGTGTTATGAGAGTTTTTCTGGGAATGGGAACTCGGCGAGTCGACGGGTTGACTCAGCGAGTAGAATCAACCAGGAGAGTTGACTTTGACTGAGGACTTTGACTTTGACCAATAGTTGACCAGTTTGACTTCCAAGGGTATTTTGGTAATTTTAGGTATTTATGGAATTAGTTCTTTGGTAGTGTTCTGTGGTGAAGATTGTGTCGGTGGTCGGAGCAGCTTGATCTTATCTTTCTAGTCGAAAATTGCAAGTGAATTATCCTCACTATATCGACAGGGTCTACGACACCAAGGCCGACCCTTTATCGGATGGAAATCTGGGTATTGTTTGTTATGTTATTGCTTTGCTAGATCTGCATCCTGGTATTTAGGATGATGTTATGTTAGTGACCTGGTTAAGGTCGGTACCCGGTATATAGGGTAATGTTATGTTAGTGACCGGTTAGGTCGGAATCCTGATTAGGATGTTGATATGCTATGTGATCTGTTAGACTGTTTGTCTGGTTAAGGATTTCTTATGTGATTAACTGTTTTATGTGCACATGGTTGTTTGACGGGGGGTTGGGTTGAGGCGGGTCCTGCTTTATGCTGTAGGCCAACATACCCAGGGCGGACCGGATATTCCGAAGGCCCAGCGAGCGGTCCGGATAAGCTGAAGGCCCCAAGAGGGCGAACCAGACGTGCCGAGGCTCGGAGAGTGGACCAGGCCGACTAAAGGCCCGATGTGGGCGGACCAGTCATACTGGAGAATCAGAGAGTGGACCAGGTGGATTGAAGGCCCGGTGCGGGAGGACCAATTGTGACATCCCCAATTTCACGGCCAGAAAGGACCGATTTGTTTATGCTTTGTTTTTAAAATCAGAGTAATCTTTTAAAGAAAACAGTTGCGGAATTTGTTCCCAAAACAAAATATGATAAAAATTATGAAAGCATTTCTTTAAAGAAATGTATTTTCATTATATAACAAAATCTCGGGATGTCATGTTCAATACAGACCAAAAGCATAAACAAAACAAAATAGACCTTAGAATAGTTATTCATAACTATTGGCCTATAATCCAAAATCTCTCGTCAAGTCCACCAATTTATAATCTTGTGCCATTACCTGTAATGCAAAGAAAACTGAGTGGGTCAGGCTTGGGAGCCTGGTGAGCATATAGAGTTTTCGACCCACAATAATATAATTATTATATTCAACCATCAAGCAATCAACCAAATTACCCATCCCCATTATCTCCTTTATTTCTTAGGATTTTACCCTAAGAATTCAACTATCCTTCATTCATTCATTTCTGAGGGTTTACCTAAGGAATTGGCACAAAATACATTGCTACATAAGGCACATCTACCAACATCATCCTTCAAGCGCCTCTGCCAGGATTACGTCAAACACTACGAGGCGCGACTGCCAGGTTTATGACATTCTCTTTTAGGCGCATCTTCCGACATTTATCCTATAAGCGCGTCTGCCAGGATTATCCCATAAGCGCATCTGCTAGTATTATGACACTCTCTATTTGGCGCATTTACCGACATTATCCTATAAGCGCATCTGCCAGGATTACGACATTCACTACTTGGTGCATCTACCGATATTATTCTTAAGCGCATCTGCTAGTTTTATGACATTCTCTAATTGGTGCATCTACCAATATTATTCTTTAATCATCTTACATACCTCATCATTTTATCACATACCAACTATCTCATCTACCCATGTTCTACCCAACATATTAGTAGATATACAATACATATACAGTTTAACTCATTTAAAAACCATATAAAACACCCATTCCACACTTATCTCAAATAAACAACAGTACATAAACACATAGCATGTATTTTTAGAAAATACTTCATATTTATGTGTTAGAAGAAAGTAACCATACACTCACTAAAAACATATACTTAATACATTCAAATATTACTTGCATTAAAATCGTGTTTATGAAAGGGACTATACACTCACACATATAAACAACCTTATATATAAACACATAACACGTATTTCATAGCAAATACTTAATATTTATGTGTTAGAAGAAAGTGACCACACACTCACTTGATCAGAAGATGATCAGACAACTCTACGGCTTGTAGAAGTAGTATTCTTCGATAGATCTGGAAGATCTTCACAAAAATTGGCTTCTCGTGGGCAGAGCTTCGGCTCGGGAATCGCACTTCTCGGGATCTTCGGGGCTTCGGGACTTACTTCGGGTCTCGGGATTGATACCGGGGCTTCGGGATATTTCTTGTACGAAAAACGATACAAAAACGAGAGAGAAAGAAGAGAAAAGGAGCAATGAACTCGACAGCCTCGACTTCCTTTTATAGGGGCTGGATTCACGATTTACGCTGGGCGTAAATCCAGGTACGCTGGGCGTAACCCGGATAAGCCCGGTGACTCCCCCCCTTTGGATAATATCGGATTTTATAATTAAATTTAATATTTTAATTATTTAATAAACTTTAAAAATTCATATCTTCCTCATACGAACTCCGTTTTCAATGTTCTTTATATCCACACATAGGTGAGACTACGATCTACAACTTTCGTTTAGACTCTGTCGGCTAATTTTGACTTTATTTTTATTATATTATTTTAGTAGGCCGGGACAGGAAAACTTCGTTATAAATTCATAACTTCTTCATACGACGTCCGTTTTCGTCTATCTTTAGCGTTGCATTACTATCAACAAGATCTTCGATTCTTGTTTAGATTGTTTCGGCTAAAAACCGCTCGATCTCAAATCGAGTATTCGGGCTGCATACCGTTAAGTCGAAACTTTGAAAAATCATAACTTCCTCATATGAAGTCAGATTTGGACGTTCTTTTTATGTACGCTCACGGTTTAACGAACTATACAACTTTAGTTTAGATCGCTAAGGCTAAATATCGCTCTAACGTAAATTCACTTTTTACGTCATTCATCGTCGTGCCGGTTCTGTCGCGAAACTTCGGCAGGTCATAACTTCTTCGTTATAACTCGGATTTCGGCGTTCTTTATATGTACGGAATCCTTGTAACATATACTACAAATTAGTTAAGATTATTCCTTCAAAATAATCTTCCATAAAAAAGTCATTTTTGATGCTTATTGTCCATAAATTGACTAGCCCTAATCTACGGGCGTTACACCAATCACACTGTAGAATCGATGTACATGGCTAGACTCGGAGGGTGGACTAGGTGGACTGAAGGCCCGATGCGGGCGGACCAGTCACACAGTAGACCCGATGTGCATGGCTGTTCTATTTGTGATATGTTATGAGTATGTTTATGTGTGGTTGGGATTTTGGGGGTAACTCACTAAGCTTTCGGGCTTACAGTTTAGTGTATTGTTTCAGGTACTTCAGGAGATCGTGGCAAGGCGAAGGTGTGATTGTACCGCTTCTCATGTTTTATGATTTTTGTGATATGGTTCTGGGGGATACTCTGATGTTTAAACTATTTTGAAAACATGATGTATGAACTTAATGGTTATTGAATGAGATAAAATGTTTTAATTTGGCTCGATATTTATGGGTGTTACAAGTTGGTATCAGAGCCTTGGTTTGAGTGAATTGGAGGAACATTCGTGTGAATCTAGTTTCAAATCAAGGAGGGATTTTCAAAATGGTTTTCAAAAGGTTTTTCGAAATAAGTAAAGGAGGATGTAGAGGGTACGATCAGCCAGAGCCAGTAAGTAGACCCTAAAATACCATACAAGTTATTTGATTATGTGATATGTTAGAATAGCATGCTAGTACTAGGCTAGGGATCTTCAGGAATTGCATGATAGAATTTCCTGATTATATGATGCCTGCTAGCCTAGGGTTTCCTTTGTATGAAATTGACATCATTACTGTAGTTATTTAGTGTATGCATCATGGTTATACATAATTAAGATCTTATAGCCTGAGAATATTTGATTTGGCCTTATGTTATGTTCTTGTATGATTAGGAGCTTAGGGTAGGATTGGATATTCGAAAGTCTATAGGGTCCAGCGTTATGTATGACTAGCATACACTAGTGCTGCAGGGTTGGTGGAAGTTTCATGGATGGGAGGGTTGCGTGAGACCGGTAGGTCGGTTATGGGATAGTGGTGCTCCTCTAGGAGTGGGGGTCGAGTGTTCATTATGTATATGCTATTGTTAGGGTGTTGTGGTGATACTTGATACAAATATGGGTAGGTGTGGAAAGTAGTATGGGCCCGTACTACTGAAAGCATAGGACCCATACGCGTATTAGGGAAGTCACAACCCCTAGGGTTTTGTTGGGAGCTAGTTCTCGGGATTATTATGAGGAATGCCTAATATTTTGTGGTGTATTTTTAGTATGGCGATTAGGAGATGTCTTGGGGCAGGATCTGGTTCGGGATCGGGATCAGGAGAGGGTGGTCAGGAGGGATCAGTACCACCCGAGGTCATTGGTCAGATGAGTACGGATGAGTTGGATGCCAGGATTCGTGAGATAATGTATGATGAAGTTGTTGCTATGTTCCGGGCTGAGTTGCCAGAGATGTTCAGGTCGATCAAGACCGCCATGGTTGAGTACTTTGATGAGCGCTATGCAGCTCTTACGGAGGCGGCTGCCGCGACAGCTACAACGGTTATATCAGCGGCAGGGGGAGGAACCGGTCGAGGTTTTCAGTATCGGGACTTCGATAAGACGAAGCCCCTTACTTTCGATGGAGTTCAGGATCCGATCGTTGCTATGAGATGGTTGTCAGACGTAGAGGGTTGTTTCTTCACGTGTTCATGCCCTGCGGATCAGAGGGTGATGTGTGCTTTGAACCTTTTGAGGCTCGGGGCGAAGGATTGGTGGAGGTTGACTATGGGATCTTATTCGGATGCGCAGCGGGCTGCAGTTACTTGGGATCAGTTTTGGGAGATGTTCAGCACTCGTTATGTTCCACGGGTTGAGAGAGAGAGAGAGGTTGGATCAGGAATTCCTGGAGCTGAAGCAAGATTAAGAGTCAGTGACGGAGATCACCAGGATGTTCACTGAGAGGGCGATGTTTTGCCCGGAGTTTGCTTCGGAGCAGGCTCAGATGTCCCGATATCTGAGTATGCTCAAGAGGGACATCAGGCAGTTTGTGTCCACGTAGAGGTGTGATACCTTGTTAGAGCTACACGAGGCCACCAGGCGGCGAGCGTTAGAGATGGAGTTGCAGTTGCGAGAGCAGAGGCAGGTCCCGGTGCAGTCGCAGCCGGCGCCGAAACGATCCAAAACTGTTGACTCTAGGGTTAGAGGTCAGAGCAGCCGCACCTGTGAGAAGTGTGGGAAGGGTCATGCCGGAGTTTGTAGGTCCGGTGGTGCGTGTCGCAAGTGTGGGAAAGAGGGGCATTATGCGAGAGATTGCCGTCAGTCGGTCCCGGCTCAGGATATGAGGATCTGTTATCATTGTTATCAGGTTGGACACTTGAGGTTCAACTGTCCACAACTTGTTGCTAGACCGGTGCAGGCTCCAGCACCGACCCCTTTAAGGATTACGGGTGGAGGTGAGGGTGGAGCGGATCCTCCGATGGCTCAGGGACGCGCTTTCCAGCTTACAACATAGGAGGTCAGGTCAGGGCCGGATGCAGCTGCGGGTATGTTTCCATTCTGATATCTTGTTATTTGCAGATTATGTGGTACTGTAAATTTGTTCGCTTCTTTTCGTATGCTTCATAGTATGATTGAGAATATAAGTAGTTAGGGTTGTAGTTGGTTAGCGTTCAGAAGGATTCTTGGTTGAAAGATAAGGTATGTGATCTCGTTGCTTGGAATAGCAGCTACGTCGCGAGAGGTGTTCAGTTGAGATTAGAACTTCCTTGGAGTTCGGGATGTGCAATGTCGGGGGAGTGACCTGTGGAGGTTGCTCACTCCGGAGGGTTTTTTTCCAGGAGAAGGGAGGGGGGGGGGAACTTTATCAAGTAAAGTCGATCGTGTTATGTCGGTTTTTCAGCGAAAGTTAGTAGCGGGTACGCTAAGTGGGGAGAATTGGAAAATTCTCCGGTGAAACAGCAAGTATCTAGGGTTGGTTAGCTGTTTAGATTTATGAGTGTTGTTAGCCGAGAGTGTGGCATGATGGGAGAAAGCGATAGACAAGTGGGGCAGGGAACAGACCATGGTTTCAGGGAGGGTAGTTGGTCGATGTGAGGCCTGGGTTTAGGCCACATAAAGGATTCCGGGAACAGAATGGGAGTTCGAAACCCATAGAGGGCTTGAACAGACTGCATGGGAGAGATTCCTGGGAAGAATGGTTCAGGGCGACGTACATCGGTTTTGAGCGGTCCGGATAGACTGAAGGCCGGGAGGCGTACCAGTCAGGCCGAAGGCTCGGGGAACGGTCCAGACAGGCTGAAGGCCCAGGAGGGCGGCCTAGACATGCTGAAGGTTCTGAGAGTGGTCCAGATAGGCTGAAGGCCTAGAAAGGCGGTCCAGTCATGCTGAAGACTTTGTATGTGTTAGTGGATCGATATGAGGAGAATGAGTAAATTTTTCGCCATGCAATAGTAAGCGATATGGTCTGGCCCCAAGTATTGATCATGACGATGGAGTTGATTGGAGGTCGTGCGTGGGCCTAGTTAGTTATGTGATCGGATTCAAAGTATATGGGAGTTCGAGAATAGCAGTTGCTCTACATGGATAGTGTAGAGTGGAGTTTAGCTCAGTGACACTTATAGGTGCGGTAAGGGTTGTTGAGTAGACTTCCTGTAAAGGAAGGGTGTGTAGCTCCGGAAGGAGTGTGGGTCCTCTGAAAGGGAGGCAGCAGAGTAAATGGATGATCGAAAGTATTTTAGTTATTGGTAGTAAGCACTGGGATTGTACCAAATATATGGAAGCACATACGGGTTGGATGCTCGTTGAGGTTATGGCAATGTTGGATGATGCGCTGACATGTTTTCAGTCTCCTTGGAAGAGGAGGAGGATAGTGGTTCCAGATTGGAGATTTGGAACAGGGGAAGGTGAGACAACATGTTAACAGACTCGGGAGTAGTCTGGACCGGTGCTGAGGACGGTATAAGGATATTTCAGTCGAAGGTCAAGGACCTAGAGATCGTGATAGGGAGGTGTGAGTGGGTTGCATTCCGTTGTGTTGAACCGAAAGGTTTGAGGGTGATGCAAGGACAAGGTCCTTAGTTCCGAGTATGGTTGTAGGCTTGAGTTATGTATGTGGAGGTATTCCAATCTAGGGTATTCCATCATAAGGATGACCGGACCCCATGATTGATTGGACCTAGTGTGTTTGGTATTCCAGCCCGAGGCTGTTTGGGCTAGGTACGAGTGGATACGCGATATGTTTGGTTGATGGGTTATGAGAGCCGAGGGATGCGGTATCCTGTCAGAACGTAAGGGATAGATCCAGAGGATGGAACAGGATTCGTTCCAAGTTGCAAGTTATCAGGGTCATCGCCAATCTTGGGCAAAGGAATATGGACGAGTATCTTGGCGGAGCACAGTGGGTGTTGTGGTATCTAGTTTTCGCAGGTGGCAAATGAATACGTAAGACAGAAGTAAGGTAGTATCTCCAGGTGGCACATAATTGATGAGTGTTAGCATCAGAGAAAAGAAGCTGGTGGCCGGCTTGAAGCAGTTGACCAGGACCCTACAAGGGAATAGATGGATTTTAGGGTTTCGCTAGCAGTGTTTGAAGGAATCTGGATTGGTTTGAGACCAGTGGATGCATTGTGGGAGTATCATCCGGAAGTTTGTGTTGCCGCAAGCTTCGAGGACGAAGCCTAATTTAAGTGGGGGAGAATTGTAACATCCCAAGTTTGGAAGCAAGAAGTTGGAGGGTGCTAAGTGTAAATTAAGGAAGCCACTCGACGAGTAGGTATGCTACTCGTCGAGTCGGAGCGAGATTGATCGCGGGTTTAAGTGGCAAACTCGCCGAGTCAGCTGTTTGGACTCGACGAGTTGGAGCTGAAGATAGAAAACCCTAATCTCGAGGGTTGCACCCTATTTAAAGGACTTTATGTCCTTCCCCGAGCCTCCTAATCCCCCTGAGAGTTCCAAAAACCCTAATTTTCGTCTGAGGCTTCATTGTTGAGGAGATTAGAACTTGGAAGAGGAATTTGGTGGAAAGAGCTTGAGGAATTAGGGGCTAGCATCAAGGGGCTTGTGTAGATCCGGGATCTACCTCGGTTGGAGCTTATATTGGAGGTAATAATCTGTTGCTTGGGCTCTTTTGCATCTAGATATATTATCATTTTGAGATTTGGGGCACTTTTGGTATTATTGAGAGTTATTTCGAGTTAGAGGCTTAGATATGAGGTTGCTACTTCAGATCTAGACTTGCGATGGTCTAAAATGTCATAAAGCTTCGTTCTTTGAGTTGTTGGTGAAGCCCCTTTGTCTAAAACCCAAGCCCTAGTATGTTTTGGGCCTATATCTCCTTGGTTTCACGTAAAGTTTGCAACTTTATGTGAGGGTTAGATTGTAGAAGGGTGTATCTATGGATTGGAGCCCCTGCATGGCCCGAAAAGCTTCTGAAATAATTGAGAACTGGAGAGACTTCGGCGAGTCACATGGGTGTACTCGACGAGTTGTATAAACATGTTCATGGACTTGACGAGTTGGAAGAACAACTCGACGAGTCTGTTGAAGATTGCCTTGGACTCGGCGAGTCTGGTCGCAGACCCCAACCTCTTTTAGTTAAAGCCTTGGATTAAGTGAGTCGGCCGGCGACTCAGTGAGTCGGACAGGATGGGACTCAGAGATTGTTGGACTCGGCGAGTCTTGGGGCGAGTCGGCGAGTTAAGTTGTGTTATGAGAGTTTTTCTGGGAATGGGAACTCGGCGAGTCGACGGGTTGACTCGGCGAGTAGAATCAACCAGGAGAGTTGACTTTGACTGAGGACTTTGACTTTGACCAAGAGTTGACCAGTTTGACTTCCAAGGGTATTTTGGTAATTTTGGGTATTTATGGAATTGGTTCTTTGGTAGTGTTCTGTGGTGAAGATCGTGTCGGTGGTCGGAGCAGCTTGGTCTTTTCTTTCCATTCGGAAATTGCAGGTGAGTTATCCTCACTATATCGATAGGGTCTACGGCACCAAGGCCGGCCCTTTATCGGATGGAAATCCGGGTATTGTTTTTTATGTTATTGCTTTGCTAGATCTGCATCCTGGTATTTAGGATGATGTTATGTTAGTGACCTGGTTAAGGTCGGTACCCGGTATATAGGGTAATGTTATGTTAGTGACCGGTTAGGTCGGAATCCTGATTAGGATGTTGATATGCTATGTGATCTGTTAGACTGTTTGTCTGGTTAAGGATTTCTTATGTGATTAACTGTTTTATGTGCACATGGTTGTTTGACGGGGGGTTGGGTTGAGGCGGGTCCTGCTTTATGCTGTAGGCCAACATACCCAGGGCGGACCGGATATTCCGAAGGCCCAGCGAGCGGTCCGGATAAGCTGAAGGCCCCAAGAGGGCGAACCAGATGTGCCGAGGCTCGGAGAGTGGACCAGGCCGACTAAAGGCCCGATGTGGGCGGACCAGTCATACTGGAGAATCAGAGAGTGGACCAGGTGGATTGAAGGCCCGGTGCGGGAGGACCAATTGTGACATCCCCAATTTCACGGCCAGAAAGGACCGATTTGTTTATGCTTTGTTTTTAAAATCAGAGTAATCTTTTAAAGAAAACAGTTGCGGAATTTGTTCCCAAAACAAAATATGATAAAAATTATGAAAGCATTTCTTTAAAGAAATGTATTTTCATTATATAACAAAATCTCGGGATGTCATGTTCAATACAGACCAAAAGCATAAACAGAACAAAATAGACCTTACAACAGTTATTCATAACTACTGTCCTATAATCCAAAATCTCTCGTCAAGTCCACCAACTTATACTCATGTAATTACCTGTAATGCAAAGAAAACTGAGTGGGTCAGGCTTGGGAGACTGGTGAGCATATAGGGTTTTCGACCCACAATAATATAACTATTATATTCAACCATCAAGCAATCAACCCAATTACCCATCCCCATTATCTCCTTTATTTCTTAGGATTTTACCCTAAGAATTCAACTATCCTTCATTCATTCATTCCTAAGGGTTGACCTAAGGAATTGGCACAAAATACATTGCTACATAAGGCGCATCTGCCAACATCATCCTTCAAGCGCCTCTGCCAGGATTACGTCAAACACTATGAGGCGCGACTGCCAGGTTTATGATATTCTCTTTTAAGCGCATCTGCCGACATTTATCCTATAAGGCATTTGGTAGGATTATCCCATAAGCACATCTGCTAGTATTATGACAATCTCTATTTGGCGCATCTACCGACATTATCCTATAAGCGCATTTTATGGGTGTATGAATTTAATGGTTTTTGAATGAGATGGAAGGACCCGAAACAAGTAGGAATAGGTTATAAGAGTGCCCCTCCCCCATTCAATCACAATTACCTTGTTTTTCGATTAACTCAAGCTGAGATTGACCGTGAACCATTTATGGTTTATGGTAAATCAGCTGCTGAACAAGCAACAAATTGTAGTGCTAGGAATTTAGATACTAACGTTTCTACTTCCAATGCAAATTCATCAGTAAGCCAAGAAAAGCAGGAGAATGTAAGAATTGAATCTGATAATAATTGCATGTCAAAATTTGGTGTTCCTTTTTTGAAAAATGATGAAATTGTTTGATGTTAAGACTGATATTTTTCTTGGTGATAATGTGGTGTCAAACATTAAAACTTCTGATGATTGTGGTGTTATTTTTGTGAATTGTATTAAATCTAAATCTGTCTCTAGCACTTCCACCTTATCCTTGCTTATCACACAACTTGAATTATGCACCTGCACTTGTGGAAATAATCGGAAGATCAATAAGAGCATGAAAAATGTTAAAAATAGTACCAAATCTTCTGAAAATAAACAAATTTGTTTTAACTGTGGTACTGCTGGTCATATCGCTCGAAATTGTTCCAACCGAATGTTTGTGCATTTTTCAACATTGAGGAAAGAAAATGAGTCTCGAGGAAGGTCTTTAACTAGAAAGTCCTCGAGATCTCGTCTTCATGAAGATGATTGGAAAATTCATAATAATGGAAAAAGGGCAAATTCTAAATAGAATAAACAGGTTTTATATAAATTTGCTACAGGTGCTTTGTCGAAATTGACCATGGGTAAGCCAAGGTCAATTTCGTCAAAGGGTGCGTCTGGATCTTTGACTACTTGTAGCAAAAAATCTAAGCGCTCAAAGAAGAAGAAAACTGTTCTTAATTCACCTGTAAATATTTCAAAACCTAACTACAAGTGGGTGCCCAAATCTATAATTGCCCAATCATCGTCTTCCTCTGAAAATGTATCTGATGTAAAGTCACAAAAACAAAATGATAAATCTGTGAACATCAAGGATAGACCCAGGACTATAATGACCTGGATTCCCAAAACTAAATAAATCTCACTCATTGTGCAGGAAAAACTACAGAGGAATGTCGCCAGACCTTGGTATGTCGACAACGGTTGTTCAAGGCACATGACAGGGCACATCTCCCAACTGTACAACATTCAGAATTTTAATGGGGATATGTTTCCTTTGCGGGAGGAGATGGGGCCAAAATCACTCAGAAAGGAACTGTTTCAAATGGAGTGCCGAGTTTTGAGAATGTCAATTATGCGCCAGAGTTAAAGCACAGCTTGTTAAGTGTTTCTCAGATCTGTGACAAGGGCTATTCGACACATTTCACAGATAAAGAATGTCTAATTCTGAAGCCATGCATTGTCATCCCAGATAAGTGGATCCTTGTTAAATCCAAACGGGACGACAATGCATACATTATTGACATGAACAATAATCTTCCTGAACAAGTCACTTGCCTCTTCTCAAAGGTTGCAGAACACAATGCTATGTTGTGGTATCGAAGACTCGGACATGCCAACGCAAAGAACTTGAATCGACTTGCTAAAAATGAAATAGAGTGCGGGCTTCCTGTCAATGATTTCATCACATTTGAAATGTGTGTGGAATGCGCTCAAGGAAAACATCACAGAAAGCCACATCTACCCAAACAGGTCAATTCAATCAGCCAGGTGCTCCTATTATTACATATGGACGTATTTGGTCCGGTCAACGTTCTCAGCATCAACAGGAATTCATATTGTCTGGTTGTGGTCGACGACTTCTCACGATTCACGTGGGTTTTCTTTCTATCAAACAAAGCTGGGGTTGCTGACTTGATTAAGAAGTTTATTGTGATGATAGAGAACCAAACCAACCAACGGGTGAAGGCACTCAGAACTGACAACGTGACAGAGTTCAAGGATGCTGTCCTCGATCATTTTTGTGCGGAAAAAGGGATCGTGTGTCAATTTAGTGCTGCTCACACACCACAGCAAAATGGTGTCGCTGAACGGCGAAATCAAACGTTAAAAGACACTTCAAGGACAATGTTATGTGACTCCAAACTTCCAGTTTTCTTTTGGGCCAAGGCGATCAATACGGCATGTTATGTCCAAAATCGAGTATTGATCAATAAAGTTCAGATGAAGACCCCGTACGAAATTCTTTATGGTAAAAAACCATCTGTTAGTCATTTCCAGATATCTGGCTGTCCTTGCACCCTCCTTCATCTGGATTCCAACCCTAAATTCAATGCCAAAGCTAATGACTGTTATTTTGTGGGGGTATGCTGCTCGCACTGCGTATAGGGTCTACAACAAGAAGACAAAGAAAATTGTGGAATCCTTCGACGTGCGCTGGTTGGAGGAGAACGAGATGGATGCTAGAGTAGGTCCAGATTGGCTATTTGACTATACACCTCCGTTCAAATCGTTCAATGTGTTTTCAGATGATCTATCTGGTTCCTGTTCTGGCCCGAAAACTGTGATTGAAGATGAGGACAAAGAAGTTATATACAGACCATTGGTGGTGTCTTCTAAGACTCCTTCAGTGGAATCATGTGTTCCAAGTAATTTATCTGGTTCTCAGAATAAAGAAAACAGTCCAGATGCTGATCCTACTCCACTTGTTCCTGATGAAAGAGAGGTTATGTCCATAGATGCTTCCGCTGATACTTAATCGTTTATGAAACTTCTCTTTCTCGATCCGATTGCTAACGAGTTCGTGGCGAGTTCCTCTCATGATCCTAGACCATCTGAGGTGGATCAATCAGCAGATGATGGATTTGTAAATATTCACAATCTTCCTGTATCACTCCATGACATCAACCAGGAACTACCTTCCAGAATTCAACGAGATCACCCAATTGAAAACGTCATTGGCCAGCTGGGTGATGGTGTTCGAACGCGAAGTCGGAATGGAAATGTAAATACATGTCTCTATTCTTGCTTCATATCTCAAATAGAGCCAAAGAATATTAAAATGGATTTGAATGAGCCCAGCTGGGTGGATGCTATGCATGAAGAATTAAAACAGTTTGAAAAGCTTGGGGTTTGGAAGCTGGTTGAATTACCCAAGGGCAAGAAGTCACTCAACACACGCTGGGTATATCAAAACAAGCAAGATGATTCAGGGGTTATTGTGCGGAATAAGGCCCGATTGGTTGTTTGTGGATTTCGTCAGATTGAGGGTCTTGACTACACCAAAGTTTTTGCTCTAGTAGATCGCTTGGAGGCTATTCGCATCTTACTTGCGTATGCTTCCTACATGAACTTCACAGTTTACCAGATGGACGTCAAGACTTCCTTCTTGTACGACGCTGTGAAGGAAGAGATTTATGTTGATCAACCTCCTTGGTTTGTCATTTCAAAATTTCCAAATCAAGTCTACAAGTTGGACAAAGCTTTATATGGGTTACATCAAGCTCCAAGGGTGTGGTATGCTACTCTTACAAAGCATTTGCTCGAGCATGGCTATTCGCAGGGAACAATTGATCAAACCTTATTTATTAAGCATGTTGGTTCCGATCAAATTCTTGTTCAAATCTATGTTGATGATATCATTTTCGGGTCGACAAGTTCAAAACCGTGCAAAGAATTCGAAAGCGTTATGAAGAAGAGGTTCGAGATGAGTTCCTTGGGGGAGATGACCATGTTTTTGGGGATTCAGGTCAAACAAGAATCAATCGGGATCCTGTTACATCAAGCTAAGTATGTTGAAGATATGCTAAAGAAGTTCAGGTTTCGAGATGCAAAACCTGCACTGACGCCAATGGCTGAGAGACCACTGTTGACTCCAGATATTGAAGGTGAATCCGTAGATCAGACCGACTACAGATCAATGATCGGATCGTTGATGTACTTAACCGCAAGCAGGTCTGACATCATGTTTGCAGTTTGTCAATGCGCACGATATCAAGATAATCCAAAACTTTCACATCTTATTGCTATCAAAAGAATCTTTTAGTACCTCAAAGGCAGCCCAAAATTGGGTCTTTCGTATCCGAAAAATTCTGAATTTGATTTATATGCTTTTGCTGACAGTAATTATGGAGGTTGTGAGCTGGTAGGAAATCAATGTCTGGAGGATGTCAATTTCTCGGTGATAGACTAGTGTCATGGCAGTGCAAGAAACATCATACCGTCTTTACCTCAACAACATAGGCGGAATACGTAGCCACTTCAGCTTGTTGTTCTCAAGTTATCTAGATACAACATCAACTCCTGGATTACGGTTTGAATTTTCTAGAAACCCCCATTTTCTGTGATAATGAGGCTGCAATTCAAATTGCTAAAAATCATGTCCAACACTTAAAAACCAAGCACATCGATATCAAAGCGCATTTTATCAGAGATTGTTATGAGCGTTCGCTCATCCGGTTGGAACATGTTCCCACTGCTAACAATGTGGCGTATTTGTTCACAAAACCTTTTAACAAAGCTCGATTCGATGTGCTTGTTAGATTTCTAAAAATGATATGCTTTGAGGACTAATTTTTGTTTTTAGGTTATTTTAAATTTTCGCATTTAGTTTTCATTCTCTTCCATGCACAAATTTAGGGGGAGAAATAAACAAAAACCAAAACAAAAAAATTTAATTAATTAAAAAAAATCAAAAAAACCAAAAATATTGTGTGTCTTCCTTGCTTTTTGATGTTGTGATGGGAAGTGATATGAACTTGGTGATAACAAGAAATTTGAATTTGTGTAAGGTATCAAATTTGAATTATCTAGGCTATGTGTTCGATGCGCTAAGGAATTAAATGACTTGACAACTCTTGACCTAGACATATCTATTTAGCCTGACAATATGACGCTTGGATAGGTTGAGCAGGGAGATATACATGGGAATCTGCGGATAAAATTAAACAATCAATATCTAAAATCGTGGCTTAACTCTTCCTCGATGTATGAACTCTGTCCTTAATTCCAATATCGACGGGACGGCCGGAAAATTCCGATTAAAATAGGTCTGCAGAAGGTTATTTTCATGCTTTCTCTCTGTTAGTCATATGTTGCCTCCTCTGCGTGATCGGAAGATCCGACCTGGACTGCAACATATGCAACTCTGTCTCTCTGCATATCCTTCTATGCAATTCTTTCTACTTGTTAGCCATATGCTATCTCCTTTGCATGTCTGATAATCCGACCTGGTACATAGCATATACACCATTCTACTTCTTAATCCCTCTGAATCTGGTTAGACATATGTTTCACTCTCTACGTGATTGGAAGATCCGACCTGGGTGTACAACATATGCACTCTAAATCTGTCTTCTCCCATAATAATTGTCTGCGCACCTAAAGTAAGGAGTGCCTCGGAAGTTCTTGATAGTTGGGGTATATCAGGAAGCGGGAAACATGTTCTAATACATCTAAAATCAATCAATAAATAGGTTTTCTGTAGATCTCGCTGCTTAACTTAGGTGGACAACAATATCCCTGGTCATCATCAGATGAATGGTTATTAGGAATTTGGTTAGAATTGCAAAGTCAGAATGTCCTGTCACTTGCAGTATAACCTAATCTTGTCACAAAATTTTCGTGTTTAAGTGGACCACAATACCAGCGATCAACCAGATCTATTCATGAAGAAGAAAGTACTGATAAACGGATTCAGGCTGCCTAAGAACTTTGATCCCAAACTCAAATATTATCATCTTTGGTAAAAGATAATTAGTGTTAGATCGTTGATTATTTTATTTTTATTTTTATTTTTATTTTTCTAAAAATTAAAAAATTAAAATTAAAATTAAAGTTTTTTTTGTTTTTATTTTAGTTTAAAATTTTTAGGAATTTTATTATTGTTGTTTTCTCACTTGTCTCAGTTTATGCAGGTTAAAATGGCCGAACTCAAATTTGCAGAAAGTCTGAATCGGGCGATCCTATTGGCTGAACCTCCTGTTGCTCATAGTGAATTCAAGTCCATGATTCATGGCATGAAGGAATGTTTCTTGGCCTCAGCTCTAACTTTGAATCCATTAATTTATCAACGTCTAATCAGAGAATTCTGGAAATCAGCAACAATAAAGAAAGAGGATGATTATGTGTTCATTGAAGCTCTCGTTAAAGGTTGCAAGATTATTGTCACAGAGCAAATAATCAGAGATGTTCTGAAGATCGACGACCAATCAAGCTTTCCTACAGAAATTGAATTGGATCAAGCTCAAGAGCTCCTAAGCAAAATAGGTTATGAGGGAGATTTTCCTCCTACCTTAAAGAAGTTACTACCACCTTATTGGAGGTTTTTAGCTCATGTTTTTGTGAGCTGCATTTCAGGTAGAAGATCGGGTGCATATGAGATCTCGTTAAGAAACAAAAGGAGCTATTGCTGCTCTTGCTGCTGGACTCAACTTTAACTTCTCAAGGTTTATTCTGGATGAGCTTGTTGTGAACATTCAAGCAAAGACAAGAGAGAAATTTTTGATGTATCCGAGGTTTCTTCAAATAATTATCAAGGAACAGTTTCCGTAGATTCCCAAAGAAGGTGAAACCTTGGACATGAAGTCTCTTGGTCCAAATACCATTGGGTTGATCAAGCAAAATCATAAGGGTAAAGTTACTTTTGAAGGCAAATACCCTCTGGTGAAATTTGGCATCTTCTCAAAGTCTAGTGAAGTTTCTGCATCTCATGATTCGTCTGATCATATGACAGTTGATGATGCTGTGATTACAGTGTCAGGCCATAAAGAGAGTAGAGTTCCTCCGGTTGCAACTGTGGCCGAAGAACATGAGTTGACATCTGTGCGTATTCAAAGTGACCACAATAAAAGTGAAGATGCTGATGATGAAGATATTGAATACGATGATTCTCTTTTTAGGGGCAATTTGTCTCTACATGAAGATTTGGAGCTTTATCTGAGCTTTGTTGACAACTTCTGCCCGTCACATGAAGACATGGAATCACTCTTTAAAACTTTTGGTGATAATATTCAAGAAGCAATGCCTCCATTGGTTAATCAGACTGCCGACACTTCCAATCCTATGGATTCAACTTTAGGGCTTCCTCCTCCGAACGTTGAAATTCCTACATCTGTGGCGTCTGCGAGTGATCCGATTGAGACTCATATATATATGTGCCTTCATTGAAGAGAAGAAGAGTAGATCCAAGGCCAGGGGTACTGATTCAAGATCTGACACAATCTGTTCAGCCCGTATTACTACTTCAACCACGACTCCAACCACTACAGCTGAAGCTGATCATGATCAACCAAGAACGACTTTTGAAGCTGGGAGCTCTTCAGCTCCTGGGAATGTCTCCCCTACAAGATCTGAGCATGATATTGCCTCTGAAAGGCTTGCTAGGTTCTTAGCAGAAAATGAAACAAACTTTCCCTCTCGAGAAAAAGGTATATCTATAGGGGAAGGTAGCATGAAGGGGGCAGACACATCAAAACCAGAGCTGAGGGAGGACATTACTGTACTCAAACAGAAAATAATCAAAAAGGATCTTCAAATTAAGGACCTTGATTCTCCTATCTCCGAGCTCAAAGCTGAAAGTTCCTTAAAGTCCGATCAAAAATTTAAACTTTAGCAAGATAATGCTTAGAAGACCAAACAAAATTCTGATCTCCAACTCAACCTTGGTGCTCTTTCAGTTGGCTACTTTGATCTGAAGAATAGACTTATTGCTGAATTTGGAGATAAGTTTCTGACAGCAGCTGAAGGCCCAAGTGTTTCTCAGGCCCCTGTAACTGCCCCAGCTGCTACTCCAACTTTTACAGACTGATAGTGTGCCAGTTAGAACCACAACGGTTGTTGACCATTTTGAGAAGGAACCAGAACAAGCTCCACCCCGAATCACTATTAAGCGAGGAGGGAGAATGGTTACATCTCAGAAAAGGGGAGGCTTGCTCTTTATGAAAATTTTTGATCAGAATGTTCGTGGTGATCATCCTCAATTAATTGTGACTGAGCTACAAAAGAAAAAGTTCCAACATAAATATGAAGATCGGTCAGGAATCCGTATGTGGGGCTTTCATGATAAAATCAATTGTTGGGTGGTCAAAAGAAAGAGCAACACCGTGGAGTATTATAAGCATCCAAATTATTTCTCTTTGCTTACCAAGGTGGATCTTACTGAATTGTAAGCTGCTCCTTTTTACAATCCTTCCAATGATCCTCAGGCGACAGATTTCAAACACTTTTTGGAAAATCAGGTGAGGAGAGGATTTGATGGTATGAAGACTGCTGAATCGTTTATGAAGACTGCTAAACATGTGTTTGACCCGATCACCTAGAAGACTATTAAAAACGTCATGTGGCCTCCTACGAATCAGTTGACAAAGATTCCCATCGTAAAAAATTTCTGTGATGGTTCTTTGAACAATATGTTGTATTGGGTATATGATCCAGCAACAACCTCAGTGGTTATCAAGTTTAAAGATGGTGTATTCCGTCTAATCGATAAGAGGGATCTTCTTAAATTTGGTAAGAGGGACATTCACACTTTAGCAACTCATCAAATAATTTGCGAGCAGGAAGTTTTGGAACCAGCTGCAAAAGAATTCATGAGCATGATTTATGAAATCATTAGCAAAGAAATGTGGTTGGGTGCAATGGGAAGATCTGATGTGCTGGTAATTGAAAAGGACTGAGCTCATGCTAGCCTCAAACCAAGGGGGAGATTGATAGGTCATTATTTTGTGGTTTGGGATAGGGAATCATATGTATAAGTATTGATTAGTTCTTGGTCATGTTTTATATGTTTTTAATGGGTTTACGGTTGATTTTGTGTGTACGGTCATAAACAGGTTTACGGCTGTAAACCTGTTTACGACAAACTTCCCCTATATATAGGGCTTGTCAGTGTCTTGTCAGGTTGTTGACGAATCATAGAGTCTCTTACTGTTTACGGTCCCAAGGTGTATTAGAAGTTTATTTGATATAAAGCGTGTGCATGCTTGGATTATTCTGTCTTCTACTACAGTATTGTTTGCTCTATTGATATTTGTTTGATCACTGTTTGGATTCTCAGTTTGAGGGACCTTACACCATGTGACTGTCGAAGATAGCCAAACAGATAGTGATGATGATGTGGATGTCTCGAAGGAAACCATAAAATAGGATAAAGTTCCAAAGAAAATTCCAAGAGTTATCGTTGATCAATTCTTTGATGAAACTGAGAAATTCGACAAGATAATGAAAGAAAAAGGTTCACATTATCTTGAAACAAATACAGTTGTGTATCCAAACTTCAAGTGCACGGAAGATGTCATCTTTCCGAATCAGGTTTTTGTCACTACAGGAAATAATGATAAAAATTAAACCTGAATTTAACAACTTGGTTTGAAGAGGATAACAAGAAAGCAACGAAAGAAGGATTTTTTGAAAATCAAAGCACTGTCAAAAATAATCTCACAAAGAATTCTTACACCTTTCAAAGACAAAAACCACAACGAAAATGGGTTGAAAAATCTCAAAATTCAAATGAAGTTCCAAAACAAGTTGAAAATGTTTCCAAACATGCGAAGATTAATTCTCAAGAGTTTATGAAACAAATTGATGACTTCTGAAGAAAATGGAATTTCAAAAAGACAAGCAAGAAAGTAAGTGTTTTGGCATGTCGCTGAGTCTCGAAAGAAATCAATTGATTTGATAAATAATTCATATGAACAGAAAAGTTTAAATATGTTCAAAAATCTTTTTCAAAGAATATTGAGAACAACAAAAATCCCGCTCTAACTAAACAAGTGTTGTCTCAAAATAAACCACCACCTCCAATTTCGAAATCTAATTTTCATGGATCAAAATCATCTTTTCAAAATAATAATCAAACATCAAATGAAAAACAATTTGTAAATCATCAATCAATAAGGACTCCATATACAAATCATCACACACGATTTTCACAAAATCAATTTTCAAAACAAACTCAATTGTCGAATAATTTGAGGAATTATCAAACTCATGTACCGTCACAAAATGTTTCGAATAAAAAGTTTGATGAAAATGTCACCAACAGAAAAGTGAATTTCACACCAAAACAACCAAAATTTCCAAATCCTCCTACGAAATTTTTTTCCAAAGTTTCGTATGTAAAAGGAAATTCATATGTGAAAAACATTAATCATTGGCTTGAAGGAAAAGGAAAATCATTTCAATCAGCAAATTTCTCTTAGCAACAAATCAAGGAAGCCTATGAAAAGTATTTGAATTAATCTTTGAATGTAAGTTCTTCTTCTAAAGATTCACAACAAATAGGAAAATGGTGGAAGCCAATTTCGAAAGCAAAGGTGAATGAGAAATGTTCTGAGAAGCAAAAGGAGAAAGTTTGTGGAAACTCTAAATCTGTGAATGATTACATTTCTGTGCCTTTAACTAATGAAGTGGACCTAATTGATAGTATCAAATCAAAAGTTTGTAACTGGTTATTAGGATCTTCATTTCATAATGTTTTTCAATCTAATCACCAAGGACCCAAACTGACTTGGGGACCTAAATTCTTTCACTAATTGCAAGTTTTGTTTGATGAGCAATATGATGATAAAAGATACATTTATAGTGGTTTCTCTCGTCACATGACTGGAAAGAAAGAAAACTTGCGTGGTTGTCGAACTCTAGATAATGCAGGAGTGGTGTAGTTTCGTAACAATAACAAGTGTCATGTCAAAGGTTATAGAAAAGTAACGAATAGAAAATTCACAGTGAATAGAGTAACATATGTTGAAGGTATTCAAAATAACTTGATTAGTGTTTCGCAACTTGTTGTGGGAACTGGTAGTCAAGTGGTGTTTAATGAAGAATGCAATGTCATTTCGAACATTGATTCAAAAGAAGTATTGCTCAAATCCAAACGTAAAGGCGATATGTTCACTCTCGACATAAAACCTATTGTTGGTGTTCCCTTAGTATGCTTACTCTCGAAAGCTTAATCAAATGTCAGATGGTTGTGACATCGAAGACTCTCTCATTTGAACTTTTGAAATCTCAATAAGTTGGTCGTAAATGATCTTGTTCGGGGTTTACCTGTTTTAAAGTTTGATAATGATACTTTATGTGTAGATTGTGACCAGGGAAAGCAACATAGACAAGGTCATCCAATTGTAATTGATTCGAAGATTGTTGAACCATTAGAACTTCTTCATATTGACCTTTGTAGACCATCGACTGTTGAAACACTCAACAAGAAACGATACATTTTGGTTATTGTTGATGATTTTTTAAGGTTTACTTGAGTATATTTTCTCAGGTTAAAATCTGAAATTGCTCAAGCAATGATCAACTTTATCAAACAAATTGAAACAAGTTTAAAGAAAAAGGTTCAAAAGATCAAGAGTGACAACGACTCAGAATTTGAGAACAATGTTCTTGATTCATACTTAATAGACAAAGGAATTTTGCATAAATTTTCTTCGCCCTACACACCTCAACAGAATGGTGTTGTCGAAAGACGAAATCGTTCACTCTACGAATCGGCAAGAACAATGCTAACATATGCGAATCTTCCTCAATATTTTTAGGCTGAAGCAGTCTCAACTGCATGTTTTACTCAAAATAGATCGTTTATTCATCGTTGTTTCAACATCACTCCTTATGATATCATAAATAACCGTAAACCTAATGTGAAATTTTTTCATGTTTTTGGGTGCAGGTGCTTTCTAATAAATCTTACGGAAAATCTTTCAAAATTTCAGTCGAAGGCTGATGAATGAATATTTTTGGGCTATTCACATAATTCGGTTGCACACAGGGTGTTAAATAAACGAACACGCAAAATTGAAGAAACGTTCAATGTTACTTTTGATGATTATTATGTTAAATGTATTGAAAAATATTTTGAACAAAAGTAAATTCTTAATGAATCAAATGATGAACCTCAAAGTGTAAACTTTTTAGATTTTGATTATGATTTAATATTTATTGTTCCTGATAGGGCTGTTGATGCGGAACTTCATGCTGATGATAATCGAGTTCCTGAAGCATCTAAGGATACTGATAATTTAACAATCAATCAAGATATTGCAGATGTACATTCGAAAACAAATTCTCTAGTTCATAACGAAAGTTTGCCAATTTTGCAAACTAATCAAGTGGAGGGGGAACACTTGAATTCGACTACTCATGTTGAGGGGGAGCATACTTTCGAGGGGGAGAGAGGGAGAATGAATACTGATGTCGAGGAGGAGCATCTAGAAGATAATTTTGTCAAGGGGGAGAAAAATAAAAATCAACCAAATATTTCAAATAATCAAACTGAAATTTTTCATGATATAACGGATAATGTGTATATTGAAGGTTCAGAGAATGATGAAACATTCGAAGATGCACCATTAGAGTTTGATCCTGCATATCCACCATAGGAAAAATGGACACGAAGTCATCTAAAGGAACAAGTTCTTGGTAATCCTCAATATGGAGTTTTGACTAGAGCTCAACTTCGTGCTAAAAATGAGGTACTAAATGTTAATCAATAATTTTGATTGTTCAATGTCTTTATTTCGAAAATTGGACCAAAAAAGGTCAAGATTGCTATGGAAGATCATGATTGGATTGTTTCAATGCAATCTGAATTGGCTGAATTTGAAAGAAATAAAGTTTGGCGTCTAGTTGCTAAACCAAAAGATGTATCGGTTATCAGGTTAAAATGGATTTTTAAAAATAAAATTGATAAAGAAGGAAACAATGTTCAAATAAGGTTAGGCTTGTTGTTAAGGGTTATTCGCAACAAGAGGTATAGACTATGAGGAAACCTGCGCCCTTGTTGCAAGACTCGAGGCTGTTCGAATATTTTTAGCCTATGCAGCGCACAAAGATTTTGATGTGTACCAGATGGATGTCAAGTGTGCTTTCTCAATGGTGAACTCGAAGAGATGGTGTATGTTGAACAACCCCCAGGTTTTATTAACGAAAAATATCCTTATCATTGTTGTATCTTAGACAAAGCTGTTTATGGGTTAAAACAAGCACCAAGATCCTGGTATGCAATTCTTACCAATTACTTAAAGCAATCAAAATTTAAACAAGGATCAGTATATCCCACTCTCTTTCGAAAGAAAGTTGGAAATCATCTTATGCTTGTTCAGATTTATGTCAGTGATATTATTTTTAGCTCTACTGACCCTGTTTTGTCAAGAGAATTCGAAAATATGATGAAAAGCCAATTTGAGATGAGCATGATGGGGGAAATAAACAATTTTATGGGATTAAATATTCGTCAGAGTAGAGAAGGAATATTTATCAATCAAGAGAAGTATACAAGAAATCTGCTGGAAAAGTTCGGAATGATGAATTGCATAAAGCTGAGAGTACCAATGGCTGTTGGAACAAGGCTTAATCCTTCGTTAGACAAACCAGCTGATGATCTCACATTATATCGAAACATGATAGGTTCGTTACTTTACCTCACGACAAGTTGACCTGATATTATTTTTTCTGTGTGCAATTATGCAAGGTACCAATCATATCCAAGGGAACCTCATCTAACTGTAGTGAAGAATATATTTCGTTATCTCAAAGGAACAACTTCATTAGGACTGTGGTATCCTTCGAAGACAGGCTTTTCATACAAGCATTCTCAAATGCTGATTTGGGAGGCTGTAATCTTGATCGCAAAAGTACAAGTGGTGGATGTCAACTATTGGATGGGAAGCTTGTAAGCTGGCAATCAAAAAAGCAAACATGTGTTTCGATTTCCACAACAAAAGTAGAATATGTTTCTGCTGCAGCTTGCACTTTGCAAATCATATGGATACAAAGTCAACTGCGTGATTATGCAATCAACATGAAGAAGATTCCTTTGTATTGTAACTCACAAAGTGTCATTCGTATTTGCCATAACTCTATGCAACATTCGAAAACTAAACACATAGCTCTTCGTTACTATTTTACAAAAGATCACGTTGAAGATGGAAACATAGAAGTTCATTTTGTAAAGACCAATGATCAGCTTGCTGATATCTTTACAAAACCCTTAGATGAAAAATCTTTTGTGAGAATTCTGAATGGTTTGGGAATGATCGATGCGAATTCAGTTCCAATATTAATTTCGATAGAATGACAAAGAGGAGGAAAGATGTCGATTCAACAATTACTATTCATGATTTAGCGGTTACTGTTCATAGTCAACGCTTCAACATGCTTCGCTTTCGACATCATACACATTGATTTGAAAAATTATTCGCTACTTTAGACAATTTCATAATTTCGCAACTTGGGTACATTTTTTTTATGATTTGTTATCTTTATAAACAAAAACAACAAAAAGATTTTTCTTTTTCGTTTTTTTTTTCAAAAGTTCAAAAATATCAAAAAGGATTTTCTTATTTTTGTAATTTTTCATTCAAAAATAAAAAATCCAATAATATTTTTGTTTGTTTAACTTTTTCTTATGTAGCTTTTAGCAAAGATTTTTCATGCCTCATGCTTGCTGCTTTAGGTAAAGGTAAACTTTCGAAACTTTGTACTAGTTAAGATGTCCCTAGAAGCATGTTGCAACATGTCGACCAAAGCCTCCATAACGCAATGTGTTTCGAAGCCTTAATGGTTTTCCCATCTAGAGAATTCCTTCCCAATCAGGCTATATTCACATTTGTTCCTGAGCTACCTTACTCTTCTCATTGAAGTTAAGATCTAACTGCTTGGTCCATATATAGCAGAGGTACATTCGATTCTTAAAACAAATCTTTTTCATATAAAAGTTCTTTCACAATCACACACAATGACATATACCTAAGACATATCTGGTATAAACCAACCAAGTTATAAGTATCTACAAACTTTGTGTTAATGATCTGGATTCATGAAACTGTGATGGAAGTGAAACCCAATATTTCGAAACCTATAAGGAACTAACAGGGAAATTTGTTCCAGAATGTAACGAAACATTTGTTTCTGTACCAATTTTCGATACTACAAATCATGTTCTTTCTCTTTCAGTGGTCTTGATAAAATGATCGAAACCCATGACATTTTTACCAAACACGATCCAGTCATAATTTTGATTTGTGGAATTTAATTTTAGTGTGAGTATTTTTCTAATTCCTTGTTACTTGATAAATTTTTCCAAAGCATACTTGTCCCTGACTACACTGGTCAAACAAGTAATTTCAGTTATAAATTCTCACACTTATGTTTTGTTGTGACATGTAACGAAATTTTTACCCACCCATAAAGCCTTATAAAAGATGCCCTTCGATACTTCTTAACAAGTATTCGATTGTAATTCATGGGAAACCGCACAAGCTGTTGATGATCTCTTTTGATAATTAGCGAAGCGATCTTTGATTGGGATCTAACTGCCTTTGTATCGAAATTTTATTTTCGACATCACAAGAATCATTTTTTTTTAAATTTGTTTCTCATTTTTTTCCTTGGAACACATTGCACTCATGAAATCCTTGAGGTTCTGAGTAATACCAACTCAGGCTGATGATTTTGCAATTCTGGCTCATGACTTCGCTTTTCAACCCAAAAGTGAAAGAGCCCAACCCGCCGAAGGTTTTTGATACTTATCCATAGGGTACTTTCGAAACGACATCTGATATGATGGTTTGGTTACTGTGCGATTTTCTAGGAAAAAGTACTCATTACTTTCCTGACATGGCGTGCTTTACGGATACAGGTACAACTTTCAAGGCAAACATAGCATGCTATTAATAACAACCGTTTGGAATTGGGGATTTTATTCCAACTTTACGCTCACAAAACGATTCTCATACGATTTGTGCTTTCATTCTCTCTATTCTTCAAAGTTCTTTCCAAAACCCTAACAATGGCTGCTCATCAATCGCAAACCACTGATGATGTTTTGTCTCAACCTCTGATGAAGATTCAAAACACAAATTACCAAGTTCAAGGCGATGAAATTGTTTATCCGGAGGAATTACAGATGCTCACCATTGCTCTCAAGAGTTCTGTTTTGTCTACTGTCATGTTCAATTCGTTTGTTGTTCCTCTTTCTTGTTATCTTTGGCCGGTTATACAACAACATATAGCAAAACAATGATGATTGTTACTTTCCAACTTGTGAGTGACAAGAATTTTGGGCTATCAAAGAAACTATTTGCCCAAATTTTGAACATCCCCATTTCTGAACCGTTTTACAAGGTTATGAATGAGCATGTAATTCATATGTTCAATGAGATGGGTTATCAACCAACTCTCACCAAGATTAGCAGGTTCATGAAATCAGGGTTGCCATGTATTTGGAACTTTTCTTTGGAATCTATCTTCGGTGCTTGACAGGTCGAAGTGTGGGATTAGATAAAGCATGCTTGGAAGTCTACGCGATGGTGGCTGGAATCTATTATGACTTACAATAGATTATGCTACTCAGCTATGGGACAAATTTTTAAGAGTATTGGGAATACTAATGCCAATGATGGAATTTGTTGTGCTAGGTACTGGAGTCTCATTCTTCAGTTCGTTTATGACAAAGAGGGTATTCAAGTGCCTGATAATGAAGAAACTGTTGGGTTTGCTTTGTATCAATTTCCTAAGACAGTTGAAGACGATGTTGATATTTTTCCAACTGTGGCTCATATAACATATTCGATTTTGAAAAAGGTAGATTCGTCGAATCCTGTTTTGGTGAATTATTTGCAACAAATCAATACATCTGTTAAAACCGGGGTTTTGTTACTGAAGACAACAGAAGGTCCAAAAGAAGCGAAGAGGATCTAAGAAGGAAGCTCAACCATGTCCTTCGAAATTCAGTCTGGTTGCAAAAGTGGTTAAATCTCCAAAGAAGGTTATTGTTAAAGAAAAACTTTCGAAGAAAAGCTCAAAGCCAGTAGTTACTGAAACTGTCAATCCTTCGAAGGATGTGGTACCTTCGAAAATTGGTGTTTTAAAGAAACTCAAGAAAATGGATCGCAAACCTCACCATTCAGCTGAAAGGTCCAAATTGTAACATCTAGATTCCCAGGTATTTTATTTTAACCTTTTATTTTTTAGTTATAGAGAGGGACTCAACGAGTTGACGCCTAGACTCGTCGAGTAGGATCGCGATTCGCTGACTGGATTAATAATTGGACTCGACGAGTCGGCTAGGTGACTCGACGAGTCTGTGCTGGCGGCAGAAACCCTAAATCTTGGGGCTTTTGCCCTATTTAAAGGCCTTTATGGCCTTCATTTGTGGCCACTACACCCCTGAGAAACACTAGAGAGCATAGAGAAAGCTTGTAGTGCAAGAGGAGGGCTAATTCATCATTCTTTGGTGTGTTTTAGCAAAGGGAAGGCAGGATTTCGAGCTAGGCTGACTTGTGGGACTCAAATCTTCCATCATTTCGTTTAGACCTGCTGTGGGAGGTAAGGATTCATGTCCATCTTTATTGAGTAATAGATTTCATGAATCTAGGGTTTCTTCTCTTCTCTTTTGGTAAGAGATCTAGTGTGTGTGATATCCCTTTGTGACAATATTATCAAATCTGGACCTTGAGAGGTCCAAAGAGTCCCTATTCTTCAGCTTTATGCAATCCTTTATGAGTTTTGGGGCCTAGGTTATCATATTAAGGGTTATTTTGGCATATAGAGATGATAGTGTGATGCATGGGCCTAAAGTTCGAACCTTTACGTGACTTTTGAGTGCTAGAAGGTTAGATCTACTAGTTGGTGAAGCAGATCTGACCTTAGAAGGTCGTTTGAGTGTTGCTATGGAAGGAACTCGCCGAGTCCATAAGGGGACTCGATGAGTCGAGTCGGGTTGCCCCGCGATTCATGACCAGTGGCGACCCATCGAGTGGAAGGTTCGCTCGGCGAGTCGAGTGAGGTTTAGATAGACCCAGAGGACACGCTTGGACTTGCCGAGTCACCTATGTGCACTCGACGAGTCTGGTCAAAGTTGACCGTTGACTTTCGTTGACTTTTAGGGTCTAGTCAATTTTTGGACTTGTGAGCCATTGGAGGGGTAAAATAGTCTTTTACCCTTCTGAGAGAACTTAGAGAGGGTTTAGTCTAGCCTTTGAGAGTTGTATTGATTAGAGTAATTGTTCCATGTGATTAGGCGGAGGCAAGACCCGTATTACCGAGTTCAAGATTTACCAAGTTACCCGAGGTGAGTCTTCTCACTATACTTTACCTAGAGTGGTAATTAGAGTTATGTGATAGAGTATGTTGTATACTATTATATGATGTGATATATACGTGATTATGTGCTATATATGATTCAGAGTTTACAGAGTTAGGGCCGAAAGGTCCATAGAGTTAGGACTAGAGGGTCCACAGAGTTATGGGACTGGAGGGTCCCACTGAGACACTTTGACCAGAGGGTCATACAGAGTTAAAGCCTAGAGTGACTAAGATGTGTTTTATGTGGTATTTTGGGGAACTCACTAAGCATTTATGCTTACAGTTTCATGTGTTATGTGTTTCAGGTACTAGTGACGATCGCGGGAAGGCGCTGGCATGATCCGTACACATAGGTCGAAGATTTTTATTTGTGATCTTGGGATGCGTTTTATTTGATGACAATTGTTGAACATGGAATTTGAGAATGTTTAAATGATAACTATGTTCTTTGAAAAATGAAAATTTGTTTTGAAAATTTACGTTGTTACACAAAAGCTTTTTACCATCTTTTGTTAGGAAGCCATAAATTGGTCGAAAGGGTGTTCTCATTCGTGAAATACCCACACCGTGTCTCCGAAGAAAAGGAGAGAAGAGGATATGGCTAAGAAGATCTCAAAGAAACAAAAGAAGCAGAGGATATTATTCATTCAAGATGATTCAATGGATGATGAAGTTGTACCAGAATCTCCATTAAAAAAGGATCAGACGGGAAAATTTTCACCTGTGAGGGATTCTCCAGTTAAGTCGACTCATGAGGAGACTAGAAATCTTGATGGCACTGTAAAAAATTCTATAATGGACACAACCATTAATCAAGGTGAACAACCAAAGCTTTCTACTCCTCAGTAGACAACTATCGTACCACCCGAGGTTTTGAATACCGAATCATTTCATGAGGAGGTTCGAACTTCAGGCGTCACTGCAAACGTATCTGATACGGATGTAAATGTCCATAAGGGTGATGGAGTATTGACAAATGAAGCCTAAGGTAACTCTTCTATTGTTGTCTCCTCTACTTTCGAAACTTCTGGTGTTGATCCTATTGTTTCCTTACCTCCATTTCATACTCCTATTCCTACTTGATTTCTTATAACCACACATTCACCTACCTTCGATAACATTATACAACAACCCGTAACATACTTATTCCCATCTCAATCAACTGAAGAACCAAGAACAGTTCATGATGATGAAATCGATGATGGAGGGTTTGTACGCTCGTTTGCAGACATAAAATTTGATCCTAAAGAGGAGAACATTCCCGACAACATGCTGATGTCTGGGAAACAGTTCAAAATCTTAAATCGAAAGCTACACTCGTTACTCTAAGTATAAGCTGATGTAGGGGTAAACATTCGGTGTTTGGAATCGAAGTGGATGTAATGCTCAAAGCTCAAGAGCTTCGTCTTCTTAATAAAACTGATCAATCTGACAAGAATAACGAGTTAAGGGTCAAGGCTCAATCTGATACCTTTAATGGTGAATTAAAGGACTTGAAAGCAGTTGCTAAGCAAAGACGTGTTCTCTTTGTTCAGGATGCGAAGACTGTTCGAGAAGATGTCAATCGAAAGATTGAAGAATTAAGGTCTGATGTTGCAAAGGAGATACAAGAATTGACTAGTAACTGCTCTTTTGTTCTCAAGAAAGTAGATATTATTGGTAGAGTTGTAACAAAAATTGCTCCGTGTTACAATTTCATGCTTCCGAAGATGGATGCACAAGCTGAGATCGAGTCAAAGAACTTTGGGAAGATTGATTCTCTTTTGGTTCAATTAAAAGCTATGATTTTGAAGTCTAGTTCTTCATCACTATTCACTCCTGGGTTTTTAACTCAGAAGTTTCGATTGCTTGAGTCGACAATTCATTATGAATTGGCTCCACTTTCGAAACTCTTGAATTTACTACCAACGGATGCCCAACCTGTTGTCACAGGGTTGCAAGGGGGAGAAAGAAAAGTTTTTGGTGTAAGTAAAGGCGAAGGAGCATCTGGAAAGACAAGTCAAGATGCAAGCGGTGATGCGAAAGTGGTGGGAAAAGTTTTGTCTACTCAAATTCCAACATCTTTTCCAAAGAAGACTGATCCAATTTTTTCGAAAACAACAACAACAACAACAACAAGACCTTTGGCAAAAGGGATTGTTATTGGTGGTTCTAGTTCTTCTTCGAAGCCAACACCTACTGAAGCAGAGAAAGGCAAAGGAAAAGGTGTTGTTGTTGAACTGTCGAAGAAAGAAAGAAAAGCAACTATTGAAGCTGAAATGGAAAAGCAACGTCATATTCAAAGTATTCTCAGACTTCGTCAAAATGATCCTCCAACTTTGAACAAAGGTGATCCAAGGAAGCTACATAGCTATGAGAACATTGAAGCTATGGTAGTACATGGAGAAATGCATGATTTTGAGAAGAAACCAAAGAAGAGTTATGCAATTGAGAATTCAGATATGAATCAGTTGGACTTTCCCATCAACAAAATGATGTTTGTTACAGTGTTACTTCACCATATTATATTGTTGATAAGTTCGATGATAAGGAAGAGTAGAAGAAGTTAAAACTTCGATTTCATGTAGTACTTGGGAAATAAGAAGAAGAAGTTTGGTCACTTATAAAGATTGTTAGATTTTTAAGTATCTCCAAATATGTTCTATTCGAGGGTGTACTTCAAAATTTTCGATATCACATGGTCAGAGCATACAATACCAACTTCAACTTTACTATAGCTGACTTTCCTCTTATAAATTTGAATGACTTAATCTCAGTCATGGAGATTCTTAAGGTCAACAATGAATCAAAACTTCAAGGTACAAGTAAAGAAGAATATCAGCTGGGTCTTGCTCATATCAAGTTATTCATCGACAATTATTACGACGGTTTAGCCTTGACATATGTCGAATTAGATTTGACTATGGGTAAATAGATTACTGTACCTCAATCATTGTTGAAGAGTAAAGTCGATTTCCAGCCTTATGATGATGGAGAAATTTGTTTGAAGCCTCTTGGAATAATCTTTGTTCGAAAAAGCAAGAAGGGAAGGAACACCAAGTTTTTATTCCAATCATGCAATGTTGAAAGATATACTACAGCACAGTATATGAACTTGATGGTTCATATGAATCACTGTAAGAAGAACAACGAACGAGATAAGGTTGAACTAAAGAAATTGATGAATTTGTATGCAGAAATTTGAAGTTCGATGCATAAAGCTATCCAAATGTTGATGACCTAGTTTCGACACTTCTCACAAAGGGGGAGAATGTTGATGTTGAAGTTAGTTGTGAGGTGTCGAAGGTCTAAAGGATAGTTTCGTTAGTTTGTAAATTTATTATAAGGGTAGTTTATTGTCGAAGGTTATCATGTTTAATGCCCTTATATTTTTTGTATGCTTTCTGTTCCCTATAAATAGGTGATCAGTACTAGAGTTAGAGAAGAACTTTCATGTAATTGTCTATGTACTCTGTACTCTTTTGAAAGCATAATCGAGCCAAACAGATTATATTTAGATCTTGTGTTCATCATTTTCATATCACTCTGATTCTATATTTCTCACTCGATTACGTAACAACTACACTAATAGCTAAGCAACCTCAAAAAAATGATGTACATCCTAAATGGTTTTGTACACTCTTTTAAGGCATAGTACATGATTAACAATTTATTATTTTTTGGTTGATAATATTCTAATACATGATTCTTTCATATATGGATGTGAGCGGTTTGTTTGGTACCCGAGAACCGAATGTGATCCATCGGGTTGTTACATTGTCGATACTAAGACCTTTACATTCGGTTCGGTTAAGTGTAACCAGTTTATAAACATCAATGATGTATGATACCTATATATATATATATATATATATATATATATATATATATATATATATATATATATATATATATATATATATATACTAGGCGAATCCCCGTGCATTACGCGAGAATAGAATTATATAGTTAAAATAATAACTTTTACCAAATTATTATTTAATATTTCTACTTTGAAACAAAATTTTAGTAGTAAAGCAAACATATAGTTACCATATTAGTTTTATTAAACATTATAGTTTAATTTTTAAGTCACTATGATATATACAACTATTTGATAATTTTATAAACCGTTTAAAATTGTGTAAATTATATATCAAATGAATGATAATATAATGGGTAACAAAACGTATAAACAAAAATATGTACTGCAACTTTTAAAAACATAATAGAAAAATATATATTATAACATTTGTATTAAAAAAGATATATATATATACAACGAATAATAAAAAATATGAAAAATAAACACTATAACTTTTAATAACATAAAAGCACTACAACATCTATTATAACATTTATATTAACTTTTCATATTTAAATCACAAATCTCTTCAAATACATTAATATTTTAATGAGAAAAACTTTACAACCCTATAAAAGAAAGGAAAATAAAAAGTTATTAGTGATTACTAATTAATAATCATAAGTTAAAAACTCTTGAATTGTAACTAAAAAATATACATAAATTAGAAAACTCTTGAGTTGTAGTGTGAGTTTCAAATGAATATAGTACTTGGAAATGTGTATTTATTATTATTATTATTATTATTATTATTATTATTATTGTTATTATTATTATTATTATTATTATTATTATTATTATTATTATTATTATATTCGTCTAAATAATTGGTTTTGATGCATCATTTTAATCCCTTCAATTATTAAACATAAAGATATTTATTTATAAATTTATAACATACATAGGTGCATATACATGTTAAACAAATCACATATAATATATATATATTTTCGTAAATGTCATATGTAATTCTTTTCGTAGTAATATGGATAAATTACTTTCATATGAAGAACATATCATGATAAGTCTATCATAATTAGATATCGAATGTTAAAAATTATGTTATCTTTTAAATATGTTGTGTAGGATAACCCAACAAAAAAATAATAGAAAATAAACATAATTAGAATAGAAAAACTACAATCAAATAAATAATAGCATTGGGTGGTTGAATATATAAATAAAGATGTTACATAAACATATATTTAAATCAAAAGAAAAAACTAATATTCATCAACTTTGCTCAAACAAAAAAAACCTATATCCGTTTTCTGAATCTTCTTTCTTCATTTAACAGCATTTAACCATAGAAACTTGATGACAATTCTTCACTAACCTGCAATCAAAATATTTTTCTTGAAAAAGAAGAATCAGAAAGATATTCCAAGCAAAACATTGATGTTTGGAGAGTCACATTCAAGATTGAGTAATACATACAAATCACATATAACGATTAAATGAGAAACCGAATATAAAGAAAGAATAAAAAAGCTTCATTTGTTTTGGTTGAAAGATATTCCAAGCAAAACATTAATGTTATGACATCCTTCTTACATGTAAGATTTTATATAACACAAAAGACACAAAAGATTGACCTTTTTATAGTAAACTTTTCATTAAATGCTAATTAAACATAATATAAGTTATAAAACTTTTGAGTGTTAAATCATAGTTAAGAAAACTTTTGAGTTACATTAGTTAAAAAAAAGGGTTTCAAATGAATGTGGTTTCAGGAAGTTAAAAAATGGGGGATTCAAATGCATGAGATTCAAGAAAAAATGCTAGCTTTATAAGTATATATATATATATATATATATATATATATATATATATTGTTTTATATATATATATATATATATATATATATATATATATATATATATATATAATTTATGTTTATTTATAATTTTATAATTTTGTTAGTATGATAATAGACTTATACAGAAGTTGGAACCGACAAAAGCTGAGAGTTGTGTTGAATGCTGGATAATTAGCTCGGTGTGGATTGATCGCCCTGATTTACCTAACACAGAAGTTCACATGACACCTTCCCTAACATCATCACCCAAACATTCCTCTACCCATGAGCCTCGACAAAAGAAGGCATGGATAAATGTTGCATCTCACCAACAACCACCACCGTTGTCGCCCACTATACCATCAACCAATAAGGACTGGATTATTACTGAGTTGCAAAATGAGATCCATGAATTTCAAAATGAGGTCATTGAATGTTGCAAGTAGTTGAGGTCACAGGGTAAATGTTTAGCAGAACATGACAGTACTTTAGCAATGTTTCTAAAACTTATTAATAATACTCCCGAAGATGATGTTGGTACCTAGAAGGGGTTGGAGGTATATTTATATTTATTTCACTCCCATACAATTTTTATTTAACTTTATGGTACAACCGTTATTGCATCTTTTATAATTAAATATTACTTAACCATACAGGCACTTATCGTGCAAGATGTTGGTACCGCAGACAATAATGACTTATGGGAGCATGATTATGGGTCTGGCACACCCGAACATCTGCTGAATCATGTCCATGAGCAGCCGTCTGCATGTATTCAATCGTCAGTTGTAAAATAGATTCGATGAAAAGAATACAAAACACCTACAAAACCTCTTAACCGTTCTCTGCTCCAAAAAGTTATGTTCATATGGTATAAGTCCCCATGGATACATATGAAGAGGAAAGGTGTTGCATAGTAACAACCAACACCGTTGGACAATCCTTTAGAACATACCGTACATAGTCTATATAAAGAACTGGATTCTTTGCTATTGTTTTCTCACCGTTTTATCACCATTATTCTAATGATTGAGTTTTGGACGTGCTTATATGCAGATAGTCACATAGGATGGTTGGAATGTGATGTAAGTTAGATAATTATATGCTCATTACATACTACGCTTCTAATAATAGTACTTAATTTACTGTAAATTTTTTGATTTGCAGCACATCATAATGTGGATCTCGTTGTTGATAGATTATTGACGGGATGATGCTCGGTGGACAGTTGTGTCGTCAACATTCAACACTGATACATATAATTCGAGTGACATGGTTGACGGATCTGTTTACACAGCTTGGTCATAGTGTGATACAATATAATTGTGTTTGGATCACATTACCTAAGTAATAGTGATTTATAATATAAGGTTATTTGATGATTCATTAATTCCAACCTTTTGTGTAGCTTTACATCCCAATCAATATCCCAAGTAATCATTGGTTCTTGGGTGTTTTGGATATGAAGACATTCAAAATGACTATATTCGATAGTCAATGGAAGAAGGTTACTGTTTAGAAGATCAAGATTGGTTTATAGCTATGCGAGCCTGCATCCACAAACTGCTAGTAGGTATTAACTACTGGGGTAGCAAATTAACTGATGCAATCCTAGTTGAGAGTTTCAACATGACTCTTGAAAAGGCCCCAAACGTACAGCAACAGATTGACAATAAAGGGGATTACGGGGTGTTTTTGTGTTGGTTCCTGGATATGTTGGTCGCCATGAAATCATATTTTATAGAGGGTAAAAGCAGTCCATGGATCATGTCATATCGAAAACGATTGGTAGAATTTTTTTGGGGTACGAGGATGAAGTCCATTTGAACATTGTACTATTATTTAAAACAAATTTAAGTTTATGTATTTATTGCTTTTTTGTAGTTTTTATGATTCCATGCACCACATTTTGTAGAAACAAATATTATACAGAATCACCAAACACATATTATATATACAAAAAAAATTAACTATTCCAGAACGAATGTCCGGAATCCTACTCCGGTATCTGGGAGATCTCTCCGTAATGACATATTCCGGACAAATTGGCTATTTTACAAAAACAAAAAAAATTAGGTTTTTTCTTCAAAGACTTTGTTTATATGGGTTACTCAATTTCACTTAAAAATAATTGTTAATAGGTCGTTGGTAGTTGGCAGTCAGTACTTGATAGTTGTTAGTTGGTAATTGATAAGCTGGTAGCTAGAAGTTGTATTTCTGTAAAGAGGTATAGATAATAAAATAAAGATTCATTGGGTTGTTTGGGATATAGACACGGTGACAAAGCCTAAGCAAAAAAGTGGTCTTGGAATGGGGAGTTTATATCTTTAAACATTAATTTCCTTGTAAAATGGTAATGGAGATTAAGAGGGTGTTTGTTGTTCATCTAAAAATGATTTCTTAACTTATTGACTTCTTGAAAAGTCAATAAGTTAAAAAAAAATATTGGTATAGAAAAATGCCGTTTAAAACAACTTTTTGTTTAGTCTTTAAAATGAGATTTTAAGAAGTCACAATTTCTAACTTCTTGAAACAACTTATAAGTTATTTGGTTTACAAAGTAGATAAAAGACAAAATTATGCCAAACATTTTTTAACTTATAGACTTATTTACTTATTGACTTATTGACTTTTGCGACTGTAAAAGTTAATCCAAACACTTTTAAATAAAATCATTTTCTTACTTTCATAAGTCAATAAGTCCTTTTGGGTAAAAGTCCTTTTTAACTTCAAAATGAAATACCAAACACAATCTAGAAGTTGAGACATTTTTCCTTTGGTCATCTTGTATTAAGGGTTTGCCTAATACTAATTGTATTGGCGAAAAGCTTTTTGCTAAGTGTGACATTTTGGGTATGTGGCTTTCTGTTTATCAATAAAGTGAGATTTGTCTCTTGATGATCTATTTTTTAGAAAGACGGGAGTTGAAAATCATAATCACTGTTGGAAAGATAGGCGGTGTAATGACCTTACACAAAAGGACTCCTTATAGAAGTTAACAAGCTTAAGGTTGATAAAAACTATAACATCTAAAATTTTCAAGTATTCGCTTTTGACCCTTGAGTTAAGATTTGTTTTCAAGATTGGTCCCCACTGACATTTTTGTAATTTTGGCCATTTTTTGCATATGTTAGGCGTACTCTTAGTACGCAAGGCATACGTAGCCAATGTGCAAACCCTGATTTTTAGGGTTTGGACCTTATTTAAGCACCTTTATGGCCTCATGCACCCTCTTATCTTCACCCCTTCCTCATTTCGAAGCCCTTAAGTGTGTGAGTACATAGTAAAGCTTGAAGAGCCCTATTGGTGTCATTTTGGAGCTTTTGGAGTAGAAGGAAGAACCTTGAGGTTGTGGTATTTCACTCAAGGCCTTGGATCCAACATCTACTTCCTTTGGTGCATCTTTTAGAGGTAAAAATCTTCAACTTTGATGTATATTTCTTATGGATCAAATTTTAGCTCAAAGTGTCACCTTTTTGTCCCAAACTTGATCTTTGTGAGTAGGAGATACTCCAAGACATTTGTGTTTTCCTTTAAGAGGTTGTATGGTGTGTTAAGTCATAAAAATGTGTTCTTGGTCATTAGTTTCTTTCCATGCATGAGCTAGATTGTCTTAATGGGTAAAAAAGTTAGGGTTTTTGGAGCTAAGATCTTAATAGCCGTGCCAAACCATAAAGTTTGAAACTTTAGGGTTAACGAAACATTTTTGAGCCTAGATCTGGATTTTGGATGTAAGTACTTAAGGATTAAGCACTTAATGGTTAAAGCAGTGAGCAGCCGTGTACGCTGGGTGTACCAAGGGTACACTGCGCGTACGTGGTCAACTCCCCGACTTTGGTCAACCGTGTAGTATGCCACACATACATAAGGAGTACGCCTGATGTGCTTACTAAGTCAACTCTATTGACTCAGTTGACTTTGAACTGGTTTTTTACTAGGTTTTGGCCTAGGGGTGTTTTAGGTATTTTAATCTGTATGTTGAGTTTGTGCCACTGAATTTATTAAGGTGACTGGTAGAGTTGATCTCAAAGCGGCGTGCTATTCAGTTTAATCATCTGTTTGTGAAGTGAGTTTTCTCATTGTAGCCATGGGTCGAAGGCACCAATGCCGACCCATTATTACATTACTCTGAATGATAGTCGTATGTGGTTTATATGTGATTGTATGCTGGGTTGAAATATACCCCAAGGCGGGGACCACTATAGTATGTTTGGGTTGAAATAGATCCCAAGGCGAGGCCCACTACAATATGTTCGCGTTGAAATAGACCCCAGGGTGGGGCCATATGTGTTGATCGGGTTGTAATACACCCCATGGCGGGGCCCGTATGTTTATATTGGGTTCAATTATACCCCAGGGTTAAGCCTGGTTGTATGTTTGGTATGTGGTACTTTGGGGAACTCACTAAGCTTTGTGCTTACAATTTATGTTTATGGTTCTAGGTACTTCCAGTTCAAAAGAGAAGGGCCTGACGTGATGGCACAACATCCTCCTGTAACATCCCAAAAATTTCAACAATTTTAAACTCTTCAAAACAACCCTTTTACTAATAAAAATGTTTACAAAGTTAGTGTTTCCAAAACAATATTTAAAAATCAGTGCCTCCCAAGATCAATGACATAAAATCAGCATGTGTATAGTCACACCTTCGCCTTGCCATGATTCTTTAAAGTAACTGAAACCATAAACCAAAACTCTAAGCACAAAGCTTAGTGAGTTCCCCCAAAATACCAACACACAAACATATAACATATACAAAATAACAACATGCAATGGGTCCACAACTAAAAGACTGGATTACCCCTGAGCCCACAGTACGAGTCTGGCTTGCCTATTAGGCCCACAACTCACGTTTGCCTTACTCCCTTAGTCATCGGATTGGAATACCAATGTTTTGCCCTCAGTACAAGTCTGGCATACCATCCGATCCTCAACTCGTATCTGGAATGCCACTAAGCCCTTAGTATGAGTTTGAATGACCCTACTCGACCCTTAGCTGATATTTGGAATGCTCCAGGGTTTGTTGGCTACAACACAAAGCGGTACAACCTCAACCCAACACAATACCCATACATATACCGATAATCATACAGACAAAAATAACAAGTAGTCGTAGAGATCTACCAGACCAACATATCGACAACTAGCATAATCATGCATATCTAATCCATACTCAACATATCAGAGGATAACAGGATATCGAACCAATGGGTCATCCTTGGTGCCTTCGACCGTAAATACAGTGAGAAAAACTCACCTCACACAAACGATCCCTGGCGGCCAGCTGATAGATCCCCGAACTGTCAATATCAAAACAACACCCAATCAACATTTGGGTTACAATCCATAACCATAAATCCATACTTGGGGTAAAAAGACCATTTCACCCCTAACCTAGCTTGGTCCAAGACTAAGGCCCAAACTCCCATTTTGAAAGTCCCAAAAGCCAGAAAATCAACTAAGGCCCAATTTTCTAAATTGGGCCCAAACCCCTTACATGGGTATTACCCTAAAGCCCAACCACTTTTCCTAGTCCAGAACACTTGTACTCAGATGGCCCATTCAGAACTCAACTACCCAAGCCCAAAAGAAAGCCCGAAATCGAAGCCCAATTGCAAAAAAACCCACCTGACTAAGTATGCGGGGCGTACTCAGCTGTATGCTAAGTGTACATGCTATCTGCTTGTACACCCAACGTACAGACTTGTACACCAAGCGTACTCATCCATTAAGCCAAAATCGAGATTAAGCTCTTAATGCTTAATCCCAGAAGTCCAAACCACAGATCTGAGTCCACACAAGTGTCTAGAACCATAAAGTCACTGACTTGGTGACTTTGCATGCCCCAAAAGAACCAATCTTCAAGATAAAGCATTATACTTTCACCAAATGGACACCATCTCATGCATAGGGGATTCCAAACCCTAAAAGAGACAACTTTATGCATCTAGAACCTCAAAAACACCAAGAGTGGCAACTCATAGCTCCTGGAGTGGTACCAAACCACTAGATCTCATTCTTGGGGCCAAAAGGGACAAAAACACAATCAAAATAAATCTAAACCAACAATGAACAATATCATATCTTTTTACCTCAAACAAGCTAGAAATGAAGCACATAATCAAGATCCACAAGCTCTTCCCTGATCTACAACCTTGAACCAAACTCCATCTTCTTGAAAATGACCCAAAAACACCAACATACACATAATGAGCTAAAAAACACCACCATGGAGGCTAAGGGACGATTTCTAGGGTTTTTTAAGACTTGGAGGCTGGTAAAGAGGCCCATCCTAGAGATTAATGTTCTTATATATGGTAAAACATCAAAATTAGGGTTTTCACTTTACTCCTCATACGCCCCGCGTACACCTTGTACGCCCAGTGTATGAGGTCTCGCACCCCCTATCCAACCCTCACAGTACGCTAAGCGTATACCTCATTAAGCCCAACGTAATGCCTTTCGCATCATTACGCTTCTCATACTCCCTAGGTACGCAACGCGTACTAGGGTTTCCCCTCAGACCCTAACATATTTCGAAGGCCATACCTTCTTCGTTATAAATCCGATTCCGATGATCCATATATCCATGAAAAGGTAACGAGAACCTCTAAGCTTTGACCAAATCGTACCTGTCTTCTCATTTCCCTTACAAACATCCAATTTCCATAAAAGCCCGAGTTGACATATTACCAAAATACCCTTTGGTTGCAAAACACAAACTAAATACCTGGATCACCCAAATTACACCATCCACCTCCAAGTGAGTCCAAATCTCAATTCTTCAAGGGTCCTTAGCCTACTAATACCCAAACCCTGATCAACACCCCAAAATGGAAAACAAATAAAAAAAAGGGCATTACACCTCCCGTCATGATTTCTGCATTTGAAATAATTATACTCTGATGTTTTGAATATTATGACTTGGTGTTGATTTTGAACAATTAATGAATTATTTGATATAATTTTAAACGCAAAATTTTACTACTATTTTCGGGATGTTCCCAGTTGGTATTGGAGCCTTGGTTTGAGGGATTCGGGAACATTTTCGCGTGTGTCAGAACTCAAACTAAGGAAATGATAATTTTTCTTAAGAAAATGAAGTTGAACATCTAAAAACATTTTAATAAGAAGAAGGGGTGTGATGCGTGCAATCAACCGAGCTCAAGTAAATGGTTCCCATATTTCCCATACCTATGTATTATGAGTAGTATGCTTGATATGAGAATTGCATGCTAGATTAGGGTTAGGGATACCTTCAGGAATCATATCACAGAATTGACTGATTTGCGTGATTCCTTATAGCCTAGTGGAACTTGATGCTATGTATTACATGGAATTGGCATCGGCTCAGTTAATTGCTAAGTGTATGCTTTCAAAGTTTTATACGGTTAGGATTGTATAGCCCTAGAATGATCGATTTGGCCTCATTTCCTTTTCCTTGTTTGGTTGTGGACTTAGGGTAGAATCATCATTTGACAGTCTATGTGATCCTATTTTGTGTATAAGTTGCATGCATAAGGCAACCAACAGTGTTGATTGAGGTTCTTGGTATTGTGAGTGGTGGGAGTTGAGACTTCCTAGGAGATTCAAGGATATGTATGTTGTATAACATAGGATTGCTATGTGGTTTTGGTGTAGTGACTTAGAGGAATCAGGATTGACGTTGAGGAAGGTACATGTAGGTGTGAAAGGTAGTATTGGGACTGTACTACTAGAAGCACATGACCTGTACCTGAGACAAGAACAAACCTGAAAACTCTAAGGAGGCCTATGTAGGAATCCCATCAAGTCCTAGGTTGAGTGTTTATATGTTGTGTTTCAGTTTGGAGGATGGTGATGATTACTCGAGGAGGTTCTGGCTCTGCATCTGGTTCAGGTTCTGGATCCGGCACAAAACCGATAGATGAGCGTCCGTGCGACTTCATTCACTACAAGAAAAAAGGCCTTTTACGACGCGCAAAATACGACGCTCATTGATCTATGTTACGCAAAGGAGAGTGACATTAGAAAAATGTCATCTCTTAAGGATAGAAGACACGCATTATTGCGCGCCCTTAAATTAGTGTCTAAAAAAAACACGGAGGGCACCTATAATAAAATGCGCGTCGTCTAAGGATGTCGCTTTATAATTTTTAATGGAACGCCGTTCCATCCTTTAACAGTAGGGGGAAATGAAATTCTGAAAAAAATTAAAAATCCCGCCTTCCTTTTTTTTCTCCTTTCCCTCTTGCCCTGGACGCTTCTTCCTTCCCCCTCCCGACATTGACTGCTGCTTACTTCTTCCCTCACCTCTACCTACTGGAACCACCATATCTCCCACTCGATGTTGAAATTGTTAGAAAAAGCCCTAATTATACTCTCAAGTCTAAATACAGAAAAATAGAAGATGGTGAAGAAGTAGCAGTAGAAAAAGCCCTAATCGGAGGTGGTCCTGTTCTTCATTGTTTCTTCGATGTTGAAATTGTTAGAAAAAGCCCTAATCGGAGGTGGTCCTGTTCTTCCTCCCACCACGATTCCCAGCTTTTGTTCGCCGGAACACCGATTCCACCGTGGTTTCTGATCCACGCTGACCAGTCGTCCCAGTCTTCAACGATTTTCTGCCATTCAAATCCGGATGGGTTGAAAAGAAAAGGGGCGAACAGCCACGACACGACTAGGAACCACATTGAGATGGTTAGGTGGCTCTGTATTTGGCGCCGCCGTAGAGAATTGTGCGACCGAAATAGTGAAGTTTGGTGCCAAGAGAGAAGGTGAAGAAGACAGCGGAGAGCTGGAGGTTCATGATTATTAGGTCACCAAGTGCAGTTCTGAAGCCTCTTTCGAGTCCGATCTCCATAATCATCGGTAACGCCATTAAAAGACCAAGTTGAACTACAGATTGAGAAGCCATGGATGCTTTCAAAGCTTTATCTCCTTGCATCTTTGCTGATTTCATAATCGCTTTTTCTAATCCACTTAAACAGAGATATAATCTCCCGTATAAGAACGCATACACAGTAAGCATCACCATCTGAAACATAAGATAATTTGTCATTTTCTTTAGACTTTAAACTGTTAGACACACACACACACACACACACATATATATATATATATATATATATATATATATGTATATATATATATATATATATATATATATACACAGATATTAATTAATTTACCATTGAGCTAACGTCGTCCTACTTCCTAGATGGTGTTTGTGTGTGCATAGACACACACGAATGTGGAGTCTCCAAAGTTGTTGATATCATAGACAGCATCATAAAGGATCCTTCAAGGGCACGATTGCTAAAGTTTTTCATGTCTGATGGAGATCTTTCAAAAGAACTTGATGACAGATTTGGCTCTCAGTGTGGGGATATTTTGGTCTTGATTGTTATTAGAACTTTTTAACTTTTAACTTTTATGATTTAATAATGATTTATTCCTATTTTTATTTTGTAACAGGCTTCGGTTCCCACGAACGAATCTGATAATGATTGACCAGGTTCAACAAAGTCAAACGTTCATATTTTGATGGAGGTAAATACCAGAATACAAAATGAAACTAAAAACAATAGTTTATAAAATGAAAATGATCCTGTATTTACAAAACCAATAACAATCGATACATCAATATGTACAACAACTTACATTACAATGAACCCGTATCGTTAACCATTCAAAATTGACATTGAAGAAACAATGAAAAGTTTTTACCTTTTGTTACTTTTCTAATTTTTTTTACTGGGATTGCAGCTGTGTACTTACAGTGGGCAGGAACATTTTACCAAAGAAAAGAAGGAAGAATGATTTCAAGAGGAATTGGAATTGTGATCATCTACGACTAATGTGGGTATTTGACCTTGATTGACAAAGTCAATCTTGTTTAATCTCAAACAGCAAAGAATTTTCTCGGGTAATTCTTCTGGTTTTTGAGCCTGTATGTTTTTTTTAACAAGAAAAAATATTAGGGAGGGAAAAAGTTGTAATAGTTTGAAAGTACATCAACAATTCATGATTAGATTTAGATTACCTGAATTGTTAAGCCGAGATTCATAATCCCGTGTTTTAGACGTTCACGAAATGCATCCAATCCTTTTCTTGCTATGTAACTAAATCGATGAATATCAAGGTCAATTTCAAAGTAATTTGATCCCTTAAAGAAGTTGTGTTGGGGGCGTGAGAACATGGCTCCATATAATCAACAGAGTGAAGGGGACAAAAATATTAGTACTACTACTCCTCCTGTTGTTGCTGCACAAAGCAAACCAAATCTGAAAAAGATTCAAATGATGTCTAAAACAACAGGTGAAGATAATATTCAAAGCATAAAAACTTATGTTACTGAATTAAAAGAATGTGTGTCAAAGTTACAATACCAAAAACAGCTACTTGTCTGCCAGGTTAGTTACAATTTAGAAAGAAAGTAAGTTTTTACTAAAATTCCGAAAATGCCCTTTGTAAAATTATTGTTTTGGTTTGAACAGGCATTCGAGGTAGAGGAAGCAAACGATGGTGGTGGTGGTGGGGCCTCTGATGATACGGATTTTGTGGAGGAAATGGAATATCCTATCATGCCACGTCACCTTGTGTTATGTCAGGTACCTATGGAACAAGCTTGTACTCCTCGAATAATAGTATGGCAATCACTCATATTACCATAAATTTCAATCCTATAGACTTACAATGCAATTTCGTTCTAGGTATAATTCCATCAATGATATACAACCAATAAAACTACTTTTGTCAAACACATATATGTACACTACACTAACGGAACACCTGTTGGATTAGGGTCTGATACGTGTTCTACAGGTGTATAATCGTACTGCCATCCCACTGGATTCATCCCCGTTGCTTTCTTTCTTTTTACATTTGGCAATGTCGGCTATCTACGTGTCATTTCCTACAAAATATCCGTTTGTGATAATAATTTAAAAATAAAATAAAAATAAAAAAACTCTTTTGTAAAAATGTATGGGCCGAACAAGAAAGAGTGCATTTTAATTGATTCATCAATTAACTTTTTTTATAATGTGTAAGTTAATTATCGTTCGATATAATCGACTTTGATCGATAAAAGTTGAAATGCAATAAATATGATCAAGGTTTTCTAGAGATAATGCATAATTAAAAGGTTCCCTAAATAATGTACTGATGAAACGTGGCTTTCGCATGTTGGCATACTTTTTTGTTTGACTTGATGGGCTTTCTTGGTTAACCACTTAATCTGGACAGCTTAGTGTATCAAAACACCAACCCTTCCCCTACTTGCCCTTAATATTTTTTCCACCAACTTCTCTCATGTTAAAATTGATGATGATTATGAAATCTGTTTGTTGGGATGTAAGGGTAAAATGGTCATTTGGTCTTAGGGGCTGTTTTATAGTTGCTAACCATTCAGCCACTTTACCATACAAGACTTGAGGAATCTTCACGATCACATGCCATTCTTCGTTTATAAATCTTGCAGGAAATGAAAGAGGTGCAGATACAACTGATAATGATAAAAAAAACAAGGTAAAGGTTGGAATATAGAATGGAATGGAATGGAATGAGTCATTCCTTCCATTTCTTCCCTCTCTATTTTTCTCTCTCTCTTTTATTCTAATGATCAAAGTTCTTGTTTTTAATATCAGTTTCCCTGTTCTCTTTTATACTTGATGCACCTTTTATTTGCAGGCTTGGCCTGTGCGTACTCCAAGGCCTGTTGCTTTCAAGCTTGTTGCTGATACCCCTCTTCTTACTGGACAGGTAAGTTTCAAATCTTTTTGTTGTGGATTTCTTATAGTTTCTTTTTGTTGTGGATTTCTTATAGTTTATTTAGCTTCTTAAATCAAAGAGTATAAAGCTTTCCTAATGTGTTCTAATAATTAAGAAAATGGTGTTTTTTTGAAAAATGCTTCTCAATTTATCTTATTAGGAAGAATGGAGAACAGGCCTCAAATCATATGTTTTTTTTTCCAGTAACTTCCACTTCCTTCATGGGTTTGTAACAATACTGATGGACTTTGCTATTTTGTTGTATGGTGTATTACCTTGGATATAATTTGTTTTTAAAGTTTTCTCTTTTTATTTAATTTAAATTTGGATATAAGTTTGTAACACATGGGATTTATGATTGCAGCAAACAATCTTTCTTTTCTTTCCAGACATGATTAAAGGCATGTTTTTGGCTGTAGTTATTGGACCACCTGTTGTGGTTGCCATCATTTTAATAGTACAGGTATTATTCTATCTCTGAGAAATTTCATTTGCCATGTCATCAAAAGTTGCCAGATGGACTATTATCTTTCATGTTTGAGTTGGTTCTCAACTTGTAGAAGAATAACATAAAATATTTTGGCATCTGAGTGTAAAAAATAATATTTGAACTCATAAGTTCCTTAATAATACTTTATTGTGTTACATGTACTTTATTACTTACTCATAATATATAATTCAATCTGATTATTGATTATGTTTGGTGAGATCATGTTCTCTATTCTTGATGCTGCATCTGATAGGGAACCAAAAGTGAGGACTTTTTTTCCCCCTGACACTTGAAATAACAAGGTAAGGAGAGCATTCTAAACATTCTGGAAACTTTAAAAGAAGAGGGAAATAGGGTCTTGTTCAATGCTTTAGCTGTGTTTGCTCTAAGGGAGATCAACTTATCAAAAGTAAGTTACTGTTTCACCCTTTTATTTAATATTTTTGTGATTGAATGAAAGTCTTAATGAAAGTAATTGACAACCCTTTCTCTGTAAATGATGTTGTGATTGTGGGAGAGGTGTTGTGTTTTTCTCTGTTGCTAGGTAACCTTCTCAACAACAACATTCTACTTAAGCAGGTGAGTAATCAAGATTAAGGGAGACTTGTAATCATGTTTGACATTCCTTTCCAGTAAGAAACAGAGTTGTATGATTATTTGTTAGTTTTATAGGAATGTATAACCCATGTTAGCAATGTATTATTTTTGTTTAACATTTGAATGATTCTTTGTATGACATTACAATTTGTGTAATTTATTTTATTTTTTGAGTATGAAATTTTATTTTATATTATGCAATGGATTGTATTTTTTGTATATGGTATTTTATTTCTATTATGAGAAATTAAATGCAAATTTAATTTAAAAATTAATAAATATATAAATTTATTTTTTTTAAACATTTAAATTTACGATACGCAAAAATGTGTGTCATCTTCATTTATGACATGGCCTTTCTTGATGCGCATTGCGTGTCATTAACACACGCGTCGTAAGGTTACGACACGCGAATGCGTGTCATCTTCCTTTATGACAGGGCCTTCCTTGATACGCATTGCGTGTCGTAAACGCGCGTCATAATTGCGCGTCGTAAATGAGCGTCGTAAATGCGCGTCGTCTATAGACGACGCGCAAAAGCGCGTCGTCTCTCTTTATGATAGGGCCTTCCTTGACACTCATTTGCGCGTCGTCTGAGCCTTTTACGACGCGCAATGAGCGTCGTAAAAGGCCTTTTTTCTAGTAGTGATTTCACCTGAGGTTACTCGGGGTATCTTGGATGCTACCCCTGTGTTGTTCTGTACCATCAAGGAGGGGATTATGGAGCTGATGGGTGAGAGGCTCAGAACCTTTCAAGTTGAGATTGCTGCATGTCAGATAGGAGCTCGAGTTCCCTCATTCCAGGAGTTCAAGGCCTGTGGAGCTCCTGAATTCTTTGGGGATAAGGAACCCACTCCTACACTGGATCGATGAAGTGGAGAATGCTCAGCGGATGAGTTTTTTCCATGAGAGGGAAAAGGTGTGATTTGCATCCTGCCTACTGAATGACTGAGCATGAGACTAGTGGGAGGAGGTTAGCCAGGTAGTAGGGTCAGCGGTAGTGGCAGCCATGACATGGGAGGATTTTTTCCAAAGATTCTAGAGGGAATTAACACCAGCTATTGAGTTACAGCAGCTGGCGAGGGAGTTCCAGGACCTTTTCTAAACTACTAAGACTATGGCGGTGATTACAAGCCAAATTCAGGAGAGGACTTTGTTGGTACCGCAGTAAGCTGCACATGAGGTGATGAGCAAGACGAGATATCATGACATGTTAAGAGAGGATATTAGGGAGTTTGTGAGCTTTTCAGGGCGCAAGACCCTAAATGATATGATCGAGAAGGCCCATGAGTGGGAGATTGAGTTAAAGCTTCGGTTGAAACGGAAGCCAGAGCAGGTACAGAAAGCGGTGGGCCAGGCTAAGAAGCCCAAGATTTCTGATTCACGTGTCAGCGGCTCGCAGGGTCATAGTGTGACATCCCCAAAATCACGGCCAGAAAAGACCGATTTTGTTTATGCTTTATAAAAATCAGAGTACTTCATTTTATAAAAAGGTTGCGGAATTTGTTCCCAGAAAAACATGGTAAATACGTTATTAAAACATTTTCGAAGAAACGTATTTATTTCATTTTAAAATGTTTGGGATGTCATCGTTAATACCGAAACATAAGCATAAACAGAACTTACAATGATTTACACTAGTGATCTACATCTCTTTTAAATCTCTCAGTGTAATGTCACTTCACTTCGTCACCTGTGATATACATAAACTGAGTGGGTCAGGTTGGGAAACCTGGTGAGTACATAGGTTTTCAACCCACAATAATATAATTATTATGTTCAATCAAACAATCAACCCAATTACTCATCCCCTTTATCTTCTTTACTCTTTAAGGATTTAACTTAAGAGTCATCTATCCTGCATTCGTTTATTCCGAAGTCCCTTACTTCCAGGGTTATGGGACCGGCACTAAATCCATAGCTGCCAATGTTCGTTCATAAAGCACTAATTCCATAACTGCTATAGTCTATTCATCGGGTACTAAATCCATAGCTACCAGTCTTTATCTAATAGGTACTAAGTCCATAGCTACCAATGTTCAACAGGTACTAAGTCCATAGCTACCAATTCCTACAGGTACTAAATCCTTAGCTACCAGCGTCTAACTAATAGGTACTAAGTCCATAGCTACCAATTCCCAACAGGTACTAAATCCATAGCTACCAACGTCAAAAAGGTAATAAGTCCATAGCTACCGGTGTTTGTCCCATAGGCACTAAGTCTATAGCTGCCAATGTATACTCACGTCATCTTCTATCTCTCATCATTCATCTACCCATCTCATACCCAACATTTTCGTATATATAAGATACGTATACAGTTTAAGTCCTTTAAAACATGTATAAAACGTTCAACCAGCATAGACAGCAAGTATTCAGATAATATGCACACATAGCACGTAGTTTATATAAAATACTTCATATCTATGTGTAAGATGAAAGGGACTATGCACTCACCTGAAAGGTGGTGAGTCGGCACTCGGACAACACTTCGTTACTCTTAAAACAATTATCCCTTGACGAAACCTAGTAACATTACCACTAGAGTTTAGTCTAACGCTTGACGAGACTAATTTAATAGTCTAGCTATTATTACTATTATATAAGCGTTAAATAACACTCAATATAACTCATAATAATAGCCTAAATAATTATTTTAAGGTCCTAACAATGTTACTATAATTAAATAAAATCTATATTAAATATACTATAGGCGTAGCTCACTTACAGCGGGTTTTTATTAAAAACCAGGCTTCGCTGGAGCAGCGTTTCCGAGTCGAAATCTTTTCTTCTCGGAGCCGTCGGGTGCTCCGGGGCTTTCTTCTCGTGCTAGGGAGGTTCCGTAGACTTGGGAGGGGTTTAGGGAGGCTAGAGAGAAGTTAGAGAGAGAAAGAAAGGCTTATGGTGTGAAGAAAATATGAGGAGTTCACCCTTGTATTTATAGGAAGTGTATAGTAAAGTAGTCTCCAAGCTTCGTCCGTAACTTTTGCATACGAGCTCCGTTTTTGTCTGTCTTTTTACTGTTGAGTTCCTATTAATGAGATCTTCAACTTTCATTTAGACCTCGTTGGCTAATTCTCATTCTATCTCGGATTTACAAAACTGTATCAAATTCGCCGCGCTCGAAAAGTAGGGACTAAGCTTCGTCCATAACTTTCGCATACGAGTTCCGTTTTTGTCTGTCTTTTTACCGTTGAGTTCCTATTAATGAGATCTTCAACTTTCATTTAGACCTCGTTGGCTAATTCTCATTCTATCTCGGATTTACAAAACTGTATCGAATTCGCCGCGCTCGAAAAGTAGGGACTAAGCTTCGTCCATAACTTTTGCATACAAGCTCTATTATCGACGTTCTTTATATCCACACGTTGGTATTTATGAGTACTACAACTTTCATTTAGATCCCGTCGGCTAAAAATCGACCGATCTAAAATTCAGATTTCGGGCTGTGCACTGCTATGCTAAATCTTAGAAAAATCATAACTTCCTCATACGAAGTCAGATTTGGGCGTTCTTTTTATCGATGTTCTTAGTTTAACATATTCTACGACTTTCGTTTAGATCGCTAAGGTTAAATCTCGCTCTATCGTAAATCCACTATTTACGCTTCCCGGTATCGTGCCGGTTCCGTCGCGAAACTTCAACGGGTCATAACTTCTTCGTTATAACTCGGTTTTCGGCGTTCTTTATATGTACGAAAACCTTGTAAAATACTCTACAACTTGGTTAAGATTATTTATTCTAAATAATCTTTTGTCGAAAAGTCGTTTTCGACCCCTATTGCCTCTAATTTGACTAGCCCGGATTTGCGGGCGTTACAATTATCTCCCCCTTAGGATGATTACGTCCCGGAATCATCAACGAAACATGGTCGTATAATGACTCCATATGGCGTCTCTTCATCCTAGGTAATAATTATAACTTCTACATTCCTTCAAGTCTATCTCTCAGACTTATTGACTGTATGTAGTACTCGATCGTGTACCTGCTCTCTTCCTCAGGCTAGACTCTAAATTATGATCTTCAAGTCAAAATCTCGATCCTTACTGGATACGAATTTGAGATGACTTATTTTATTACTACTATGGATCGATGTGTCATATTCTAATGACCTATCATCGTATGTTGCAACACTTAGACTTAGGTCTCTTAGAGTTAAATTCTAAAACAGACTATGCCTTCCTTCATGTTCTAATGTGATATAATCACACTTTAAAATTAGGCATTTCTAGCCACCAACTTCTTTAACAACGAGTGCGATACTTCTATTGATCGCTTTGATTTCAACCGTTTGGTTTAAGTCGGACGCTACATCAAACTTGGTCCTCTGAACCACACAACATACTCATCGTAGTCGGACTCGATTCGATATGACCACTAGGGTCGGAATATCAACAATCTTCTTAGTCATTACCGAAACGATGGTAACAACACACTTGAATAAAACGAAATCAATTACTAGCTTCTTGGTAACCTTGTGACTTTCCCTGATCCAAGTGTGAGTCCTGTGCTTCTGGTAGTATAGGCCTCTACTACCATTCACACCTACTCATACTCGTCCCAAGTATTGTCTCGCAGTTTCCCAAGTCACCATGCAGCGAATCAACTTAACACATCAGATAACGAAACAAAGGTTTTATATTATTTCTTGAAATGATTACATAGGTGTTTAAGTTCACCCTAGGCTATGCCTCTAATAGGCTACATCATACAATACTATGGCTACTGCATAACTTGATCTTCGGATATGAAGTCCTCATCCTTGATTCCTCGCACGGTTTTCTGCTTCGTCGAGGATCATGTGAAATGCCCTTGGTTTCGGCGGTGCATTTGGTCTTGCAGCTTCGTTTTTCTTTGGACAGTTCTTTGAAATATGCCCATCATTTCCACATTCGTAGCACTTCTTGTTTTCGAATGTACAATCTCTGGAATAGTGACCGGTCCTACCACACTTATAGCACGTCACTTCACCATCGCATCTTCCGAAGTGTTTCTTCTTGCACTTCTCACACCACTTGGCTTCATTCCTTCGGTCGTCCAGGTTATACTTCGAGAACTTTCCCTTATTATCAGGTCTTGAGGATCCTTCCGACTCCCTCTTCTCACCAACTTCAACTTTCTCCAGACCCTTTTCCCTTATTTGGGTCTCAACATTCTTGGCTGCCCAGATGGCGACTTTCAAAGTGGTTGCTTGTTTGACCATTGGACCAAAGTCTGCTGGTAATCCATGGGCAAACTTATTGACCTTGGAGAGTTCAGTTGGAACTAGATAAGGAACAAGCTTCATTTTCTCCGTAAAACTTGCAGCATACTCGATGACACTCATCTTTCCCTTCTTTAGATTCTGAAACTCGTTGTTGATTTCTAGAAGATGCTGTTCAGAGCAGTACTGCATTTTTAGCTGCACCAGAAAATCCTCCCATGACATCTTGTTCGCTTCTCCTTTGGGCATCGAATCAGCTAGTAGCTTCCACCAGCTTAGTACTCCAGATTTCAACAGAGGAACCGCGAGAGCGGTCTTTTGCCTGTTGCTACACTCACAACTCTCAAACATCGTCTCCATCTCGGAGATCCAGTTTATGACTTCCACCGGCGTCGGGCTTCCAGATAGACTCGGTGGTTTGGACGCCATGAAATCCTTGTATTTGCATCCACGTCCATCATTTCCTCCATCCTGGTGGTTTTGCTTAACCATTGGTGGGTTGGCTTGACCAACAGTCCCACTGTAGTTTCCCTCCTCAGTCTGCCCCTCGTTCAACTCGGGCCGTTCGATCTGAATGGTCGCTTCCTCTCGATTTTGCTGGAGCAAACGCCTGGTTTCCTCCATTTGACGATCCAACATCGCTTGGATCATCGCTTGCACTCCGGCCATTGTGACTGGCTCAGCAATGGCTTCCATCACCGGTATTTGCTCAATCACTGGGGGTTGGTTTCTGTTCCCATTTGCATTTACGTTTCCACTACGGGTTCTTACCATCTTGATCTATACACCTAATGAGGTGAATCTAGACCTTTACTTAGGATTGATGTTTAAATCATCCTTATCACTCCGAAACATTTACATGCTAGTTCTAATATCGTAGTCGTACGTTTAGAATCCTAAACACATAAGGTTTCCAGATCCGGTCGGCAACAGACCATAGATCCGATCAAACTATAGCATAACAAATCATTTAGCACATAAAAGCAATTTAGGCATCATTCCTAAAATAAGCTAGTGCTCACACCTCACAATCATCGCTTAGCATTCTAAGTTTAAGTCTAGAAATAAATCCATATTCCTAGTTCGCTTAAACTAATGCTCTGATACCAACTGTGACATCCCCAAAATCACGGCCAGAAAAGACCGATTTTGTTTATGCTTTATAAAAATCAGAGTACTTCATTTTATAAAAAGGTTGCGGAATTTGTTCCCAGAAAAACATGGTAAATACGTTATTAAAACATTTTCGAAGAAACGTATTTATTTCATTTTAAAATGTTTGGGATGTCATCGTTAATACCGAAACATAAGCATAAACAGAACTTACAATGATTTACACTAGTGATCTACATCTCTTTTAAATCTCTCAGTGTAATGTCACTTCACTTCGTCACCTGTGATATACATAAACTGAGTGGGTCAGGTTGGGAAACCTGGTGAGTACATAGGTTTTCAACCCACAATAATATAATTATTATGTTCAATCAAACAATCAACCCAATTACTCATCCCCATTATCTTCTTTACTCTTTAAGGATTTAACCTAAGAGTCATCTATCCTGCATTCGTTTATTCCGAAGTCCCTTACTTCCAGGGTTATGGGACCGGCACTAAATCCATAGCTGCCAATGTTCGTTCATAAAGCACTAATTCCATAGCTGCTATAGTCTATTCATCGGGTACTAAATCCATAGCTACCAGTCTTTATCTAATAGGTACTAGGTCCATAGCTACCAATGTTCAACAGGTACTAAGTCCATAGCTACCAATTCCTACAGGTACTAAATCCTTAGCTACCAGCGTCTAACTAATAGGTACTAAGTCCATAGCTACCAATTCCCAACAGGTACTAAATCCATAGCTACCAACGTCAAAAAGGTACTAAGTCCATAGCTACCGGTGTTTGTCCCATAGGCACTAAGTCTATAGCTGCCAATGTATACTCACGTCATCTTCTATCTCTCATCATTCATCTACCCATCTCATACCCAACATTTTCGTATATATAAGATACGTATACAGTTTAAGTCCTTTAAAACATGTATAAAACGTTCAACCAGCATAGACAGCAAGTATTCAGATAATATGCACACATAGCACGTAGTTTATATAAAATACTTCATATCTATGTGTAAGATGAAAGGGACTATGCACTCACCTGAAAGGTGGTGAGTCGGCACTCGGACATCACTTCGTTACTCTTAAAACAATTATCCCTTGACGAAACCTAGTAACATTACCACTAGAGTTTAGTCTAACGCTTGACGAGACTAATTTAATAGTCTAGCTATTATTACTATTATATAAGCGTTAAATAACACTCAATATAACTCATAATAATAGCCTAAATAATTATTTTAAGGTCCTAACAATGTTACTATAATTAAATAAAATCTATATTAAATATACTATAGGCGTAGCTCACTTACAGCGGGTTTTTATTAAAAACCAGGCTTCGCTGGAGCAGCGTTTCCGAGCCGAAATCTTTTCTTCTCGGAGCCGTCGGGCGCTCCGGGGCTTTCTTCTCGTGCTAGGGAGGTTCCGTAGACTTGGGAGGGGTTTAGGGAGGCTACAGAGAAGTTAGAGAGAGAAAGAAAGGCTTATGGTGTGAAGAAAATATGAGGAGTTCACCCTTGTATTTATAGGAAGTGTATAGTAAAGTAGTCTCCAAGCTTCGTCCGTAACTTTTGCATACGAGCTCCGTTTTTGTCTGTCTTTTTACTGTTGAGTTCCTATTAATGAGATCTTCAACTTTCATTTAGACCTCGTTGGCTAATTCTCATTCTATCTCGGATTTACAAAACTGTATCAAATTCGCCGCACTCGAAAAGTAGGGACTAAGCTTCGTCCATAACTTTCGCATACGAGTTCCGTTTTTGTCTGTCTTTTTACCGTTGAGTTCCTATTAATGAGATCTTCAACTTTCATTTAGACCTCGTTGGCTAATTCTCATTCTATCTCGGATTTACAAAACTGTATCGAATTCGCCGCGCTCGAAAAGTAGGGACTAAGCTTCGTCCATAACTTTTGCATACGAGCTCTATTATCGACGTTCTTTATATCCACGCGTTGGTATTTATGAGTACTACAACTTTCATTTAGATCCCGTCGGCTAAAAATCGACCGATCTAAAATTCAGATTTCGGGCTGTGCACTGCTATGCTAAATCTTAGAAAAATCATAACTTCCTCATACGAAGTCAGATTTGGGCGTTCTTTTTATCGATGTTCTTAGTTTAACATATTCTACGACTTTCGTTTAGATCGCTAAGGCTAAATCTCGCTCTATCGTAAATCCACTATTTACGCTTCCCGGTATCGTGTCGGTTCCGTCGCGAAACTTCAACGGGTCATAACTTCTTCGTTATAAGTCGGTTTTCGGCGTTCTTTATATGTACGAAAACCTTGTAAAATACTCTACAACTTGGTTAAGATTATTTATTCTAAATAATCTTTTGTCGAAAAGTCGTTTTCGACCCCTATTGCCTCTAATTTGACTAGCCCGGATTTGCAGGCGTTACACATAGCCACTGTGGTAAGTGCGACAATCCGCATGGTGGGGCGTGTCGAGTGTTAGGTTACATATGTTTTGGATGTGGTCAGTCCGGCCACATGAGTAGGGACTGCCCCAAGAGTGCTCTAATTTGCTTCCATTGCAATCAGACCAGCCATAAAAAGCCGATTATCTGAGATTTTTAGGGGGAGCCTTGGCACCGCCTACGCCAACCACATTGAGGATTACTAATGGCCTCCAAGGCCAGGCAGAGGCTCCTGTGGTGAAGAGTAGGGCATTTCAGCTGATGGCCGATGAGGCCCGTGTAGTGTCGGATGTGGTTACTGGTATGTGATTTATCCTTATCTTTTATTGCTTTTCTTATTTATGCTTATGATTATTTTGATCTTGTATAGGGATCTTTTTGGTCAATCGTATGACCGCTTATGTTTTGTTTGATTCGGGTGCTACCCGATCCTTTATATTTCTTGCACTTAGCAAGAAGTTTTATGATGCTCCCGGGACTTTGGATTTTCCACTGGAGGTTGAGATTATGGATGACCGTAGTGTAAGTGCTTCGAGGATTCATCGCGGGTGTGTCCTAAATTTGTTTACTGGGAGATACTCTATTGATTTGGTGCTGATTACCTTGAGAGGATCGAAGGTTATCATGGGGATGGATTCGTTGGGCCCCAATGAGGCCATGATTGATTGTGAGCGGCAGCTGGTAAGAGTTCGAACCCTAAGTGGGGGAGAACTAGTTATTCCTGGCGAGATGGCTTTGCATGGACCAAATCTCTATTTAGCTGCGAGAGCCAAGAGGTATCTATAACATGGTTGTTCTGGGTTCCTATCTTATGTTGCAGACACTAGAGTTGAGGGTGCAGTGGAGTTGTGTGGGGTGCCCATTGTTTGGGATTTCCCCGATGTTTTTCCTGAGGACTTACCAGGAGTGCCTCTCGCGAGGCATGGTGAGTTTCAAATTGATCTGGTTCCTGGTGCGGCTCCAATAGCCAAGGCGTCGTATCGCCTAACACCACCAGAGATGCAGGATTTGTCTACGCACTTTAGGAACTGCTAGACAAGGGTTTTATCCGTCCGAGTAGCTCTTCGTTGGGAGCACTGGTTCTATTTGTTAAGGACATGGACGGATCACACATAATGTACACTGATTACCGGAAGTTGAATAAGCTAACGGTGAAGAACGGTTACCCAATTCCAATGATTGACAATTTGTTTGATCATCTTCAAGGTGCATCTTAGATTTCCAAGATTGATTTGCGATCAGGATACCATCAGAAGAGGGCCATGGATGATGATGTACATAATATAACCTTCAGGACTCTTTATGGCCATTACAATTTCGTGGTGATGCCATTCGGGCTCACCAATGCACTAGTAGCATTCGTGGATCTCATGAACCAGGTTTGCAGGCCGTTGCTGGACCAGTCTGTGATTGTATTTATTGATGATATTTTGGTATACTCCATGACCAAGGAGCAGTACAAGGAACATTTGCGAGAGGTGTTGGAGACCTTGAGGAGGGAGAGGCTTTATGCTAAATTCTCCAAATATGAGTTCTGGTTGCGTGAAGTGTAGTTCCTGGGGCACATCGTCAACCAAAAGGGTATCTTAGTTGAACCGACCAAGATTGCAGTGCCTTTGACCCATTTGAAGTGTAGTTCCGAGGTTTGCATCTGTGATTCAAAGTTTCTTAGATTTCGCAGGGTATTATCAGAGATTTATCCAGGATTTCTCCAAGATTGCAGTTCCTTTGACCCGTTTGACAAAGAAGAATGTGACCTTTCGGTGGGTTCCTGATCAACAATTGGCTTTTAAGACTCTAAGGCAGAGACTGTGCAAGGCCCTAATTCTTGCGCTTCCTAATGGTGTGGATGATTTCATATATTGTGACGCCTTGTCGGGTTTGAGAGTTGTTCTTATGCAGATGGGTCACGTGATTGCTTATGCTTCGAGGCAGCTAAAGCCTCATGAGGCGAACTAACCTACACATGATTTGAAGTTGGGGGCCGTGGTTTTTGCCCTCAATATTTGGAAACACTATCTGTATGGAGTTTGGTGTACTGTCTACACTGACCACAAGAGGTTGAGGTACTTGATGGACCAGCCGAACCTGAATATATGACATCGTAGATGGTTGTATGTGGTAAAGGATTTGGATTACGAGATCCTGTACCATCCTGGTAAGGCTAAAGTGGTGGCCGATGCTTTGAGCACCAAGGCCGTGAGTTCCTCGATCAAGTATATCTGCTTGAGGATGATTATCACTTCGCCTTTGTTGGATTTGATCAAGAAGGCTCGGGTGGAGGGATTAGAAAAAGAGAATTGGAAGGCCAAGCGGTTCAGGGGAAAAATTCCCTTATTTGTCAGAGAAAGTCAGGATTTGTTGAATTAGTGTGGTAGAGTTTGGGTTCCGACATCAGGTGGGGTGAGACAGACAGTTCTGGAGGAGGCGCATAAGTCAAAGTTTTCTATCTATCCGGGGGCCACGAAGATGTATAGGGATCTGAGGTTGAGCTATTGGTGGACCTGTATGAAGAATGAGATATCTTGGTTTGTTGAACGATGATTAACTTATAGGAAAGTCAAGGCCGAGCATCAAAGACCCCATGACAAGATGCATCCCTTACCCATTCTCATGTTGAAATGGGAAGAGATAGCCATGAATTTCATCACAAAGTTGCCAAGGACGACACGTGGTGTTGATTCTATCTGGGTCATTGTTGATAGATTGACCAAGAGTGTGCATTTCATACCGATCGCGAGAGCATATCCGCTGAGAAGTTAGCTGACATCTACGTTCGGGAGGTGGTGTATATATATATATATATATATATATATATATATATATATATATATATATATATATATATATATATATATGAGTTCATTTGATATGGACATAATTTTGTGAGTCCGTAAAACCAATTTTTTAGTGAAATATTCTAATATTTTAGTCATCGTAAAAATATAATATTTATAATATTCTAACATTATATGCTTTTAGAATATTTCAATGTAAAATGTGTTATAAAATATTGTTTTAGAATATCAAAATATTACATATATTATATTTTTTTGAATAACAAAATATTAGAATATTTCACTAGAAAAAATGGTCTCACGGTTTTACAAAATTAGACTCGTCTTAAATGAATATATATATATATATATATATATATATATATATATATATATATATATATATATATATATATATATATATATATATATATATATATATATATATATATATATACCGTTGAAACGATAGTTTGAATAGTTTAAAAAAAAATATTTTTAATTTATTTTTTAATTTGTCAGTTATAACAAACTATAAAACTCGAAAAAGAAACTATTTGTAACGTTTTAAATTTAACCGGAAACTAAAATAGAAAAAAAAAAAAAAAAAGAAAGAAAACCTATTTGAGTAGTTTTTGACTTGAATTATTTTATTTTATTTTATTTTATTATTATTATTATTATTATTATTATTATTATTATTATTATTTGAAGTTAAAGATGTAGATGAGTAGATCCAAACAAAATTTACTTTTCATCAATTTGAGTTTTATTTTTCTATAAGCTGGTAAAAAATTTTAAAACTAAAACGGTTTAATAACTTAGGTTGTTCTTATGTATAAGTCCCAATTATTAAATTATCTCCTCATTCAAATCAATTATACTTTTAAAAATAAATCACAGCTTTCTTCCACGTGCTACAGAGTTTTTAAAGATTTTGGTCAAGATACGCTTTATTTTTCATGATCAACGATGGTTAGACTTTATTTGTTGTTGCAGTTGTTGCTGGGAGACCATAAAAATACGGGTCTATTAGGTTAATCGGAGTGGATATAGAAGAATACGCATGAAGCTAACGTGTCCGGCCAAGGGATGCGTGAACACCCCCTAATGGCCGGTGGCTTGGGTGTGATGACTTCATTAATACGGACGCTTACGAGGGTGATGATTGACCAATGTTTATATATATATATATATATATATATATATATATATATATATATATATATATATATATATATATATATATATATATATATATATATATATATATATATATATATATATATATATATATATATATATATATATATATATATATATATATATATATATATATATATATATATATATATATAACCGTTGTGCTGAGTGTTGGCTTATTAGACCATCTCCAACTCACTCACATTTTTTCCCCAAAAAATGAAGTAAAAAATGGAGTAAAAAGTGTTTCATCTCCAACCCTACTCCATTTTCACTCCATTTTACCTCCAAAAAGTATATTCCATTTTTATAACTTATATAAATTGTCAAACACACCCTTCTATTAACTTGATTTTAACAAATTTATAATCTATATTTTTTTTCATTACAATAATATTAAATAAATAAGATTATATTTATAATAAGTAATTATAAGCTATTGTAATATACGTTATTGTGTTTTAAAATTTCAATATGTATTTAAATTTTAATATGAATTTCACGAACAAAAAATACACTTTATATTTATAATTAATTAATATAATTTAATATATAACACAATATTATAAGTATTAAATATTACATTTAAATAAAAATTAGTAGATAAAAAAAACCAGAAATGTATAAAAATATAAAACGAGGGACTAAAATCGACGACTCAAAGTTCATCCCCATTTTGGGGGAAATGAATAGTATAACACCAAATATGGTGTTATACTATTCATTTCCCCCAAAATGGGGGAATAAATGGGAGAGAGTTGGAAAGAAATGGGGGAAGAAATGAGGGAAAAAATGGAGAATGAAAGTGGGTTGGAGATGCTCTTAAAAAAATCTTTTTTCAGTTTTAAAACTAAAAAAACAATCTCTCTATATATACATAAACTTTACATATTTTTTGCATACATTTTTACACTACAAAAACACACAATCTATTCTCATATTCTTTATTTTTTTTTTCAATCTATGGATCCAAATTAAAATACCACACCCATTCAAAACACCAAAAACACTCCAACTGATCCATTTGCAAATCTTAGTTACATACAATAAACAACATCTCCAATCCAACAACAACATCTATAAAGGTTATAGAACTCGTTACTCGGTACCTGTTCGTCAACAGTCGAGTAATAAGTACTCGGGAGTACTCATGAGTACTCGGATTCGGTACTCATGTATAAATATTTTTAGGAAAATTATATATGTCAAAATCAAAACTTATAATCATAAGTTGACTGAAATATATAACAAAATTAGGTACATGTGAATATACAAAAACTGAAAAACACACAATGATCTCACTTCGTGAATAATTACTGAAAATTTAAGATATATATATATATATATATATATATATATATATATATATATATATATATATATATATATATATATATATATATATATATATATATATATAGTCACATGTGTGTGTTTGTTAAAAAAAATAAATAATTAAGTATATTATACATATTAATTACCGAGTTGCCCGAGTTTTACAACACTGCTTGCTTCAGTAAGTGGTCGATTGGGGAGTACTCAGATTCTGTAACTCGCCTCGATAAGGGGGCGAGTAAGCAGTACTCGACCGAGTAACCGGAAAACTCGGTGAGTTTTATAACACTGACCTCTATTCACCAATCATTCATACCACCCAAACCACTACCAAAAAATGACCACCACAATTCAATCAACTACAATTTCAAGTCTTTCAACAACCTTCTCCACAATTTCAACCCCAATCTTCCCAACCTTAACAATTTCACTCACAACCTTTACAACCATCTCAAGTCCCATTATCTCAATCCCAACCTATAAATCTAAACAATGACGAGGACGAACGGGTCAAAGAAACACAACCAAATCGTAGAAGGCAAAAAAAAAAGATCCAAAAGAAAGAGAACTACGCACTGGACCGAAGACAAGGAGGAAGCTTTAGCTAAAGCTTGGATTTTCATATCACAAGATAGGGATGTCGGCAACGCGCAATCAGATCAAAGTTTTTGGAATCGTATTTTAGACCACTTTCACGCGTTATTAGGAAGAAAAACGGACCGGGCGTATGACTCCGCAAAATGGTCTGGCCTTCGAGTGGCTTGCACCAAATTTAATGGCATATTTGACAATCTTAAAAATATACACATAAGTGGTAGCAATGATTTTAACATTTTATCAACCGCGTGCTGCCAAATACAAAAATACCAACAATGGTAAACCATTCAGCAACTAAAAAACATGAGAAGTTTGTCGTAATGGTCCAAAATGGGGCCTCTATCCGGAAACGACGCATTCGAGATCTACCACCAACTCCAACAAAATGCCAAGAACTTCTAAGTCGAACATAGGTGTTGGCCTTGACCTCAATGATGACTTCGACACCACCGAGGAGGAGGGTCCATCGGACGTCCAACTTCATCGGCCACTGGGAAGGGACAAAGTGAGAAAGGAGACGTCTTCAAGTGGAAAAGCGACTACTGATGACGTACTAACGGAAAAAATAGACAAAACTCTAAGTTTTTTTAAAAAATAATTTGAATCAACGGAGGAAGCTCCTCGCAGAAAAATAACACTTACCAATCTTCAATTGTAAACATAAAGTCTCAACCGGATCTCGACCCGGAAGATCTAGTCGTGTTTTAAAAAAATCCAACAAGTTCGTGAAAAATAGAACAACTAGATTCTATGTTTTTTTTCCTAATGTTTTTTTTAGTAATTTAGGTTTAATTTTCTATGTTTTTTTTAGTAATTTAGGTTTTAAAATTCTATGTTTTTTAATAAATGTAATGTGATTTAATGTTAAAAAATAAAAAATAAAAAGATAAATATTGTCGAGTGGTAACTATTTCCAATGTCTAGTGGTTTGATGGTAAGGTTGTAGTGGAGCTTACGTGACGGTAACCATTTCCAATGTCTATAGGTTTGGTGGTGAGTTTGTAGTGGAGCTGACGTGACGCTGACTTGACAACACATTTTGTAATAGCTTTCATTCTCCATAGCCTTATGATGTATAGGATCGTCCTAGGTGGCTTTTGATAGCGACGATACTTCGTGAACACGGTTTTGCCGTGGCTGTACAACGAAAATGAACTTCTTTTGCAGCTTCTTTAACCCGACAAACCCTCCAAAGAAGTTGTGTACCTTATGCTTGTATCTTGCACCAAAATGTATCGGATGGGAGGGTTTTATTTCCATGTTTTTAAGGGCCGAGGGGTTGAAATCTTGAAATCTACCCTAATAAATAAAAATGATTTTGCCACATGTCATTCTCTCATTCAATTGGCCACATGTCATTTTGTCATAATTTTGAAAAATATTTATTTTCCACTTGTCATTTACTTCATTTTTTATTTCCAATATATCATTAATTTGGTTTCCATAAATTAAACCTATCATAATAACTATTAATTTCAAATTTTAAATTTTGAATTTCAATTTCAATTTCAAATAAATTTATAGTTTACACTTTTGTGTTTAACATTTTGTTATAATTTACCCGTTTAGTACATAGATCTAATAACTAAACACATAATTATAATTTATTTATTTTTTGCATTTTTTTTCTTCCATTTTCAGTTATTTCATAATTTTAATTCAGATAAATTTCTCATTTAATCTTTTCTATTTAACATTTTGTTTTAATCAACCCATATGATATACGGGTTTCACAACTAGTTAGATAAAAAAGAAAAGTGTATTAAACCTCTATTTGCGGTAAGGGTTAGAAGTGATAAATTCTTTCCGAATTTGTGATTGTTTATTTAAAATAATTTATGTTTTCTTTATAAAAGTGCTTATTAGTTTGTTGGGTTTTAAAACTGAGTTTTTTTTTTAATTTATTATTATTATTATTATTATTATTATTATTATTATTATTTAAGAAAAAAAGGAATATGTATTAGTTAATCTCATACCAAAACATAATAAACTAATAAATTATTGTTTAGTGTTTGACAAATTTTAGTTATACATGTAATCAATAATTAATTTATCAAAAACTCTTTATTTAAATCGAAATATGAAGATGAGTTAACTTATCAAAAACTCATTATTTAAATCAATAATTTTTTTTATTAAATAGTAAATACATAATAATATAACTTAACATACCTTACATTTCATTTTGTTGTTAATTTCAAAAAGAAAATTGTAAAAATGGTCCTGTGGTATGTATTTTTTTTGGATTTTGGTCCAAACCATATTTTCTTTTGGTTTTGATGGTCATTTTGAGTATGTTTGTATGTGGATTTGGTCACTGTTAAATTTAAAATCACTAATATGTCATTGTAATTTGTTTTTCCCATCACCCACACTAGATCTATAAATTCAAAATGAGGATTGATTACGGTATGAAGAAGACGATAATGGTGGAGTTTCATTCAAATACCAATCACGGTTGATGTTTCGAAAACAAAGACGAATATGGGTTAATGTTTCTTAGTAAATTTCCTTTTACGATGTTCCCCATATCTGGAAAGAAGAAGACGTATTTGGGAGAAAGAGACGAAAATGATGGAGGAGATGAGAGAAATTTGTGTATTCTGGGTTTTGAGGTTCTTGATAACATCAATGAATATACAGTCAAAGATTAAATTTATTTCAAAGTCGGGTTTAATTCGTTTGAGTTTTCTATTATACCTTTCAACTTTCATTCACCGATTGGATTTGTTTAGAGTTAGGTTTAATTTTTTTTACATGCTTCTCACCATCGATTTGTAGTTCCAGTGTTTTTCGTTGTGTATGTGTATGTTAAAAAAGATGAACATGACATGACCTTCAAATTGTGTCAGTTGATTTTATGATTCTTATTTTTTTTTCATCTCTCGAGTTCTTCACTTTCTAGATTTTATCTTGTTTGATATGGAATTCTAAATTGATGTTATTGGGGATATTTTTGTTGAAAGATGATTGAATTAAGTCATTTTTGATTGTGACTGTTGCTTCATTATCGATGGTCAACTGACGAAAGTATTTATGGGTTTGTGTTGGTTGATTTATGTTTCTTCGATGAGATTAAATCAGTGAATAAAATGTTTCTCAAACGAAGGATGGTTTTCTCTGAATGGGTTATCGATCCAATCTCAATTTTCGTTGTGTTGAAAATGGTTCCGATCGATTTTTAGGTTTCAATAGAAGAGGGAGAAGGGGTAAACTCACCCTTTGATTCACAGTGATGGGTAAACGAGGATGATGATAAACAGGGAGAGAGATAGATAGAGAGAGAGAGAGAGAGAGAGAGAGAGAGAAAAGATGTTTAAGTAGGGCTGAAAATTCTCGGCACGACACGAAATAAATGAGTTTGGGTTGAGTTTTTCAACCCGCCAACCCGTTTATTAAACGGGTTATATATGAGTTTCTAAAAAAATAAACGAGTTGACATGCCAACCCGTTTATATTCTTAACATTTTTTTTTATTTTTAAATGTATTTATATATCAAGTATTAATATTTAATAAGTATTATATAATATATACCATTGATTCATAGACCATTTGACAATTTTGACATTTTGACTCGTGGTGAATGGTCTAAGGTCGTAAGTCGTAACTTATAATGCTAAGTCTATAACATGTTTATATGAATGTTTTTAATTTTCATTTGGATGTTTAAGACTTAAATGTCTAAAATTCAGACCCACGAACCCAAATCTGACACATGAACCCGCCAACCTGTGAACCCGTATAAATAAATGGGTTTGCGAGTCATATATGGGTTTATGTTCCAAACCCGCCAACCCGTGCCCTGTATATTTAAATGGGTCGTGTTTGGTTTGACATATTTTGACCTGCCAACCCGCCAACCCGCGACACGCCAACCCAAACACGACACGATTGTCAGACCTATGTTTAAGCGTGTCTGTGTATTTTTGAGTTTCAATGGAAAGACAGTTAGAGATGAAGGTGGGGTGGGTTCCACTTTATTTATTATAATAGTAATATTAAAATAAAAGATAAAGTATTTAAGAAAATAGAAAAAACAAATTAAAAGGACATATTAGTCATTTTAAGTTTAATGGGATCAAATCTACACATAAACATGTTCAAAAAGACCACCAATCTAAAAAAGTTGTGGTTTGACCAAAACCCGAAAAAAATGTATACAGTAAGGACCATTTTTCAGTTTTGTCTTAATTTAATAAATATTAGTATATTAAATTATCAAATATATCGAAATTAAAGTATTGACACCCTTGAATCCATTGGTAGAAGATTCATGGTGATGCTTCAAATAAAAAAAGATAGTTGGGATTGTTTGGCATGATATTACTTTTCTTAAATACATGGGTAGGTTTGGAATGGTGGTTTGCATTTCTTGAATTTATCCCTCCTTACGAGATGGTGATGGAGGTTAAAGATCGATAGAAACATGCTTTGGGCTAAATGTATAGAAAAATTCCACAAAATTACTCTTATTGATGATAAGCTGAAATAAAAAAAATCCATTAAAGGGCCTTAGCTTTATATTGGTTAAATTGAAGAAGACATAGGTGATCATGACATTCCTCTCAAGAGTCTCTTTGTCAGGAAGTTGGTGATGGAAAAGCCACATATTTCGGGAAAGATAAATGTTTGGCAGATACTTTAAAGGATTGAGTCCTAAAACTATATGCTACTACATCATAAAAAAATTGTTTAAAAATTGTTTAATCTCTTGTAGGTTTCATGTTTATGAGGAAAGAGTAGCCCTGTTTTCTTGGGAGTGAAAAAGTGAAGTGAAAGGTAGTATCATGTTTTCTATTAAGAAAAGGTTTATCTTTTCACTCTCCTTATGCTTGTTTTGCATTGCTAAAGTCGAAGAAGCATATCATGTTTTCTACTACTATACGTTTTCGATAAACACTTGAGTGGTTTGAGCTCTTTGTTCCCTCTTTGATTTCTTTGTCTCAACTTATGTCTTGGCTTGGAGTAAGGGTGATTGTCAAGGACACAACATGACAAAAATACACGATACAACATGAATTTGTAATGAAATAGAAATTCGAATTTTTTTTCCGGGTCAAGTGTAAAAAACACAACATTGTGTCGTGTTCGTGTTCAAGATTTGACACGATATTAACATGTGTTTGCCTTGTTTTTCGTTTTTTTGTAAGATTAGGTTTGAATTAAATAAACTAAAGGTGTTTTCTGGATATTCATACTTTGATTAAGGTTTGTTTTTCGACTCAATGAAACAATTATCTGATCAACTTGAATATCCTTGCTTGGAGGATTGGGTTGGATCGTATTACTACCAAATCGTTAGTTTCTGCTCATGAGATTACGTTAGACTCTAGACTATGCACGTATTGTTCTATTTTTATGGAGACTGTGCATGTTTTCTTGGGGTGTGAGGTTATTTCGGTATTTGGAAGATGCTTGCTAGGTGGTGGTTCGTTGATGTCCCGATTACGTGTTCTGTGGAGGTGTCTGCAACGTAAGTGCTTTGATGCAATGATGATTACTACTTTTTGGGTTTTGTGGAAATTCCTCAGTGCCCAAGTTTTTGGAATGGTGAAATCGAAGGCTTTAGTTATCTTTGATTATATTGTTTTTAGGCTATTCTTCAAGATTTTTAATAGAATGAAGTGTAAAATGCACTAGGGTTTATAGTTTATAAACCCAATTTCTGCTTCTAACACTATGTAACTTTTTCTAGCTTCTTGCTAGTTTGTTTTTATATTATCTTTGTCGTTCTAAAAAAAATATTTTATTTTATCTTTTTCGTTTTTGTTGTGTTTATCATGTATTTATTGGGTCTATTTTGTGTTAATAAAACAAAACAGAACATCATGTCATGTCATGTTCGTGTTTGTGTCATAAAAATTAACGTGTCATGACGTGCCAACTAAAAACACGACACTACTCTCCATTTGTGACGCCTTGGGGAGGTTTCGGAAAACAAAAAAGGTTAAGTTTCTAAAATTGGCTATTACTTATTCATTGATGTGGCTCATATGGAACCAAGAAAGCGATCATTTACTAATTATAATTAACGTTAAACTTTTCTGTTTAATTGGGTTAAAACTAGATGTTTTCTAGTTTATGATGATCATATTGGTGCGTTTGGCCTAAGGTTGAGAATTTGGATCGAACCGGACCGGACCAGACCTGTTAGGTAGAAATTGGTGGACCTTGGACCAGAGCGTTTGAGGCCGGTTCACGTCCGGATTTTCCAGTTCTTGTATCTATTGGACCGATACAACTTTAAGTGCATATGGTACAACTCGTTGAAGCCTACCAAAATTTAGTTTATCTATTACGATTGTAAGGGTGAGTATTTGGATCGGACCAAAATCGACTCTTGGACCATACCGGTTTTGCAAAAACCGGTGGACCATAGACTAGATTGTTGAGCCCGATCCTAGTCCGGTTCTCGCTTCGGTCCAGAGGTCCAAATGCTAACCTTTAATTTGGCCTATGATAGCTTGTAATTTGTAACTGTTTATCTAGTTTTTTTGATAGGGTTTTGACTTTGCCATGAAATTCATCCACTCAAAATTTTATATATTGTCATTAATACCCTTTAATTTAATTAATAATTAATTACAAGAGAGATTAATACCCTTTAATTTAATTAATAGATAATTGTTGGAGAGAGAGAGAGATCTAATTTCCAAACGACAAACTATGGAGACAATGGTTTCCTCCTTCATCCTTTGCTCATATCTGACACAGCTTCTTCACTTTCTAGCCACTGTCTAACTCTCAAACGATAAGTGAACTTGAATACATCTCCTGCCGTGTAACGGCCTGGATTTCCAGGTATCTTTTATTCATGTATTTTTGGTGTTTTGTGAGGGGACTCGGCGAGTTGGAGCTCAAACTCACCGAGTAGGATCGCGGTTCTGGACGCGGGTTCGCGCCTGGACTCGGCGAGTCCAAGGGATGGACTCGGCGAGTCCGCGCTGTTTAATGAAACCCTAATTTCCCGGTCCTAAGCCCTATTTAAAGGACCTTATGGCCCTTCATTGCAGCTACCTTGACCTTGAGAGCACCAAAACGGCTGAGAGTTCTTGTGAGTGAGATAAGAGGCCATTATTCACCAATTTTGTGTGTGTTTGCAAGAAAGGAAGGGGAAAGGCAAGCTAGAAGAGTTGGGAAGCTTGGATCTACTTCCATTTCGTCAGAGGAAGCTTCTTGAGGTATCATTCAGAGCTTATTCTCGTGTTTTTGTTGTTATGGTCAAATCTAGGGTTTCTTCATGCCTTGTTTGCTTTGTAATTGGAGTGTGAGAGGTCCCATGGGGATATGGTACCTAGATCTGGACCTTATTAGGTCCAGAGAGTCCCAAATGCCATGCTTTATGTCTTCCCTTTTGAGTTGGAAGCTTAGGTTGCCATTTTAGAGGTCATTTCTTCAAAAAAAGCCTTGTAGGCGTTGCATGGTAGCCAAGACTGTGACTTTACGTGATGAATGAGCTTGGGAGGGCCAGATCTATGAGTTGATGGAGCGGATCTGACCTCAGAAACGAGATTGAGTTGATGCATGGCATGGACTCGCCGAGTCCGAAGAACAGACTCGGCGAGTAGCATGAAGATTGTCCTTAACCACTCAGCGAGTGGTCTTGCTGAGTTAAGGGTGGACTCAGTGAGTCAGGGAGAGTTAAAGAGGGTTGAAAGGTGGACTGAGTCGAGCTGGAACTCGCCGAGTTGTTCTTGAGACTCGGCGAGTTGAGTCGTGGTGGCCCCACGATTCATGCTAGGTGGGACTCGTCGAGTTGGGGGGTACTCGACGTGTCAGGAGAGGATCCTAGGGAGTCAGTGAACACGTATAGACTCGTCGAGTCGCCATAGTGCACTCGCCGAGTCCGGTCAAAGTTGACCGTTGACTGTTGACCAAAGTTGACCAGTGTTGACTTGATAGGGGTAGTCAACCTTAGTGGTAAGAGTGTTAATTAGAGATATACGGTGTTATAGGAGGATTATAGCTCGGAGGATCGAGCACGAGTGATTTCCAGGATTCGCGAGTTATCGAGACATACGAGGTGAGTCTTCTCACTATACTTTACCTTGAGTAGGTAATCAGAGTTAGGTGATAGAGTATTTGTATGCCATATGTATGTTATGTGTTGTACTGCATTATTTCTATGTGATTTATGCTGTGCATGTTTATAGAGTTGGAACCGGAAGGTTCCCAGAGTTTGAACCAGTGGGTTCACAGAGTAGGGTCTACGGACCCACAGCGTTATAGCCTCGAGTGGCTAATATGTGTTATGTGTGGTATTTTGAGGAACTCACTAAGCCTTGTGCTTACAGTGTTAGTGTTGTTGTTTCAGGTACTAGTGATGACCGTGGGAAGGCGCCGGCTTGATCTGTACACATGCATGAGATTTTTTTATGATATGTGATCTTGGGATTTTGTATGATATGGATTGGAGTTTTAACTTGATATTTTGTTTTAAATTAAATGAAAATGTTTTTGTATTATGCGAAAAATTATTTTGAAATTCACGGTGTTACATGCCGCTTCTCCCTCTCGCTCCAACACCACTCTTTGACCTATAATTCCCGTCCTTATGCTCCGAAAATTAATGCTGTCCACCGAGTGTTCATCCAAAAATCGATTGGTGTATATGTGTGTTCCCTTTGGTATGCTCCAATTGATCGTTGTATGTGTGTTCATTTGCACTCCTTGTCGGTATGCTCCAATCGAAGGCACCTTCTTGACCTAGAATACTCGTTGGTATGTCTCTACAATTCCCGTTAATCTGTTTTCATTTGCACTTACCGACCAATATCTATGTATTTTTGCTTGTTCAGCTAATAATCATTCGATAGTTTGTTTTTGGATTACTAGAAGTTAATTTTTAGCATCTAATTGTTATTCTTAATTGATTTATTTATTGTTTCAACACTCTACGTGATTCTTATAAATATTGCTTTCTTTTTCAATGTTGTGCATATGAACTAAATCATTTGTTATGGTTATTTTGCAATGGTAAGTTTATGTTGTTATGAACATTTGAAAGAAACACTTTGCAATTGAAAGTTTAGGGGTGAGCATATTAACTAAAAAACAAACCAAAATCAAATTAACCGAAATAACCGAACCATTACTAAAAAAAGGTGGTGAAATTTCTATTTTTGATTAACCAAATACATATGGTTCGGTTATGGTTTCCATTCAAATCCAAACCATTAAAAACCATAGTTCGGTTATAGTTTCCATTAAAAACCAAACCATTAAAAACCGAACCAGACAAAATAATATTAATAAATGTATAATATAATATAATATTAAATATATAGTAGGTAATTATATTTGGAATTTAAAATTTAAAAAGTAATTATTTGGAATTAAATGGGATACCTAATCTTCTATCATATTAATAAGATTATAAACACCGAATCGTTCATTTTTTTTATAACAATCTACTTTATGTTTTTCAGTTTTTATAGCAAATTATTTTTTATTTTTATCACATTTTCGACAATTATGATTAACCAATATTAACCATTAACCATAACCACTATTAACTGACAAAAAACTGTTAACCAAAACCACTATTAACCGATACCTAATGACAACAAAAATGCATTAACTACTTATAATGGTTATGGTTCAATTTTAACTAAAAACGAACCAAATTACCCCATATACATCCCTAGAAAAATTATATCTTTGAACTACTGGATTGAATTGTCAATTGTTTGTATTGTGGCTACTTTTTTGTTGGATTATGGGTGTGTTTGACACGAAGCTTTTGGAAGCGCTTGAAAGCTTCTAGCTTTTAGCTTTTGACAAAACGCTATAGTTTAAACAAAAAGCTTCGTTTGGCAGTACGAGCGTTTAGCTTTTAGTTTAAACAAAACGCTCCAAATCTAAAAGCTACTTCATGTTGCGTTTAACAAAACGCTACCGAGCTTTTGAAATCAATTTCCATAATTACCCTTTAATCAATTGTTATTTTATGTAGTTTTATATATTTCAAAAGTTTCCTGTTATTTTTGCCAAACACTCGTATAACAAATAAAAACTACAGCTTCCTGCTACCAGCTACCCGCTATCCGCTTTCCGCTACCAGCTACCTGCTAACCGCTTCCAACTAACAACTATTTTTGTCAAATACACCCTATATATAGGGGAAAATTTTACATGGAAGAATAACTAAGGCTATAATAAGAAAACCTGTGATGTTTTTCTTTTATTTATTAATTATATAGAGGAGTATAAATGTCAATCGATAATTTTTCCTGTGGATGAACAAAGAAACACTCCCCTTGTTTTATAACATTTTTATTAATTTAATTAATTTTTTTTTTAAAAGGAATTGTGTTCTACAAACGTGGTTGAAAAATATTTAAATTTTATTATATAAAATCAACAAATTGATTACAACGACCAATACCTGGTCTTTATACATTCTATAAAAGACAAATCTGACACGTTATACATTACCCTAAGTAGTGATTGTTTAATGCTTAATTAGTCAGATAAACAGCCTTGTTAACTACAATATTAAATGGTAATCGTGAGGTTATCATTATGACACGTATAAGTGAAGAAACTTTGCAATCAATTCCATATTACGTCAATCTCATTAGTCGCAAATCGACATTGCAATGAAATATTATTATGTTATATTTTTTTTGGAAAGGTAAAATTTATTAGAATAGGCTAGATAAAAATTTAAAAAAATTATGATTTATTAAAAAAAAAATTTTACAGCAATTTTTGGGTTTTGTAATGATCCCACCCAATTAATCTTCAATTTATTGTTTTTACTAAAAACAATTGATTTCGTGACTATAAAATAAAAATTATCAGTTTTCTTGATCTAGCCAAAAATCATGTCGTTACAAAACTTCCAAATAGCTAAAAAAATCGTGAGAGCTACCGCCATGATTCCACTACATAAAATTCATATAAAGAGAATTCTTCAAGTACGTGAAAATTTTCAAAAGAGTTGTAATCTTATCTTGAATTGGAATATCGCTTTTTCGTGATTTGAACTCAAACTCAACCGGAAGAGAACACATTAAAAAACGTATTTGTTATTGTTTCAACGTCGTTACCACACATTTTACATAAAAGGGAGTCCAAATGAATACCACGTTTGTTAAAATTACTCTTCACGGGAAGCTTATTTAATTTTAATTTCCAACCCAAAATATTAACCTTGATGGAAGAAGGTTATTCGCAAAAGTAGAAGTGCCATCCATAACTAAGATACCTTTGTTTTTCATTTAGGTGACAAAGTAAAATTTCGTAGTAACCCGGAAAGATTGAACCAATGCTCATTTTCACCCCCAATAGAAACCAAGAGCTCCCATCCTCCACCACAAACCAATTTTGGATCGCGATCTCCTCCTCTTGGTGTGACCAAAACACCCTTGAAAAATGTTATTTAAATTGATTCCCAAAAGCATCTAATTCAAAACAACTTTGTTGATACCGCAATGTTGGGTGACGAGGAATTTTGAAGAATATTCCGAATGAGTAGACACTTATTCATGCATATTTTTTGAAGATATGAAAATAACATATTCATATTTTCAAACAATGTGTAGTGCAAGGCTTTTCGTTACAAAGATGGGCATATGAAATACGGAAACTGGCGTATGGAAATTCAAAAGGCGCGTTGGCTCAGTACTTGAATATGTCGGAAAGAACTTCATGTGAAAGTCTTCAACACTTTTGTTGAGGTAATATTAAGTTGTATGGAGACAAGTATTTGTGCAAACCAACAACGAACTATATTCAACTTTTGTATGTTGCACATGAATCTAGAGATGAATTTTTGAATGTTTGGTAGCATTGATTACACATACTGAAATTAGAAGTTGTCTAATGGAATTGCAAGGGCAGTACATGAGAGGTGATCACGAGTACCCAACGATGATATTTGAAGAGGTAGCATTACAAGATTTATGGTTCTGACATGCATACTTTGGTGATGTTGGTTTCAACAATGACATAAATGTCCTCTACCTATCACCATTATTATATGAAATAAATTCTTAAGTAACTAAAATGTTTAATATGTCGGAAAGAACTTCATGTGAAAGTCTTCAACACTTTTGTTGATGTAATACTACGTTGTATGGAGGCAATGATCTGTGCAAACCAACAATGAACGATATTCAACTTTTGTATGTTGCACATGAATCTAGACATGAATTTTCTGGAATGTTTGGTAGCATTGATTACACACACCAAAATTAGAGGAGTTGTCCAACAAAATTGATAGGGTAGTACATGAGAGGTGATCACGAGTACCCAACGATGACATTTGAAGCGGTAGCATTACAAGATTTATGGTTTTGAAATGCATACTTTGGTGATGTTGGTTTCAATAATGACATAAATTTCCTCTACCTATCACCATTATTATATGAAATAAGTTCTTAGAAAAGCAGCTAAAATGTTTATTTTGTTTGTACAAACACGAATACAAGCATGCATATTATCTTGTGAATGGTATATTCCTAAGTTGGGAAACTTTTGTGAATTCATTTTCACATCCAACATTGAGAAAAAACAACGGTTAAAGGCCACATAAGAATCAACAAAAAATACATGGTTCGAGTTTTTTGGCATCCTAAAAAGCCGTTAGGGGAATACTACGACTCTTTGCATGGACAATGCAAACTAAATAGAAATATAATATATGTTTGCAATACAATACACAATACAATAGTGAAAGATGTGGACGCTACTATATGTTCGGTTCATGACATCGATCTCCTCACCCAGGTAGAAGTAAAATATATAACCTTGGAATTTCATGACACATAAATGAAAGATCTTGTATGCTCAAGAGTCATATTAAAATGATATTGCTAATTAACATATAATACTAATGAGTCACACTAACAACAACTTGATACAATTGATTATTTATTAGAAATTGATTTTAATAAAAGAATCAATAAACTCTTATAATTAACTGAAAATTATTTATTTCATGAAAATATTAATTTTTCATTAGCAAATAACATAATATATCATATGGTATGATTTATTAAGTCATGTACATTATTTTGGACTAGAAAGATTTTTGTCTTTTAGCAAAAAGCCAAAGTTTATATTTTATAAAATAAATTTACAAAATTTATAAACTTTTGTCTTCTTTTATATCTTTATAACAAAGAATAAAAGAAGCATGACCTTTTGAGTTGTTTAATCAAAAGCATGACTAACTCTTAAAGACATGGGGGAGAAGTTCCTTTTATGACATGAGTGCGTAATTAGTTAATGACTCATATGTATTGTTTTAGCTTTAAGAATGCATGAAAGGCTTTCATTTTTGACATTTTTACATGCCAAAACTGTGAGTATGATTGGCATACTTATGTTTGCAATATAATACACAATACAATAGTGAAATATAATATATGTTTGCAATACAATACACAATACAATAGTGAAAGATGTGGACGCTACTATATGTTCGGTTCATGACATCGATCTCCCCACCCAGGTAGAAGTAAAAAATATAACCTTGGAATTTCATGACACATAAATGAAAGATCTTGTATGCTCAAGAGTCATATTAAAATGATATTGCTAATTAACATATAATACTAATGAGTCACACTAACAACAACTTGATACAATTGATTATTTATTAGAAATTGATTTTAATAAAAGAATCAATAAACTCTTATAATTAACTGAAAATTATTTATTTCATGAAAATATTAATTTTTCATTAGCAAATAACATAATATATCATATGGTATGATTTATTAAGTCATGTACATTATTTTGGACTAGAAAGATTTTTGTCTTTTAGCCAAAAGCCAAAGTTTATATTTTATAAAATAAATTTACAAAATTTATAAACTTTTGTCTTCTTTTATATCTTTATAACAAAGAATAAAAGAAGCATGGCCTTTTGAGTTGTTTAATCAAAAGCATGACTAACTCTTAAAGACATGGGGGAGAAGTTCCTTTTATGACATGAGTGCGTAATTAGTTAATGACTCATATGTATTGTTTTAGCTTTAAGAGTGCATGAAAGGCTTTCATTTTTGACATTTTTACATGCCAAAACTGTGAGTATGATTGGCATACTTATGTTTGCAATACAATACACAATACAATAGTGAAATATAATATATGTTTGCAATACAATACACAATACAATAGTGAAAGATGTGGACGCTACTATATGTTCGGTTCATGACATCGATCTCCCCACCCACGTAGAAGTAAAATATATAACCTTGGAATTTCATGACACATAAATGAAAGATCTTGTATGCTCAAGAGTCATATTAAAATGATATTGCTAATTAACATATAATACTAATGAGTCACACTAACAACAACTTGATACAATTGATTATTTATTAGAAATTGATTTTAATAAAAGAATCAATAAACTCTTATAATTAATTGAAAATTGTTTATTTCATGAAAATATTAATTTTTCATTAGCATGTAACATAATATATCATATGGTATGATTTATTAAGTCATGTACATTATTTTGGACTAGAAAGATTTTTGTCTTTTAGCCAAAAGCCAAAGTTTATATTTTATAAAATAAATTTACAAAATTTATAAACTTTTGTCTTCTTTTATATCTTTATAACAAAGAATAAAAGAAGCATGTCCTTTTGAGTTGTTTAATCAAAAGCATGACTAACTCTTAAAGACATGGGGGAGAAGTTCCCTTTATGACATGAGTGCGTAATTAGTTAATGACTCATATGTATTGTTTTAGCTTTAAGAGTGCATGAAAGGCTTTCATTTTTGACATTTTTACATGCCAAAACTATGAGTATGATTGGCATACTTATTCTCTATAGTTTTTGCTTTTAAAATTGAAAAAACACTTGCATTTTTCTCTCATTAAGTTCATACTTTGGTTATGAAGTTACACCTTAAGAGCTTTAAGAGTCTTACAAGACTAACATCTTAAATCAAGTTAAGTTCTTATTCGTGTCCCAAAGGTTTCCACATTCTCCATCAACTTCTAAGTCTCCCAAGAGGACCCAAAGAACTATAAAAGTTGTTATTTCTTCATTTCCTTATCTAGTTGTGCTTTTATCTTTCCATTACTTGGAAGATGATCCTTGGGGGTGTAATTTGTTATTTTATTTTCGAAAAATTGAAGTCTTCTGTTTTCCATTTTACTAGTTTATGAAACTAATTTTGAAATAGAACCCAACAATTGGTATCAAGAGCCAAATTGCAAGTTTGGTTAGATTTTATGATTTTTGGAAATCTTAGTTTTTGGAAAATATGGATAACTTGTTTTTGTATAAAAATACGTTCATACATATTTTCTTTAACAACTTCTTAATTGTTATTTTATATGACAAAAACTTACATGCAATTTTTATCACTTAAAGTTGTCTTAGAAAAACAAAGGTTGTTTTATGTTTATATCAATTTGAGAGTGCATAAATAAGCCTTGTATCATTTGTATTGTTGTTTGTGTGATTTGGTTAAAAATGGTTTGTAATATTCTTTTATCCGTAAAGTATATAATAAAAATAGCTAGTTTTTATTCTTATTATTTTTATGTAACAGATTAGTTTTAGACTAGATTTATTTTGTAAAATATGTAACAACATGAATATGGAGACCATTTCTTGAAGAACCATGGAGACCCACGTTTTTATGAACATTTTATAAAAGTTCATAACTTTTATAGAATCTTTATAAAATTTCAACAAAGTTGGTTGTAATTGCAAGTTAGAGCTTGAAGATCACATGAAGAACAAGCTGTTATATTTGGTCCCTTTGTTCCTTAGGAAAGAATTAACATTTTTGTAATGGCTCACAAAAGTGTTAACTAGATCAATGATTGTTTATGTTAAATGCATGTTTATGTTGTTTTTTTTTTTCAAGTAAATATTTTGTGTGGTTGATAATTTACATTTTCACAAACTCAAACTATTTTTTGGACAAAATAAACATCACATGAAGTTTGGTTTTCAATTTACAAAATGAGAACATAAGATGTAACAAGTTATAATCTTAAAATAAAAACCGGTTTTATTAAAACGTTAATAACAACAAATTTTGAAATTGTAAAATTATAAGTCTAAAATAGTGATTTTATAACTTATTCAAACTCAATCATATTAATAATAAAATCAAGTTTTATTAAGTTATAAATAAGGTTCTATATGGCTATGGCTCAAACTCAAACTTAATATTGAATATTATCGTTAAAATCGAACCACATTAAAATTAAAATTGAATTTTAAATTTGAACCTTAAATATGATTTTTTTTTTGGAAAATTGATACCATGATTAATTGGATGCATTCAGTTATCATGATATCATATGTTTTTAAAACTAAAATTATAAAACATAAAAAAAACCATTTCAAACCTCAAATCTATGTAATCCATTTTGAATAACACTCGCGCATCTCTTGTACCATGGACTACCCATCACTCATATCACATAGGAGCGATGGACTCCGAGCTCTTTCTTTTGAGGAGAGCCATGAGGCAGCTCACAAAGCAGGTACCGTATCTTGAGGAGGAGAGGGATATGATGGAGATGAGGACCCTACTTATTCAGGATCAGTTGCAGGAGGTGAGGGATGAGGCTCAGTTTCATCATTAAGTGTTGGAGGAGGTGATCAGTCACACGAATATGTTGGAGCTTTAGGTGGACATGACAGAATCACGAGTTCCCTTTTCAAATGTTAAGATCGATTATGTGTATAGACAGTTAGTTCAGTTAATGGCTCTCTTGATTGTGTAATGTGCATATTAGTTCCTTTTTTACTCCCTAACACAATGGTTTGGATGGACACACTTATAATTTTTGGGTTAGAGTACTAGAAAAGCTCTAAACATACTTGTTTATTTTGTAACCTGAGAGCTTTTCTTACTCTAACCACACTTTGTTTTGGTGGTTTCACTATATGATAATATGATGCATAATATGCTTATATGGTTGCATAAAATCTATGTTGTTGTGTTATTTCTCTATTGCTTTAATTAATGCTAACACTAACACACTACGACATAACCATGACCATGGGGATACAAACTTACAAAAATGATTGAATAACTCTCGTCTCAACACTAACTTTAGGAGTTTAGAAATGGAACCCCCAATAACTACCATATCTATCCAAGATCTTTAAGTAGAGGAAGACGTCCGGTCTGCTCAAAGTAACCCACCTCTAGACCATGCGACCATCAAAGCCATGGCTGATCAGAGAATAGTTGGTGCTTTAGCAACACTTGTAAGCAATCTTCACACAAACTCTGGGATAGGAGAGGGAGATGAAAGCTCCTAAGTAAACCATCAAGGTGCTCCAAGGGCATGAACCTACAAGGATTTTGCAAATTGCAAGCCTAAAACGTTCTATGGGAACGAAAGGGTTGTAGGCCTTATAAGATGGATCGAGAAGACCGGATCTGTCTTCTAAATCAACTCTTGTGCGGATGAATGCAAGGTAAACTTCGACGCATGCACTTTTGTAGATACGACCATGTTTTGGTGGAACAGCCACGCCAGGACCCTAGGTTTCGCCAACACTAATGCTTTATCTTGGGATCAACTGAAGCAAATTCTCATCGGCGGATATTGTCCTCGAGAGGAAATGCAATAGTTAGAGCAAGAATTGTGGAACTTGGCAATAAGAAATGCTGGCATCTCAACCTACACAACATGATCAACGATCTCGCGACCCTTTGTCCAAACTTCACGAATCCCAAGTACAAGAAGGTGGAAATGTACATATGAGGATTGGTTCAACCCATCCAAGGGTTGGTCACATCATCTCAACCAACAACTTATGATAGTGCCAAGAGGTTAGCATATAGCCTAACCACACAAGAGATAATACGAGGAACTTTGGTCTAGAAAGATGACATCCGAAGTCAGGGGAAAATAAAAGCAAATTCGGAAGCGGATTCAAGGGTACCTCCAAGCAAGCTCCAAGTAAGAGAAATGTAATGGTTAGGGAATACATCGTCAGCCCAATCATAACACCGGCTGCAACTCCCACACCCCAAGGACAATACACGGGTAAACACCTAAAATGTAACTCGTGCCACTTCCACCACTCCGGATACTACATGTACTGCACCAGGTGTAATCGCAGAGGGCATACTATAAAATACTACCAAAAGCCCGCAAATGCTCCTACCACCACAACTAACCTAGGGGTGACTGCCTTGCCAGACAATTGAGCCTATTTTGAGTGCGGGGTTACTGGGTACATCAAGAGGAACTGGTGAAGCTAAGTAACAATGGAGGGAATGCTCAAGGAAGAGCATTTGTGATTGGTGCAAGGGATGCCATCCAGGACCATATCGTTGTGACAGGTACATTTCATGTTAACGGGTTGTATGCATCTATACTCTTTGATTCCGATGCTGGAAAAAGTTTTATTACACCTAAGTTTAGAGAACTTTTAAACCATAAGTCTATGAACTAGATGTTGGGGTGCAAAGTTATTCATGATTGACTTTGTAAATGTTTGACTTTTTGTAAAACCCACTTGCATGTGGAGTATTAGCCTTGTGACACAAGAGAGATATAGAGTGAGAGAGAGACATGTAAACACCTCTATATAAGGTGGGTTTGTCCACTTGTAGAGGTGTACTTGAGAGATGTAATAGTGAGTGTGTAAGTGTGTGTTATTTATGTAGTCTAGATCTAGATCCTTTTTGTAACACCATATACAATCAATACATCTCTTGATCACCCAAATCACCATGTTCAATTGTGCAAGCTTTAATTCCGCATGCCAAACCATGTTCTTTTGTCACTACAATTGGTATCAGAGCTTGGTTTTCACGATCAACGTGACTTTTGAAGAACGATTCTCAGTTTGGCAAAATCTGTCACAATTGGAGCAATTTTGGTGAGTCTCTCTCTCTCTCTATGATCTCTCTTAATTTCATTGAATTCGTGCGTTGCGTTTTTGATTTGTGATCGTTTGACTCATTAGATCAAATTTTTCTTGAAAAACCCATTTGTTGTGATCCAATATTTTTTTTAGATCAAGGTCCGATCCAATTTCATATTTGTTAGTTTGATTTGATTCTTAAACTGTGATTGTTCATTTGAATCGAAATTTATGCTCATAATTCACAATGATTCAATTACTTTTGATTTAAGCCCAAATGATCATATTTCATTATTGTTCATCTTATTTCAAGCCCAATTGATATTCATTTAAATCCGATTTTTCAATGAAGTAAGCCCACAAGTCTTTAAAATCCGTCTGAATCATCAATAGTTGTTCGTAAGATAATATGTACATTCGCGTATCTTACTTGTACTATCGGCTTCTGTATCTTGTTTATTGATTGTTCTTGAGTTCTTAAATCTTGTTTTCTCATTTTGTTATCAATCGATATTGATGCTAATCTGTAAATGTGATTCGATTTCTTGTGATTTGGAACATGATGAAATCGATTTCATACAAGTTCAAGTGAAGAAATTAAACAATTAAGTTTTTGATCTTGATAATCTGAGTCAAGAACACTTGAAATCGATGAAGAACATTGTTAGAAAAGATGTTTGAACACTTTTTGATCTGAAATTGGATATTAGATTTATCGATTTCGTGTTTCATTGATCTTTGACTTTGAAAAGTCAAATTGTGAAAAAGCTAAAATCGAGATTAAGCGATGAATGGATGTATTGGTAGAATGAAATCGATAGATACAAGTTGTATTGAGGCAGTGTGTGTCGAAATCAAGTTCAATTTGAGAGTTAATTTCGAAAATTGGCTGATTCTATGTTCTTGATGTTGAACACAGTAGATGAATGTTGTTCGATACTTGGGTTTTGGATTTGGATTTGAAAATAGAATCGTTACAGCTGAGATCGATGTCCAGGAGTCTAAGTCGATTTTGGATGTTATGGTTTGAATGATTAAAGTGAAGTCTGGGAAATTGGATGCTTGATCTAAGTGAATGTGCGAAGGGTCAAGGTTTGGATGCTTTGAGAACGAACAGTAGAGTATGTGATTTTGAAGATTGTTGATGTGTTTGGGGTGAATGAAATGCGAATGACGAAAATTTTGTGGTTGATGGTCAAACAAGATTCGCAATTGGATGATTGGGTTTTAAAGGTCAAAGTGTTTCGTTCGCATCCATGTTTCAGTATGCGACAGTTGTTCATTCGAATCTGTTTTTGCAAGTGATTTGGGAAGTCGACACTTGTGCGAAGATTAGTATGCAAAGAATTGTATATCGATGTGCGAAGAAGTTGATATGGAAATGCGAATTGATAGTCAATGTATGTTGCTGTCGATCGATGCGAAGTCAAGAAAAAGGGAATTGATTAATTTCCAAAGTGGTGATTGGGTCTCGCAACCGACTCAGAATCGAACCGAAGGCATATGAATTAATTTGGGTCATTTGCATCTACATTTACTTTTTGGGGTTAGAGATGCGAAGGCTTCGCTTCTATGATGTTGATTGGGTTTAAAATTTAAATGGTTAGTTTGCATCAAAGATAGCAATTTCATTTGCAAAGCTCATGTTCGCATCTGTGAATGTTTGTTCATTCGTTCGCAATCTGGTAACAAGCGTAGAAGAAGACAAATGTTTGATTCACTTCCTTAAACTTTCATTGAAATGTCAGTTTATACCTAACTTCGCAAATGGGTAATAAAAGCTAAGAAATTGCAGAATTTTCATTTCTGGTCCCTGAAGTTTGTGCGAATTTACACATTCTACCCAGTTTCGCAAATGGGGGTGTGTTATATTTGGCTGTTTTTGGCACGACGGGTCACTGTAGAATTTTGAAATTTACAATTTCTACCCATTTTTGAGAAATTTTGTAAAAGGCAATCCGTTAACGAAGATAAAAATTGAATATTTTTTGGATTTTCCAGATTGAAGCACAAAGTTTATGCCACATGTTAAGGGGGAGTTTTGACATGAAAAATTCCAAATAGAGCACGTTCTTTTTCCTTGGAGTTTTATAATCAAATCTAGATTATAAAAAGGGGGAGAAGTTTTATATGGAAATCCGAACTTGAATTTTTCATATTACGCGGATTTGAAGACCGAAGTGATCTTGAAGTTTTGAAGCTTACGAGATGACGCAATTGGAAGTTCGGAAGTGATGTATTCAAAATGGGTTTGGTTTTATTGAAGATTTTTGGAGTGTGTTTTTATGCGCAACTTTTGGGTGATTATTTGGAGTTAATCATTCGTTGCTGCTCGGATTGTATGGTCTCACATCCTAGAGCCCAAATTGAAGAATCGTGGAAGAATTGAAGATTGAAGTTCGTTTCAACATGTGTCACCTTTAAGGCTCGAACCGCGTAGTTGATCGAATTTGGAAGAATTGAAGTGGGTCATTCATTCCTAACTTTGAGGGGGAGAATGTTGGGGTGCAAAGTTATTCATGATTGACTTTGTAAATGTTTGACTTTTTGTAAAACCCACTTGCATGTAGAGTATTAGCCTTGTGACACATGAGAGATAGAGAATGAGAGAGAGACATGTAAACACCTCTATATAAGGTGGGTTTGTCCACTTGTAGAGGTGTGCTTGAGAGATGTAAAAGTGAGTGTGTAAGTGTGTGTTATTTATGTAGTCTAGATCTAGATCCTTTTTGTAACACCATATACAATCAATACATCTCTTGATCACCCAAATCACCATGTTCAATTATGCAAGCTTTAATTCCGCATGCCAAACCATGTTCTTTTGTCACTAAATTAGATGATCCTTATGTAATGGAAATGACCAATAAAGAATCTGGTAGTACTTATGAAATACTATAAAATTGTCTTCTAACTCTCAATAACCACACATTTCATGTCAACCTCATTCCTGTGATCATCAGTAGTTTCGATGTCATAATTGGCATGGATTGGTATTGCCACACAAAGCCGAGACCTAATTCTATGAAAAAGCAGTATGATTGCCTTTGCCCAATGGGGAATCCTTAGCGATCTACGGAGATAAGCCCAGAAAAACCTTATAATCATATATTTCATAAAGGTGTTGAAATACATTCACAATAAATATCACGCTTTCTTGGCCCACATCGTAGATAAGAGAGGAGAGAAGAAGGAAATCAAAGAAATACCACAAATATGTGATTTTCTCGACTTATTTCTGGAGGACTTGCCAGGACTACTGCCAATTCGCGAGGTTGAATTCCGAGTTGGCCTAGTTCTAGGGGCAGCACCAGTGGTAAAATCTCCTTACCGATTAGCCCCTTCAGAAATGCAAGAGTTGTTTGGATAGATTAATGAGCTTTTGGATAAGGGATTCGTAAGACCGAGCTTTTCACCTTAGGGAGCCTCGGTTCTATTTGTCAAAAAGAAGGACGAAGCCTTTAACATGTGCATCAATTATCTAGAGTTGAATAAACTGAGGATCAAAAATATATATATCCACTTCTAAGGATTGATAATCTATTCGATCAATTACAAGGATCCAACTTCTACTAAAAGATTGATTTAAAGTTAGGGTACCATTGACTTCGAGTACAAGAGGAAGACATCCCAAAGATGAAATTTAGGACTCGATACAACCATTATGAGTTTCTAGTCATGCCCTTTAGTTTAAGCAACACTCTCACAATCTTCATGGACCTAATGAACCGTGTCTGTAAACCCTACTTGGACAAGTTTGTGATTTTGTTTATCGATGATATATTGATATACTCACACACTGAAGAAGAACACGGTCAACATCTTCAAATCATTCTAGTGTTGTTGAGAAAAGAGAATTTATACACAAAATTCTTGTGAATTTTGGATCAGGGAATTGCATTTTCTAGGACATGTCATCAACAACAATGGAATTCACGTAGACCGTTCCAAAATCAAAACGATAAAGAATCGGGAAGCACCCACAATGGCAAAAGAGGTGCATCAATTTCTTTTATTGACATGATATTGTAGGAGATTTATAGAGAATTTCTCAAAGATAACCAAACCTCTCAGGAAACTTACATAGAAAGACCGAAACTTCAAACGGAAAGAACAAAAATAATCTGCATTTCAGAAATTGAAACACATGTTGTGTAGTGTGCCAATTCTTTCACTTTTGGAAGGAACCAAAGACTTTGTCATCTATTGTGACTCATCACACCAGCGCATGGGTTGTATATTTATGTAGAGAGACAATGTGATCGTTTATGCTTCACACTGACTTAACAATAATGAGAATAATTACACCACCCACGGCATGGAATTGGGAGCTGTAATTTTCGCCTTAAATATTTGGTGACACTACTTGTATGCCATGAAGTGTATCATATACACCGATCACAAAAGTCTTTAGCACATCTTCAACCAAAAAGAAATCAACATGAGACAACGAAGATGGCTAGAACTGTTGAACGACTATGAGTGCGAGATTCGATATCACCCGGGCAAAGCTAACGTAGTAGCCAATTCCCTAATGTCACACCCCCGAACCAGATCGCGGAAACGTCCGAGGGCTCGCGTGACTTAAATTGAATATCATCACAATGAATATACATGAATCATAACATACACATCACCATGCATCAATATATTACAACTGACATTGTTCACATCAAGTACATTGTTTTAACATTACAATTCCATTCATAAATTGTTTGATAGTTTTCAAAAGCAAAACACACTAACATACTTGGTACTTACTCCTCAGCATACCTGTTACCTGAGAATACAAGTTATTTTGAAAAACGGTCAACATATGGAATGTTGGTGAGTTCATAAGCAGGTTTGATATGAAAATGTTTTGTGTAGTTTGAACGAAAACAACCCAGAAAATCCGATATTTTCTGAAAAGACCATTGTTAATAAAAAGTGTGGAGATCCGTAAATATATGCATGATGATTTTAAAACATGTATAATTAAAAAACTTTGTATTAAACGTGCAAGTGAAAAATGTTGAACTTTCCCGAAAAACCCGATGTTTTCCAAAATAAAAATATCATATACGGTTCGAATTGTTATCCCATCACGTGAATGATTTTGATTTACCTTGATTACTTGATTTATATCGGGTTTATTTATGTGAGTCGTTATAACCATGCATGATAATGACTAGTTCGTCTGTCTTAGCATTCTGGTGAACGCCAGAATTGATTTTAAGATTTTGTCACCCTAGACTGGCCGAGTCTAACTGTAGCGAACCGCTGAGGTGTAGGGGAGTCACCCTCATATAGATCTATACACAAACTCTCGCTCTCCCTCCATGAGACTTTGATTATAACTACAGACTACGACCGACACATGTTGGTGTCACTCGTTATTACTCACTGAATCCCAGTTGACTTGATTACTAATGATTATATACCTGTATTTGTTTACTTGGACCTTACTAGCAGTACTAATGGGCCACTATGGCCCAATAGCACTTAAAAGCCATTGAGGGTCCCTTAAATATGAAATTGGGTCGTAGGAGGCCCAATAACATTTATTATTATTCCTTGGGCCCAAAATCATTTTAATGGGTCACAAAGGCCCAACAAGCATGATTAGACTTTTAAGCCTAACATTTGGATAGTTTACTTGTTCTTAGGAATTGTATAATTGTTGGAAGGTTTGATTGTACGATTGTTATTTTGAATTGGCACGAGGCCGGTCGGTTACTGTTAACGATTTTTGGGATTTTACATATGTTCATCTTCATGAGTTGTGGTTTTGTATTTTTGACTCAAACATCTTAATAGTAAAAGAATTGATTCAAAATATCGGTTTGACCCATTTCATCCCTTCTTTAATAAAGATGACAATTTTAGTCCCTTATATAAAAAAATGACATTTTAGCCTTTAAACCATTTTCTTGACACATTTGACCCATAGACTTGTTCAATTGATATTTTTAGCCCAAAACTTATTCTTTGGCAGTTTCAGCCCTTCCGGAAAAGTGTTTTTCGGTTAAAGCCCAAACTTTTGCAACTTTTACAGTTTTGGCCCAAAATCCAAAAACTTTACATTTTTGATCCTTTTTGGTAAAGAGAAGCATTTTTAACCCTTGAAATAATTTTGTTTAACTATTTATCCCCTGTTTTGGGGAATTTATCATTTCAACCCTTTGAAAAATATGTTTTTCACAACTTTGGGCTTAATGGGCCGAAAAGCCCAAAAATTGGCCCATTGAACTATTATTTACATTTCAAGTCCTTTGAAAAGCATAATTTTCATAAAAACATTCATTTTAAATGTTTTGACTCTTTTGACCCTCAAGAAAACCGTGAATGGCAACTTTTCACCCAACTTTTGTTTATTTGACAATTTAAGCCCCAAAAATTTGTTTTATGTTACAATATGTATATTTAAATCTTAGAGGGTATTTTTCTTGACTTGTTTAGTGTAGTATACCTTAGCTCATGTTTTTTTCCTTCTAATGTCATAGATCTTGAGATTTCTTCTCTTTTTGTTGCATATTTACCACATAAACACTTATAATCACACATACATGCATAAAATCATACATAGCACACACATACACATAGATCTACACACTTTACTTGTATTCTCCGCCATAAAACTTGTAAAAACCGAAAAAGAGGGGTATGAACTCACCTTGAGTTTTTGGGTTTGGTTTTGAAGAAGAATGGACGAAGTTTGATGCTATTCTCGGCCTAGCAAGCTTCTTGGAGGATCTTTGGCTTAGATGTGCTCTAAGATGCAAGATCACGAGTTTGAATAGATTAGGAGGAGATTTTTGACGAAGTGAAGTAGTTAGATTATGGATTTAAGCACCAACTTACCTTGAATGATGATTTTTGTCGAAGAAGCTCCTTGAAAAGCTCTAAATCTCAAAAATTTTGGTGGAGAAGGAAAGGGTTGTTGTGAGTTCTTGAGATATGTTGAAGTGAGTTGTGTGTGTATATGTTTTTCCCCTTGGACGAGAGTAATAAGAAGAGAAGAAAAAGAGAGAGAGAGTTGCATGGATGTATGGGATGGTGCATGGAAATCCATAAGGTAATAAGGAGGTGGCTAACCCTCCTTATTTCACTAGTTTCTCTTTTTTTTTTTGTTTTATTCTTGGGCCGAGAAAAGAAAGAAAAGGAAAGATTTTTGGACCCTTTTGTGCTTAAGCCCATATTATGATCCAATTAGATGATTTTTGGCCCAATTGGTCTTTGGAGAGGGTTCACGGCCCAAAATAGATCAAGGAATGATTTTTATGGCCCATTAGGGCTAATTAGGTTAGTTATGGCCCAATAAGGTCAATTAGGGTATTTTATTTCATTCCAGGCCCAATATGCCCCAAATTATTAAAATAAATGGAAGTGGGTCCAATTAGAGCCCATTTAAAAGCTCTAAGCCTAAAATAGTGAAATTGGAAGCTTATTGGCCCATTAGGCCCAATAAGGAAATCCTAGTCCACAATGGACTTAAACCGGGGTTTCTAGGGTTTCCAATTCTTTGTTGACTATTTGAAGTGCTTGCATAGAGGATTTGATGGAAGTTTTGTTGTTATTGAATAAGAATCATACATGCTTTCACATTTTTGGTTCATAATTGTTATGTCACACCCCAAAACCGGAACGGCGGAAACGTTCTGGGGTGGATGACGTCATGTCAAGTATCACAACACATGCATTATAGTAATCAAAGTACAAGAACCATTGCATTAATAGTAATAGGTTTACATGGTTTACATTACAATACAACAAAGTAATACAGGTAATAATATAAGTGCAGTTTGGTACTAAGCTATCTTCATCAACAGCTCCGGGAATGTACCTGTCTAATGCTGACCTGAGAATACAAGTTATTTGAAAAGCGAGTATCAACATTTTTACAAATGCTGGTGAGTTCATTAGTATTTAGTGTCATTTTATCCAAATAAATTTAATTAAAGTGGTAGTTTTAGAGTGTCCATTTCATTAGTGTCTTTTCCAGAAAATCCTATATTTTCTTTAATAAAAGCAGTCTTCTACCAAGACTGGACGGAGTTATACGGTAAAAAGTAGTTTTCCCTTAATTGCTATCATTATCAAAATACAGAATTTGATTATTAAAGAAAGCAAGAGAAATCAGGGAAATAACATATGCCTCAGCAGTGAAGACTGCTGACTAAGGCAAAGGAATCATAGACTCCAGGAGAGTATTGAACAAACGACACGCCTGGCTCAGTCTAACAAAGAGAGATATAGACCCAGACAATACCAAATGAAAGGTACGGCTAGCAAGGTCTAAAAACAGAGGATACAGACCCCAGACAATATCAAATGAAAGATATAGCTAGTAAGGTCTAAAACAGAGAATACAGACCGCAGACAGTATCAAATGAAAGATACAGCCAGCAAGGTCTAAAAATAGTGTGACTCTGAGTGTGGATTTACAGCATACAATGTAAATTGCTGGTGAAATACCGTTACCTTAAGGCCATGAATTATAAGGTAACCTGGGATACCCATAACCATACTAACCGACACTAGAGTACCTGACGCCCTGCAAGCGTCTATAAAATGTGAGATTTGTCACCCCTTGGCTTGGTAGGCCGTGAACTGTAGCTAGCAATCAGGGTGCGGGGGTGTCAATCCCATATAGATCTATACACACAATGTCCGCTCTCCCTACAGGAGACTCTGGTTACCAACTAGACGACGGAGAAGGCCGTTTCCCGAAGATGCATCCCAAATAATGGGTAGTGGGTTTCCAATATAAGTGCTGAACTAGAGGTAGAGACTCATAACTGAACTGACTAGAGTAAACTGTAAACCTATATGGCTACGCTCATATACATAATATATAACTAATGAATCAAAGGACCTTAGGACGGACATCCGATCCCACCAGACCACATCTCAACGAAAAAAGGAACTAGGGAAGACAAACCATCCTAAGTCCTTCAACCATTATTTATATGCATCTATACAAGCACAGGCATACATCTAACTACGTCTGAGTGTGTAACAAGTGGAAACGTATCGTGAAGTATAACCGAATCGTGATGTATAAACGTACAGTGTGGAATAACCGAATCGTGACGTATAAATGTACAGTGTGGAATGACCGAATCGTGAAGTATAAACGGACAGTATGGAATAACCGAATAGTGATGTATAAACATACAGTGTGGAATGACCGAATCGTGAAGTATAAACGTACAATGTGGAATAACCGAATCGTGAAGTAGAAACGTTACCAAATATAAGTATATCACGAAGTAGAAGCGACAACAAGTGAAGTAAGAGCGTCTAATAGGCATAAGCGACTACAAGTATAAGCGAATTAGAGGCAATAACAAGTATAAACGCATCACGAAGTGAAAGCGTTATCAAGTAGGAGTTTAAAACTAAGAGGGAGTATCAAAACATGGAAGAAAACCTTTATACTTGAGAAAATCACAACTTGGTGTTCTTTGGTAAAATAAGTTTGAAAACCTTTATAAATTCTTTGGAAACTTTTCATAAAACAGTTTAAATGAACTTTGATAAAACAGTATAAGTAAGAGTTTTGAACAAGTGAAAACCTTTTGGAAAACGATTTATAGTATCCTACTTGGTAAAACAGTTTACAGTGTGGTAAATCCTTGTGCATGCGGGTTATCAATGACACGTGATTGATATGATAACTGGCATGTTTAACTTGTATTCCGCCCCTATAAAACATGTAAAAACATTTAAAAGGTTCATTCAGGGGTATGAACTCACCTGGTGTAAGTGGATCCGACGAAGGTGCCGGTTGGGTGCTCGGTGCCAAGTAAAGACTTGGACACACTTAGTGAACTATTTAACATATGATAACATATGTTCACATACAATTAGTACATTTAATACTAATTAAACAAGTATACGCTCCCTAAGTGCGAAAACACTTTTAATTAAGCGTTAGGGGTGTCCCGGGTAACATCTAAGGGTGTGAATGACTAGGATAAGGAGTTTACTCTTCAAGAGTAAACTCTTAGGAGAGATTTCGGCCTTAAACACCCCATACCTATGAGTTTACGGCCTTAAACTCATGGATGAGGTTTTTGAGTGTTAAATGGCCTACTACAATTTAAGGGATGATGCTAGGTTTTGTTCTTGGGCATTAGAAAGGGACTAATACACTTCATTTTATTACGACAAATAACGACGTAGAATATAAATAAATAAAACATTTATTTATTTTACGACCTCAAATTAACGGAACTTTTATACAGTGGAATATTCCGTCAACGGAAATGGGGTAATGTAACAGAATGATTTGGGTTGTCACATGTTATCATTGTTGTTGTTACAAAGCATCAAAATTCCTAGTTGTGACATCATCCTCCTGTTAGAGGTAATTTCTTCCCTAAATTCTTTTGAAATCTAGATTTGAGAATGCAAGAATAGGTGAGGGTACTTTTGTTTCATCTGGTCTTCGCGTTCCCATGTGAATTCTGGCCCACGCTTCATGTTCCACCGTACCTTCACAATCAGAATGCGACTTTGCTTAGTATGCTTCACCTCCGTGTCCATAATTTCGACTGGTTCTTCGACGAATAAGAGATTCTCGTTAATTTCTATTTCTTCAAGGGGAATGACGAGGGTTTCGTCGGATAAACACTTTTCAATTTGCAAACATGGAATACAGGGTGTACACTGCTGAGCTCAGCGGGTAGCTGCAGTCTATACGCCACTGGACTGATTCGGGCAAGAATCTCGAAAGGTTGGATATATCGTGGATTCAACTTTCCCCATTTTCCAAAACGAATAACCCCTTTCCAGGGAGAGACTTTTAACAACACCTGATCCCCGACTTGAAACTCCAAGGGCTTCCGCCGTTTATCAGCGTAACCCTTCTGTTGGTCGCGTGATGCATGTAGTCGTGCTCTGATTTGAACTATCTTTTCTGTCTATTCACGTATGATCTCTGGTCTCGTTAACGCACCTCCTGCCGTCAGTTCTCCCGCTACCTGGGTGTCACTTACCTCAGCCCAACACAACGGTGATCTACATTTGCGTCCATACAACGCCTCGAAAGGAGCAACTTTGATGCTCGTGTGATAACTGTCGTTATACGAGAATTCGATTAAGGGTAAGTAGGTATACCACGACTTTCCAAAGTCTATCACACACGCACGAAGCATGTCTTCAAGTTTCTGAATGGTTCGTTCGCTTTGACCATCCGTTTGCGGATGATAAGCAGTGCTCATGTCAAGGTGTGTTCCCAGTGCTTTCTGAAGTGATTGCCAAAAATGTGACGTGAATCTACTATCTCTATCCGAGATGATAGATACCGGCACTCTATGAAGTCTCACAATTTCCTTGATGTATATCCTCGTCAACCTCTCCATCTTGTAGGATTCTTTTATTGGCAGGAAATGAGCGGATTTCATCAATCTGTCGACTATTACCCATATGGTGTCCAATCAATCTATTGACTTGGGTAATTTGGTCACAAAGTCCATGGTAATCCTTTCCCATTTCCACTCGGGAATTACTGGTTGCTGTAATAATCCCGAGGGCTTCTGATATTCCACCTTCTCTTTAGCGCAAGTAAGGCATTTGCTAACATAGGTGGCAATCTCTGCCTTCATGTTGGGCCACCAATAATGTTGCTTAATATCCAAGTACATGTTATCTGGACCCGGATGGATGGAGTATCGTGTCTTGTGGGCTTCATTCATGACTACCTCTCCGAATCCCCTAAGTCTGGGGACCCAAATGCGGTTCATGAAATAATATGCTCCGTCCTCTTTCACTTCGAGATTCTTTTCCATTCCGCGTAACGCTTCGCTCGTTCTGTTTTCTGCCTTCATGGCATCCGGCTGGGCTGTTCTGATTTGCGAGGTCAGGTGGGATTGGATGGTTATCGAGAGAGTTTTCACACGACGATTCGAGTATTCTTTTCGACCCAAGGCATCAGCTACCACGTTAGCCTTCCCTGGGTGGTACTTGATTTCACACTCATAATCGTTCAGTAGCTCAACCCATCTTCATTGCCTCATGTTTAACTCTTTTTGATTTAGGATGTGTTGGAGGCTCTTGTGGTCCGTGAAAATGGTGCACTTTGTACCATAAAGGTAGTGCCTCCAAATTTTCAAGGCGAAGACCACAGCTCCCAATTCCAGATCGTGGGTTGTATAATTCACCTCATGTGTGTTTTTAGTTGTCGGGATGCATAAGTTATCACCTTCCCACACTGCATAATTACGCAACCTAGACCCTGATTCGACGCATCACAGTAAAATATGAAGTCCTCTGTTCCTTCTGGTAATGATAGTATCGGTGCACTGTAGAGTGCTTGCTTTAGAGTTTGGAATACAACCTCTTGCTTATCTGTCCATTCAAAGGGAACACCCTTTTGTGTAAGCATGGTAAGTGGCTTGGCTATCTTAGAGAAGTTCTGGATGAACCTACTATAATAGCCTGCGAGGCCTAAAAATTGGCGAATTCCCGTGGGTGTCGTTGGGATTGCCCATCCTTCAATGGCTTTGACCTTAGAAGGATCCACGTGTATCCTTTCTTGACTAACAACGTAACCCAAAAAGTTCACACTACGGAGCCAGAACTCACACTTAGAGAGTTTTGCGTATAACTTTTCGATTCACAGGGTTTCCAAGATTTGTCAGAGATGTCGACCATGCTCCTCTTCGCTTCGAGAATAGACTAGAATGTCGTCAATGAAAACGATGACAAAGTTTTCGAGGAATGGTCGGCATATTCGATTCATTAGGTCCATGAATGCGACAGGGGCATTCGTTAGACCGAAGGGCATTACGACAAATTCATAATGTCCATAACGAGTTCGGAAAGTGGTTTTGGGGATGTCCTCTTCTCGAACTTTGAGTTGATGGTACCCAGATCGCAGATCTATCTTGGAGAAATAACTTGTGCCTTGAAGTTGGTCAAATAGATCGTCGATTTGCGAGAGTGGATAGCGTTTTTTGACAGTGAGCTTATTTAGTTCCCTGTAGTCAATGTACATCCTAAAAGATCTGTCTTTCTTCTTAACAAAGAGAACCGGAGCTCCCCAGGGTGAGAAACTGGGTCGGATGAATCCGTTGTCCAAAAGTTCATTGAGTTGGCTGGACAATTCTTGCATCTCTGCAGGAGCCAATCTGTAAGGCGATTTGGCAATGGGAGTAGCTCCTGGAACAAGATCAATTTGAAACTCGACTTGTCTTTCTGGGGGTATCCACGGAAGATCTTCAGGAAAGACATCCGGGAACTCACAAGCTACTGGAATGTCTTGAATATTGATGTCTTCGTTGGATTTATCCACTATATGAGCCAGAAACGTCAAGTCTTTCTTTCGCGGATACTTCTGTGCCTTAATGGACGATATAAGACGAAGGGTTGTGCTAGGTTTGTCTCCGTATATAATTAGGGTTTCACGATTCGGAAGGTGAAGGCGAACGACCTTCTCGTGACACATAATTTCAGCATGGTGGGAGCTTAACCAATCCATGCCAATAATCACATCAAAACTCCTAATGGAAACAGGCATTAAGTTTATTCGAAAGACGTGTTGGTTTAAGGCTAGGGTACATCCGATATAGATTTCCCCAGTGGATTCTGTTTTCCCATTGGCCATTTCCACCGTAAAGTTTTCATTAAGCTTCTGGGGTTGTTGTTTTAACAAGTGTTTAAATTTATTGCTCACAAAGCTTCGTTCTGCTCTGGTATCAAATAGGATGCATGCATAAGTGTGGTTTAGGAGAAATGTACTGGTGACAACAGCGGGATCCTGAACCGCTTCTCCCTGACCCATGGTCAGCACTCTTCTTGTTCCTCCATTCCCAGGGTTGTTGTTAGGACAGTTTCGATGGAAATGCCCAGTCTTTCCACATCCATAATAAGTGTGGCCCGGTCCAGCATTGTTGCCGTTGTTGTTGGTGTTGTTATTGTTGTTGTTGTTGTGGTTGTTGCTGTTGTTGTTTCCTTGCTGTTGATTCTGGGGAGGGTAGATCCTGCAATATTTTTCCGTGTGACCCTTTCGATTGCATCTGGTGCAATGCATCTCTTTGCATTCTCCATTATGATGGAGACTGCACTTGTTGCACTTTGGAAGAATTCTAGAATACTGCCTAGGATCACTTGGAGTAGCTGAGGCTGGAGCATGTGGTTCGGAGGGAACTTGGGTGGTTGCAGCATTGACTGTCACTGTTTGCTGCTTCTTGGACGATTCCGAGCCTTGACGTCCCTTCTTCTTGTTATTCTTTCCCTTCTTGTTGTCACTCTCCTTCTTGCCTTCAGCCTCCACCGGCTTCTCGCCTTTCTTGTTGTTGTGGTCGTACAATTTCTTGGCGAATCTCTTGGCACTGTCAAAGGTTTTGGGATTTGCTGCTATCACATTTCCTTGGATTGGGGAGGTTAATCCCCAGATGAATCGTTCAATTTTCTTTCCCTCCGAAGTAATCATGCCAGGGCACAATAGAGACAATTCGCTAAACCTTGATATGTATGCGTCAATGTTGGAATTTCGGACGGTGAGATTCCACAATTCTTGTTCCATCTTCTGAATTTCGCCTCGCGGGCAGTACTCGGCCATCATCATTTCTTTCATCTCTGCCCATGGCATAGAGTTGTCTAGGAGAAGGGTCATGGCTTCTACGTGTCCGTTCCACCAAGTGAGAGCTTGATCAACGAACGTGCATGCAACAAACTTCACCTTCATCTCCTCAGGGCATTCGCATATCTCGAACACCGATTCCACCTTCTCAATCCATCTTTTCAGGGTTATCATTCCCCTAGTGCCATTAAAGGTTCGTGGCTTGGCATTGGTGAAATCTTTGTAGGAGCATGTCTTGGTGGGTCCTTGATTTATCCTGTTGTTTGAACTTCCATCCCCTTGTCCATTGACTCCACCATTGTTCCCTTGGTGGATTTGCGCCATAGCTGTAGTGACCGCAACAGATACAACTGCTTGGAATGCAGCTGAGTTGACTTCGGGTGGGGTTGGCCCAGGGTTTCTGCGGGTTGGTCGTTGAGGCATCTTTCTGTCATGGAACGGAAAGATGTTGAATGCCTATGGTTTTTGTGAGATTCTGGTCCTATAAACTAGGTGTGTGGCACGAACTTAAGTAATTTCACAAATTAGCATACAATCATGGATATATAACACATAGCAGATTACAACATCACAGTAGAACACATAAAATTTTCCATTAATATTATCTGCACTTTGATACATAAAAATTTTGCTTGAAAGGTTATACATAAGTGGTGCAAGTTCGGCAGCGTAACGACTCTATGAGTAGTGTAATAACTTAAACATAGGGTCGATGGTACATAGTATAGATCATAGTAACATAATACTAAAGACGGATACAACTAGTGCTAGTCATGGTGGGATGTGCTAGGGGGTGGTGCCGAGGAAGTGGACGCTCCTTGAAGGCGAGCCACCTGTCGTTCCACATCTCAGAGTCGAGCCTCCTACCTTATCTACCTCATGTGGAACTCTCGGATAACCTCTTGTGTCTCCTGCTATGAACGCTCGACCCTAGTCTGCATCTGGTGCATCTGATCGGCGGTGCTCTGGGCTAGATCGCCAATGTTCCGCAATCGCCTCACCATGACTGGAAGTGCGCGATCAGCCGGTCCTCCTTCCCTCATGTCATAGAACTCGCATGACATGCCGAACGGGGGTCGCTGTCCCTGCTGTCTGCTCCACATTCAAAGGTCGATACCCCATGGGGGTGTAGGACCAGTGGGGCCCATCCGATAAGCAGGCACCCTAATCAGATAAGGGGGTTGATGACTTCGGACTTTGCGTCCGAATCACCATCTTCGTCATTGCTGGGTTCCTCCTCGAGGCCTCCTTCGACTTCCTCTTCTTCCTGGTCCACCACTGGCTCAGCAAGTCCGCCCTCGACTTCCGCCTTAGGTTCCCCTTCGGATTCCTCCTCGGGGACTTCCTCGGGTTCCTCTTCAGACTCATCCTCGGGGTCCTCTTCAGGTTCCTCTTCGGATTCTTCCAACCATCCGTTATTCCCCTGATTAGGGAAATAAGGATCTCCGGGGTGATGGAAACCATCCATGCTGTCTGCGAGAGTGTATAAATATGCTAATATTATTCCTAAGACGTTTTAATTATTGTATAAATTGAGTTGATGTTCTCTTCTTGGTAATAAAGGGGTATGTTTTTAGGTTTACCTACCATCGCGATTTCCTTGGGACATGTGATAGTTGTACCTCGGAGGAAATGTAGTTGATCAGGCTACATTCACTCCTTAATGCGACTACGAACAGTCCCGACTTAACCGAGATGCTAGCGTTATCTTATTTGATTTGGTATTATGTTATTTTTCCTATGTCTTACGAGTAGGGGTGTTTTATCGTTGTGTTTTATTTGCTTTGTTTTGTTCAGAGTTGTTTTGTCCTTCTTTGGTTTATAGTTGCATATTAATGTGTGGTTAGATATGCTAGTTCACTATAAACAGAGCTCTGATACCAACCTGTCACACCCCCGAACCAGACGGCGGAAACGTCCGAGGGCTCGCATGACTTAAATTGAATATCATCACAATGAATATACATGAATCATAACATAAACATCACCATGCATCAATATATTACAACTGACATTGTTCACATCAAGTACATTGTTTTAACGTTACAATTCCATACATAAATTGTTTGATAGTTTTCAAAAGTAAAACACACTAACATACTTGGTACTTACTCCTCAACCTACCTGTTACCTGAGAATACAAGTTATTTTGAAAAACGGTGAACATATGGAATGTTGGTGAGTTCATAAGCGGGTTTGATATGAAAATGTTTTGTGTAGTTTGAACGAAAACAACCTAGAAAATCCGATATTTTCTGAAAAGACCATTGTTTATAAAAAGTGTGGAGATTCGTAAATATATGCATGATGATTTTAAAACATGTATAATTGAAAAACATTGTATTAAACGTGCAAGTGCTAAAATGTTGAACTTTACATGCTTTTACTTCATTTTATTACGACGAATAATGACATAGAATATAAATAAATAAAACATTTATTTATTTTACGACCTCAAATTAACAGAACTTTTATACAGTGGAATATTCCGTCAACAGAAACGGGGTAATGTAATGGAATGATTTGGGTTGTCACATCATCCCCCCGTTAGAGAGAATTTCGTCCCGAAATTCAGGTCTAGGCAAGGAAGTAGGTATGAATGGCCGAGTAGAGGCAGGAGGGTACCTCATATTCTGTTTGTCCTCACATTCCTAAGTGAACTCTGGCCTGTGTTTGTCTTTTCAACAAACCTTCACCTACGGGATGCGGATTCTGTCTCGTGCTGTTAGTGTTTTCCGACTGGTGCGTCTACGAGGTTAGGGTTCTCAAAGGTTTCTATCAAGATGAGTGGGATACGAAGAGTGACGTCGGGTAAACATATATCGAGTCTAAGGAGTGAATCGATTTGGGATGAAGCTTGTGGAATATCGGAAAGTAGTAGTGGTCTGAAAAGGTTTGGACGAATCTCCGTAAAGGATCTCGGATGGTCCAAAGCTCTCGGAAGGGTAGAGCTTTTCAGTACTTAGAATATAGTGTACTTGTATGGCAAGATCATCACTGGCGTGATCTCCATTCCGAAGTTCCTAACGTTCTCTCCCATACTGGCAGTGTAGTCCTTCAGGTTGGTTCTTAGGAAGCTCGGGTTTTCCTTGGTTTCACGTTTTCCTGTCAATTGGCTTTTAGAGGCTTTCTAGATCATGGGATGGGTTGCGTGCCTACGGTTATCTGTCTGCTGTAGAGTGTCTATCTCAAGCTCGTGCAAAATGAACCTGCACAATGAATCTTGAGATATACCCAACGGAAACCCTGAGGATCAGGGAGATAGGGTTTCACTAGATGAGTGTTAGACTATCTCGGGTGGTGGTTCTACTATTTCTGCGTGAGATAGTATTCGTGGAACACCTAATAGTCCAGTGAATCTCTAAGACTTTGGTTTATTCTAGTGCGGAAAGCGCATGCTCCTCCATAACCCCTCGACTAACACCAAGGCTGGTGTTAAGTCTATAATCTCTTCGGGATCTGGGTCATGAGGCTTAACGCAACTAACTTCACACTTTGATCAAGTATTCTTGGCTGCGGAGGTTATCCTGTGGTTCTCGGTATTCTAGTGTTCCCTTCGGAGAATGCTGTCTATCGTCTACAGGGCGACGACGATTTCCCCCATGCGAGAGGGTGGAGGGTCCTAGGCACTACTAGTCTGTAACGAGGTGGACGAAGTGCCTGAGTAGTGCGAGCATCTACTACAACTACTCTTCCGAAGGTTCTGAGTTTTCCCGGTCTAGGTCAAATCTAGTGAGTATAGGTTCCCATCACTCGGAACTTTAATCTCTTTACTAACTGAGGGTGTTAGCTACTATGTGGGCTTAACTGGTATGACAACGAATTTCGGATTCGTGGTCATTATAGTAGCTAAATCCGTAGTGGTTCTCTTGACTCCAGCTCCTATTTTATGGAATAGGATGAAGGGCTTTACTATGAGGTTCGTGGTAGAGCTCATACTTGGCTTAACCACTAATACTTGGTGTATGCAGGCCGTATATAATTGAGGTCGGCAGGATGTTCAGTTGTGCGACTCCACCCCAGACCCACAACCCAACGAGGAACAGGGAGTAGGGAGGAAACACACATCTTAAATCTTTTTGATCTCAACTATATACCACCTTTATGTAACAGCCCGGAATCTCAGGTATTATTAAAATTATGTTTTTGGGGTGATTTAAGAGGGGACTCGGCGAGTTGGAGCCTAGACTCGCCGAGTAGGATCGCAGACTTGGTCGCGGGTCCGCGACTGGACTCGACGAGTCCAGATATGGACTCGGCGAGTCGACGCTGTTTAGCGGAAACCCTAACCGTTCAGGTTTGGGACATATAAAAGGGGTCCATTGGCCGTCATTGTTCGTTTTAGCCTTCTGAGAAGAACCCTAAATCGATTAGTGCAGCAGGAGCAAGGATCTTAGGCCATTGTTGGTTATAGAAGAGTGGGTGTGCAAGGAAGAGGAAGGATTGGCTAAAAGAGCAGCAAGGGGTCACATTCTGAGGATTGGGAATACAGAGAATACATCATCCAGGTAAGAATTCGTGTATGCTCTGCTATATTGATGTATTCATGAAATTAGGGTTTATAGCACCCATTTAGTGAATTGATGAAGTAATGCCTTGTTACCCCACGACTATAATCTTGTATTAGGACCTTTAGAGGTCCAGAAGGTCCCATGCATGTGTACTTCGGGACGAGACTTATCTCAGGAAGCAGTTACTCGTCTGCATGGCATGGACTCGCCGAGTTGTTCTTCAGACTCGGCGAGTAGCTTGAAGATTTACTGGGACTCGCCGAGTTGTTCATCAGACTCGGCGAGTGGAGTCGGGGTGGCCCCGCGATTCTTCCACGAGGACCTCGTCGAGTCAAGAGGGATACTCGACGAGTAGAAAGGGAATATTCAGGAATTTGTGAGGACGACTAGACTCGCCGAGTCGCCATGGTACTCGCCGAGTCCAGTCGAGTTGACCGTTGACCGTTGACCAGAGTTGACCTAAGTCTGACTTCTTAGGGATAGTCACACTTAGATGATATGAGTGCTAATGAGTTATGTAATGTTATAGGAGGGTTGTAGCTCGTTGGTTTGTGCACGAGTGATTTCAGGAGTTGCTAGTTTTCAGCATTTACGAGGTGAGTCTTCTCACTATACTGTACCCGGAAGGGTTTGAATGTGTGACCGGAAGGTCGGTTATGATATGTGATATGTATGCTATATGTGGTATGTTATATGTTATATGTGCTATGTATGTTATGGGCCGGAAGGCGATTATATTATGGGCCGGAAGGCGTTATGATGTGTGATGGACCGGAAGGTCGGCGTGGGTAAGGCCGGAAGGTTTACCCAGCAGGGACGGAAGTCCCCTGAGACACATGGACCGGAAGGTCGGGCCTGGAAAGGCGTATGTGCGTAAGTTGTATATTGGGGAACTCACTAAGCATTTATGCTTACAGTTGTTGTGCATGTATTTCAGGTACTAGTGAGGACCGTGGGAAGGCGCCGGCATGATCGATACACACTGAAGATTGTTTTATGATCTTGGGAGTTTGAATAATTGTATTGACCGAATAATTGAACTGTTTATGCCTTGTTTTTAATGGAAATAATTATGTTTTAAAAATGAAAAATTTGTTTGAAAAATTTGAGTTGTTACAATTGGTATCAGAGCCTTGGTTTGAGGGATTCGGGTGCACCTTCGGGGGTAACTGAACTCAAACCGAGGATTTGAGGAAACTTTTCAAATAAAGGCATAAACTTTTGTAAATGGTTTTGTGGTAAGCAAGAAAGAAGCAGTGTGTACGATCAGTCAGCGCCCGAACGGTAAAGATCCCCAAAATACCTTACAATATTATATGATATGAATTGTTATGCATGCTAGAAGACTAGGTATTCATGATAGGACTAGAGTGGCCTGATTTGTGATGCCTTAGTCTAGGGAAGTTGCTTATATGAGATGCTTTGCTAGTATGCGGGTAGATAGAGCGTATCAGAAGTAGAGTACTCACTATCTGGAGTTGGGGAGGAGGACTTGGGATGAACATTGATGCGGTGTGGTCGGTAGTATTGGGCCCGTACTACCGAGGACACCGGGTCAGTGGGAGGCCCAAGTAAGAATCCCTGGATATCTGGGACTGAGTAGGGTTGCGTGTCGAGTACGATTATACTCGGTAGAATCTCTGATAGTTTTATGTTGTTTTTCAGAGATATCATGGTTAGACCGCGGCACGGGGCAAGTACGAGCGGTGTGAGTGACGAGGATATTCGTCAGATGATCCACGAGGAGGTGGCGGCGGCGATCCGGGCTGAGATCCCGGAGATGTTTGGGTCTATCAAGACCACCCTGATGGAGACGTTCGACGAGCGGTACGCCGCATTGTCTGAGGCTGCAACCGCTGCAGCTACCGCAGCTGTGGCCGCTGCTAGGCCACAGGGGGGTGATTCATTGCTGTTCCGAGAGTTCAGCAACACGGAGCCACCAGAGTTCGATGGGACGCAGGATCCGATTGCTGCGATGAGGTGGATCGCAGATATAGAGGGGTGCTTCTATACTTGTTCATGCCCGGAGCACCTGAGGGTGCGGTTCGCTTTGAACCAGCTTCGTCTGGGAGCGAAGGACTGGTGGAAGTTCGTGACAGCGAATTTCACTTTGGCAGAGACTACAGCGGTGACATGGGAGGGGTTTACTGCCATGTTCAGGGATGAGTACGTTCCCCCAGTGGAGAGGGAACGATTGGTGCAGGAGTTCTTAACCCTCAAGCAGGGTACCGATTCTGTTGCGGTGATTACACGGAAGTTTCATGAGAGGGCGATGTTTTGCCCTGAGCTGGTGTCCTCAGAGCAGGCTCGGATGAGCCGATACTTGGGTGTCTTGAGGAGGGAGATTCGGGAGTTTGTGTCAAACTCCACTTACCATACTTTTGCTGAGCTTCAGGCGAATGCCAGGAAGCGCGAGATCGAGTTGGAGACCCAGGCTAGGGAGGAGGCCGAGTCTCAGCGGGTGGATCGGTGACCGGCTCAGTTCCAGCCGGTAGCCAAGCGGACCAAGTCCGCTGATTCGAGGACAGGAGGTTCGAAGGGTCGCACTTGCGGGAAGTGCGGCAAGAGTCATGATGGAGTATGTCGATCTGGTGCTTGCTACAAGTGTGGCAGGGAGGGGCACATTGCTAGGGAGTGCCCCAAGGGATTTTCGGTTTGCTTTCATTGCAACCAGACTGGCCATAGGAAGGCCGAGTGCCCTCAGCTTCTTCAGGGATCTGCACCTGCTGCCGGAGTTCCTGCGACTCGACCGGTGAAGGCCGAGGCCCCGAGGGCTCGGGGAAGAGCCTTTCAGCTGACAGCGGAAGAGGTCCACGCTGCGCCCGATGTTGTGGCAGGTATGTGGTAATTCATGTAATTATTTTAATGTCGATATGTTATGCTTATGTTATTATGCGCGTAGGTACTTTCCTTGTGAACTCTGTGCCTGCCTTAGTGTTATTTGACTCGGGTGCGAGTAGGTCCTTTGTGTCCTTGGCCTTTAGTCAGCATATTGGCGTTAGTCGTGAGTCGTTGAGTCGACCTTTGAGAGTCTCCATTTGCTGACGAGAAGGTGATTTGTGCTACGGAGGTTCTTCGGGGATGTGTACTAGAGATTTTCGGGGTTGGATTCCCGATTGATCTGATTCCTATCGCGATGGGGGATGTCTGTGTCATCGTGGGCATGGACTGGCTGAGCCGGTTCGGCGCTGTCATCGACTGTGAGCGTCAGTTGGTGACTATACGAGACCCTAGAGGGGGAGTTCTTTCGGTATACGACGAGGGTACCCGTTCGGGGTCAGCTTTTTGTTCGGCCGCTAGGGCGAGGCAGTGTCTACGGCAGGGCTGTAAGGGTTTCGTGGCGTATGTGATGGATACGCGGGAAGTTTCTGAGAAACCGAAGTCAGTTGAGGAAGTTCCGGTGGTGCGCGAGTTTTCAGATGTCTTTCCCGAGGAGTTGCCGGGAGTACCGCCTGTGAGGCAAGTAGAGTTTAGTATCGATCTGGTTCCGGGGGCAGCGCCTATTGCCAAAGTGCCCTATCGTCTTGCACCTCCAGAGATGCAAGAGTTGTCCTCGCAACTCCAGGAGTTGCTGGGAAAGGGATTCATTCGGCCGAGCAGCTCGCCATGGGGAGCACCTATTCTGTTCGTCAAAAAGAAGGATGGTTCACACCGGATGTGCATTGATTACCGGGAGTTGAACAAGCTAACGGTCAAGAACCGTTACCCGTTGCCGAGGATCGATGATTTATTCGATCAGTTGCAGGGAGCATCTTGGTTTTCCAAGATCGATCTGAGGTCAGGATACCACCAGGTGAGAGTACGGGATGAAGACGTCCAGAAGACAGCGTTTAGGACGCGATATGGACATTATGAGTTTGTGGTGATGCCTTTTGGACTCACCAATGCCCCGGCTGTGTTCATGGATCTCATGAACAGGGTATGCAGGCCGATGTTGGATCGGTCGGTGATCGTATTTATCGACGACATTCTGGTGTATTCGAGATCGAGAGAGCAGCATGATGAGCATTTGAGGGAGGTCCTTGAGGTATTGAGGTCGGAGAAACTTTATGCAAAGTTCTCCAAATGTGACTTCTGGTTGCGGGAAGTCCAGTTTCTAGGACATGTGGTTAATCAGAAAGGGATATTGGTCGATCCGGCCAAGGTTGAGGCGGTGATGAGTTGGGAGGTGCCGAAGTCACCCTCTGAGATCAGAAGTTTCCTTGGGTTGGCAGGGTATTATCGGAGATTTATCAAGGATTTCTCCAAGATCGCAGTGCCACTCACCAGATTGACCCGGAAGGGTGTTACGTTCTCATGGGGGCCCGAACAGCAGACCTCCTTTGAGACACTTCGCCAAAGATTGTGCGAAGCCCCGGTATTAGCTCTTCCAGAAGGGATGGAAGATTTCGTGGTATATTGCGACGCATCGATTTCGGGATTGGGCGCAGTGTTAATGCAGAGGGGTCATGTGATAGCTTATGCGTCGAGGCAGCTGAAGCCTCATGAGGCGAGATATCCCACGCATGATTTAGAGTTGGGGGCAGTAGTGTTCGCTCTCAAGATTTGGCGTCACTACTTGTATGGGGTTCGATGTACGATATACACGGACCATAAGAGCTTGAAGTATTTGATGGATCAACCCAACCTAAATATGCGTTAGAGGAGGTGGTTGGATGTGGTCAAGGATTATGATTGTGAGATCCTGTACCACCCAGGCAAGGCTAATGTGGTAGCCGATGCATTGAGTCGCAGGGCGGAGAGCACTCCATTGCGAGACGTATGCTTGAGACTGACTGTGATGAATTCAGTATTGGACGCTATTCGTGGGGCCCAGGCAGAGGCTGTGCGACCAGAAATGCAGAAGAAAGAGCGGGTTGTGGGGTTAATCTCAGAGTTTGTCAAGGATAGTCGAGGCCTTATGACGTTTCAGGGTCGGATTTGGGTACCGTTCGTGGGCGGTACGCGTACTACTTTGATGGAAGAGGCTCATAGATCGAAATTCTCGATCCATCCTGGTGCTACAAAGATGTATTTGGATTTAAAGAAGGAATATTGGTGGCCCTGTATGAAGAGGGACGTGGCATGGTTCGTTGAGAGGTGCTTGACCTGCCGTAGGGTTAAGGCTGAGCATCAGAGACCGCATGGCAAGTTACAGCCATTGGAGATCCCCGAGTGGAAGTGGGAACAGATTACTATGGATTTTATCACCAAATTGCCGAGGACTGCTAGGGGAGTTGACGCAATTTGGGTGATCGTGGATAGGTTGACAAAGAGTGCACACTTCCTTGCCATCAGTGAGAGTTCTTCGGCGGAGAAATTGGCGGAGATATACGTGAGAGAGGTGGTATCTCGGCACGGGGTGCCGATCTCGATTGTGTTAGACCGTGATGTGCGCTTTACTTCCAGATTCTGGAAGAAATTCCATGAGGAGCTGGGTACTAAATTGCATTTTAGTACCGCATACCATCCCCAGACAGACGGTCAGAGCGAGCGGACAATTCAGACACTGGAGGACATGCTCCGAGCGTGTGTGTTAGACTTCGGGGGTGGTTGGGATGCGTATTTACCATTGGCAGAGTTTTCCTACAACAACAGCCATCATTCGAGCATTGGTATGCCGCCTTTCGAGCTGTTGTATGGTAGGAGGTGTCGGACTCCCATTTGCTGGGGAGAGGTGGGCCAGAGAGTGATGGGCAGCACGGAGATCATACTCCAAACGACAGAGCAGATTCAACAAGTGAGACAAAGATTATTGACTGCCCAGAGCCGACAGAAGAGTTATGCAGACAGGCGCCGATCCGAGCTTGAATTTCAAGTCGGCGACTTCGTTCTCCTGAAGGTCTCTCCTTGGAAAGGAGTGATTCGGTTCAGGAAGAGAGGCAAGTTGGGGCCCCGGTATATTGGGCCATTTCGTGTGATTGCAAGGATAGGTCGGGTAGCCTACCGGTTGGAGTTGCCAGCGGAGTTGGGTCAGATCCATGAAACTTTTCATGTGTCGCAGTTGAGGAAGTGCATAGCCGATGAGTCGGCAGTGGTTCCATTGGAGGATATTCAGGTGGATGCGAGTCTGAATTACGCGGAGAGACCAGTGGCTATCAGGGATCGGAAGATCAAGGTTCTGAGGAACAAGGAGGTACCTCTGGTGTTGGTTCAATGGCAACACCGTAAGGGATCAGAAATGACTTGGGAACCGGAGCGCGAAATGCGGGAGCAGCATCCGGAACTATTTGCAGAGTGAGACTTCGAGGGCGAAGTCTAATCCAAGTGGGGGAGAGTTGTAACAGCCCGGAATCTCAGGTATTATTAAAATTATGTTTTTGGGGTGATTTAAGAGGGGACTCGGCGAGTTGGAGCCTAGACTCGCCGAGTAGGATCGCAGACTTGGTCGCGGGTCCGCGACTGGACTCGACGAGTCCAGATATGGACTCGGCGAGTCGACGCTGTTTAGCGGAAACCCTAACCGTTCAGGTTTGGGACGTATAAAAGGGGTCCATTGGCCGTCATTGTTCGTTTTAGCCTTCTGAGAAGAACCCTAAATCGATTAGTGCAGCAGGAGCAAGGATCTTAGGCCATTGTTGGTTATAGAAGAGTGGGTGTGCAAGGAAGAGGAAGGATTGGCTAAAAGAGCAGCAAGGGGTCACATTCTGAGGATTGGGAATACAGAGAATACATCATCCAGGTAAGAATTCGTGTATGCTCTGCTATATTGATGTATTCATGAAATTAGGGTTTATAGCACCCATTTAGTGAATTGATGAAGTAATGCCTTGTTACCCCACGACTATAATCTTGTATTAGGACCTTTAGAGGTCCAGAAGGTCCCATGCATGTGTACTTCGGGACGAGACTTATCTCAGGAAGCAGTTACTCGTCTGCATGGCATGGACTCGCCGAGTTGTTCTTCAGACTCGGCGAGTAGCTTGAAGATTTACTGGGACTCGCCGAGTTGTTCATCAGACTCGGCGAGTGGAGTCGGGGTGGCCCCGCGATTCTTCCACGAGGACCTCGTCGAGTCAAGAGGGATACTCGACGAGTAGAAAGGGAATATTCAGGAATTTGTGAGGACGACTAGACTCGCCGAGTCGCCATGGTACTCGCCGAGTCCAGTCGAGTTGACCGTTGACCGTTGACCAGAGTTGACCTAAGTCTGACTTCTTAGGGATAGTCACACTTAGATGATATGAGTGCTAATGAGTTATGTAATGTTATAGGAGGGTTGTAGCTCGTTGGTTTGTGCACGAGTGATTTCAGGAGTTGCTAGTTTTCAGCATTTACGAGGTGAGTCTTCTCACTATACTGTACCCGGAAGGGTTTGAATGTGTGACCGGAAGGTCGGTTATGATATGTGATATGTATGCTATATGTGGTATGTTATATGTTATATGTGCTATGTATGTTATGGGCCGGAAGGCGATTATATTATGGGCCGGAAGGCGTTATGATGTGTGATGGACCGGAAGGTCGGCGTGGGTAAGGCCGGAAGGTTTACCCAGCAGGGACGGAAGTCCCCTGAGACACATGGACCGGAAGGTCGGGCCTGGAAAGGCGTATGTGCGTAAGTTGTATATTGGGGAACTCACTAAGCATTTATGCTTACAGTTGTTGTGCATGTATTTCAGGTACTAGTGAGGACCGTGGGAAGGCGCCGGCATGATCGATACACACTGAAGATTGTTTTATGATCTTGGGAGTTTGAATAATTGTATTGACCGAATAATTGAACTGTTTATGCCTTGTTTTTAATGGAAATAATTATGTTTTAAAAATGAAAAATTTGTTTGAAAAATTTGAGTTGTTACACTTTATGCATATACCTGGTTATAATGGTCAGTCCCATGAGTTCTATCCTCTGGGTTCACGAACCTGATGTGCGAGGTGCGAAGGGTCTTTCTGGGGAATCTACGAAGTATGCTTCGGATGGTTATTGTCTTCTGGAGTATCTTGCAGTGTCTTTCGCTTCGGTTTCCATATGACTAAGAGGGGTCGGTCAACAGCGCGCGGTACCCTTCTCCTGGGTACTTCGGAAGGTTCGAGATAAGAGTGACGACTGACGGATCGCATTAGGTTTAATCATTTGTGTTATGTTTTAGGTTCGGAAGAACCTTTATTTGTCGACATGGCTACAGAGAAAGTTCTTTTTACACAACACTAGGGATGTATACATGGTTACACTACGTCAAACCATGATCGATAGAGTCGTTGAAATTTGCATACTTCGACATGACATAAAATGAGAGTCGATAGAGTCATGCGCCGAACAGGCACACAAGTTCTAGGCGTCTCGGGTTTCGTCCTATGTATCACTGCCACGGATACTTGGACCGATAGAGTCGACGCGGAACTATAGAGAGTCCTAAGTGTTTCCGAGTAGAGTACCTTTTCATGAATGGATTCTCACGAGGGATTTCTATAATCGCCTAACATATACTAGTCGTGTATAGTTAAGGTGGGGAGGACTGTTGACTGAGCGACTCTGCCCTAAATCCACAACCAAACGAGGAGCAGGAAATGAGGCGGCATTCACTCACTCTAGGTCTATCCATCTTAACCATACATGGCCGTAACGTATATGTTTAGTCATTATAGTTTTACCTGATGAATTTTAAATTTTATAACAGTGCTGCAACTTTTTCCTTAATGGGGAAGATATTTACATTTGAATTAGTCTTTTAATGTTTTCAGTTTAGTTATATGAGATCGAGAGATGTACCAAGATCTACCGGGTTCCTTGATGCTTCTCCTTAAGAAGTAGAGTTAGGCTCCTCCTGTGTCTTTGTTGTTTTCTTCAGTTGGGCAATCCCTTTTGAAGTGTCCAATCTCACCACATAGACGGGCGACTGGATTGGTCGTCACATTGGTGATTGATGCAATACGCTCCACCGGAGTTCTGCATACGCGAGCAGTATGCCCCTTCATGTTGCACCTAGCACATAAGAGTTCCCGACATATACCATGATGATGGTAGCTACACTTGCCGCAGTGGGGAAGGTTTCCTAGGTATGGTCTTTTTGAAGTCAGGAGGGAAGGATTGACAGGGGTACTGACTGTCTCAACTCGTTGCCCTTTGGAAGGTCCTTGAGCCGAGGCACCTCCCTCCTCGATCTTGAGTTTTCTCTTTAGTGGATTCGGTTGAGATTCTTGGGTGGCTGGGTATGCAGGTGTTAGTAGCTGCTGTCCATTGCTAGGATCGGAATTCCCAACAGGGCCCTTGCTAACATTGGCGTTGTTAGCATTCAGGTGAGCCATGACAGCTGCTACGGCTGCTGAGACTGCAGCTTGGAATGTAGCTTCATTGAATAAAAGAGTAGGTTTCTTGCTTGTGGACTGGTTACGCTTCTTTGGAGGCATGGTTTCTCCTACACGGAAAGGAACACAAGATAATGAGAGACGATGGCTAGCCTTGGACATATCTGTCCTGACTGTATTAGGCATAAATTTTTCCCGTGCCTCGGGTACTGGTTGTCTGAGTGTCGATCTACATCCCTATGATGTAGTCCTGGTAATCAAGGTAGGAGTATGAGTATCGGAAAGGCCATTAGATGCGAGTCGTTCCTAATATGTTACCTTTATATTGGGAAAGGTCTCACTCTCCGGCCTGGAAAGATTTGAGAACAGTTCGGAACGAAGATCGTGGGAAGAAAGGCTCATGAAGGCTTATGGCTAAATACCCTTAGTAGAGGAGTGGGGATCCGCTCTAATCGCGTTACTGGCAACGGGAAACGATGATTTACCTAACACATAGCATGAGTAGTGTAACCACTAACTCACTAAATTGTATTATTTTAAGGGTGTATTAGCGTGACGAACACGAGGGTAAGACACTTCTTGGGTTCTATGTACTGGCTCCCTCTGTCTGCCTCGTATCTTTGATTGGAATCGGCGTTGGTTTCCTTCGGGTAGTTACCTAGGGTTCTTTTCTCATGAAGACACATTGAATTTCTACTCCACCTTACTCCTGAATTCGACTCCGGGTGTCATCACTTCATGATGGATGACTGGAAGTTTAGGCGAATTTCTCACCGATGTCCCTAAAAAGATATAGGCACTTGGTGAATTCAATAGTCTCAACCCAGTTCATTTATTTCCGAACAGGAAATCTTCTCAATGAACCTCTTTTGGGTCTGCATCAACTCTTCTGTCAAGCGCTGAAGTGGATAGGGTTGTCTACAGGGTTCGTGCGAGAATGGAAATGTCTAAAGAATCCTAAAAGATTATTAACATTTCACTGGATGATCCATATCGAGTCCTTCTACGATTACACAGGGTATACAAATCATATATAGCTTAGATCCGATAGGCCTTCGAATGTGTGATACTACTCTATATCCACATCCCAACGAGGAAAATGAAGTAGAGCGAAACCACACATTCTTAGCCTATAGGATCCTTATTATATATAACCTTGAGAGTATACCCTCTGTAGCTGTAGGTATATCAATAAGGATCTTTTTAGTTCTCACACAAGGTTATCTATGCATCCTAAAATACCCCTATGGTATTTTAATTTCTTGTTTGTTTTCTTATCTTCTGAATATGATTATGGGATTAGTGTGAATCTTTTAGTGTTCCAAAATACTCCTATAGTATTTTAACTTTATGTTTGGCTCTAGCATTCCTAATTGGTAAGTTTCAGACCTGTTGCACACCACTATCACTCCCAAGCACATGTTCATCGCATCTCGAATAAATGTAATTGATCAGGTTACATTTATTCCAGCTTACGATTACATAACTGCCCAGGTTTGACGGCAATGCTCAACATCCGAAGACTTTTATTATCGTTCTTCTTGTGATACTTGTGTTCAAGTGTTTAGATTCTGGATGTTCTTATACTTTGATAAAATATGGTTATATTTTAAAGTATAATTCTTGGTCAGAGTGTTTTATCCCTTTGTATTTATAGGCTGTATATCTTTTATGAACTGATATACTTGGCTCACTATAAACAATGCTCTGATACCAATCTGTCACACCCCAAAACCGGAACGGTGGAAACGTTCTGGGGTGGATGACCTCATGTTAAGTATCACAACACATGCATTATAGTAATCAAAGTACAACAACCATTGCATTAATAGTAATAGTTTTACATGGTTTACATTACAATACAACAAAGTAATACAGGTAATAATATAAGTGCAGTTTGGTACTAAGCTATCTTCATCAACAGCTCCAGGAATGTACCTGTTTAATGCTGACCTGAGAATACAAGTCATTTGAAAAGCAAGTATCAGCATTTTTACAAATGCTGGTGAGTTCATAAGTATTTAGTGTCATTTTATCCAAATAACTTTAATAAAAGTGGTAGTTTTAGAGTGTCCATTTCATTTGTGTCTTTTCCAGAAAATCCTATATTTTCTTTAATAAAAGCAGTCTTCTACCAAGACTGGATGGAGTTATGTGGTAAAAAGTAGTTTTCCCTTAATCACTATCATTATCAAAATATAGAATTTGATTATTAAAGAAAGCAAGAGAAATCAGGGAAATAACATATGCCTCAGCAGTGAAGACTGCTGAGTAAGGCAAAGGAATCATAGACTCTAGGAGAGTATCGAACAAACGACACGCCTAGATCAGTCTAACAAAGAGAGACACATATCCAGACGGTACCAAATGAAAGGTACGGCTAGCAAGGTCTAAAAACAGAGGATACAGACCCCAGGCAGTATCAAATGAAAGATACAACTAGTAAGGTCTAAAACAGAGAATACAGACCGCAGACAGTATCAAATGAAAGATACAGCCAGCAAGGTCTAAAAATAGTGTGACTCTGAGTGTGGATTTACAGCATACAATGTAAATTGCTGGTGAAATACCGTTACCTTAAGGCCATGAATTATAAGGTAACCTGGGATACCCATAACCATACTAACCGACACTAGAGTACCTGACGCCCTGCAAGCGTCTAAAAAATGTGACATTTGTCACCCCTTGGCTTGGTAGGCCGTGGACTGTAGCTAGCAGTCGGGGTGCGGGGGTGTCAATCCCATATAGATCTATACACACAATGTCCGCTCTCCCTACAGGAGACTCTGGTTACCAACTAGACGACGGAGAAGGCCGTGTCCCGAAGATGCATCCCAAATAGTGGGTAGTGGGTTTCCAATATAAGTGCTGAACTAGAGGTAGAGACTCATAACTGAACTGACTAGAGTAAACCTATATGGCTATGCTCGTATACATAATATATAACTAATGAATCAAACGACCTTCGGACGGACATCCGATCCCACCAGACCACATCTCAACGAAGAAAAGGAAATAGGGCGGACAAACCTTCCTAAGTCCTTCAACCATTATTTATATGAATCTATACAAGCACAGGCATACATCTAACTACGTCTGAGTGTGTAACAAGTGGAAACGTATCATGAAGTATAACCGAATCGTGATGTATAAACGTACAGTGTGGAATGACCGAATCGTGAAGTATAAACGTGCAGTGTGGAATAACCGAATCGTGATGTATAAACGTACAGTGTGGAATGACCGAATCGTGAATTATAAACGTGCAGTGTGGAATAACCGAATCGTGATGTATAAACGTACAGTGTGGAATGACCGAATCGTGAAGTATAAACATACAGTGTGGAATAACCGAATCGTGAAGTATAAACGTTACCAAATATAAGTGTATCACAAATTAGAAGCGACAACAAGTGAAGTAAGAGCGTCTAATAGGCATAAGCGACTACAAGTATAAGCGAATTAGAGGCAATAACAAGTATAAACGCATCATGAAGTGAAAGCGTTATCAAGTAGGAGTTTAAAACTAAGAGGGAGTATCAAAACATGGAAGAAAACCTTTATACTTGAGAAAATCACAACTTGGTGTTCTTTGGTAAAATAAGTTTGAAAACCTTTATAAATTCTTTGGAAACTTTTCATAAAACAGTTTAAATGAACTTTGATAAAACAATATAAGTAAGAGTTTTGAACAAGTGAAAACCTTTTGGAAAACCATTTATAGTATCCTACTTGGTAAAACAGTTTACAGTGTGGTAAATCCTTGTGCATGCGGGTTATCAATGACACGTGATTGATATGATAACTGGCATGTTTAACTTGTATTCCGCTCCTATAAAACATGTAAAAACATTTAAAAGTTTCATTCAGGGGTATGAACTCACCTGGTGTAAGTGGATCCGACGAAGGTGCCGGTTGGGTGCTCGGTGCCAAGTAAAGACTTGGACACACTTAGTGAACTATTTAACATATGATAACATATGTTCACATACAATTAGTACATTTAATACTAATTAAACAAGTATACGCTCCCTAAGTGCGAAAACACTTTTAATTAAGCGTTAGGGGTGTCCCGGGTAACATCTAAGGGTGTGAATGACTAGGATAAGGAGTTTACTCTTCAAGAGTAAAATCTTAGGAGAGATTTCGGCCTTAAATACCCCATACCCATGAGTTTACGGCCGTAAACTCATGGATGAGGTTTTTGAGTGTTAAATGGCCTACTATAATTTGAGGGATGATGCTAGGTTCTGTTCTTGGGCATTAGAAAGGGACTAATGCAACATATGGGTTATTTGATGAGTTCACGGCAGTAAACTAAGAGTTTACGTCCGTAAACTCTCACCCACACCAACATAAATTGTTTTGAAGGCCAAAGGTACAACATAATTGGTTCAACTCATTTTTACAAGTCAAGGGGTGAGTTTGGGGCACCTTTTAACCCCTTTGCAGGAGTTTACGGCCCAGGTACCCTTTCATGAGGGGTTTACATCCGTAAGCTCCTTATGGAGTTGTTTTAATTAAGTTTAAGGTCCCTAGCTTGTTGGTGGTTGATTCTAGAATTTAATCCAAGGCCATTGGTGTGTTTAAGGGCATTTTTAACACACAAATATGAGTTTACTCCCCATAAAGAGGAGTTTACGGCCCAAGCATATTCTTGGGCAGTAAACTCATGTTTACTCTCCAAAATGCTAGTTCAAGGTGTTCTAAGTCCGATTCCATAAGCCTACAAGTCATATCTAAGCCTTAGGGACAATTTGGAGGGGTTTTGGGGCTTAAAAACCCCATTAAATGGTGTTCACGGCCCAAGAGTGTTCTTGAGCCGTAAACAAATGAATTTGTCCCTATTTTATGTTTTAAACTCGAATTTGCAGGCTAGATAAGTTATATAACAAGTTAGGGTAGGTGGCTTACTCGTTTGGGGCTCGAAATGGACAATTTTTTGCTTGGGAAAAAGTTGTAGAGAGAGAGTTTAGAGAGAGAGAGTAAAAAGGTGGAAATGGAGTTTACTCTCCCTTATATAGGGGTTGGAGTTGAAGCTCAGTGGAAATCTACCCAATACTGCCGTTAAACGGGGCTTTTGGTCGCACCCGATTTAGTGGTCGCAGTAAAATTTAACTTTTTCCAAATTAATATGGAAATGTAATTTACATGCTTTTACATCATTTTATTACGACGAATAACGACGTAGAATATAAATAAATAAAACATTTATTTATTTTACGACCTCAAATTAACAGAACTTTTATACAGTGGAATATTCCGTCAACGGAAATGGGGTAATGTAACAGAATGATTTGGGTTGTCACATGTTATCATTGTTGTTGTTACAAAGCATCAAAATTCCTAGTTGTGACATCATCCCCCTGTTAGAGGTAATTTCTTCCCTAAATTCTTTTGAAAGCTAGATTTGAGAATGCAAGAATAGGTGAGGGTACTTTTGTTTCATCTGGTCTTCGCGTTCCCATGTGAATTCTGGCCCACGCTTCGTGTTCCACCGTACCTTCATAATCAGAATGCGACTTTGCTTAGTATGCTTCACCTCCGTGTCCATAATTTCGACTGGTTCTTCGACGAATAAGAGATTCTCGTTAATTTCTATTTCTTCAAGGGGAATGACGAGGGTTTCTTCGGATAAACACTTTTCAATTTGCAAACATGGAATACAGGGTGTACACTGCTGAGCTCAGCGGGTAGCTGCAGTCTATACGCCACTGGACTGATTCGGGCAAGAATCTCGAAAGGTTGGATATATCGTGGATTCAACTTTCCCCGTTTTCCAAAACGAATAACCCCTTTCCAGGGAGAGACTTTTAACAACACCTGATCCCCGACTTGAAACTCCAAGGGCTTCCGCCGTTTATCAGCGTAACCCTTCTGTTGGTCGCGTGATGCATGTAGTCGTGCTCTGATTTGAACTATCTTTTCTGTCGTTTCACGTATGATCTCTGGTCTCGTTAACGCACCTCCTGCCGTCAGTTCTCCCGCTACCTGGGTGTCACTTACCTCAGCCCAACACAACGGTGATCTACATTTGCGTCCATACAACGCCTCGAAAGGAGCAACTTTGATGCTCGTGTGATAACTGTCGTTATACGAGAATTCGATTAAGGGTAAGTAGGTATACCACGACTTTCCAAAGTCTATCACACACGCACGAAGCATGTCTTCAAGTTTCTGAATGGTTCGTTCGCTTTGACCATCCGTTTGCGGATGATAAGCAGTGCTCATGTCAAGGTGTGTTCCCAGTGCTTTCTGAAGTGATTGCCAAAAATGTGACGTGAATCTACTATCTCTATCCGAGATGATAGATACCGGCACTCTATGAAGTCTCACAATTTCCTTGATGTATATCCTCGTCAACCTCTCCATCTTGTAGGATTCTTTTATTGGCAGGAAATGAGCGGATTTCATCAATCTGTCGACTATTACCCATATGGTGTCCAATCAATCTATTGACTTGGGTAATTTGGTCACAAAGTCCATGGTAATCCTTTCCCATTTCCACTCGGGAATTACTGGTTGCTGTAATAATCCCGAGGGCTTCTGATATTCCACCTTCTCTTTAGCGCAAGTAAGGCATTTGCTAACATAGGTGGCAATCTTTGCCTTCATGTTGGGCCACCAATAATGTTGCTTAATATCCAAGTACATGTTATCTGGACCCGGATGGATGGAGTATCGTGTCTTGTGGGCTTCATTCATGACTACCTCTCCGAATCCCCTAAGTTTGGGGACCCAAATGCGGTTCATGAAATAATATGCTCCGTCCTCTTTCACTTCGAGATTCTTTTCCATTCCGCGTAACGCTTCGCTCGTTCTGTTTTCTGCCTTCATGGCATCCGGCTGGGCTGTTCTGATTTGCGAGGTCAGGTGGGATTGTATGGTTATCGAGAGAGTTTTCACACGACGATTCGAGTATTCTTTTCGACCCAAGGCATCAGCTACCACGTTAGCCTTCCTTGGGTGGTACTTGATTTCACACTCATAATCGTTCAGTAGCTCAACCCATCTTCATTGCCTCATGTTTAACTCTTTTTGATTTAGGATGTGTTGGAGGCTCTTGTGGTCCGTGAAAATGGTGCACTTTGTACCATAAAGGTAGTGCCTCCAAATTTTCAAGGCGAAGACCACAGCTCCCAATTCCAGATCGTGGGTTGTATAATTCACCTCATGTGTGTTTTTAGTTGTCGGGATGCATAAGTTATCACCTTCCCACACTGCATAATTACGCAACCTAGACCCTGATTCGACGCATCACAGTAAAATATGAAGTCCTCTGTTCCTTCTGGTAATGATAGTATCGGTGCACTGTAGAGTGCTTGCTTTAGAGTTTGGAATACAACCTCTTGCTTATCTGTCCATTCAAAGGGAACACCCTTTTGTGTAAGCATGGTAAGTGGCTTGGCTATCTTAGAGAAGTTCTGGATGAACCTACTATAATAGCCTGCGAGGCCTAAAAATTGGCGAATTCCCGTGGGTGTCGTTGGGATTGCCCATCCTTCAATGGCTTTGACCTTAGAAGGATCCACGTGTATCCTTTCTTGACTAACAACGTAACCCAAAAAGTTCACACTACGGAGCCAGAACTCACACTTAGAGAGTTTTGCGTATAACTTTTCGATTCACAGGGTTTCCAAGATTTGTCAGAGATGTCGACCATGCTCCTCTTCGCTTCGAGAATAGACTAGAATGTCGTCAATGAAAACGATGACAAAGTTTTCGAGGAATGGTCGGCATATTCGATTCATTAGGTCCATGAATGCGACAGGGGCATTCGTTAGACCGAAGGGCATTACGACAAATTCATAATGTCCATAACGAGTTCGGAAAGTGGTTTTGGGGATGTCCTCTTCTCGAACTTTGAGTTGATGGTACCCAGATCGCAGATCTATCTTGGAGAAATAACTTGTGCCTTGAAGTTGGTCAAATAGATCGTCGATTTGCGAGAGTGGATAGCGATTTTTGATAGTGAGCTTATTTAGTTCCCTGTAGTCAATGTACATCCTAAAAGATCTGGATTTCTTCTTAACAAAGAGAACCGGAGCTCCCCAGGGTGAGAAACTGGGTCGGATGAATCCGTTGTCCAAAAGTTCATTGAGTTGGCTGGACAATTCTTGCATCTCTGCAGGAGCCAATCTGTAAGGCGATTTGGCAATGGGAGTAGCTCCTGGAACAAGATCAATTTGAAACTCGACTTGTCTTTCTGGGGGTATCCACGGAAGATCTTCAGGAAAGACATCCGGGAACTCACAAGCTACTGGAATGTCTTGAATATTGATGTCTTCGTTGGATTTATCCACTATATGAGCCAGAAACGTCAAGTCTTTCTTTCGCGGATACTTCTGTGCCTTAATGGACGATATAAGACGAAGGGTTGTGCTAGGTTTGTCTCCGTATATAATTAGGGTTTCACGTGTCACACCCCAAAACCAAGAACGGCGGAAACGTTCTGGGGCGGAGGACGTCATGTAAGGTAATCACAACACAGTAAATGTAAATAGGCAACCAACATCATCCATTGCATTAAACATATAAATTTAATACATGTGTGTTCTGTAAAATTTTAGACACCAAAAATATAACGTAAATCAAAATAACAAAATGATGAGTCTTGAGTACGCTCCATTATCTCAAAAGCTGGCATCGGTACCTGTCTACTGATGACCTGAGAATACAAGTTATTTTGAAAGAGTTTATCAGCATTAAGCTGGTGAGTTCATAAGTATTTTAGTGTCAATGTTCATTGTCAAAAACGTTTGAACTTGTCCCAATGTATAAGTTTGTAAAAATGTAAATAAATGTTTAAAAGTATTTGCAAAAGTTTGAATCTCTCAGAAAATCCTATATTTTCTATAATAGTAACCTTCTACCAAGGCTTAACTGTTTTGTAAAGTCGTCTGTTGTAAAAGTGTGTGATTACCCAAGTATAACTATCATTTGATAAAATATAGTTTGTACATTAATGCTTAAGTGAGATTATCACCAAAATATGTAATGGGTAAATCATTGTAGTACTGTAGTTTTGTATAATAAGAACTACTGTTGTACTGATTACTACTACCTTAAACCGGATTTATATTAAGGTATAATGTGATAATTGCACCATACTATCGACTGATAACAACGACATAAAGAACGGTCGTAATAACGGAATGACGTTTGGCACCCGCAGACCTGCAGGTCCGGCTGTAGCTAGCAGCAAGGTGTAGGATAGTCAATCCAGTATAGATCTATACGCAAACTCAACGCTCTCCCTCCAAGAGAATTCTGGCTACAACTCGGGCCATGACATTTAAGGCATGCTCCGATACAGTGGATCACATTTGTTATCGTATTCTTGCATGTGTGATGAAATGTTTCTTGTTCTAGTATAGTTGTATATGTTCTCGTAGTATAGTTGTATATATTCTCTTCCTAGTATAGACTCATGAATGAACTGACTCATTGATCTAGCAGTTGTAATAGTATGATTCTGTGTTACCCCGATGGTAACTTGTTAACAGTGCGTTTAGTACATATGATTATGGAAGTACTTTCATGTCTATATATGTATATTTGATATATAATTAATATGGAAACGACCTTCGGATGGTCACCCAAAATCCTATCAGACCACATCCAAATCGAGGAAAAGGAAACAAGGTGGATAACCTTCCTAAGTCCTTTAAACATTATTTATACGTCTATACATATATGGGCATGCAATTTGTAATATAAAAGCATAAATAAGTATTTATAAGGCATTTGAAACATAAGTATTATTTTTAAAGAAAGATTGACTTGATGTCAATCTATAAAACCATTTGAAGGTGTAGATTTGATTAAAACAGTTTAAGTATAAGGAACATTTGCTTAAATCACAGTTGCAGTGTAAATTCGAAAAGTAAATGGGTTTGGAAAACATTTAGAAGTAAAACAGTTTGATAGATAGTTTGAATAGTGATAAAACCACTGATTTCCCTAGTTATTAATCACATGTGATTAGTACAATCACATGTGATTGAAACAATAACTATAAGTATTTAACTTGTATTCCCCCCCTTTTGAAAGCATATAAAAGCATTTAGAATATTTAACAGGTTGATTAAGGGGTATGAAACTCACTTGATTGATTGAAGAAAGCGAGATGGAAAACCGGGCAGAGTTTCGTCTCGGAAAACGGATTTTTCTCGGGATTCTCGGGAATCTCGGGAGTAAAATCGACCCTCGGGACTTGAGCAAAAAGACCAGAGCTTCGGGTAATAACGGGCCCGGAAAACGAGACAAAGTTGTGAGAGAGAGGAGAGAAATGAGCAACATTTTCGGAAAGCCTCGCATCCTATTTATAGGAAGGCTGAACCGCCTCCGAACGCGGGGCGTACGCTCGTACGCAGCGCGTATGCGTACGTCATGCATGACCGAAGCCTCGACTGCCTCGGTTCGGATGGGACGGGTTGCTGGGTACGCGGGTCGGATGGGACGGCGGGTCGGACGGGACAGCGGGTCGGACGGGTCGGAGCTTCGGACGGGTCGGACGGGTTAGATTCTTCGGATAGCGCGACGTGGACGATCCGAGACCCTCGATCTCAGTACGCGGGGCGTACGAAGGTACGCAGGGCGTACTTCGGTCCAATCCGATGACTCCCCTTCGGATATTACCGGGAATTTATAATTAAATTCTTATTTATTTTAAATAAACTTCAAAAATTCATATCTCTCTCATACGAACTCCGTTTTTGACGTTCTTTATATCCACGCGAAGGTGAGACTATGATCTACGACTTCCGTTTAGATTCCGCTGGCAAATTCCGAAATCATTTTTATTATTTATTTATTAAAATGACGTGATTAAGGAATTTCTTCAAAATTTCATAACTTCCTCATCCGGAGTCAGATTTGGACGTTCTTTTTATGTACGCAAACCTTGATATGATTCCTATTACTTTATTTAATCCGAATAAGATTTTTAGGAAGGTTACATTTTGACCTAAATTTGATCGGTTTTACATTACATTGACCCGAAATATCGGGTTGTCACATCATCCCCCCGTTAGAAGGAATTTCGTCCCGAAATTAGAATTTTAAGCAAGTTAGAAATTACGAATAACTAAGCAAAAAGGTGAGGGTATTTCAGTTTCATCTGATCCTCACGTTCCCAAGTGAATTCTGGTCCTCGCTTGGCATTCCAGCGAACCTTCACGATAGGGATACGGCTTTGCTTTGTCTGCTTGACCTCACGGTCCATGATCTCTATAGGTTCTTCCACGAAGTTGAGGCTCTCGTTGATTTCGATCTCGTCGAGTGGGATTACAAGAGTCTCGTCGGATAGACACTTTTTCAAGTTAGATACGTGGAATGTAGAATGTACGTTACGAAGTGCGTCTGGTAGTTCGAGTTTGTAAGCTACGGGGCCGACTCTTGCAAGAATCTCGAAAGGCCCTATGTACCTCGGATTAAGCTTCCCACGCTTGCCGAAGCGTATCAAGCCCTTCCAGGGTGAGACTTTGAGGAGGACTCGGTCTCCCACCTGAAATTCCAAAGGTTTCCTTCGCTTATCAGTGTAGCTCTTCTGTCGGTCTCTAGAGGCTTTCAATCGTTCACGGATCTGAACGATTTTCTCTGTTGTTTCCCGAATGATCTCCGGACCGGTGAGAGTACTGTCGGAAGTTTGCCCCCTGGCTAATTGGGTATCACCCACCTCAGCCCAGCACAGAGGGGATCTGCACTTACGGCCGTAGAGAGCTTCAAATGGAGCAGCCTTGATGCTCGCGTGATAACTGTTATTATAGGAAAACTCGACAAGGGGTAAATGAGTATCCCATGCCTTCCCAAAGTCAATCACGCAGGCTCGCAACATATCTTCTAGAGTTTGGATGGTCCTCTCACTCTGTCCGTCGGTCTGAGGATGGTAGGCTGTGCTCATGTCCAGCCTCGTTCCTAGGGAATGTTGTAGTGATTGCCAAAATCTTGAGGTGAACCTACTATCTCTATCGGAGATAATGGACATAGGTACACCATGTAGCCGCACGATTTCCCTAATGTATGTTCTCGTAAGCTTCTCCATCTTGTCGGTTTCTTTGATAGGCAGGAAGTGTGCAGACTTGGTCAATCTATCAATGATGACCCATATGGTGTCAAGTCCACCCGTTGTCTTGGGCAACTTGGTTATGAAATCCATAGTGATCCGCTCCCACTTCCATTCCGGGATCTCTGGTTGCTGCAATAAACCAGAGGGCTTCTGGTACTCGACCTTAACCTTTGCGCAAGTAAGGCATTTACTTACGAAGGTAGCAATCTCTGCTTTCATATTAGGCCACCAGTATAGCTTCTTAAGATCCAGATACATCTTATCTGAACCTGGGTGGACGGAATACCGAGTGTTGTGCGCCTCGGTCATGACCAAGTCTCGGAAGCCACCATGCTTCGGTGTCCAGATCCGATTCATGAAATATAAAGCTCCGTCACCCTTGGCTTCTAAGTTCTTGTCCATTCCTCTAAGGGATTCACTTGACACATTTTCAGATTTCATGGCCTCAAGTTGAGCCGCCTGAATTTGCTTAGTCAGGTGTGAATGGATGGTTATCGATAATGACTTGACTTTGCGACCAGAATATTCCTTCCGACTTAGGGCGTCTGCTACTACGTTGGCCTTACCCGGATGATAACGAATATCGCATTCGTAATCATTGAGTAGCTCGACCCATCGTCGTTGTCTCATGTTGAGCTCCTTCTGATCGAAAATGTGTTGTAAACTCTTGTGGTCGGTAAAGATAGTGCTCTTCGTTCCATACAAGTAATGTCTCCAGATCTTCAGAGCAAACACTACTGCTCCTAGCTCAAGATCGTGGGTCGTGTAGTTAACCTCGTGTGTCTTCAATTGTCTTGAGGCGTAGGCGATGACCTTACCTCGCTGCATCAGAACACATCCGAGTCCTTGGTTTGATGCATCGCAATAAACTACGAAGTCTTCTATTCCTTCGGGAAGGGATAGTATTGGTGCGGTGCACAAGGCTCGTTTGAGCGTTTGGAACGCTCTTTCTTGTGTCTCTTCCCAGTCAAAGGCCACACCTTTCTGGGTTAGGGTTGTAAGAGGCTTCGCTATTCGTGAGAAGTTCTGAATGAACCTGCGGTAGTAGCCAGCGAGACCTAGAAATTGACGAATTTCTGTAGGAGTCTTCGGTGCTGACCAGTTCTCAATGGCCTTAATTTTGGATGGGTCCACGTGGATTCCCTCTTCGCTTACCACGTGTCCTAAGAATTCGACTCTTCGGATCCAAAATTCACATTTCGAGAACTTCGCATAAAGTTTCTCTTTTCGTAATGTCCCTAGAACTTGTCGCAGATGATCGCCATGTTCTTTCTTACTTCGGGAGTAGATTAGGATGTCGTCAATGAAAACGATGACGAACTGATCCAAGTAGGGTCGGCATACTCTATTCATCAGATCCATGAAGACTGCGGGCGCATTGGTCAATCCGAATGGCATCACCACGAACTCGTAATGTCCGTAACGAGTTCGGAAGGCGGTCTTCGGCACATCCTCCTCTAGCACTCGTAACTGGTGATATCCGGATCTCAGATCAATCTTAGAAAAATAGTTCGCCCCTTGCAGTTGGTCGAATAGATCATCTATGCGTGGTAGAGGATAACGATTCTTGACCGTCAGTTTGTTGAGTTCTCTGTAGTCAATACACATACGGAAGGATCCGTCCTTCTTCTTAACAAACAAGACCGGTGCTCCCCAAGGTGAGAAACTTGGCCTTATAAAGCCCTTGCTGAGCAGTTCGTTAAGTTGACCAGAGAGTTCTTGCATCTCGGCTGGTGCTAAACGGTAGGGCGACTTGGCTACTGGGGTAGCTCCTGGGACTAAGTCGATTCTGAACTCGACTTGTCGTTGCGGAGGTAATCCGGGTAGTTCTTCTGGGAAAATGTCGGGTAAGTCGCTCACTACTGGGAGGTTCTTTAGTTCTTTCGTTTCTAGGTTCGTGTCGACGATGTGAGCAAGGAATGCGTGGTATTCCTTACGCAGGTATTTCTGTGCTTGAATACTTGATATGATGCGAAGACTTGCACCGGGTTTGTCGCCATAGACTATAAGAGTTTCGTTAGACGGAAGGTTTAGACGGACTGCTTTCTCGAAGCACATGATGTCGGCACGATGAAGGCTTAACCAGTCCATGCCAATGATGACGTCGAATCTTTTTATTGAGACTGGCATGAGGTCGATTGGAAATGAATGGTTGTCTAGGGTTAGGGTACAACCTAAGTATATGCTACTCGTATTTTCAGTTTTTCCATTAGCCATTTCTACTGTAAATAGTTCTTTGAGTGCGTGCGGTGGTTGATTAAGCATGCGAGCGAATTTATGGTTTACGAAGCTTCGCTCCGCTCCACTATCGAATAGAAAATGCATGCATAGGAGTTATCGAGGAGGAACGTACCGGTTACTACTGTTGGGTCAGCAACTGCTTCCCCGTGGCCAATAGCTAGTACCCTCCCTGCTCCTCCAGCATTCCTCGCTTTGGGGCAGTCCCTCTTAAAGTGGCCTGCTTCGCCACATCCATAGCAGGTCGGGCTCGTGCCAGAGCCAGGGACTTGGTTGATAGGTTGTGCCGGGAACTTACAGAATCGGACGGTGTGTCCTTTCTTGTTGCAGTTAGAGCACTGCAATTCACGGCAGGGGCCGTTGTGGTGGTAGCTGCATTTGTTGCACTTGGGCGAACTTCCAGCATACCGACTAACCGGGGCAGTAGTAGTAGTAGGGGTTACTGCGGCATGAATTGCCACCAGTTGCTGCTTTTTGGCAGCCTGCTGCTTCTTCCTTTCATCCCAGAATTTCCGCTTAGTATCGGCGGGTTTGGAGGGTTCCGGGATGGCTAGGGTGGTTGTGGTTGCAGGGGTTATGACTCCATGGTCAATGAGTCGTTGTGCCAATCGTTTGGCACTGTCGAAGGTAGCGGGGTTTGACGCTAGCACATTCCCCTGATACGGAGGCACTAGTCCCCATATGTACCTCTCGATCTTTTTCCCCTCGGTGGGAACCATATTGGGGCAGAGGGCCACCAGCTCGCTGAATCGGGCAGTATAAGCGACCACATTGGTGCCCTTCATTGACAGGTTCCAGAGTTCCTGCTCCAGTTTCTGGATCTCGCCTCTCGGGCAGTATTCCTCAGTCATGAGGTCTTTCATTGTTTCCCAGCCCATGTCGTTGGCTACGACGAGAGTTAGGGCTTTGACGTGGCCGTTCCACCACGTTAGGGCTTTACCCTCAAAGGTGCATGCGGCGTATTTCACCTTGCACGCAGCAGGGCATGAACAAATTTCGAAGACTGATTCAGTCTTCTCGAACCATTGCGAGAGAGCAATGACTCCGCCGGTGCCATAGAAAGGCTTCGGCTTGCAGTTTGTAAAATCCTTGTAAGAGCACTCCCTTGAGCGCACAGGGATTTCGATCGGAATAGATTCCACAGGGGTTCCACCTCTGCTGGCATCAGAAGAGTGATACTGAGCCATGGCAGTTGCCACTGCTACAGCTACAACAGCATTCAGGGCTACAGTATCGATGACCGGAGGCGGAGGAGGTGGTGGAGGTGCAGGATTATTCCTATTCCTGGGAGACTTGCGAGGAGGCATCCTTCAGCTGGAAGTTTAAAAAGATAAGAAAGATGGTAAGAATCAATTTGTAAGCAACGCGAGAGTGACCCATGGACTAACTAAACATAGTCCAACAGTTGAAAGGGTGTTTGAAACCTTAATAAGAAATATTTGAAGGAAAGCATAAGTGTATAGATTTTTCCCAGATAGATAGATCTCAAAAATCCTGGTATTACCGATGTAATAAGTTCAGTGAAAATCGACCTAACAGTAGGTCATACATCATACTATATAGAAAAGTTTGACAGTCCTTAGATTTCAAATTTGAGTACGGAAAGTTAGAAATATTTTACACATAAGTGCTACTTGGAGCACAGATGTTAAAGGCTATCCTTTAATTAAAAGACGGAGATGTACTAGACATCAACCAACGGCGATGGGAAAAATCCCGGGCGAGTACTGCGGTCGGACACTTGACGAAACACCTCTTGAATGGGTCGATCCTGAGTCCTCTGACAAGCTCGAAGTTCCAATATTTCAGCTCGTGAGGCAGCCAACTGCTACAGCAGGGTTTTATTTGTCCTCCGGGTCCGTTCCATGTCTTCTTCAAGACGGCAGATGCTGACTGTGTTGACACCTGAGTCGGCATCAATCTCTATGACCCGGTCGACGGCTGCTCCACCTTGCTCGACAATACGAGCTACTCTGCGGATAATGACAGGCAGAGCTCGGTCAGTAGAGCCACCATCGCTGACGTTGTAAAGGTTCGGTCCCCAAAGTATGGTAAGGGTTGACCCTGATCATCGCTCCAGCGGTTCAGGTTGTTTGCCCACATGGGTGTAGGGCCTGGAAACGCTGGTCGAGGGTTGTTGTTCGGGGCTTGACCTACAATCGGTAGGTTGTTGACTTCAGGCTCGGAGTCGGACCCATCTGAAAAGCCTTCTGCGAGGTGATCATCTAAAGGGATTGGGTGATCAACTTCGGGCTCTTCATCGATCCACCCGGCATTGCCTTCATTGGGAAAGTACGGGTCGCCATGATGGATATCTAGCCATCAAGATCTACGCGAGAATAGAGGTATAAGAATATAGTATACGTGTAACTAGTAGCGCAAAATACTCCTATAGTATTTTAAGTTTAAATTCTATTGATCTTCTTGTGGTATTGTTGGTAAGTTTTTAGACTTGTTAACCTATCACAACCATTCTAAGGCATGTGCTAATCACTCCTAGGATCAGCATAGTTGATCAGGCTATGCCATTCCCAGGACTGACCATACATCCCCGAGCTCACTTGTGATATTTAACAATCGTAATACTTTTGTTCTTGTCATTGTGACACTTATTTTAGTATGAATGCAGACTAGTATACTTAGTTAAATATTTTATTATTTTAAGTATAGACTCTTGGTCAGAGTTTAATCCCCAATGGGTTTATAGTTTAGTATATCTTTTATGGGTTGATATACTCAATTCACTATAAACAATGCTCTGATACCAATCTGTCACACCCCAAAACCAAGAACGGCGGAAACGTTCTGGGGCGGAGGACGTCATGTAAGGTAATCACAACACAGTAAATGTAAATAGGCAACCAACATCATCCATTGCATTAAACATATAAATTTAATACATGTGTGTTCTGTAAAATTTTAGACACCAAAAATATAACGTAAATCAAAATAACAAAATGATGAGTCTTGAGTACGCTCCATTATCTCAAAAGCTGGCATCGGTACCTGTCTACTGATGACCTGAGAATACAAGTTATTTTGAAAGAGTTTATCAGCATTAAGCTGGTGAGTTCATAAGTATTTTAGTGTCAATGTTCATTGTCAAAAACATTTGAACTTGTCCCAATGTATAAGTTTGTAAAAATGTAAATAAATGTTTAAAAGTATTTGCAAAAGTTTGAATCTCTCAGAAAATCCTATATTTTCTATAATAGTAACCTTCTACCAAGGCTTAACTGTTTTGTAAAGTCGTCTGTTGTAAAAGTGTGTGATTACCCAAGTATAACTATCATTTGATAAAATATAGTTTGTACATTAATGCTTAAGTGAGATTATCACCAAAATATGTAATGGGTAAATCATTGTAGTACTGTAGTTTTGTATAATAAGAACTACTGTTGTACTGATTACTACTACCTTAAACCGGATTTATATTAAGGTATAATGTGATAATTGCACCATACTATCGACTGATAACAACGACATAAAGAACGGTCGTAATAACGGAATGACGTTTGGCACCCGCAGACCTGCAGGTCCGGCTGTAGCTAGCAGCAAGGTGTAGGATAGTCAATCCAGTATAGATCTATACGCAAACTCAACGCTCTCCCTCCAAGAGAATTCTGGCTACAACTCGGGCCATGACATTTAAGGCATGCTCCGATACAGTGGATCACATTTGTTATCGTATTCTTGCATGTGTGATGAAATGTTTCTTGTTCTAGTATAGTTGTATATGTTCTCGTAGTATAGTTGTATATATTCTCTTCCTAGTATAGACTCATGAATGAACTGACTCATTGATCTAGCAGTTGTAATAGTATGATTCTGTGTTACCCCGATGGTAACTTGTTAACAGTGCGTTTAGTACATATGATTATGGAAGTACTTTCATGTCTATATATGTATATTTGATATATAATTAATATGGAAACGACCTTCGGATGGTCACCCAAAATCCTATCAGACCACATCCAAATCGAGGAAAAGGAAACAAGGTGGATAGCCTTCCTAAGTCCTTTAAACATTATTTATACGTCTATACATATATGGGCATGCAATTTGTAATATAAAAGCATAAATAAGTATTTATAAGGCATTTGAAACATAAGTATTATTTTTAAAGAAAGATTGACTTGATGTCAATCTATAAAACCATTTGAAGGTGTAGATTTGATTAAAACAGTTTAAGTATAAGGAACATTTGCTTAAATCACAGTTGCAGTGTAAATTCGAAAAGTAAATGGGTTTGGAAAACATTTAGAAGTAAAACAGTTTGATAGATAGTTTGAATAGTGATAAAACCACTGATTTCCCTAGTTATTAATCACATGTGATTAGTACAATCACATGTGATTGAAACAATAACTATAAGTATTTAACTTGTATTCCCCCCCTTTTGAAAGCATATAAAAGCATTTAGAATATTTAACAGGTTGATTAAGGGGTATGAAACTCACTTGATTGATTGAAGAAAGCGAGATGGAAAACCGGGCAGAGTTTCGTCTCGGAAAACGGATTTTTCTCGGGATTCTCGGGAATCTCGGGAGTAAAATCGACCCTCGGGACTTGAGCAAAAAGACCAGAGCTTCGGGTAATAACGGGCCCGGAAAACGAGACAAAGTTGTGAGAGAGAGGAGAGAAATGAGCAACATTTTCGGAAAGCCTCGCATCCTATTTATAGGAAGGCTGAACCGCCTCCGAACGCGGGGCGTACGCTCGTATGCAGCGCGTATGCGTACGTCATGCATGACCGAAGCCTCGACTGCCTCGGTTCGGATGGGACGGGTTGCTGGGTACGCGGGTCGGATGGGACGGCGGGTCGGACGGGACAGCGGGTCGGACGGGTCGGAGCTTCGGACGGGTCGGACGGGTTAGATTCTTCGGATAGCGCGACGTGGACGATCCGAGACCCTCGATCTCAGTACGCGGGGCGTACGAAGGTACGCAGGGCGTACTTCGGTCCAATCCGATGACTCCCCTTCGGATATTACCGGGAATTTATAATTAAATTCTTATTTATTTTAAATAAACTTCAAAAATTCATATCTCTCTCATACGAACTCCGTTTTTGACGTTCTTTATATCCACGCGAAGGTGAGACTATGATCTACGACTTCCGTTTAGATTCCGCTGGCAAATTCCGAAATCATTTTTATTATTTATTTATTAAAATGACGTGATTAAGGAATTTCTTCAAAATTTCATAACTTCCTCATCCGGAGTCAGATTTGGACGTTCTTTTTATGTACGCAAACCTTGATATGATTCCTATTACTTTATTTAATCCGAATAAGATTTTTAGGAAGGTTACATTTTGACCTAAATTTGATCGGTTTTACATTACATTGACCCGAAATATCGGGTTGTCACATCACGATTCGGAAGGTGAAGGCGAACGACCTTCTCGTGACACATAATTTCAGCATGGTGGGAGCTTAACCAATCCATGCCAATAATCACATCAAAACTCCTAATGGAAACAGGCATTAAGTTTATTCGAAAGACGTGTTGGTTTAAGGCTAGGGTACATCCGATATAGATTTCCCCAGTGGATTCTGTTTTCCCATTGGCCATTTCCACCGTAAAGTTTTCATTAAGCTTCTGGGGTTGTTGTTTTAACAAGTGTTTAAATTTATTGCTCACAAAGCTTCGTTCTGCTCTGGTATCAAATAGGATGCATGCATAAGTGTGGTTTAGGAGAAATGTACTGGTGACAACAGCGGGATCCTGAACCGCTTCTCCCTGACCCATGGTCAGCACTCTTCTTGTTCCTCCATTCCCAGGGTTGTTGTTAGGACAGTTTCGATGGAAATGCCCAGTCTTTCCACATCCATAATAAGTGTGGCCCGGTCCAGCATTGTTGCCGTTGTTGTTGGTGTTGTTATTGTTGTTGTTGTTGTGGTTGTTGCTGTTGTTGTTTCCTTGCTGTTGATTCTGGGGAGGGTAGATCCTGCAATATTTTTCCGTGTGACCCTTTCGATTGCATCTGGTGCAATGCATCTCTTTGCATTCTCCATTATGATGGAGACTGCACTTGTTGCACTTTGGAAGAATTCTAGAATACTGCCTAGGATCACTTGGAGTAGCTGAGGCTGGAGCATGTGGTTCGGAGGGAACTTGGGTGGTTGCAGCATTGACTGTCACTGTTTGCTGCTTCTTGGACGATTCCGAGCCTTGACGTCCCTTCTTCTTGTTATTCTTTCCCTTCTTGTTGTCACTCTCCTTCTTGCCTTCAGCCTCCACCGGCTTCTCGCCTTTCTTGTTGTTGTGGTCGTACAATTTCTTGGCGAATTTCTTGGCACTGTCAAAGGTTTTGGGATTTGCTGCTATCACATTTCCTTGGATTGGGGAGGTTAATCCCCAGATGAATCGTTCAATTTTCTTTCCCTCCGAAGTAATCATGCCAGGGCACAATAGAGACAATTCGCTAAACCTTGATATGTATGCGTCAATGTTGGAATTTCGGACGGTGAGATTCCACAATTCTTGTTCCATCTTCTGAATTTCGCCTCGCGGGCAGTACTCGGCCATCATCATTTCTTTCATCTCTGCCCATGGCATAGAGTTGTCTAGGAGAAGGGTCATGGCTTCTACGTGTCCGTTCCACCAAGTGAGAGCTTGATCAACGAACGTGCATGCAGCAAACTTCACCTTCATCTCCTCAGGGCATTCGCATATCTCGAACACCGATTCCACCTTCTCAATCCATCTTTTCAGGGTTATCATTCCCCTAGTGCCATTAAAGGTTCATGGCTTGGCATTGGTGAAATCTTTGTAGGAGCATGTCTTGGTGGGTCCTTGATTTATCCTGTTGTTTGAACTTCCATCCCCTTGTCCATTGACTCCACCATTGTTCCCTTGGTGGATTTGCGCCATAGCTGTAGTGACCGCAACAGATACAACTGCTTGGAATGCAGCTGAGTTGACTTCGGGTGGGGTTGGCCCAGGGTTTCTGCGGGTTGGTCGTTGAGGCATCTTTCTGTCATGGAACAGAAAGATGTTGAATGCCTATGGTTTTTGTGAGATTCTGGTCCTATAAACTAGGTGTGTGGCACGAACTTAAGTAATTTCACAAATTAGCATACAATCATGGATATATAACACATAGCAGATTACAACATCACAGTAGAACACATAAAATTTTCCATTAATATTATCTGCACTTTGATACATAAAAATTTTGCTTGAAAGGTTATACATAAGTGGTGCAAGTTCGGCAGCGTAACGACTCTATGAGTAGTGTAATAACTTAAACATAGGGTCGATGGTACATAGTATAGATCATAGTAACATAATACTAAAGACGGATACAACTAGTGCTAGTCATGGTGGGATGTGCTAGGGGGTGGTGCCGAGGAAGTGGACGCTCCTTGAAGGCGAGCCACCTGTCGTTCCACATATCAGAGTCGAGCCTCCTACCTTATCTACCTCATGTGGAACTCTCGGATAACCTCTTGTGTCTCCTGCTATGAACGCTCGACCCTAGTCCGCATCTGGTGCATCTGATCGGCGGTGCTCTGGGCTAGATCGCCAATGTTCCGCAATCGCCTCACCATGACTGGAAGTGCGCGATCAGCCGGTCCTCCTTCCCTCATGTCATAGAACTCGCATGACATGCCGAACGGGGGTCGCTGTCCCTGCTGTCTGCTCCACATTCAAAGGTCGATACCCCATGGGGGTGTAGGACCAGTGGGGCCCATCCGATAAGCAGGCACCCTAATCAGATAAGGGGGTTGATGACTTCGGACTTTGCGTCCGAATCACCATCTTCGTCATTGCTGGGTTCCTCCTCGAGGCCTCCTTCGACTTCCTCTTCTTCCTGGTCCACCACTGGCTCAGCAGGTCCGCCCTCGACTTCCGCCTTAGGTTCCCCTTCGGATTCCTCCTCGGGGACTTCCTCGGGTTCCTCTTCAGACTCATCCTCGGGGTCCTCTTCAGGTTCCTCTTCGGATTCTTCCAACCATCCGTTATTCCCCTGATTAGGGAAATAAGGATCTACGGGGTGATGGAAACCATCCATGCTGTCTGCGAGAGTGTATAAATATGCTAATATTATTCCTAAGACGTTTTAATTATTGTATAAATTGAGTTGATGTTCTCTTCTTGGTAATAAAGGGGTATGTTTTTAGGTTTACCTACCATCGCGATTTCCTTGGGACATGTGATAGTTGTACCTCGGAGGAAATGTAGTTGATTAGGCTACATTCACTCCTTAATGCGACTACGAACAGTCCCGACTTAACCGAGATGCTAGCGTTATCTTATTTGATTTGGTATTATGTTATTTTTCCTATGTCTTACGAGTAGGGGTGTTTTATCGTTGTGTTTTATTTGCTTTGTTTTGTTCAGAGTTGTTTTGTCCTTCTTTGGTTTATAGTTGCATATTAATGTGTGGTTAGATATGCTAGTTCACTATAAACAGAGCTCTGATACCAACCTGTCACACCCCCGAACCAGACGGCGGAAACGTCCGAGGGCTCGCATGACTTAAATTGAATATCATCACAATGAATATACATGAATCATAACATAAACATCACCATGCATCAATATATTGCAACTGACATTGTTCACATCAAGTACATTGTTTTAACGTTACAATTCCATACATAAATTGTTTGATAGTTTTCAAAAGTAAAACACACTAACATACTTGGTACTTACTCCTCAACTTACCTGTTACCTGAGAATACAAGTTATTTTGAAAAACGGTCAACATATGGAATGTTGGTGAGTTCATAAGCGGGTTTGATATGAAAATGTTTTGTGTAGTTTGAACGAAAACAACTTAAAAAATCCGATATTTTCTGAAAAGACCATTGTTTATAAAAAGTGTGGAGATCCGTAAATATATGCATGATGATTTTAAAACATGTATAATTGAAAAACATTGTATTAAACGTGCAAGTGATAAAATGTTGAACTTTGCCGGAAAACCCGATGTTTTCGAAAATAAAACTATCATATACGGTTCGAATTGTTATCCCATCACGTGAATGATTTTGAATTACCTTGATTACTTGATTTATATCGGTTTTATTTATGTGAGTCTATATAACCATGCATGATAATGACTAGTTCGTCTGTCTTAGTATTCTGGTGAATGCCATAATTGATCTTAAGATTTTGTCACCCTAGACTGGCCGAGTCTAACTGTAACGAACAACTGTGGTGTGGGGGAGTCACCCCGTATAGATCTATACACAAACTCTCGCTCTCCCTCTAGTAGACTTTGATTATAACTACAGACTACGACCGACACACGTTGGTGTCACCTGTTATTACTCACTAAATCCCAATTGACTTGATTACTATTGATTATCGACTCGTATTTTGTTTACTTGGACCTTACTAGCAGTACTAATGGTCCACTAAGGCCCAATAGCACTTAAAAGCCATTGAGGGTCCCTTATATATGAAATCGGGTCGTAGGAGGCCCAATAACATTTATTGTTATTCATCTTCATGAGTTGTGGTTTTGTATTTTTGAATCAAACATCTTAATAGTAAAAGAATTGATTCAAAATATCGGTTTGACCCATTTCAGCCCTTCTTTAATAAAGATGACAATTTTAGTCCCTTATATAAAAAAAGACATTTTAGCCTTTAAACCATTTTCTTGACACATTTGACCCATAGACTTGTTCAATTGATATTTTTAGCCCAAAACTTATTCTTTGGCAATTTCAGCCCTTCCAGAATAGTGTTTTTCGGTTAAAATCCAAACTTTTACAACTTTTACAATTTTGGCCCAAAATCCAAAAACTTTACATTTTTGATCCTTTTTGGTAAAGAAAAGCATTTTTAATGCTTGAAATAATTTTGTTTAACTCTTTGTCCCCTGTTTTGGGGAATTTATCATTTCAGCCCTTTGAAAAATATGTTTTTCGCAACTTTGGGCTTAATGGGCCAAAAAGCCCAAAAATTGGCCCATTGAACTAATATTTACATTTCAAGGCCTTTGAAAAGCATAATTTTCAGAAAAACATTCATTGTAAATGTTTTGACTCTTTTGACCCTCAAGAAAACCGTGAATGGCAACTTTTCACCCAACTTTTGTTTATTTGACAATTTAAGCCCCAAAAATTTGTTTTATGTTACAATATGTTTATTTTAATCTTAGAGGGTATTTTTCTTGACTTGTTTAGTGTACTATACCTTAGATCATGTTTTTTTCCTTCTAATGTCATAGATCTTGAGATTTCTTCTCTTTTTGTTGCATATTTACCACATAAACACTTACAATCACACATACATGCATAAAATCATACATAACACACACATACACATAGATCTACACACTTTACTTGTATTCTCCACCATAAAACTTGTAAAAACCGAAAAATAGAGGTATAAACTCACCTTGAGTTTATGGGTTTGGTTTTGAAGAAGAATGGAAGAAGTTTGATGCTATTCTCGGCCTAACAAGCTTCTTGGAGGATCTTTGGCTTAGATGTGCTCTAAGATGCAAGATCACGAGTTTGAATAGATTAGGAGGAGATTTTTGATGAAATGAAGTAGTTAGATCATGTATTTAAGCACTAACTTACCTTGAATGATGATTTTTGTCGAAGAAGCTCCTTGAAAAGCTCTAAATCTTGAAAATTTTGGTGGAGAAGGAAGGGGTTGTTGTGAGTTCTTGAGATATGTTAAAGTGAGTTGTGTGTGTGTGTGTGTGTTTTCCCCCTTGGCCGAGAGTAATAAGAAGAGAAGAAGAAGAGAGATAGATTTGCATGGATGTATGGGATGGTGCATGGAAATCCATAAGGTAATAAAGAGGTGGCTAACCCTCCTTATTTCACTAGTTTCTCTTTTTTTTTGTTTTATTCTTGGGCCGAGAAAAGAGAGAAAAGGAAAGATTTTTGGGCCCTTTTGTGCTTAAGCCCATATTATGATCCAATTAGATGATTTTTGGCCCAATTGGTCTTTGGAGAGGGTTCACGGCCCAAAATAGATCAAGGAATGATTTTTATGGCCCATTAGGGCTAATTAGGTTAGTTATGGCCCAATAAGGTCCATTAGGGTATTTTATTTCATTATAGGCCCAATATGCCCCATATTATTAAAATAAATGGAAGTGGGTCCAATTAGATTTCGTTTAAAAGCTCTAAGCCTAAAATAGTCAAATTGAAGCTTATTGGCCCATTAGGCCCAATAAGGAAATCCTAGTCCACAATGGACTTAAACCGGGGTTTCTAGGGTTTCCAATTCTTTGTTGACTATTTGAAGTGCTTGCATAGAGGGTTTGATGGAAGTTTTGTTGTTATTGAATAAGCATCATACATGCTTTCACATTTTTGGATCACAATTGTTATCATTGTTGTTGTTACAAAGCATTAAAATTCCTAGTTGTGACACCTAAGTAGAAAGGAATATGCCAAATCTCGCAGAGTGAAAGCGATCACTCTAACCATTTAGTAAAACCTTCCTACCCAAATCCGAGAAGCACAATTGGAGGAACTTAAGGACGAAAATTAGGGAGATGAATCCTTACAAGGAATGGAGAAACAATTCGAATCCAAGGAAGATGGAACTTTACGCTTCATGGACCGAATCTGGGTACCAAAATTCGGTGACATGAGGAGTGTAGTACTGGAGAAAGCTCATAGGAAAAGATATTCAGTTCATGCAAGATCTAATAAAATGTATCTTTATTTAAAAAAATGTGTTGGTGGTCGAACTTGAAAGCAGAAATCGCCACCTACGTGAGTAAATGCTTGACCTACGCTAAGGTTAGGGCAGAATACCAAAAACCATCGGGACTACTTCAACAACCTAAAATACCCAAGTGAAAATGGGAACAAGTTTCCATGGACTTCATCACAAAACTACTCACGACGCCTAATGTTTACGACACGATTTTGGTAGTAATCGATCATCTGACTAAGTCTGCCCATTTCCTACCCATCAAGGAGATGGAAAAAATGGAAAAAATGGAAAAGTTAGTTATGAATTATGTTAAGGAGATAGTCTGGTTACACATTACACTGACATCTATCATCTTAGATAGAAACATCCAATTCACGTCCCAATTCTGGCAAACAATGCAATGAGTATTAGGAACTCGACTTGTTATGTGCATAACCTACCACCCATAGATATATGGTCAAAGAGAATGGACCATCTAAATGATGTAGGATATGCTCAGAGCATGTGTGATAGACTTTGAAGATGCTTGGGATACTCACCTACCTTTGGTAGAGCTCTATTATAACAAAAGTCATCTCACAAGCATATAGGTAGTGCCATTCGAAGCACTTTATGGTTGAAAGTGTAGTTCACTGATATGTTAGACAGAAGTCAGTGATATCCAACTAGATCATGAAAATCAAGGAACGATTGAGAGCGGATTGTGATTGTTAAAGGAAATACTCCGACTTTCGATGAAAACTACTGGAATTCCAAGTTGGAGATAGAGTCATGATGAGAGTATCTCCTTGGAAAGGGGTTATAAGATTCAGCAAGAGGGGTAAACTCAACCAGAGATACATAGGACCTTTTGAGATCCTTGCTAAAATAGGGCTGGTAGCCTACCGACTTGGGTTATATTACACCATCGATCTCTAACATCTAATCTAAAATAATTATCAAAAATTTTATTTACAAATGCGGAAAATATACTCAAATTTTAAATTTTTACATCCCAGGTTAAATCAATTAAACACCATATGCATTTATCTATTTATATAAATGAAGAGCACAACAATATTATCCTACCCTTTGAATCTTGATCTTTTTCTCCCATCCTTTCTTCCAGTACCACGACTATTGAATACATGAACCTGCAACAAACATAAATCTCTTCTACATCAGACAATAGGTCTAGTGAGTTATTCTCTTATCTTTTATTACATTATTTCTCATAATTATTACTCATCCTCATAGATACTCCTCTAGCTCATCTCATACTCTACGCATATCTTAAATCTGTCGTTAACTCTATCTCTAACTTTATCTCTTTGTAACTTTGCCTCTTATTTTCTATTCAATCTTATCTATACTCAACCTAATATACTCTGTTATACATCTTTTCTGTTAAGTCTCATTCACTCTATATATCTCTACAAAATCTCATATACTCTTTATATATCTCATATTGGTTCAATCTCATAAGCTCCATATATCTTGTCTCGTACTCAGTCTCGTATACTTTCTTTCTTTCTTTCTCTCTCTCTCTCTCTCTCTCTCTCTCTATATATATATATATATATATATATATATATATATATATATATATATATATATATATACTATTTCATCTCATGCTTAATCTTGTATATTCTATATAACTCATCTCATACTCAGTCTCATACACTATGCATATCTCATCTCATTTAGGTCTCATATACTCTATGTATATCTTATCTCATTCTCACTCCTGCAAGAATATCAATATCAAATATCAATCTCATTCCTGAAGGAATATTAGTCTCATATATCAATCTCATTCCTGAAGGAATGTCAATCTCATATATCAATCTCATTCCCAAAGGAATATCAATTTCATTCCCAAAGGAATATCAATCTCATTCCTAAAGGAATATCAATCTCATTCTCAAAGGAATATCAATCTCATTCCTGAAGGAATACCAATCTCATTCTCGAAGGAATATCAATCTTATTCCTGAAGGAATATCAATCTCATTTCTGAAGGAATCTCAATCTCAGTCCCAAAGGAATATCGATCACATATTTCAATCTCATTCCCAAAGGAATATCAGTATCATTCTTGAAGGAATATTTATCTCATATATCAATATCATTCCCGAGGGAAATTATGTTCATCACATGCTCTGCTATATGTTCTATGTATATCTCATACAAATACTGAAATCATATGCATACATGCTTAGATACATGTTATCTATGTATAAACATGCTCTATCTTCAACTCATAATTTTATGGCATTCACTTAGTGCATTAATATTCTTATACATACATGCATAAATATAAATTCAAAAATATAACAATCATAAAGAAACAGTGATAGTCGTAACTTACCTTAATACTTAGTGAACACTAATTGTCCCACTTCAGCTCCTTTGTCAATTTCTGCATCTTGACCCATAGTTTGCTCTTAGGCCTATTCATACACGTTCACAAGAATTTTAATACTTTTCTTAGCCTATTAAGAGCTTAATTAATCGTAAGATCAAAACAACCACTTAATGGGTTAAAACTCTATCTTTCATTCTCTATCACAAAATCTCATTCAACTGATGAATTAAGCATTTTCCAATACCTAATTCATTATAATCTAACTCTAAAATATCAATTACTCAAAATCAATAGTTGGGATTTCAAATACCAACTCTCATTGAATTGGTTTCACCATGGAAAGTAATCACTTCTTAGGATTGTTAAATGCTTCTATACGCTATCAATACCATCATACTATAGTTATAAACTGATAAAGTCAATCAATCTAACCAAATTAAAGATTCCACCCACTACTAGAAAAACAACCTTTAATGACGCGCAAACAATGACACGCAGTGATTTACGATACGCAAAAGCGTGCATCCAAAAAATAATGTCATCTCTTGTAAAATTTGAAGGATTGAGGACACGCATTTGTGCGTGCCCTGAAACTAGTGTCAGAAAAGAAAAAAAAGAAATACGGTGGACGCCTATTATATAATGTATGTCATGTAAGTGTGTAGCTTTATATTTTTTTTAATGAAACACGCGTTTTTAGCGGGAAATTAAATCCCAAAATATTAAAACCCCGCCTATGTGAAAAATTAAACCCCCCCATCAGCTTCCAATCAGCAAGAAAGAAGCCTAGGGTATTCGTCTTCCTTTCTCTGTCTCTCTTTAACCTAAAACCCATCTTCTTCCTTGTAGCCTTTCTTGCCATTATATCCATTGGAGCCATCGCCACCACCATGCCGCTTTGTCTCCCTCCATTTCTCAATCCGATTTCGCCGTAATACTTTATTCTTTCTGTACAACCGGATTGAGGATCCCCTTTAATCGACACCTCTCTATGATTGCCGCTGAATCACAGAAAATCTACTAATACTGACCTAACGTCAACTAGATATTGATTTAATTTGTCTCTAATTCCTATAAATTACGTGTTACAACCTTGCCTAAATAAAGTTTTTTGGATTGGGATTGTTTTTGGTTTTGTATTAAAGCCTGATTTTGGTGCCCTACATGTTACTAGCTAGAAGGATCACCATATGAGATCTCTATTTATGGTTATTCAATAAGCACTTGTGATTGCATTCACCTAAGAAAAAGAAAACGGACATATTAATACCAAAAGTGCTAAATAATGTTTTATCTTCTAGATCATATCTTTATCAACAAAAAATAGTGAAGAATGCAAGAATGTTCACCTTCCTATTGGGAATCATGCTCAGATAGGAAGAAGGTTACATTAAATGATATGCATAAATATAGGAAAGATAAAACATTAATCTTACATTCGATCCGGAGAGATAAGATGTGACGTCTCTGTCCACTACCTACTTTATATTCTCCCCTTGTATTTGATTTTTTTCTCCCCTTGTATTTGATTTTTTTTGAATTTGACCATTAATTTAATGCGATAAACCCATGCACAACTACATTTGTTGCTCGTCACTTTGTGTTTGTTCTTATTTTTTTTAAGAGTAAATTGGTAATTTGTTCACATCAGGGGTAAAGTAGTCATTTTATGTGGGACAGGACCAAAATTTTTATGAGACCCTAAAGGATGAAAAATAAAAAAAAAGGTTTCTTTTTGGACATAAATAAAAGGAACAACGAAGCATACAAAATAAATTTGTGATTTAGTCGCATCAATTGGTAATGGAAGGCTTTAAGTGGATGAACAATAAGTAGATTGTTGTTATCCAACTCCTAACTACCAATGAGATTTTATTACCCTTTCTTTTTCTTGAAAAATAACTCCTTTTTTTCCTAATTAATTTTAAATCTGTGTTGCAGCCTTGCTGGTATGGTAATGTAGCTGCCATATCAAGTTGTTTCGATTTATGTTGTCTAAGGTTGCAGCTGAATTGGTAATTAAGTTATCTTCTATTGATACCATTTTTTATTGCCTTAAAGTTGCTTTCAGGTGATATTTACTTATGCTGTTTAATTTAGAATTAAAATTACATTGGGTTAATATCACATGCTTTTTGGCTTCACACTTAATTGTGTCAAAGTTTTGAATTTTGACTCTAAAATAACTTTATATTCACTTTGAACACTAATTATATATTCATACTTCTTTTTAATTGTAATCTAACATATTACCATCTTATTTACTCAATTTGAGAGCATGTGACTTAGTTTCTCATGTGCTTTGACTGATTGAACTACAATCTCAGGTTGGAACATTAACCTCTTACGGTTGTCGAGAGATCTCAATCTATTACATCTACTCTAAAGGCAATGAAAAGAGTGCCCTCTTTTAGTCCACGTGGTACTCGTATTAGCTAAAACCTTACCTTTTTGTTCTTTTGCATTGTAGCAAAAAGTGAATCTGCTGAAAACAAGGTCAAAATTGGTTTCAGTATATATATATATATATATATATATATATATATATATATATATATATAGAACTTATAATAGTAAGCTTTTTTAATGTGATCATGCATTGCAAATTATTTTTAAAACTTCAAAATTACCCTGCATGGGTCGTGCTCAGCACGGGCCTCTTAAATTCACTAGTATATATATATATATATATATATATATATATATATATATATATATATATATATATATATACCGCTTTGTGGAATGGTTTGCATAACATGGGAGCTGTATTGGTTGTAATTGGGTATGCTCTTAAGGTGGGTACATGCACTTGCTTCTTTTTGACTTAATCACTTAAAATAGGATAGATAGCTACAAAACCTGGCTTAATACAACTCATGTTAAATTTGATAAATATAGTCAAATTTGTTTTTTGGAATGTAGGGGTAACATGAATATTTAGTCTTATTCCAGTCTATAATAGAAACAAACCTTATGATGCAACACTTTTCCATACAGATACCAATATCTTATTCCAAATTTCTTGCATCTGCTTCGCGAGTTGGTTCAAATCTATAAATTTTTGTTTGGAGTATGTCAAAGTTGTCGCTATCCTAGTTATACAAGCTTCATATAGAAGGTGAGTTAAGTGTATAAGAAGGTACTTTCATTTATTGAGGTTGCTGGGATAAATGCGAAAATATCACAGTACTTTCATTTATTTGTTTATTATAGCATCCTACTTTCAATAATTTTTTTTATTAAGGGATTATACTTTGAAAAACCTACAAAATTACAATATTGTAATTAATGAACTTATAATGTGAACAAATATATGAAAGTACATTGTTATTTCTTGCATGATTGTAACAAACATTAGAATGTTGTTTTGTTCATAGGAAAAGACTGTTCATGCTCGTAATGAAAAGACATAATCAGGAGAACTAGAGAGCTATTGCTTGATGTGGTCATTACGTGCCTTGTTTAGCTATACATGTGAAATGTTAGGTACCTCGATTTTTGTTATAAGCTTCATTTATTGGTGATATTTTGTATACACAAACAATATAATAGTGAAATGTTAGATAACATTGTCTTTAGACTTGTGGTGTATAATGTTTTTATTATTTGACATTTAGATGAAATTGAATGCTTGGTATTATATTTGTTTATGTATTATACGTAAATGCATGTTGTAAATGTGTATCGTAAATGCACGTCGTAAATTTGTATCGTTATTTAGCTTCTAATTTTATGACACGCAAATGCGTGTCATATTCATATATGACAAGGGAATTAATGATACGCATTGTGTGTCGTAAATAATTGCTGAGGTTTATGACACAAAAATGTGTGTCATCTTCATTTATGACAGGGGCTTTAATGATACGCAATGCGTATCCTAAACGCGTGTCGTAAGGTTACGACATGCAAATGCGTGTCGTCTTCCTTTATGACAGGGCCTTCTTCGATATGCTTTGTGTGTCGTAAATGAGCATCGTAAATGTATGTCGTAACTGCGCATCGTCTATAGACGATGTGCAAAAGCATGTCGTCTCTCGTTATGACAGGGCCTTCCTTGACACGCATTTGCGCGTCATTTGAGCGTTTTACGACACACATTGCGCGTCGTAAAAGACTGTTTTTCTAGTAGTGACAATTAAAGATCAAAGCTTCATAAGAGAAAGAAATCATTACCTTAATAGAGAAAGGATGGTAATCCTTGTAATCCACCATCTCTAGCTTCTCTTGACATCATTTTGGTAGCAAAATTCGCCCCATCTCAACTCCCAATTGAGCCCTAATGAAGAATGATCGAAATGAGCTCTATAAACTTATAATGTGTTTTCTGTGCGTTCTCACGTCGTGAGTTCTGGGGATCAACAAAGTGCATTGTCAGTTTCGTTCCAGCTTTGGGCATATTTGTCCCAACTTCAAACACACACGTCTTCTTCGTTTCTTATACATTTTGATGATCTTTTTATCCAAGTGAAGTGTAACGCCCCAAAATTCAAGCTCAAAAATTTCATTTTTGATTTATTAATTCATAAAACATTCATTAGAAAACATTGTATAAACACGTCATCTCAAAACCAAGTATCATATTTGAAATCCACAATCATGAACAAATGTCTTATCAGAGTACAATCCCAGAAAACACCATGCGGAAAATCATATGTATGTGTGTGTGATGCCATGCTATGCCGCCGGCTCCTTCCCCTTGGATGAAGAGGTACCTGAAACCAAAAACTGAAACCGTAAGCACAAAGCTTAGTGAGTTCCCCTATCATACCACATACCATGCAATACCATCGGTATCTTTGAACCGGTAATCGTCATCGGTATCTTTCAACCGGTAACTGGGGACTATTCCACCCCTACCACTAGAATACAATAGCAAGATATAAGCACACATTCAGACATATCCGAGTACTGACCTACCCCTCGGTCCTAAGGGCCACTATCAGGGAAACTATCCCTATCATAAAACATATCATACATATATAACTCATAACCAAACGCATACCAGACCAAGATAGATTCTCACAAAGACAATTATCTTCTAAATACTCCTCAATGGTGGGCCGGCATTGTGGCCTTGGACCCACCCCTACTGGAAGTAACTCACCTCGTAGCTGCTGAACTGTGCGGGAATCCTCTGACTGCTGCCATTGCTGCTCCGAAATCCTCCGGCTAAAATTCGCACAAAACACTTAGTCAGAAACTGACACCTACCCTTAGGGTAAAATGACCATTTTACCCCTTGACCAAGTCAAAGTCAAAGTCAAAGTCAACTTCCAGTTGACCTGACTCGCCGAGTTGACTCGTCAACTCGCTGAGTCCCTATCCTTCCATCAGACCTCATACCCGTCTCTACTCGTCGAGTTAGGCGATGACTCGACGAGTTTTCCTTCTAAATGAACACCGATTGAATCCACATCCGACTCGCCGAGTTGTATGAACAGCTCGTCGAGTTCATCATCAACTGATACTCATGTCCTGAGTTGAATCGCTGAGTTGTATGAACAACTCGTCGAGTTACTCTTCATCCTATGAACACGTTCTATCCTCGACTCGCCGAGTTGATGAACAACTCGCTGAGTTCCATGAAGATTGTCTTGGACTCGCCGAGTCCGTTCATGCACTCGCCGAGTACCATGAATTCCCAGAACACTTTGCTTAGTCCAGAACGTTGGGTCACTCCCCGGGACTCCTAAAACCCTTCCACACTCAACCGGTCCTTATGACCCTCACTGATATGGGACCAAAACTTTTGGACTCGCCGAGTCCAGGAAATGGACTCGCCGAGTCTATCACATTCCTTACTAAGAACTTCGATTTTTGATGTACAATACTTAACCAAATGATAGATCCAGGCCCCTAAACTCGATCTAGCACGTAAAGTTACAAACTTTACGTGCATGCATGGGACATTAGAGCTTAAAAGGCTCTAAAATGGTTCTTTGGATGCATGGGGCCTTCCTTGGTGCAAAAAGCAACCTAAATCTGACTTGTGGCTCATAAAATGACATGATACAGAAGCCCAAACCCCCAACCATGTTTGCAAACATGGTTGGCCACCAAAAATGGCTTATAAAAGCCCTAAATCACCCCAAAGAGGGATCTAACAAATGAATGAGCAAGGTTCAGACTTTATACCTTCCAAAGACTGCAAATGATGAACCAAACTCGAATCCTTCAGTCCCCTCTTGATCCTTCTATGCTCTTCCTTCTCCCTTGAGACCAAAACTCACAAGAATCACTCAAAAAGCCTTAGATCTTCACAAAACGGCTAGGGTTTGCTATGAGGAGTGTTTGGGAGCATAAAGGGGGAAAGGAGGAAGCATAGGGTCGTTTAAATAGGGTGCAAACCCCTGGATTAGGGTTTTTGTCCAAATAGCGGCTACTCGCTGAGTCCGGGACTCGACTCGCGGAGTCCGTAGCTTAAACCCCGCGCCTCATCTCGCTTCTACTCGGCGAGTCAGTCCTTCGACTCGCCGAGTCCAAGGCCAAAAATGAAAAAAATAAATGAAGATTTAATAACAGAATACATACCAAGAACTAGGTGCTACATGAAGGTGGAAACATAATCTACATGTTTTCTAAGTCATATCTCATTGATTTAATACATGTCTTAATCTATTAAGTCACAAAGTTGGCCTAAAAACATAAAAATACCAATTTTACCCTTTTGACCAAAAATGCATTTCTCATGCATTCTTTCTCTAGAACTCACTCATATAACATCTTATTATGACTTAAGCTTGTTTTGACTAGCTTTAGGAAGTTAAAACTTCATATTCTCATCTTATTCTCGATAATGACCAAATTGCCCTTTTGGTCAATAATTGACTAAAAGTCAATCTTTCTAAAATTTGGGTTGTTATACATTACCCCAAGAGGTCAGCATCGTACACAATGTTCTCCATGTATCAAACCTTAAAAAATGTCTCTCTGAGGATAAACTAGTTGTACCTCTCAACAAAATCCAAATTGACGCACAACTCAACTTCTTTGGAGAACCAATCGGAATCATGGAACATGAAATCAAGAGGCTTAAACAGTGCGCATTCATATAGTCAAGGTACGATGGAACTCTAATTAAGGACCGTAATACACATGGGAAAATGAAGATCAAATGAGAAGCAAGTATCCCTACTTGTTTGAAAAGATACCGACTGTTAGGGGGAGGATCCTTGAATCATATTCAGGATCCTTCAATATTTCTGAAGCCTTAGGATCCTCAAACATATCCGAAGATCCTAATTACTACCACTAATATTTTTAAAACTTATAAAGGCTATATTTTGCTTTACTTTTCTCACATGTGCAGAACAGTCAACACAAGATTCAGCACACTGTAAATTCGGACTTATTGTTATTTACTTAGAGTATAAATAACACTTGCAAATAACATACTACAGACACGATTAGCTGTACCATTACACTTGTACGCGTATTATTTTCATCATGTTTGTAATGTCATATTTAAATCAATAAAATACATCAAGGTAGGTGATCATTATCAACTCCCAAGGTTTTATGTCGGAGATCGTATAAATGATCAAGGGCTTTCCTTGTAACTCACTTATCTCATTTCGATCACTATTTTTTACTTACATTGCACTAAATACACAACCTCTCATATAATTTGGTTGGATAGTACTTAATTAATTTTGGACCAAAACAATTTGGCGCCCACGGTGGGGCCATTTTGTACATTATTGTTCGAGAATCATGTCTACCCGACCAACTTTATCCTCTTCCTCCGTTCCTCCCATTTCCTTTAAAAATATTCTTCCACCTCTAGGTGGAGATCCCAAGAAAACCTCTAAGGCACAAAAGAAAAAAACCTCTCCAGTCGCTGCCTAAGGACTTCAGGATCCTCCTGCACTGGTTTCCAATAACGAAATCTTCATCATGATGAAGAGATTAGAACGATAAGTCACTCAGCAGCAAGAGGACAACGTGACGATACTGAAGGAAATGGAGAGAAGGAGGGAAGAGATCCAAAAGACCCATGAAGTAGCACCCTCGATCTTGCAGCCCAAGATCCTGAACTTTGAAAATATGGGATCCTTGGCAAACCACTGCGAGATAGGATCCTTGACAATGGCCTTTGTTCATTCTTGGGGTTCAAATCTAAAAGAGCAAGCTCGTATGACCCAGGATCCCAACGAAACCTTTATTACTCCCAACAACAAGGATCTTGGTAACTTCGTCAATAATAATACCTTTACTACTAACTCTATTGATATTGATGCATGAATGACCTCGATTATGGCCAAAGAACTTCAACAGATGCGACAGATGACCTCAAGCATACCCAGAGTAGTCCAGCCTATACCGAAAGTCTCCCCAACAAGCCACACGATCTTCAGATTCACTCCTACAATCACTGACACCGAGGTCCCAAAGTGCTTCCAAATTCCCAGCATGAAGCCTTATGATAGGACCACGGATCCTGAAGAACATGTAACACAATACTAGGAAAGAATGGGGATCATCCCCCATTCCTACACACTTAAAGGAAGCTTACCTATGCAAGGGTTTTGGTTCAACCCTCACGGGATCAGCCTTGAAATGGCTACTAAATGTTCCTCCTTACTCTATTACTTCGTGTTAGGGCTAGGATCCTCAAAGCATTCAGGATCCTCAAACCTCATCAGATTCAGGATTGTGACAACCCAAAGTGTATTCCGTTATATTACCCCATTTCCATTAACAGAATATTCTATTTTATAAAAGTTCCATTAATTTGAGGTCGTCAAATAAATAAATGTTTTATTTATTTATATTTTATGTTTTTATCGTCATGATAAAATAAATAAAAACATGTAGTTTACATTTCCATTTAATTGGAAAAAGTTATTTTATTACAACCATTTAACCCGGGTAAAAAGTTTAAAACTCGATAAGCTTTAGCATCGGGTAGTCGTATACCGGGTGCAACACCCAAGGCATATATATATAGGGAGTTGAACACCCCATAGAACTCTTTTACCACCCTAAACCCATTTCCTCTCTCTACCCTCTCTATCAAGCTCGTTTTCGACTCAAAACCGCAAGTTTCCGCCTCCAAAACGTAAGATCTCTTACCCTAACTTGTTCTAGACATCAATTCTTGTTACAATAGCTCAAAAATCACCCAAAATGACCATCAAAAAGGAGTTCACGGCCTAAGAACCTCCTTAGGCCGTAAACACCTAAAATGGTGCCAAAAGTCCCAGTTTTCCCTCATTTGAGCTTAGAAACTAGTTGTGGAATTAACCTAGAAGTGTTTGAACCTCAAAACAACAATTTTTAGGGCATAAAAGAGGGTTTACAGCCCAAGCACATGCTTAGGCCGTAAACACCCTCTAAACTTGTAAAATCAAGTCCAAAAACACTTCCAAACCACCCTTGGACTTAAGATATGGCTTAGGGACTTGCTATTTCGGGTTTGGAGCAATTAGGCACAAACATTTGAGGGGTGAAATAGAGTTCACGGACCAAGGATGTGCTTAGGCCGTAAACTCCCCTAAATCATGCAAAATGAGAGTTTAAGCCCCCTAAAGAGCCCTATACCTTTACTAGAATTTTTTAGAATTAAACCTAAGGCCTAGAAATCAAGGAATCGGGGTGTATGAGAGTTTACTACCATAAACCATAGGGTTTACGGCTGTAAACTCCCAAGGAGTGTCCTCTGGGCCGTAAACTCCAAGGGAGTATACTCTTGGACCCTTAAACACCCCTATAGCCTTGTATAATCCCTTAGAACCATTTCTAGAACCACATGAGACTTGAAATCATTCAAAAGCACTCTTCCCATGAGTTTACGGCCGTAAACTCATGGGGGATGTGGCCTCCCAACCGTGAACTCACTTAAAGTGAGTTTTAGGAGAGTAAACTCCAAGGTGAGGTCTTACACTCTTTCCTTTCAACCCATTAGTCTCCTAACATTCAACCGCAAGACCTTTACTCACATTAGGATGGATATATGTGTTTAATTAGAGTTTAAATCACTAATTACTTGCAAACATATGTCTTCATATGTTAATAGGGTCATAAAGTGTGTTCAAGTCTTTACTTGACACCGAGCACCCAACCACTTACATCAGGTGAGTTCATACCCCTGAATTAACCTTTGAAATGTTTTTACATGCTTTTAGGGGGGAATACAAGTTAAACACACCAGTTATCATATCAATCACATGTGATAGATAACCCGCATGCACAAGGATTTATTACACTGTCAACTGTTTTACCAAGTATGATACTGTAAATGGTTTTCTAAAACGTCCTTACTTGTTCACAGCTTTTCTCAAATTGTCCCTCGTGCTATATGTGTTACTTCAAATCCAGTTACGGCAGCGTTTTAAAGAAACGCTTTCTTTACTTATAGTGTTTTCATCAAAACTAAAATCAAAACTTGTTTATGAAAGATTTTTCAGAGAATTTCTAAAGGTTTTCAAATTTATTTTACAAAAGAATTCCAGGTCATGATTTCTTAAAAGTAAATGTTTTCCAAAGTTTTCTTCCATGTTTTTATACTTCTACTTCGTTATATACTACTACTTCGTTATGCCCCTATTTCGTTAAATGCTCCTACTTAGTTACACGCTTATACTTTGTTAACGCTTCTACTTCGTGAAACGCTTCTACTTATTAATGCTTCTACCTTATTAACGCTTCTACTTCATTAAATGTTTCTACTTTGTTAAATGTATGCCTGTGCTTGTATAGTTATATAAATAATGTTTAAAGGACTTAGGAAAGCTAGTTCACCCTATTTCCTTTTCCTCGTTTGGATGTGGTCTGGTGGGATCGGATATCCGTCCGAAGGTCGTTTAATCATTAATTATATATTATGTATACATGTATAGACATAAAGCTTTACATCGAACAATTCATTTCCCTTGGGTAGCAAGGGCATCCTCCCACTTGTCACTCATAGATCAGAGACACTAGCAACTATTATAGGAATAGTTAGGAGACTCTATCTCTCACTCTATCTCTCTCTCTATATATATATCTCTCTGTTACTTTAGAATGTGACACACTATTTCCCACTACGACGCTTCATTGCGCCAACGCCGTGTAACCAGAGTCTCCAGGAAGGAAAGCGAACATCATGTGTATAGATCTATACGGGACTGACACTCCCACACCCTGACTACTAGCTACAGTCTGCGCCGGTAAGGCCCATGGGTGACATGAAGCCACTACTACTACCACCACTACTACTGCCACTACCTCTACGCGTGGCCTGGAGGGTCATCGGATACTCTATTGTCAATCAGCATGGTTAGATACAAGTTCACATTCACTCTTTGTTTTAGACCTTGCTAGACGTATCATTCAGTTGATACTGTCTGGGGTCTGTATTCACTGTTTTTAGGCCTTGCTAGACGTATCTTTCATTTGATACCGTCTGGGGTCTGTGTCTCCTTTTGTTAGATTGAGCCAGGCATGTCGTTCACTCGATACTCTCCTGGAGTCTATGATTTCTTTGCCTTAGTCAGCAGTATCTTCTGCTGAAGCATATGCTATTTTCCCTTGTGTTTTATTAGTGATATTCTTCTACTTCCTTTAAAATCAAATACCGTATTTTGCTAATGATAATATTTCAGGGAAATTCTCTTTAAAACATAACACTGTCAGGTCTTGGTAGAAGGCTATTTTTAATTAGAAAATATAGGATTTTCTAGAAAGGACTCTAATACACGGTAGACTCTAAACTACTACTTTTGTAAAGTTATTTTGAATAAAATGCTTACTTACACAAATGACACTAAATACTTATGAACTCACCAGCATTTATAAAAATGCTGATACTCGCTTTCAAAATAACTTGTATTCTCAGGTCAGCAATAGACAGGTACATTCCAGGAGCTTTTGGATGAAGACAGTTTAGTACCAAGTTGCACCTATATTATTACTTGTATTACTTTGATGTTTATATGAAATGTAACTATTACTATTAATGCAATGATTGTTGTACTTTGAGTACTATACTGCACATGTTGTGATACTTGACATGACGTCATCCACCCCAGAATGTTTCCGCCGTTCCGGTTTTGGGGTGTGACAAGGATCCTCAGCTATATCAGGATCCCAACTATTATCTTTATTATTTACTAACATTTATAACGATTATATTTGTTCTTAATTAACACATGTGAGAAATAGTCAAGAGAAGACTTATTCTCAATAGAGAGTCTTCTCAACTATGCTAAAGACCCGGAATACCAAGTCAAACAATGTTCACAATGCTGGTGATAGAGGATCCCGGGAATATCGAACATCTTGTTAGCTGGTTTGTAACGACCATAAAATCACAACAAATTTTACCTTTTCAAAACATCCCATTTTCTTAATGTTATTACAAAAAGGTTTTCAATACAATTATTATCAGAGTCTTCCCAGAATCACATCATAAAACATAATCATGAGGAGCGGTACGATCACGCCTTTGCCTTGCCACGGTCTCCTGAAGAACCTAAAAAACATTAAACCACAACTGTAAGCCCCCAACCACATATACCATACACGCATAACATGCCATATCATAACAGAACACAAAACAGCCATGCACTTCGGGTCTACTGTGTGACTGGTCCGCCGCATCGGCCAACAGTCCACTTGGTCCACCCTCCGAGTCTAGCCATATACATCGAGTTTGCAGTGTGACTAGTCCACCCGCACCGGGCATTCAATCCACCTGGTCCACTCTCTGAGTCTACCGTATGACTGGTCCGCCCGCACCAGGCCTACAGCCTATCCGGACCGCTCACTGGTCCTTCGGGACAACCGGTCCGCCTTTGGTATCTTGGCCTACAGCACAAAGCAGGACCCGCCTCAACCTAACCCTAGTCCAAACAACCATGTGCACATAAACATACAATCATATAACAATTCACAGTCAACAAGCCGATCTAGCAGATCACATAACATATCCTCATCCTAACCAGGACACCGACCTAACCGGTCACTAGCATAGCATCATCCTACATACCAGGATACCGACCTTAACCAAGTCTTTAACATATACCACCCTAGCTACCAGGATGCAAACATATCAAAGCAACAACATAACAACAAATACCCGGATCTCAATCCGATAAAGGGCCGACCTTGGTGCCTTAGACCCTGTTGATATAGTGAGGATAACTCACCTCGCAACTGCCGAAACTCTGAACTAAAGAAGCAGATTCCCAAATCACCGCCTCACCGAAAATCCCGAACTATCCGAAGCAGCAAAACAAACATTAGACCAAGCACAATATCCTTCCAAGGGTAAATTGACCAATTTACCACTTAACTCAATCCGGCCCATGACTAAGGCCCACAATCAAATTCTGAAAGGCCCATCACTAGATAAGCTCTCAAGCCCCCTAATGGCCCAAAGACCAAAAGTCCAAAGCAAAGCCCAATATTGGCCCAATTTACTAAATTGGGCCTACCTCACTAAATGGGCCTAGACTCATGGTCCATAACAATTAATGAGTCCACAATACTCCATCCAAAATGTCCAATCACGGCCCAAAAATCCAGCAGCCCAATAACAACCCAATCTCTAAGGCCCAAAATGAAAACCCAACAGAGGGAGTACGCTGGGCGTACCCTCCTTGGTACATTGGGCGTACACCGCTGATTCGTAATTGGGGATCGGGGCACTGACCCATTACGCGGGGCGTACTCCTTTGTTACGCGGGGCGTAACCTCGCTGCTCAACAAGTCCACATAACTTCTTAATAGCTTAAGCTCTTAAGCCCAAACTTCAGATCCTTAGGCCAAATATGCCTAAGATTCATAAAGTATCAAACTTTATTACTTGGGACATCCATAAAGCTCTTAATCCAAGGTCTTAATCCATTAAGACCTACTTATCTCACACATGGAACAACCACAGCCGTTGGGACCTCATTTTTCTCACTCAAGACCTCTCCTAAGGTCTGTAAGGACAAATAATCTTGACCAACACAAAACATGCATCAAGATGAGGACTTTTGGGACAAGAATGATGTCAAAACTTCATAACACTTAGATCTATACAATATAAATGTCAAGCAAGAAGCTTTATACCTCAGATAGGCTCCAAAGGATGATATCTTCCAGATCTATAATCTCCAGCCACTCAACTCCTTCTTTGACAACTCCCTCCTTTCCTCTTCCAAGCTTAAACTTCCAAAATGAGCTTCCCAAGGTCAAGATCTCACAAAAAGGAATGGAGAGGCGTTCTTGGGCTTCTCTGAGGTTGGGGAGACTCATAATGAGGCTAGGGTTTGAGCCATTATGTTCCTTTTATAGTGTCTTACCCTCAAATTAGGGTTTTAAGACTCTGGGAGTACGCTGGGCGTACTCGACCTTGCACCCGCGTCTATTTACTCACTTACGCTGAGCGTACTCAGCGTGTCCCATTCTTCATATTTGGCCTTCTTTTCAACTTTTCCCATAAAAGGACCAAAATACCCTTCCTCTTAAATCCCGGGGACTCATAAATAAGTACTTTTAAGAACGTGGCGTTACATGGTTTAGACTACAAACCGACACATGTATCTCGCACACGACGCACTCTACCTATTCTTAGCTTACCCGACGAACTTTTTCACTTATTCTTACTGAAATACTCTCTGTAATCATCATCTTATATTAATAAAATCATCAAGGTAGGTGATCATTATCACCTCCCAAGGTTTTGTGCTGGAGATCCTAGCAAGGATCATGGCCTTTCCTCGTAAATAATCGTGTCATTCTCTTTACTTTTCTCTATTGCACAATTCGAACATCATAGCCTCTCATTAAATTTGGTTGACTTATACTTGTGTAATTTTTGACCAAAAGAATTTGGCATCCACCATGGGGCCGTGGTGTTCAAAATCCTCGAACGATCATGTCTACACAACCGATCCTTTCTTTATCCTCTACTTCTTCCATTCCAACTAAAAACCTACCACCTACTCCGAGTGGATCCCCTGGTCAGAGGAACGCACCTGATACTTCCATGAGAAACGCCCCTCCGGTCACTAACCAACGATAAATCGGGGGACACCATGGAAGTCTACATCGATGACATGGTGGTAAAATCAAAGAAAGCTGAGGATCTTCTCTAGGATCTTGAAGACGCCTTCAACATACTAGATGAGTATAACATGAAACTGAACCCTTCCAAGTGCCACTTTGGAATGCGGTCAGGCAAGTTCCTTGGATACATGATGACTAAAATAGGAATAGAAGCAAGTCCAAAGAAAATTAAAGTCATCATCAATTTAAGATCCCCATCCTCGATGAAGGATATTCAGAGACTAACATGAAGAGTATCAGCACTCAACAGGTTCATCTCGAGATCCTTAGAAAGGTTCAAGCCTTTCTATGATATCTTGAAGAAGAACAAAAGGTTTGAGTGGACTAAAGAGAACGAAGATGCTTTTCAGGAACAAAAAATATTTAAGTTCTGCACCCTTTCTAGTAAAGCCAATAGATGGAGAACCACTCCTCCTATACCTCCCAGTATCCTCTAATGCCATAAGTGTTGTTTTAGCCAAGGATCTCAATGTGGACCATCATCCCATCTACTATGTAAGTAAAAGTCTATTGGATCTGGAGACCAGGTATTCCTATCTTGAAAAATTAATAATTGCATTAGAAACTGCTTCCATAAAATTAAGAAACTATTTTGAAAGACACACTATACATGTAAGAACTAATTACAACATTAAGAATGTTATGCAAAAACTAGAGATGCCTAGTAGGATGGAAAAGTGGTCCATGAAGCTAAGCGCATATGACATCAAATATGAAACAAGATCAACAATAAAGTCGCAAGAACTAGCAGACTTTCTGTGACAACCCGAAATTTCCATTCTGTACAAACCATTTGAAGCCAATAGAAGTAGAACAGTTACAGTGAAAATTTAGATTTCGAGTATAAGTTTGGCAGTTTTTTTCAGGATTTACACTTAAAGAGATATCAGGAGAGTGGATGCACTAGGGTTTTGTGCAACACTGTTATTCCAATACTCTAAGATATTAGAGTTCATTCCGAGAATAAAAATATTTTATGCCAAAAATATCTCTGGACTATAAATTGAATTCTGAACCAAATTGGTTCATTAGTTACATTTCCAACTAGAGAAAAGCCATTTTCTCTCTCACGGATCTTCGGGTTTTTATCCCAAATTGTGAGTACTTCGATCTAGTTATGTTATATAGCTTAGATTATGTTTAGAAACATCAATTTCATAACAAAACAACTAGATTCGGGAGTTTACCGCCCAAGAACGTTCTTGGAGAGTAAACTCCAATTTGTGGCTTAAATGCTACCTAGTCCTTTCCCCGTGATTTGTAACTACCTTAGACTTGTATGCTAGTGTGTATATGACTAGAAAACATCAAAATCGGAACAAGACACCAAGATTTGGGAGTTTACCGCCCAAGAACACTTTGGGAGTAAACTCCATTTTAAGGGCCAAAAGTGTCCCAATGACTCTCAAAGCTTTAGAACTCGAACTAGAACCCACCATTGCATGTTTAGGACACCAAAAGCAATTAAAATCAATGATGAAAGTGAGTTCACGGCCAAGGAGGTTCTTGGGCCGTTAACACCATGTTTAGGTGTCAAAATGCCTTGAAACACTTCCTAAGGCTTAGGCTTGAATTAGGACAAGTACCCTAGTGTGTTTGGAGCAAGCAAACACCATTAAAACACCAAGAAAAATAGGCTTCAATTAGAGACCTTGTTGAGAGTTTACGGCCAGGAGTTTACTCCCCTGGGCCGTAAACTCCAAAACATATGGTCATTTGACCATAAACTCCCATTAGAGGTCTTGCACTCCTTTGTTGCAACCCATTAGCCTCCTAGCACTTGACCAAAAGTGTTTTCCTCGCGTTAAAATGTTTATACTTGTATAATTAGTGTTTTAATCACTAATTATTTATATACATATGTCTTCATATGTAATTAGGATCATTGTGTGTGTCTAAAGTCTTCACTTGACACCAAGCACTTGTCCGATCCTTCCTTACAATAACAGTCCGTTCAATTCCAGTCACTTACTACAGGTGAGTTCATACCCCTTAATCAATGTTTTAACTATTTTTAAATGTTTTATGGGGGGGGGGATACAAGTAGAATCATGCTACTTATTATATCAATCACATGTGATTAGTAAGCAGCATTTAAATGATTTACTACTCATTAGCCGTTTTACCAAACAGTTTCCTTCAAATGATTTTCATAAACACTTTATATGTTTAAAACTCCTTTTACACTGTACATTTTACTCTGTATATTACATTTCAAACTCATTTACAATTGTGTTTCAAACAAATGCTTCTTTATACTAAACCGTTTTATCAAACCCATGCCTTCAAAACCCTTTTATAGATCGACATCAAGTCGATCTTTTCTTAGAAAATGTTTATGTTTAAAGGTTTTTACAAAACTTAATTTATGATTTTATATTATAAATTGCATGCCTCTATATGTATAGTTATATAAGTAATGTTTAAAAGACTTAGGAAGGCTATCCACCTTGTTTCCTTTTCCTCGATCTGGATGTGGTCTGATAGGATATCGGGTACTCGTCCGAAGGTCGTTTAAATATTAGTTATATATCATGTGTACATATATAGTCATAAAAGGTCTTCCAGTTCATCCCATGCCCTTGGGTAGCAAGGGTATACATCCATGTTCATACGTCCCAATTAGATTACTAGTAAACTACCATATGGGTAGTTAAGGAAGATACTAGAACTATTACTAGAACGTGATATCATACAATGAGTCAGTTCTTTCATGAGTCTGTACTTGCTAGGTAGAGAGAACATACATTACAGCTAGAACAATTCATTACATTACATATACATGAATACGTTAATAATTGTGATCCACTGTATCGGAGCATGCCTTAAATGTCATGGCCCGAGTTGTAGCCAGAATTCTCTTGGAGGGAGAGCGTGAGTTTGCATATAGATCTATACTGGATTGACTATCCTACACCTTGCTGCTAGCTACAGCCGGACCTGCAAGTCTGCGGGTGCCAAACTTCATTCCGTTTTACGGCCATTCATATGTCGTTGTTACCAGTCGATAGTATGGTACAATTAATCACATGATGCCTTAATATAAATCCGGTTTAAGGTAGTTAGTACAACAGTAGTTCCTATAATACAACACTACAATACTACATTAATTTCCCCTTTTTATATATTTAGTGATCATTTCACTTAAACATTTAATGTAAAAACTATATTTTGATAATGATAGTTACACTTGGGAAAATTACACACTTTTACAAGAAACGAACATTTAGAACAGTTAAGTCTTGGTAGAAGACTACGTTGAGAACAGTTAGGTCTTGGTAGAAGACACACTTTATATAATAGTAGGAATCATAGGGATTTCTAGGGTTTGTCAAACGTTTACAGTTGTTTTACAAACATTTTTACATTTATAGTTCATATACATTTTCAATACTTACAATTCATATACATTTTCCATACTTACAATTCACATACATCCAAATTCTTACATACAAATTAAGCCACTAAAATACTTATGATCTCACCAGCTTTAAAGCTGATACTCGCTTTCAAAATTACTTGTATCCTCAGGTCATCATAGACAAGTACCGATGCAAGGATTAAGGATGATGGAGCTCGTTGAAGACTCATCTTTCATTTTGATTTATGCTTTAGTGTTTATCAAAATTTGACAGAACACACTAGTATAATAATTATATTATTAATGCAATGGATGATGTTGTTGCTTGTTCACTACTTTACATTGTTTTGATACTGTACATGACGTCCTCCGCCCCAGAACGTTTCCGCCGTTCTTGGTTTTGGGGTGTGACACTTTGTGGCTGATTTTAGTGACATCTACAACCTAAAGCAGAATTAGAAAGAAAAGAACTTCGAAAAGAAGAAAGCATGGGAAGATGGACGCTCTTCATTGATGGATACTCAAAATTTAGAGGAACGAGTCTAGGGATCATACTAAAATCTCCATATGGGGACATCATACCCTAGGCAGTTAGTTGTGAATTCGATGCAACCAACAACAATGCTGAATACGACGCATTGACTACGGGATTACAACTGGCCAAGGATCTTCAAATCAAGGATGTTCAGGTATTTATTGAATCCTTGTTATCAACTAATAATTTTAATTATTCTTATGCAATTAAAGGGGAAAGACTAGTACTATACCTCAAAATCCTTAAAGTGTTGGCCTCCAAATTTGAGACTTTCAGCCTAATCGAAGTTCCAAGAGAAAAAATGTTGAGGAAAACGCATTAGCCAACCTAGGATCTTACCTCAGGATCCCACTAGAGGTCAGGATCCCTATAACCCATATATTGATCACGACGATAGAAGATCCCTCCAATAAAGCAGATGAACCCAATCAGCATAGCCAAACAACCAACGTGGTAATAATTGAGGATTTTGACCCTGAACTGTTCCCTCGTGATGCTTTTCATAAGGCTCTCAATATTCCAGATCCTCCGCAGCACTCCAAATCTTGGATCCAGCCCATACTGGAATATCTCCAAAATGGCACAATCCCAAGAGAGGAAAAAAATGAGAGAGCGTTCAAAATGAAGGTCTCGTGATTTGTGATGATCCAAGGAAGACTATAGAAGAAATCCATGGCAGGTCAATACCTTAGATGCTTAGAAGATCACGAAGCTATAGAACTCCTAAAAGATTTACACGAAGGATGTTGTGGCTAGTGGCGGCAAAAACGGTGGCAGCCACCACCTCACGGTGGTGGTGGTGGTGGGTTTTCTAGCCGCACAATCACATGTATAACCTCATGATTACTGAAGGCAACAAATACACTCAAATAAAAACGCATACACACACCCATAGCCACAACCCATGGTGTCTGGTGGTGGCAAGATGCGACAAAAAGCGGTAGAAGAAGAAGTGGCGGCAGCCACCATGGTTGGCTGCCGTGGTGGTCTGCTAGCGTTCCGGCCAACAACACCCACCATGCTTTCACTGAAATATACACAAAATATGAATGAAAACCATTAATGAGTTGATGTATTCCGTTTCTGGAGGAGGGCGGCGGTGGAGAGGCAGAGAACAGACAGTAAACATCACCGCAACAGTGGCGACGCCAACGAATGGCCCAACGAGTTCGTGGTTATCGGCCAGTGTTGCCGGTAGAGTGGCAGAAGCTGCACCGGAGGGAGGAACGTCGTGCAATCGAGAATCAAAAGCAACAACATCCATGACATGTTCTCCGACAGTTTGTCTTCATCGGCAGCAGTGCAACGACGGCTCTCAGTCTTCACGACGGTGGGGGGGACCGAAAGACTTCACCATGGTGGCGGCTGGCATCAATAGCTTGCGTTAGGGTTTGGTGGTGCTTCCATAACACGGGAGGGGAATGAAGGGTCATAACCCCCATCGCATATTAAAACTTTGACAAATTTGACAGATTGGTCCCTCATCCTCGATTCATTACAATGCAACTCCATATTTTACTCTTTAGTCCTTGTTTTCCAAAAATCCTTTCGCTACAAGCCCCTTTGATACAATATAAACTCCAAATTCCCGTAATTATAATGTTTACATTCCATAGCTAACACTGGTATATTATTATGAATTTAGGGCTTCAATAAAATAATATAAAATATACCTCTCATCCTGGGGTTTATATATTTATTTATTTTATTTAATCTTATTTATTTATTTAATAAATGGAGTGTTACATCTCTCCCCAACATAAATTAGATTTCGTCCTTGAAATCATTCCTTACATTTCGTTACATGCTTGCCAATTTGAACATCTTGGTCACAACCCCGAGCATAACCCCAACCTTCCCATGACAAGTGAAGCCAACCCTCACCGGGTTCTAAAACCCAAAGATGCACGAATTCTTGGTATTATGATCACACTACTCAATCTGAATGTTGAAGTCTCCATATGGTTTGACTGCATGACAGACCACCCATACTGAATCATTATTGTTGAACCCAGTCCACTTATCTCTCAACTGACTACTCAACTTCTGATAACTTGAGGTTCCCATTAGGAAACAGAATCATAGACCCAATTATCCCTGCAGATCACTTATACTTGGCCAAGGCTCAAATAGTCCTACTGTGAGTGACTTAGCATAACCCAAACAACCTATTACCCATCCATACCTGAAATTCTAAAAATCTAATACAAATACTGCCATAACATTGAAACTGTCTGAAGCATTGAATTGCCTGAAACACTGAATTGCCATAAACAACATACTGCCACATAACTGCTTCCCAAAATCTAACAAGACCTCCATGGTCTCAATTTGTTTGTCAGTCATCTGAAATACCGGGTTCCAGCCTGGTTGCGAAGCTAAAAGACTCCCATGTGGTCAGTCCACACGACTTTCAAACGAAATCCTTGTCTAATAACATTTTCCGCTAATTACCTTGCCACTATGGCTCTAACAACCATTTGATCTAACTGATCGGGTCCATACATCGAGTCCTGGCGTTACCAAATCCAAGGCTAAAAATAATTGCTACCCGACTAAGGGTAGCCTTATATCACAAATGACCCTAACGGTTCATTACTTCCATGATATTGTTATTGCAGTGATGTTCCTATAGTCTTATCACTAGATCAAACAGGTCTAATTTATTTGGGGAAATCCATAATCCAATCTGTGGATCTGCCATGCCCTCACGGCTGCACCCGAACTGATGGGTACTACTGTTCCCTCCGCGATCCAACACACTCCCATGCTATCAACTAACCTAGTGAATGCTATAGCTACTCCCGCAGACTTATAACACTCTAGTAGTATCTGTTAATCTCATGAATGCTATGGCTACACCCGCAGACTTACAACACTTCCCACACTAGCTGCCAACCTTATGAATGCTACAGCTACACCCACAGACTTACAACACTTTCCATACTGTCTCAATCGCTGACTACTAATTCGAACACATCCAATGTCGAGCATACACACAACCTAACATCCCAAATTAAACTCACATACTGACTGAAATTTCCAACCTGATTCCCTAAGGCCTACTATCAAACATTCCGAGAACACGATCTCATTATCGACAAGTTTTTCGAACTTCCAACTCACACTATCCTTAATCCATATAGCCGCTTGGACTGACTTCCTTCTTGACAAGGATGCTAAACTTATCCCAATTCCAAAACTACTCCTGTTTCTGAATCCCTAGATGATTCTCCCCAACTTTGATTCAACTAACATCTTACAGCACACAATACTGGAAGGATTCTCAATCCCTCTCACCATCCCATGAACAATCTGCTGGAAACCACACTTACCATTCCTAGTGTTCCAATACTAGCCAATCTAAAATATCTTACAACTTCTAAGAACCCGATGAATACTTCCCGAATCCACAATTAGGGAAATGACCTTTTGTTATCTAATACTAATTCTCGGTATGCAATTGGTAAATGACATATTTTTAAAATATATTTCAAACATAAACAGAGGATAACCCAGAGTGACACTTACTCAAACCCTCAGAATGAAAGGCTCCACCATGCAGTTTCCCGCAAGTGCTGCACCAAACTAGCCCTGCTGGCCTGTCAAAAGTTGATTTGAAATCTTTGGTCTCCTCCCGAGACCCTTTAATTTAAGCAAATGATTTAGTTCCCTCTTCCCAATGTGCTCCCAGTCAATATCTCGTTCTCGGGCTCTAGAAGTCATATCATTTAGGGTCTCGCACCCTGAGATACTTATGATCTCCTTGACATCCTTTTGCAGTATGTCATGACACCTTACCTTCTTCATTACCTCATCTGCTGCGCACTATGGTACCAACTAAGCTTTCTCCTGAGACTTGGCAGTCATCTCTGCCACAGTCTCCATAGTCTGGCGGAGATCTAATAACTCTTGCGCCAACTATTGTGCCTCAATCGCCTAGGCAAACTCTGCCCGGAATCCGGTTAAAGAGTCATCCCATGACATAACATCGTTTGCATCGTCACCCAACTCACTACCAACCTCTTCCCATCACTCTCATGCCCTGTCCTTCAGGAGGCAGAAAGTAAGTCAGACCTTATCCCTCTCGGGAAACGGTTGGTACGAAAACCATTGGCGATCTTTGCCAATCATCTTCTAGTAGCAATGGGGTCCCTAGCCCCATGATAATCTGGAGCTTTACAACCTCTAAACTACTGAAACATCAACGTACGAGTCCCTATCATGACTGCTATCTCAGTGTAGAACACACTCATCCTCTCATCACAAATCTCTAAAATGCTCTCCTTGATCATACCGATGATTACAAGAGTTTGGTGAGTGATACTATCTCTCAGATGGAATGAACTCCCTCATCTGACCATCAAGCTGCCCGACTGTAGAGTCCAAGCCTGATCCCTCGTTGGCACTAGAACTACAATCTGTCCTACCACATAGCGTCACAATACTCGGAAATATACAATCACAATCATCAGAATACTCATCATAACTTGAGAGATCTCACACACTACAAGTTTCTTGGGTCATCTCGGCCTTACTTTATTTGAGTATGGATCCTCTTCTTTCAGTAGTGCGGGCCCATACTACCTTCCACATCTATCCGCAAGAACCGCCTTGACTCTACCAAGTCCCTTCTACTTCTACTGCTCTCTGCTACTCTCATCCTAGGCTTGCCCTAGGGCAATCACCAATCCACTCTCCGCCATCAGCTGAATAATAAGTCCCTTTTATCTCCCCCTAACTAGCTCGCAAATACCATTACATATCACTAAGACTAGATAATTCTTTGAATGAGAGGTTCTACCCCAGAACGGTTAGACTCAAACGAGAGCTATGAAATAAGGCTAAACGTAAGCTTATGAAATTATTTAGTCCTTGCAATATGTAACTTAACATATTCGTTTACTAGTTAGTGAAAGATAACTAGAACTCCTAAAAGCATAAAGCAAGCAACATTCAAGCATTGAGTACACGTAATCAAGCATATACTAATCAGGCCATCATACTGACTAATATGTACTAGCATGCAGTTCATAAAGCTGATACACATATAACAAGCACATAAGGCATCCTTCCTAGATCCTTAGCCCTAATCTATCATGCAGTTCTCATAAACATATCATAACATAAACTTGTATGGGTAATTTGGGAGTACTTACTTGAGTTCGATTGATTACATACACCACACCCCTTTCTCTTTTTAAAGTTCTTTTTTCTTTTAAAAGAATGCTTTCCAAAATCCCTAGTTTGAGTTCAGACATACTCAAGAGTGTGCCCGAATCCCTCAAACCAAGGCTCTGATACCAACTTGAAACATCCCAAAAATACAGTCTAAAAATTTCATTTTAAATCATTAATAAAACCATAATTATCATTCAAAATATAAAAATCATAAATCGTTTATCTCAAGAATATCATAACATCTGTCAAATATATCAGAGTATAAACATCCCAGGCTGAACAAATGGTGTGTGCACTGCAATCATCCCGAGCTCCACTTTTGAAACTGAAGTACCTGAACCCAAAATTGAAAACTGTAAGCACGAAACTTAGTGAGTCTTTCCAAACTACCACATACCATACACATAATCATACTACTGAGAGATACAGGCCCCGCCCACACTCAAGGAGATACGAGCCTCGCTCACACTCTGCTAACGAGGAGATATGGGCCCCGCCCACAATCCGCTAACTAGGAGATACGAGCCCCACCCACACACAACTAACTAGGAGATACTGGCTCCCCCCACACTTCGCTGACGAGGAGATATGGGCCACGCCCACCCTCTGCTAACTAGGAGATACGAGCACCGCCCACACACTGCTGACTAGGAGATAGGGGCCCCGCCCACACTCAACCAATCATGAGATTCGGGCCCCGCCCACACTTGAATAATAATGAGATATAGTCCCCACCCGTACTCACATACATAAACAAACACATACAAGTATGACACAGACAACAAATACACAACCTACCATTATACTAATAACCATACTCAAGTAATTATGAGATACGGGCCCCGCCTACACTCAACTAATGATGAGATACGATCCTTGTCCATGCTCAACCATTCAAGAGATATGGGCCTCGCCCACACTCATATACATGAACAAATAGATACAAGTATCACATAGACAACAAGTATAGCAATACAACAATCTGACTAATATATATACTCTAGTAATAATGCGATACGGGTCCCGTTCACACTCCGTGTTCCTATCAAGAACATATAAACTACACGGGCCGACATTGGTTCCTTAGACCCATTCCTACTGGAAGAGGACTCACCTCACACTATTAAAGTCCCATGGACAAAACCCTAGCCGCTGGATAACAGGTTCCCGAATCTATCAACATCAAAATAACACCTAATTAATAATTGGGTTCCAACACATATCCATAAGTCCATGCTTGGGGTAAAAGACTACTTTACCTCTAACTTAGCTTGATTTAAGCCCAAGGCTTAATCCAAAGGCCCAAAAGTCTAATAATGAACCAAAGCCCATCATATGGAAAATTGGGCCCAAACACCTACATGGTCTTATCTTAAGGCCCAACCATTTGTTCTGGTCCAAACACTTGGCAATCCGATGGTCCAATATCCCATACTCATCAAGGCCCATGTAACATCTAGAATTTTCAAGTATATTATTGTGTATTTTAATCTTGTGATTCATGGAGAGACTCGACGAGTTGAGGGTCCAACTCGCCGAGTCGAGTCGAGTTTGTAGCACCCAATTCCTGGTATGTATTTTATTCAAGTATATTTATCATTTTGACCTGGGAATCGGTGAGTTGGTGGCCCAACTCGCCGAGTAGAAGCTGATTGGACATGGGAATTAAGTGAGCGTCTCGACAAGTCAGTGTCGGGACTCGACGAGTCTGCACTGTCTGGAAAAAACCCTAATCTAAGGGGTTTGCACCCGATTTAAATGTCTCATTCAGCCACCTTTCATCCCTATTGCTTCCAGAACCCTCCATATCGACCCAAATTGTGTGTGTGTGTGTGTGTGTGAAGATCTAAAGGCTTTTGACTGATCTTGGTGGTTTGTGATCAAAGGAAGAAAGGAAAGGCTTGAGGGAACAAGACGAGGCCAAAGGAACTCGAGCTTGAGCATCATTCATAGTCCATCTGAGGTATAAGGCTCATACCTTGTCCATTACTAAGCTAGATCTCTTCTTGAAGGAAATTAGGGCTTCTAAGAGCCATCCATGGCAACCAACCATGATTGCAAGCATGGTTGGAGGCTAAGGATTCAGACCGAAGGTCATTAAGGGACCATAAGGCATAAAGTACCTGTCTTTGAACCCATTGAAAGCCCATGCATATTAGGAGCCCCTTTTTGAGCCATTTGAGCTCATTCTCCCATGCATGCATGTAAAGTTTGTAACTTTACGTGCTACATCGATCTTTGGAGCCTAGATCTATCATTTGGGAAAGAGTTGTACACCAGAAATAGAGAAATGGGACTTGGACAGTAGCGACTTGGCGAGTTGTTCTTGGACTCAACGACTCCAAGGCAATCTCCCAACTCTTGTAGATGAACTCGACGAGTTGTTCATACAACTCGGCGAGTCGAAGATAGGACTGGTTCATTGGATGAGGATGAACTCGACGAGTTGTTCATACAACTCAGCAAGTTGGATGAAGGTTCATTCGATGTTCGTATTGAAGGAGAACTCGTCGGGTAATTTCTAAACTCTACGAGTAGAGTCGTGGATGAGGACAGTTAAAAGGATAGGGACTCGACGAGTTGGCGGCCCAACTCGGTGATTTAGGTCAACTGGAAGTTGATTTTGACATTGACTTTGACTTGGACTCGGTCAGGGGTAAAATAGTCATTTTACCCTAAAAGTAGATATTAGGTTCTGACTGAGTGTTTTGTGGGGATTATAGCCGGAGGATTTCCGGAACAGCAACATATAGAGATTTCCCGCACAGATTATCAGCAGCTCCTCGTACGAGGTGAGTTACCTTCCAGTAGCGGTGGGTCTACGGCCACAATGCCGACCCACCAGTAGGAGTTGTATGTTAGATGATTGTCTTTGTAATATTCATCTAGGTTTACTACTACCTAATATGTTATGTGCCAGTATGATATGATGTCATCTGCCAGTAGTAGGAGGGGAGATAGTCCCTAAGATTTTCGGTCGATAGGGCCGAAGAGGGGTAGTCATACCCAGTTATACTTGATAGAATATGATTATGTGATACATGTTATGTGGTAGTAGTAGAGGGGTGAAATAGTCCTGAGTATCCGGTCGACAGGACCGAAGGGGAGGCCAGCACACAGATATGCTAGGCAGTATTCGGTCGACAAGACCGAAGGGGAGGCCAGCACCAAGATATGCTAGGCAGTTTCCAGTCGACAGGACCGAAGGGGAGGCCAGTGCCCAGATATGCTAGGCAGTATCCAGTCGACAGGACCGAAGGGAGGCCAGCACCTAGATATGCTAGGCAGTATCCGGTCGACATGACCGAAGGGGTAGGTCGGGCACCCAGATATGTCTGACAGTATATGTATGTTATGTGATTGTATGGTATGTGGTATTATGCAGGAACTCATTAAGCTTTGTGCTTACAATTTACAGTTTTGGTTTTAGGTACCTCTTTAGCGAAGGGAAAGGAGCTGGCGCGGTAGCAGCACATCATGCACACACGTATTGGTTTTTCACATTTAAGATATTCTGGGATTGTACTCTAACATTTTACTATTTTATGATTTGGGTTTTCAGACATAATATATTGATTTACGAAATGATGTATTTTTACGTAGTTTTCTTATGAATGTTCTTAAATAAAAATGAAAATTTTGGACTCGAAATTTGGGACGTTACAAGTTGGTATCAGAGCCCTGGTTTGAGGGATTCGAACACAGCCTCGGGGGGGGGGGGGGGGGGGGGTCTGGACTCAAATCGAGGGATTAAAAGATTTTTACAAGAAATGGTTTTGTAAGAGATAAGTTAAAAGAGTTTTGGAAAAAGAATGAAGTGTGTGATGTGCGCGACTGGCCGAGCTCATGTAAGTATTCCCCAAAGTACCCATACAAGTTTATGTTATGTTTATTAGTTTCAGTTGAAAAGCATGTTAGAATAGGACTAAGGATCTAGGAATGATGCCTTATGTGCCTGCTTTAAGTGTTTCAGCTTATGAGAATTGCATGCTAGTATTGAGTAGACAGTAGTAGGATAGCCTCTTTAGGTTATGCCTGATAGTATGAGCTTAGCTTTATATGCTAGTACAGTTTCAATTTATGAGAATATAATTGATTGAGATCGTTCCCTTTTGTCCGAATGCTGCTTGCTTTGTGATTTGTAGGACTTTGAGTGATGGAAGTTATCTATTAGGTGAATACATTAAAGTCACATGTGATCAGGGTTGAATAATCGTAGAGGATTGGATTTGACCCTATTTCGCAGCTCTTGTTTGAGTCCTGACCGTTGTAGGGATGAGTGCTTTACTCGAAGGATTATCTGGGCCTCGTTGCATGTGATTGTATTCAGGTAATGGCTAATTGGCATTACAAAGAGGTCTTCAACAACTGAGGACTGGTTAGGGTGGAGTTAGAGGTACCATAGGGCAAGCCTAGGATGAGAGTAGCATAGATCAGTAGCAGTAGAAGGGACTTGGTGGAGTGGAGGCAGTTCTTGAGGAAAGTACGGATAGATGTGGAAGGCTGAGGCAAGACCAGGGAACTTGTGATATATGTGATCCCTTTAAATGTATCAGTATCACTGACGATTGTCGTTATGTATTGCAGAATGGTGGTACTATGCTCGAGGCCATCAGTTGGCCGTTCAGTAGAGGGATCGGGTTTGGGTTCAGGTTTGAACCAGTAGATGAGGGGCTACGCGATTTCATTGCATCTGAGATCACTAGAGGCATCCTTGATGTGACCCCATTCATCTTTGGGTCGATCAAGGAAGGGATTGTTGAGCTGATGGAGGATCGCCTGCGGGCGTTCAGGATTGACATGGTGACCAGCTAGTCAGGACCCCATTGCTGCCAGACGATGGATTGCAAACAATGAGTCTGCACAATCTACTAGCTTCTGCCCCAAGGGGTCGAAGGTGCGATATGCAGTGGGATGCTTGAGGGACCGGGCCAGGGATTAGTGGGATTCGGTTGGTGACTCTTTGGGAGCGTCGACTATTGAGGCTATGACATGGCCAGATTTTTTGACCCAATTCAGAGTTGAGTTTGCGCCTGCGGTGGAACTCTGGCAGTTGGCCCGAGAGTTCCTGGATATGAGACAGATGACTAAGACAGTGGCAGAGATAACCGCCAAGTTCTAGGAGAGGGAGTTACTGGTGCCCGAGTATGCGGGAGATGAGGACATGAGGAGAACCCGCTACCATGACATTCTATGAGCTGACATCTGGGAACATGTCAGTTTTTCAGCTTTCCCTACCCTAGATTCCATGATTGCCAGGGCAAGGGAGAGGGAGATCGATCTGGAGGACATCCGGAAGAGGAAGGCCGAGGAGGGGCAGGTGATTGGGGCTTCAAGGAAGAAGCCCAAGGGACAAGATGTTGGGCCAAAAAGCCAACAGAGCCATAGCCGCTACAGGAAATGCGGCAACTCGCATGAGGGAGTTTGTAGGTTGGGAACGTCTGGATGCTACAAGTGCGGCAAGACTGGGCATTTCGGTAGGGATTGTACCACCCCTGCACCCACTATTCAGACGTCCGAGTTGTTGTGTTTCCACTGAAACCAGAGGGGCCATAAGAAGGCCAATGGCCCTGAATTGACATCATCAGCGCCGATGAAGGAGCCAGCCCCAGTGACCCTGCGGATCACTGATAGCCGGCAGGGCAAGTCAGAGGCTCCAGTGGTGAGGAGCCGGGACTTCCAGTTGACTATCGAGGAGGCACACGGCGCACCCGACGTGGTGATGGGTATGATTCTTTCTCCCTAATCTATTTCTATGATGTTTATGATATTGATATGTTCTCTGTGTGTACATGTTTAGGATCGTTCTATGTGAACGGTATTCCAGTATAGGTGTTGTTTGATTCAGGTGCCACTCGATCTTTTGTTTCTCTTGCGCTCAATAAGAGGTTTTCTGAGTCTTCGGGCATGTTGGGTTGCCATTTAGAGGTAGAGATTGTCGATGATTGATCAGTGCGAGCATCAGCAGTTTTCCGAGATTGTGTGCTGAGGTTATTCGAGGAGCGCTACCAGGTAGACCTGGTTCCCATTCCATTGCGAGGGAACAAGGTAATTATTGGCATGGATTGGTTGAGCCCCACTGGGGAAGTGGTAGATTGCGCATATCAGCTAGTGCGAGTCAGGACCTTAGGTGGGGGAGAGTTGGTGATCCATGGCGAGAGGCCACATGATGGACCCACAATGTGTTCAGCAGCAAGGGCTAGGCGCTACCTACAACAGGGCTGCGCCGGGTATGTTGCATATGTTATGGATACCCGAGAGGCGGGTAAGGCGATGGTGAGTGACGTTCCGGTGGTGCGAGACTAGGCAAATGTGTTTCCAGAGGAGCTTTCTGGGATACCTCCAGAGCGACATATGGAGTTCATGATCGACCTAGTTCCTGGTGCGGCTCCGATAGCCAAGGCACCGTATCAGTTGGCTCCTCCCGAGATGTAGGAGTTGTCTATGCAGCTGCAAGAGCTGCTAGACAAGGGATTTATCAGGCCGAGTAGTTCTCCTTGGGGAGCCCCGATCCTGTTTGTCAAGAAGAAGGACGGGTCGCATCACATGTGTATAGATTACCGGGAGCTGAACAAGGTAACGGTGAAGAACTGTTACCCACTACCGAGGATTGACGACCTCTTTGACCAGCTACAGGAATCATCTTGGTTTTCCAAGATCGATTTGCGTTCGGGTTATCACCAGATGAGGGTCCGAGAGGAGGATATGCAGAAGACTGCGTTTCAGACTCGCTATGGCCATTACGAGTTCGTGGTGATGCCCTTCGGGCTCACCAATGCTCCTACCGCGTTCATGGATCTCATGAACCTGGTATATAGATCGATGCTAGATCAGTCTGTGATAGTTTTCAGCGATGATATCTTGGTTTACTCCAAGACACAGGAGGAGCACGAGGAGCGTCTACGAGAGGTTTTGGAGACTTTGAGGAGGGAGAACTTGTATGCTAAGTTCTCCAAGTGGGAGTTCTGTTTGCGCGAGGTGCAGTTTCTTGGGCACCTTGTCAACCAGAACGGGATATCGGTTGACCCAGCCAAAATGGAGACCGTGATGAGATGGCAGGTTCTGAGGTCTCCATCTGAGATTTGGAGTTTCCTAGGATTAGCCGGCTATTATCGGAGATTCATCTAGGATTTCTCCAAGATAGTCGTACCCCTGACCAGGATGACGAGGAAAGCCGTGATCTTTCGTTGGGGGCCTAATCAACACACTGCTTTTGATACATTGAGACAGAGATTGTGTGATGCGCTAATCTTAGCTCTGCCAGAGGGCATGGAGGATTTTGTCGTATACCGCGATGCGTCCATCTCGGGTTTGGGCGCAGTTTTGATGCAGAGAGGACATGTTATTGCTTACGCTTCGAGGCAGCTGAAACCTCATGAGGCGAACTATCCGACGCATGACTTGGAGCTAGGGGCGGTTGATTTTTCCCTCAAGATTGTCGTCATTACTGTTGTACCATTTACACGGACCATAAGAGCCCGAGGTATCTCATGGATCAACCGAATCTAAACATGAGGCAGCGTCGGTGGTTGGACATGGTGAAGGATTATGATTGCGAGATCCTTTACCATCTGGGGAAGCCCAATGTGGTGGCCGATGCTCTTAGTCGCAAGGCAGCGCCGATCAGAGACATTTGCATGTGGATGACTGTGGTGACTCCACTGTTGGAGGAGATTCGAGAGGCCCAGCAGGAGTCGATGAAGGAGGAACATCGGAAAAGCGAGCAGATTGTAGGGTAGGTTTCCTCCTTCGAATATGATAGCCGAGGGTTGTTGAACCTTCACCGTAGGGTGTGGGTCCCGTATCATGGTGGCGTATGCCAGGTTCTGATGGAGGAGGCACACAAATCCAGGTTCTCTATCCATCCCGGGGCGAAGAAGATGTATAGGGATCTTCGTCTCAACTATTGGTGGCCCTGCATGAAGAGAGATGTAGCATGGTATGTGGAGCGGTGCTTGAACTGTAGGAAGGTAAAGGCCGAGCACCAGAGGCCACACGGCAAGATGCAGCCGTTGGATATTCCCCTGTGGAAGTGGGAAGAGATTACCATCGACTTCATCACCAAAATTCCTAGGACCGCGTGGGGAGTGGATTCCATATGGGTCATCATGGATCGATTGACCAAGAGTGCTCATTTTATACCGATCCGGGAGAGTATCTCGGCCGAGAAGTTGGCCGACATCTACATTCGAGAGGTGGTGGCATGACACTGGGTGCCAGTCTCCGTGATTTCTTATAGGGATGTGCGGTTTACATCTAGGTTCTGGAAGAAATTCCACGACGAGTTGGGTACTCGCCTCCATTTTAGCACCGCATTTCATCCGCAGACGGATGGTCAGAGCGACTGGACCATGTAGACCTTGGAGGATATGTTGCAGGCGTGTGTGCTAGACTTCAGTGGTAGCTGGGACACTTACCTCCCATTGGCTGAATTCTCCTACAACAACAGCTACCACGCAAGTATCGATCGTCCTCCCTTTGAGATGTTATACGGGAGGAAGTGCAGGACTCCGATATGTTGGGGTGAGGTTGGCCAGAGGGTCATGGGGTGCTCCAAATGGTGATCAAGATGACAAATAGGATTCAGTCGGTCAGGAGCAGGCTCCAGACTACACATAGTCGGCAGAAAAGTTATGCCACAAGCGCCGTTCAGACTTGGAGTTCCAAGTCGAGGATATGGTTCTCCTGAAGGTGTCTCCTTGGAAACGCGTCATCCGATTCAAGAAGCGGGCCAGGTTGGGCCCCAGGTACGTTGGACCCTTCAGGGTTATAGCTCGGGTGGGCAAGATGGAATAAAGGATGGATCTGCCAGCCGAACTCCATCAGATCCACAACAATTTCCACGTCTCCCATACAGGCTGAAGTGCCTAGTGGACGACTCGACAGTGGAGCCCCTAGAGGATATTCAGGTTGATGACAGCCTGAATTACATTAAGCGGTCTGTCGCGATCCTCGATCGGAAGTCGAAGGATATGAGGAACATGAAGGTCGAGCTGGTGAAGGTGCAATGGAAGCACCAAAAGGGCTCAGAATGGACTTGGGATCCGGTGGATGAGATGATGGAGCATTACACAGAGCTTTTCCAGGAATGAGCAACAAACTTTGAGGGCGAAGTCTAAAGTAAGTGGGGGAGATTTGTAGCACCCAATTCCTGGAATGTATATTATTCGAGTATATTTCTCATTTGACCTGGGACTCGGCGAGTTGGTGGCCAAACTCGTCGAGTTGAAGAGGATTGGACACGGGAGTTAAGTGAGCGACTCGACGAGTCTGCACTATCTGGACAAAACCCTAATCTAAGGGGTTTGCACCCTATTTAAACATCTCATTCAGTCACCTTTCATCCCTATTTCTTCCAGAACCCTCCATATCGACCCAAAGTGTGTGTGTGTGTGTGTGTGTGTGTGTGAAGATCTAAAGTCTTTTGAGTGATCTTGGTGGTTTGTGATCAAAGGAAGGTAGGAAAGGTTTCAGGGAACAAGAAGAGGCCAAAGGAATTCGAGCTTGAGCATCATTCACAGTCCCTCTGAGGTATATGGCTCATACCTTGTCCATTACTAAGCTAGATCTCTTCTTGAAGGAAATTAGGGCTTCTAGGAGCCATCCTTGGCAACCAACCATGATTGCAAGCATGGTTGGAGGCTAAGGCTTTAGACCCAAGGTCATTAAGGGACCCTAAGGCATAAAGTAGCTGTCTTTGAACCCATTGAACTCCCCATGAATATTAGGAGCCCCTTTTTGAGCCATTTGAGCTCAGTCTCCCATGCATGCACGTAAAGTTTATAACTTTACGTGCTAGATTGATCTTTGGAGCCTAGATCCATCATTTGGGCAAGATTTGTACACCAAAAATCGAGAAATGGGACTTGGACAGTAGCGACTCGGCGAGTTGTTCTTGGACTTGGCGAGTACAAGGCAATCTCCAAACTCTCGAAGATGAACTCGACGAGTTGTTCATACAACTCGGCGAGTCGAAGACAGGACTGGTTCATAGGATGAGGATGAAATCGACGAGTTGTTCATACAACTCAGCGAGTTAGATGAAGGTTCATTCGATGTTCGTATAGAAGGAGAACTCGCCGGGTAATTTCTAAACTCGACGAGTAGAGTTGTGGATGAGGACAATTAAAAGGATATGGACTCGACAAGTTGGCGGCCCAACTCGGTGATTGAAGTAAACTGGAAGTTGATTTTGACTTTGACTTTGACTTGGACTTGGTCAGGGGTAAAATAGTCATTTTACCCTAACAGTAGATATCAGGTTCTGATTAAGTGTTTTGTGGGGATTATAGCCGGAGGATTTCCGGAGCAGCAACAGATAGAGATTTCCCGCATAGATTATCAGCAGCTACTCGTACGAGGTGAGTTACCTTCCAGTATCGGTGGGTCTACGACCACAATGCCGACCCACCAGTAGGAGTTGTATGTTAGATGATTGTCTTTGTAATATTCATCTAGGTTTACTACTACCTGATATGTTATGTGCCAGTATGATATGATGTCATATGCCAGTAGCAGGAGGGGAGATAGTCCCCAAGATTTTCGGTCGATATGGCCGAAGAGGGGTAGTCATACCCAGTTATACTAGATAGAATTTGATTATGTGATACATGTTATGTGGTAGTAGTAGAGGGGTGAAATAGTCCTGAGTATCCGGTCTACAGGACCGAAGGGGAGGATAGCACCCAGATATGCTAGGCAGTATACGATCGATAGGACCAAAGGGGAGGCCAGCACCCAGATATGCTAGGCAGTATCCGGTCGACAGGACCGAAGGGGTAGGTCGGGCACCCAGATATGCCTGAAAATATATATATGTTATGTGATTGTATGGTATGTGGTACGATGGGGGAACTCACTAAGCTTCATGCTTACAGTTTACAATTTTCGTTTTAGGTACCTCTTCCGCGAAGGGAAAGGAGCTGGCGTGGTAGACACACCTCATACACACATGTATTGGTTTCCCGCACTTGAGATATTCTAAGATTGTACTCTGACATGTAACTATTTTATGATTTGGGTTTTCAGACATGATATATTGATTTATGAAATGATATATTTTTACGTAGTTTTCTTATGAATGTTCTTACAATCAGTTAAATAAAAATGAAATTTTTGGACTCGAAATTTGCGACGTTACAGAGTTGCTCCCTTGGATTTAATAAGTGGAATCAACGAGCCAGAGAACCGACTCTCGGAGTAGGTGTTGGACAGAGAAATCCTAATTCTCTGGGGTTGAGGCCTATATAAGGGAACTTATGCCCCATTTCCGCCTCATTAGTTACCCTACACCCCTGAGAGCAAACCCTAATTTCTTTTTGAGCTAGAGAGTGAGAGAGAAGCTCATATTGTGGTTCTTGTGCATCATTTGAGGAAGAGGATGAGGTTATCAAGCAAGGAGTTGGAGGTAAGGCTGTTGGATCCAGTGATTTCATGTCTGGAGCTCCTAAGGAAGGTATGAAGTCTTCACCTTTCTTCTTATTTTGGATAGATTTATGTCTATGGAGTTTTAGGGATTTTCGCCATCTTTTGTTTGGGTTTTTGAGTAGCATGAGTTATCAGAGAGTCTAGACCTCGGATCTGGACCTTGTGACATCCTTAGAGTCTAAGTGTCCCAGGTTTATTCACCCATATGAAGGTTTTTGGGCTTAATCATTTATGAAAGGCATGTATTAGCATTTTGGAGCAATAACATCATGCATGAATGTAAAGATCGAAGCTTTACGTGACTATTGTGTCTTGTGATAACATATCTAGCGTTTGGAGTAATGGATATGTTTTGAATCGTCTAAATGAGCTTTGGGTCTGAATGAACTCTCTGAGTCGATGAGCCGACTCGACGAGTTGATTAGGGTTTGTCCCGTGGAGCTGTGTCATGCGATTGCTCGGCGAGTTGGGAGTCAACTCGACGAGCTGAGTCAACCTCCAAGAAACTTCTGAGTAAAACGATGGGATTCGACGAGTCACAAAAGTGCACTCGGCGAGTCAGTTTAAATCCGGAATTTGACTCGAGTGTTGACTTATGTTGACTTTGGGGTATATGTCAATATGAGTAATTGAGACCATGTAGGGGTAAAATGGTCCTTAATCCACTTCAAAGATTTAGAGAGAGAAAGTATAGCCTTCGGTTATTTGAGTCGTGAAAATAGTATTAATTAGAGATATTCATCCTTTGTGTTAGGTGGAGGCTAGTTCGAGATCCGAGTGGGAGGTTCTTTGCTCACCTGCTTGTGAGGTGTGTCTTCTCACTATACTTTACCTAGAGTGGTACTTATATGTGACCGGAGGGTCTTATGTGCTTACATTGAGTATTATGTTATCCTGCTTTTGTGATATGCTATGCATTTATTTCTCTGTGATTTATGTTGTGTATTACTCATAGTTTACAGATTTAGGACCGGAGGGTCCACATAGTTAGGACCAGAGGGTCCATCAGAGTTGTGGGACTGGAGCGTCCCACTGAGACACATTGACCAGAGGGTCTTACAGAGCTATAACCTCGAGTGGCTAATTATATGTGCACGGTATTTGGGGAACTCACTATGCTTCGTGCTTACCGTGTTATGTGTTGTGTTTCAGGTTTTTCCTCAGGATCGCGGAAAGGCACCGGCTTGATTGTACACCCTAGTGAAAGAGTTATGTTTTTGAGGATCCTGGATTTTAGTCAAACAAATATAGAGTTTCAAAATGTAAATTAAATAAAAGAGATATTTATGAAATGTTTTATGAGGATTTAGAAATTTTAAATGAAAATTTGTTTCGAAAATTTACGGTGTTACAGCCCAATTATAGCCCATCTATGGCCTAATTTTTCCTAATTGGGCCTAATCCTGTCTAAAGGGCCTTATCCTAAAGCCCAATCCAAAACATTCTAGTCCATATACTTGTTCTTGGATGGCCCATCAATAGTCCAAACATCTAGACCCAACAGAAAAGGCCCAACTCAAAACCTAACACAATTAGGGTTTTTACATGAAATGACGATTAGGGTTAAGTGTTTCTTACTTGACCCATCAAGGACTTAATCCATTAAGTCCATCACTCTACTAGAAAAGTCATACGGTGTGATCGGCTGTAATTCATACTTCAAATCCAATGACCCATAACGCGGGTCCCGGTAGGTCCAAACCAACAAAACCAAAATTAGGGTTTTCTAAACCCTAATTAGGGGTTCTAACCCAATCATAAGCCAGATCAGTCCAATATTAAGTTTTTGGTCCATTAGGGTTCCACTAGCCCGGGCACCACCCACTGCCACCTCGGACGGTGGTGGTCGGCGGCGGCTCACAACAGCATCCAACATTTCCAATGGTGGTCGTTATGATTCTACGCCAAAATAAAGACAAATATACTCCAAGAACCAATCCACACACACACACCCAAACACACATCCACCGGTGATGGTGGCTAGTGGTGGCAAAATAGTGGCAGCTACCACCTCACGGTGGTGGTGGTGGGTTTTCTGGCCGCACAATCACATGTATAACCTCATGATTACCGAAGGCAACAAATACACTCAAATACAAACCCATACACACACCCACAACAATACCTCTCGGTTTTTGGTGGTGGCAAGATGCGACAGAAAGTGGCAGAAGAAGAAGAAGTGGCGGCAGCCACCATGTTTGGCTGTCATGGTGGTCCACTAGCGTTCCGGCCGACAACACCAACTATGCTTCACTGAAATATACACACATATGAACGGAAACCCTTAATAAGTTGATGTATTTCATTTATGGAGGAGGGCGGTGGCGGAGAGGTAGAAACAGATAATAAAAATCACCGCAACAGGTGCGGCGCCAACAAACGACCCATCGACTTCATGGTTATCGACTAGCGATGCCGGTGGCGTGGTAGAAGGTGAATCGGAGGGAGGGACGTCGTTCAATCAAGAATCAACAGCAACAACTGCCGTAACGTGTTCTCTGGTTGTTTGTCTTCGTCAGCAGCAGTGTAATGGTGGCTCCTGGGCTTCATGACGGTGGGGCGGCGACCGAAAGAATTCACTATGGTGGCGGCTGGCATCAAGAACTAGTGTTAGGGTTTGGTGGTGCTTCTATCACATGGGAGGGGAATGAATGGTCTTAACCCCATCCCATATTAAAACTTCTCCTAAATTGACAGATTCGGTCCCTCCTCTTCAATTCATTACAATGCAACTCCATATTTTACTCTTTAGTCCATGTTTTCCAAAAATCAATTCACTATAAATCCCTTTGATACAATATAAACTCCAAATTCCAGTAATTATAACATTTGACTCCCATAGCTAACATTGGTATATTATTATGAATTTAGGGCTCAATAAAATAATATAAAATATACTTCTCATCCCGGGGTTTATTTATTTAATCTTATTTATTTATTTATTTATTTAATCTTATTTATTTACTTATTTAATAAACGGGGTGTTACACATCGACCGATATTGTTAAGTAGTTGGCATGTCATACTACTTATAAAGAATTATTTCTTTTTATCTATCGAGTAGCTTTGGTCGACATGTAGCATTAATTCATGTTCTTAAGTAGTTTGCGGCCAAACTACTTATAGAGAATTGTTGCTTTTTTGCTATCAAGTAGCATTGGACGACACATGGCATCCAATCATGTTCTTAAGTACTTGACAGTCCAGAATAGTTAGAAATAATTGTTGTTTTTCACTTATTGGGTAGCTTTGTTCAGCACATGGCATCGACTCACGCCCTTCGCATTGTGCCAACACTTCCACCTTCTCTGTGCATCTCTTTTTTGTTCCCCATGAAAAAAGGACCATTGGTTTCTCATGACCGAGTTTTTTTTTCTTGATGTCCTTATGTTGGCTTCCTTTGTTGGTTTTCACGTATAAATTGTTTGTAAGGTTCTTACCTTTATGTTTTGTCTACGTTTGTGCTTGCTTGCTTTTCTAATTAATTCTTTTCTGCTAGGAATGTATGAATCCCATGTGTCGATTTGATCCACTTGTGATTGGTTGTTCTTACGCTTAGGTTCTGCCACCTGGATGAAGTTGGTTATCTCGTTGCTTCCTTTCATATCATGTTGTCCTATCATTTCTTGCACTCTGATACCTGCTATGTCTTCTTTCGTCATTCTTGTTTTTTCTAAGGATATGCTTTCATTGTTTTACCTTAGCCTTATTGTCTACATGAATCCTCCCACTACGATTGTTTTTATAGCTTCACCTTACTCGACCAAATTTCCATTCATGATTGCCTCACTTTTTGACATGGTACGAGCATTTCCTATTTGGCTATCGTTCTTTTCCTTCTCATCTCTTTTATCTTTATTATTACTCATTTTTCCTTATGTGTCACACCCCTGAACCAGACGGAGCAAACGTCTGAGGGCTCGTGTGACTTAAATTGAATATCATCACAATGAATATACATGAATCATAACATAAACATCACCATGCATCAATATATTACAACTGACGTTGTTTACATCAAGTACATTGTTTTAACGTTACAAATCCATACATAAACTGTTTGATAGTTTTCAAAAGCAAAACACACTAACATACTTGGTACTTATTCCCCAACTTACCTGTTACCTGAGAATACAAGTTATTTTGCAAACGGGTCAACATATAGAATGTTGGTGAGTTCATAAGCAGGTTTGATATGAAATGTTTTGTGTAATTTGAACGAAAACAACCCAGAAAATCCGTTATTTTCTGAAAAGACCATTGTTTATAAAAAGGTGTGAAGATCCGTAAATATATGCGTGATGATTTCAAAACATGTATAATTGAAAAACTTAGTATTAAACGTACAAGTGAAAATGTTGAACTTCCCCGGAAAACCCGATGTTTTCCAAAATAAAAATATCATATAACGGTTTGAATGGTTACTCATTACGTGAATGATTTTGAATTATCTTGTTTACTTGGTTTACATTGGATTTATTTATGTGAGTCGTTATAACCATGCATGATAATGACTAGTTCGTCTGTCTTGGCACTCTGGTGAACGCCAGAATTGATCTTAAGATTATGTCACCCTAGACTAGCCAAGTCTAACTGTAGCGAGCAGCTGAGGTGTGGGGAGTCACCCCCGTATAGATCTATACACAAACTCTCGCTCTCCCTCTAGGAGAATTTGATTATAACTACATACTACTACCGGCACACATTGGTGCCACCCGTTATTACTCACTAAATCCTAATTGACTTTGATTAGTACTGATTATCGACTTGCATTTGTTTACTTTGGTTACGCGGAAGCCTAACAAACGAGGAGAAGAGGAAATACAAAGCCCTGCTACCTTCGTGAGATATTTTAGGCTGTTGGGTAAACGAAGGACACGTTGGCCCATTTCGTATTTGATTACTTGGACCTTGCTAGCAATGCTAATGGGCCACTAAGGCCCAATAGCTCTTAAAAGCCATTGAGGGTCCCTTAAATATGAAATTGGGACATAGAAGGCCTAATAACATTTATAATTACCCCTTGGGCCCAAAATCATGTTAATGGGTCACAAAGGCCCAATAAACATGTATGGAACTTTCAAGCCCAAAGAATTTAATGTTTACTTGTTGTGGGTATAGTATAGTTGTCGGAATGTTTAACTGAACAATTGTTAAAGTTATATCGATACGAGTCTGATATTCAGAATTTATGTATATTCATCTTGCCAAATATATCTTAAATAATAAATAATTGACTCAAAATATTGGCTTGACCATTTCAGCCCTTCTTGGATAAAAATGACAATCTTAGCCCTTCTTGGATGAAAATCAGATTTTTCGCAACTTTGGGCTTAATGGGCTGAAAAGCCCAAAAATTGGCCCATTTAGCTATTTTTTACATTTCAAATCCTTTGTAGAGCATAATTGTCACAAAAACATTTATTTTAACTGTTTTGACTCTTTTGCCTCTTAAGAAAACCGTGAATAGCAACCTCTCCACCAACTTTTGTTTATTTGACAATTTAAGCCCCAAAAATTTGTTTTATGTTACAATGTGTCTATTTTAAATCTTAGAGGGTATTTTTCTTGACTTGTTTAGTGTGGTATAACTTAGATCAAGTTTGTTTTACTTCTTATGCCATAAATCTCGAGATTTCTACTCTTTTGTTGCATATTTACCACATAAATACATACAATCACACATACATGCATAAAATCATACATAGCACACATATACACATAGATCTACACAGTGTACTTGTATCCTCCCCCATAAAAGTAAAAACCAAAAAAGAGGGGGTATAAACTCAACTTGAGTTTGTGGTTTCGTTTTTGATGAAGAATAGAAGAAGTTTGATGCTATTCTTAGCCTAGCAAGCTTCTTGGAGGATTTTTGACTTAGATGTGTTCTAAGAGGCAAGATCACGAATTGCGTATGAGATAAGGGGGATTGTTGATGAGATGAAGATGATATGTTATGAGTCAAAGCAATAACTTACCAATGATGTAAACTACTTGATGAAAATCCTTAGATTTCTAGCCAAATTTTCGAGATCTTCAAAGAAGAAGAGGATGATCTTGAGAATGGTTTAGAGAGAATTTGTGAGGTGTGTTTGTGTTTGGTGTCTTCGGCCGAAGGAAAAGAGAGAGGGGGAAGAGAGAGGGTGAGATGACTAGTCTAGATACATGTTGGTGCATGCATGGGTGCATGGTGTGTAATAAGGAGGAGGCACCTCCTAAAGTCAACCCTTCTCTTATTTATTTTTTTTGTTTTCTTTTTTGGCCAAGAAAAGGGAAGAAAAAGAGAGTTTTGGGCCTTTGGTGCTTATTTCCATCTTATGGGCCCATTTTTGATGATTTTTGGCCCATTAGGCTCCTATGACGAATTACGGCCCAATTTGGCAAAAATAATGGGTTTCATAGCCCATTAAAGCTAATTAGGTTAGTTATGGCCCAATATGGTCCATTAGGGTATTTTATTTCATTCTAGGCCCAATATGGCCTAAAATGTTAAAATAAATGGAAGTGGGTCCATTTAGAGCCCATTTAAGAGTTCTAAGCCCAAAATACTCAATTTGGAAGCTTATTGGCCCATTAGGCCCAATAAGGAAATCCTAGTCCATAATGGACTTAAATCAGGATTTCTAGGGTTTCCAATTCTTTGTTCACTATTTGAAGTGCTTGCATAGAGTGTTTAATGGACAATTTTTTGTTATTGAATAAGCATCATACATGCTTTCACATTTTTGGTTCACAAAAGTTGTCATTGTTGTTGTTACAAGCATCAAAATTCCTAGTTGTGATATCATCCCCTCGTTAGAGGGAATTTCTTTCCGAAATTCTTTCTAAAGGTAGGTTCAAGAATGCGAGAGTAGGTGAGGGTACTTCTGCTTCATTTGGTCTTCGCATTCCTATGTGAATTCTAAAGGTAGGTTCATGAATGCGAGAATAGCGCAAGTAAGGCATTTGCTAATATAGGTGGCAATCCCCGCCTTCATGTTGGGCCACTAATAGTGTTGCTTAATATCCAATTACATTTTGCTGAACCCGGATGGATAGAGTATCGTGTCTTGTGGGCTTCATTCATTACTACTTCTCTGAATCCCCCAAGTTTAGGGACCCAAATGCGGTTCATGAAATAATATGATCCGCCCTCTTTCACTTCGATATTCTTTTCCATTCCACGTAATGCTTCGCTCATTCTGCTTTCCGCCTTCATTGCATCTGACTGGGCTGTTCTAATTTGCGCGGTCAGGTGGGATTGGATCTTATCAAGAGAGTTTTCACACGACGATTCAAGTGTTCTTTTCGACTCAAGGCATCAGCTACCACGTTAACCTTGCCTGGGTGGTACTCGATTTCACACTCATAATCGTTTAGTAACTCAACCTACCTTCATTGCCTCATGTTCAACTTTTTTTGATTTAGTATATGTTGGAGGCTCTTGTGGTCCGTGAAAATGGTGCACTTTATACCGTAAAGGTAGTGCCTCCAGATTTTCAAGGCGAAGACCACCGCTCCCAATTCCGGATCGTGGGCTGTATAATTCACTTCATGTGCCTTTAGTTGTCGGGATGCATAAGCTATCACCTTCCCACGCTGCATGAGTACACAACCTAAACCCTGATTCGACACGTCGTAGTAAACTACGAAGTCTTCTGTTCCCTCTGGTAGCGATAGTACCGGTGCACTGCAGAGTCCTTGCTTCAGAGTTCGGAATGCAACTTCTTGCTTATCTGTCCATTCGAAGAGTACGCCTTTTTGTGTAAGTATGGTGAGTGGCTTGGCTGTCTTAGAGAAGTTCTGGATGAACCTTCTGTAATAGCCTGTGAGACCTAAAAATTGGCAGACTTTTGTGGGTGTTGTTGGGGCTGCCCATCCTTCAATGGCTTTGACCTTAGAAGGATCCACGTGTATCCCTTCTTGACTAACAACACGACCCAAAAAGTTCACACTACAGAGCCAAAACTCACACTTAGAGTGTTTTGCGTATAGCTTCTCGGTTCACAGGGTTTCCAAGATTTGTCGGAGATGTTGGCCATGCTCTTCTTCGCTTCGAGAGTAAACTAGAATGTCATCAATGAAAACGATGGCAAAGTTGTCGAGGAATGGTCGGCAGATTCGATTCATTAGGTCCATGAATGTGGCAGGGGCATTCGTTAGACCAAAGGGCATTACGACAAATTCATAATGTCCATAACGATTTCAGAAAGCAGTTTTGGGGATATCCTCTTCCTGAACCTTGAGTTGATGGTACCCAGATCGCAAATCTATCTTAGAGAAGTAGCTTGCACCCTGAAGTTGGTCAAATAGATCGTCGATTCGTGGGAGTGGATAGCGATTTTTTACAGTGAGTTTATTTAGTTCTCTGTAGTCGATGCACATCCTAAAAGATCCGTCTTTCTTCTTAACAAAGAGGACTGGAGCTCCCCATGGTGAGAAACTGGGTCGGATGAATCCTTTGTCCAAAAGTTCACTAAGTTGGCTGGACAATTCTTGCATCTCCGCAGGATCCAATCGGTAGGGCGATTTGGCGATGGGAGTAGCTCCTAGCACAAGCTCAATTCGAAACTCAACTTGTCTTTATGGGGGTATTCCCAGAAGATCTTTAGGAAGGACATCTGGGAACTCGCAAGCTACTGGAATGTCTTGAATGTTGACCTCTTCCTAGGATTTATCCACTATATGAGCCAGAAACGTCAAGTCCTTCTTTCGCAGATACTTATGTGCCTTAATGCACGAGATAAGGCGAAGGTTCGTGCTGAGTTTGTCTCTATATATAATTACGGTTTCACGATTTGGAAGGTGAAGCCGAACGACCTTCTCGTGACATATAATTTCAATATGGTGGGGGCTTAACCAATCCATGCCAATAATCACATCAAAACTCCTAATGGAAACAGACATTAAGTTTATTCGAAAGACGTATTGATTTAGGGATAGGGTACATCCGATATAGATTTCCCCAGTGGATTATGTTTTCCCATTGGCCATTTCCACGGTAAAGGTTTCATTAAGCTTCTGGGGTTGTTGTTTTAACAAGTGTTTAAATTTATTGCTCACAAAGCTTCGTTCTGCCCTGGTATCAAATAGGATGCATGCATAAGCGTGGTTTAGGAGAAACGTACCGGTGACAACAACGGGATCCTGAACCGCTTCTCCCTGACCCATGGTCATCACTTTTCCTGTTCCTCCGTTCCCAAGGTTGTTGTTGTTGGGGGCAATTTCAACGGAAATGCCCAGTTTTTCCAGATCTATAGCAGGTGTGGCTCAGTCTTGCATTGTTCCCGCTGTTGTTGGTGTTGTTGTTGTTGCGGTTGTTGTTGTTGTTGTTGTTGTTTCCTTGCTGTTGATTCTGGGGAGGATAGGTCCTGCAATATTTTTTTGTGTGACCCTTTCGATTGCAGCTGGTGCAATCCATCTCTCTGTATTCTCCAATATGATGGATACTGCACTTGTTTCACTTTGGAGGAATTCTATAATACTACCTAGGAGCACTTGGAGAAGCTGAGGCTGGAGCATGTGGCGCGGAGGGAACTTGGGTGGTTGCAGCATTGATTGTCAGTGTTTCTTGCTTCTTGGACGATTTTGAGCCTTGACGTCCCTTCCTCTTGTTATTCTTTCCCTTCTTCTTGTCACTCTCCTTCTTGCCTTTAGCCTCCACCGACTTCTCACCCTTCTTGTTGTTATGGTCGTACAGTTTCTTAGCCAATCTCTTGGCACTGTCGAAGGTTTTGGGATTTGCTGCTACCACATTTCCTTGGATTGGGGATGTTAATCCCCAGATGAATCCTTCGATTTTCTTTCCTTCCGGAGTAATCATGCCAGGGCACAACAGAGACAGTTCGCTAAACCTTGATATGTATGCGTCAATGTCGGAACTTTGGATGGTGAGATTCCACAACTCTTGTTCCATCTTCAGAATTTCGCCTCGCGAGCAGTACTCGGCCATTATCATTTCTTTCATCACTGCCCACGGCATAGAGTTGGCTACGGGGAGAGTCATGGCTTCTACGTGTCCGTTCCACCAAGTGAGAGCTTGATCAACTAAAGTGCATGCGACAAACTTCACCTTCATTTCCTCAGGGCATTCGCATATCTCGAACACCGATTCCATCTTCTCGATCCATCTTTTCAGAGTTAACATTCTCCCAGTGCCATTAATGGTTCGTGGCTTGGCGTTGGTGAAATCTTTGTAGGAGCATGTCTTCGTGGGTACTTATTTTATCTCGTTTTTTGAGCTTCCAGCCCCTTGTCCATTGACTCCGCCATTGTTTCCTTGGTGGATTTGCGCCATGGATGCAGTGACCGCAGCAGATACAGCCGCTTGGAATGCAGCTGAGTTGACTTTGGGTGCGGTTGGCCTAGGGTTTCCGCGGGTTGGTCGTTGAGGCATCTTTCTGTCATGGAACGGAAATATTTTGAGTGCCTATGGTTTTTGTGAGATTGTGGTCCTATAAACTAGGTGTGTGGCACGAACTTAAGTAATTTCACAAATTAGCATACAATCAGGGATATATAACACATAGCAAATTACAACATCACGGTAGAACACATAAAATTTTCCATTAATATTATCCGCGCTTTGATACATGAAAATTTGCTCGCAAGAGCATACATAAGTGGTGCAAGTTCGACAGCGTAACAACTCTATGAGTAGTGTAATCACTTAAACATAGAGTCAATGGTACAAAGCATAGATCATAGTACTAGTAAGGTAAGTCTACTCCTAACACTCTATGGAACACCCTATGACTGCAGCGAGGTCATATACCGAAGTGTTGTGCCAATAACTAGGCCATCTCAGTCATTTCTCCAATGAATTCATCCCTCTCCTATTCAGCTTGCACTGCTCGTGCTTCCATGGCGAATAGTTGTTTCCACAGAGCAGCAATCTCAGCTTCTGGAGAGTGATTCTCCCTTGCATGATTTCCTGGTGGGGCAGGGTGGTCCTGTTGCGCCTCGCTGACAGGTGATGTGGCAGAGTCCTTGCCTGAGTCTTGTTCTTCCTCCATGTCATCATCGGTCTCATCAAACTCATACTCAGTGTCTGTGTACTCATCAGGACCGACACCGTGTGCTTCTCCCTGATCTCCCTCGGGCTCGTCCTCGATCATCCCGTGAGCCACTAGGGCATGATAAAACTGAATGCCCTGGTGCTCCCCTTCCATAGCGACTGAGAGGAGTATAGGAATAAATTATTATTACTCCTAAGATGTTTTAACTATTGCATAAATTGAGTTGATGTTCTCTTCTTGGTGATAAAGGGGTATTTTTTTAGCTTTACCTACCATCACGATTTCCTCGGGGCATGTGATAGTTGTACATCAGAGGAAATGTAGTTGATCAGGCTACATTCACTCCTTAATACGAATATGAACAATCCCAGCTTAACCGAGATGCTAGCATTATCTTGTTTGGTTTGGTATTATTTTATTTTTCCTATGTCTTACAAGTAGGGATGTTTTATCATTGTGTTTATTTGTTTTGTTTTTGTTCAGAGTTGTTTTGTCCCTCTTTGGTTTATAGTTGCATATCAATGTGTGGTTAGATATGCTAGTTCACTATAAACAGAGCTCTGAAACCAACCTGTCACACCCTCGAACCAGACGACGGAAACGTCCAAGGGCTCGTGTGACTTAAATTGAATATCATCATAATGAATATACATGAATCAATACATAAACATCACCATGCATCAATATATTACAACTGACATTGTTCACATCAAGTACATTGTTTTAACTTTACAAATCCATACATAAACTGTTTGATAGTTTTCAAAAGAAAAACACACTAACATACTTGCTACTTATTCCCTAGCTTACCTGTTACCTGAGAATACAAGTTATTTTGAAAACAGGTCAACATATAGAATGTTGGTGAGTTCATAAGCAGGTTTGATATGAAATGTTTTGTGTAATTTGAACGAAAACATCCCAAAAAATCCGATATTTTCTGAAAAGACCATTGTTTATAAAAAGGTGTGAAGATCCGTAAATATATGCATGATGATTTCAAAACATGTATAATTGAAAAACTTAGTATTAAACGTACAAGTGAAAATGTTGAACTTCCCCAGAAAACCCGATGTTTTCCAAAATAAAAATATCATATAACGGTTTGAATGGTTACTCATTACGTGAATGATTTTGAATTACCTTGTTTACTTGGTTTACATTGGATTCATTTATGTGAGTCGTTATAACCATGTATGATAATGACTAGTTCGTCTGTCTTGGCACTCTGGTGAATGCCAGAATTGATCTTAAGACTTTGTCACCCTAGACTGGCCAAGTCTAATTGTAGTGAACAGCTGAGGTGTGGGGGAGTCACCCCCGTATAGATCTATACACAAACTCTCGCTCTCCCTCCAGGATACTTTGATTATAACTACAGAATCCGACCGAGACACGTTGGTGCCACCCGTTATTACTCACTAAATCCTAATTGACTTTGATTACTATTGATTATCGACCTGTATTTGTTTACTTTGGTTACACGTGAGCCTAACAAACGAGGAGAAGAGGAAATACAAAGCCCTGCTACCTTCATGAGTTATTTTAGGCTGTTGGGTATATGAAGGACACGTTGTCCCATTTCGTATTTGATTACTTGGACCTTGCTAGTAATGCTAATGGGCCACTAAGGCCCAATAGCACTTAAAAGCCATTGAGGGTCCCTTAAATATGAATTTGGGTCACAGAAGGCCCAATAACATTTATAATTACCCCTTGGGCCCAAAATCATGTTAATGGATCACAAAGGCCCAATAAACATATATGGAACTTTCAAGCCCAAAGAATTTAATGTTTACTTGTTGTGGGTATAGTACAATTGTCGGAATGTTTAATTGAATAATTGTTAAATTTTTATCGATATGAGTCCGATATTCGGAATTTATGTATATTCATCTTGCCATTTGTCATAAGTTGTGGTTTGGTATTTTTGACCCAAATATCTTAAATAATAAAACAATTGACTCAAAATATTGGTTTGACCATTTCAGCCCTTCTTGGATAAAAATGACAATTTAAGCCCTATATATATATATATATATATATATATATATATATATATATATATATATATATATATATATATATATATATATATATATATATATATATATATATATATATAAAGACATTTTAGGCCCTAAAACCATTATCTTATCATTTTTTACCCGTAGACTTTGTTTATGTGGTGGTTTTAGCTCAAAGTTTACTTTTATCAGTTTTAACCCTTCCAAAAAAGTATTTTATGGTTAAAGTCCAAACTTTTTGCAACTTTTACAATTTTGGCCCAAAATCCAAAAAGTTTACATTTTTTATCCTTTTTGGTAAAGAAAAGCATTTTAACCCCTGAAATGATTTTGTTTACACTTTTTATCCCCTGTTTTGAGTAATTTTTCATTTTATCCCTTTGAAAATCAGATTTTTCGCAACTTTGGGCTTAATGGGCTGAAAAGCGCAAAAATTGGCCCATTTAGCTATTATTTACATTCCAAGTCCTTTGTAGAGCATAATTGTCACAAAAACATTTATTTTAACTGTTTTGACTCTTTTGCCTCTCAAGAAAACCGTGAATAGCAACCTCTCCACCAACTTTTGTTTATTTGACAATTTAAGCCCCAAAAATTTGTTTTATGTTACAATGTGTCTATTTTAAATCTTAGAGGGTATTTTTCTTGACTTGTTTAGTGTGGTATAACTTAGATCAAGTTTGTTTTACTTCTTATGCCATAGATCTCGATATTTCTACTCTTTTGTTGCATATTTACCACATAAATACATACAATCACACATACATGCATAAAATCATACATAGCACACACATACACATAGATCTACACATTTTACTTGTATTCTCCCCCATAAAACTAGTAAAAACTGAAAAAGAGGGGTATAAACTCACCTTGAGTTTGTGGTTTCGGTTTTGATAAAGAATAGAAGAAGTTTGATGCTATTCTCGGCCTAGCAAGCTTCTTGGAGGATTTTTGACTTAGATGTGTTCTAGGAGGCAAGATCACGAATTTTGTATAAGATAAGGGGGATTGTTGATGATATGAAGAAGATATGTTATGAATAAAAGCAATAACTTAGCAATGATGTGAACTACTTGATGAAAATCCTTAGATTTCTAGCCAAATTTTCGAGATCTTCAAAGAAGAAGAGGATGATCTTGAAGTGGTTTAGAGAGAATTTGTGAGGTGTCTGTGTGTTTGGTGTCTTCAACCGAAGGAAAAGAGAGAGGGGGAAGAGAGAGGGTGAGATGAATAGTCTAGATAAATGTTGGTCCATGCATGGGTGCATGGTGTGTAATAAGGAGGTGACACCTCCTAAAGTCAACCTTTCTCTCATTTCTTTTTTTTTCTTTCTGGGCCGAGAAAAGGGAAGAAAGAAGAGATTTTTGGGCCTTTGGTGCTTAATTCCATCTGATGGGCCCATTTTTTTATGATTTTTGGCCCATTGCGCTCTTATGATGAATTACAACCCAATTTGGCAAAAATAATGGGTTTCATAGCCCATTAAATCTAATTAGGTTAGTTATGGCCCAATATGGTCCATTAGGGTATTTTATTTTATTCTAGGCCCAATATGGCCCAAAATGTTAAAATAAATGGAAGTGGGTCCAATTAGAGCCCATTTAAGAGTTCTAAGCCCAAAATAGGCAAATTGGAATCTTATTGGCCCATTAGGCCCAATAAGGAAATCCTAGTCCATAATGGACTTAAACTGGGATTTCTAGGGTTTCCAATTCTTTGTTGACTATTTGAAGTCCTTGCATAGAGTGTTTGATGGACAAATTGTTGTTATTGAATAAGCATCATACATGATTTCACATTTTTGGTTCACAAAGGTTGTCATTGTTGTTGTTACAAGCATCAAAATTCCTAGTTGTTATATTATGGATTCAGACCAACTTGATATGTAATCATGGTTTGAAAATCATTCTCATGTTTGGAATCCCTTTATCTTTAGATGGATTTCCGTATAGTTGGAATGTATCCTACTCCATGAATCGTATAGAATTTGACCACCTCGTTAATGGAAAATGTTATTACCCAAAACATGTGCATTTTTGTTCTTCCAAATATGATTCTAACATCCCAAAAATTACAGAGAGATTTTTCATTTATTAAATAGCTTAACCAATTAAATCCTTTGTCTCTAAAATCATTGAGTTACATTTGTTTGATGGAAACTATACATTATGAGATTTGAATTTACAAAACCGCAGAAACAGATATATTTGATGCATGTGTACAGGCTCGCCAAACTATTCTCACGAACAACCTGCAAACCATTTAATCCACAACTATAAATATAAAGCTTAGCGAGTTCCCCAATATACCGCATATTCCACCATACATACAATGCTTGCATATAAAATCCTTGGCTTTAACACTAACAACCAAATCTTATATCCATATATATAAATCGTAATGGGTCCAACCTAAGAGTATATGGGTCTGATCCAAACTCTGATAATGGGATCCACCCAAACACATATAACGGGCCTAACCTAAACATACATAACGAGCCCAACTCAACCACACATAACGGGCCTTTACCATGGAGTAAACGGACCCATCCTAAACTCCATTGCCATGGGCTACATCCTAATCTTTTGTAAAATTTCCATGGGTAAAGTCCTGATCTTTTACACAATACATAAAGTCATATGTAGTCAGGGATCAGATAGACAGTCGAACATATGATCCACCAAAAAGCAATAAATCAAACAAGAAATATGCATTCAAGAATTAGACCAAGAGTTCTCAGGATATCCAATTCAGTTACATATAACCCCTAGGGTAATCATTCAATAAATAATCAATAATATCATTACCTTAACCAATCATGCCACATAGCAATATCACATAATCCTTAGTCATGACTCTATCAATCTAGCATACCATGACACCAAGTTTCCTACACTGCACATGCATAACATGTACATATCCTAGTCTTCTGGCATACTATACTCTAATAGTACCAATATCCTAACATACAAAGGATATAGAATGTCACATGTGGTATAGTGAGAACACTTACCTGAATAGAAGAACTCGAGTAGCACAACAACACTCTCTCGCTCCTTACACTAATGAGAACCGCAAACCGACTAACACCAAACACAAAACCAACCTCAGACAACAACTCAAATCCTTCAAGTTTGAACCAGGGTCAAATTGGTCAAAAGTCCACGACCAACTATCACTATGACATAGTGACCTCTTTTCCATGTGGTGGGCATGTCCAGACAAAATAGTTGACATACATGACATAACCATGTTGTGGCCCCTCTTTGGCCATGTCATGTAAAAAAATCATGAATCTAGACTCCACCACGTAGTGGGCCCTCCTTGGCCATGTCGTGGTTGCTGGAAGATCACTCATTTCTTCATTAAGCGCTTAATCCCTACAAATCAAGGCTCGAAAGATCAGATCTTGTCCTTCTCATTGAATTACTGGATAAAGTTTCCAACTTTATCCTTTAAGGCCTCACACCAAAGAAAGATCTACAATCCTAAGTCCATTGAATCCTTAATATGACCAAAAGTTGTGCATGGGATCAAAAACACTCAAGCTAGGACCTTTTTCTCAATTGGTTAGAAGTCCATGACCATAAGAGTGTCATAATGAGCTCTGGAGTTCCCCAAAATCCAAGAGCATTCACGAAGGGAACAAAATATACCAATAATGACCATAAACATGAATCTCAAAAGAACATGGTCAATGTACAAGCTTTATACATATTAAAGTTCAGAAACTTGAAGAGGATGATGGATCTAGACTTGCTCTTTGCTTCCTTGCACCAAGAAGAAGTTCTTTCCTTCAAAAGCTTCACTGATTCAAGAAAAACAACCTCAAGATCAAGCCACCAAGATCATCATCATGGAAAAGGGGCTAGGTTTTCGAAATGGGGAGGTGGAGGTTGAAGAAGATGACCTAATCCAAGAGTTAAGGTGTTTAAGTATGGGAGAAACCCTAAAGCTTGTGGGCATAGGCTAAAGCAGCCACCATGTGGTGGCATCCCTTTTGCTACTTCATGGTGTCCAACAAAAGATGCATTCGATAAAATGTCATGCGGCGCCATGTCATTCCTTGCACTACGTCGTGGCATGAGGTTTTCCCTAAAAACCTTATCTTTAACTATAACAACCGAAAGATACAACCAATTTTAAATTTTTCAAAAACATCTCAATTCCATTAAATCTTTACAAAAAGGTTTTCAATACAAAACATTTAACGTGTTCCCAGAATCGCAATACTATGAAATCATGAGGAGCGGTACGATCACGCCTTCGCCTTGCCACAGTCTCCTGAAGAACCTGAAAAACATGAAACGACAACTGTAAGCCCGAAAGCGTAGTGAGATATCCCCAAAATACCAACCACAAATACCATACACGCATAACATGCCATAACGTATCCGATCACAGAACAACCATGCACTTCGGGTCTACTGTGGGACTGGTCCGCCGCACCGACCTACAGTCCACCTGGTCCACCCTCTGAGTCTATCCACATACATCGAGTCTACAGTATGATTGGTACGCCCGCTCCCGGGCCTTCAATCCACCTGGTCCACTCTCTGAGTCTACAGTATGACTGGTCCGCCCGCACCGGGCCTTCAGTCTATCAGGTCCACTCTCCGAGCCTTCGACACGTCTGTTCCGCCCTTTTGGGGCCTACAGCCTATCCGGACCGCTCGCTGGGCCTTTGGGACAACCGGTCCGCCCTGGGTATCTTGGCCTACAGCACACAGCAGGACCTGCCTCAACCCAACTCCAGTCCAAACAACCATGTGCACATATACATACAATCATATAGCAATTCACAGTCAACAAGCAGATCAAACAGATCACATAGCATATCATCATCCTAACACGGATACCGACCTAACAGGTCACTAGCATAGCATCTCCCTATCTCTCAGGATATCGATCTCAATCAGGTCTCTAACATATACCATCCTAGCTCTCAAGATGCAACAAATCATAGCAACAACGTAACAACAACTACCCGGATCTCAATCCGATAAGGGCCGGCCTTGGTGCCTTAGACCCTATTGATATAGTGAGGATAACTCACCTCAAAACTGCCGACTGAACAGATAACCCAAGCTGCTCCGATCACTGATACGATCTCCACCACTGGACAACCACCAATGCACCGAACTCAAAACAATAATCAACAATTACCAAAATGCCCCTGGAAACCACAGGCCAACCCTTGGTCAAAGACAAGGTCAAAGTCAACCCCTGAATGACTCTACTCGCCGAGTCAACCCGATGACTCGCCGAGTCCCCATACTCAGAACTTCCCTCAATCCGCGACCTAACTCGCTGAGTCACCCCAAGACTCGTCGAGTTCAACAACTCTGAGTCCACTCGCACACAACTCACCGAGTCATACCTTGACTCCCCGATTCTCGACTCGACCAGAAAAATATTGGGATTCTTCGACAAGACTTGCCGAGCCCAAGAACAGACTCGCCGAGTCTAAGGCTATCTTCAACCTACTCGCCGAGTTGTTTAGACAACTCGCCGAGTTCCAGGCCATCTTCATCCAACTCGCTGAGTTGTTCTTCCAACTCGTCGAGTTCCAGCTCATCTTCAAGCAACTCGTCGAGTACACCCACATGACTCGCCGAGTACCAACGGTCTGAAACCATTCAGAAGCATTCCAGGCCATGCAATCGCTCCCAGACGTAGATCTAGCCTCCTACAACTCATTCATCACGTAAAGAGGCAAAATTTATGTGAATCCAAAGAGATCTATGCATTTTGCACATTAGGGCTAAGGTTTGGGACATGATAGCTTCATCCAACACTCAACACAGGGACTTTCATGCATTCCAACTCTTCTCCTTTCCAGATCTGAGGTAGCAACCTTAGATCTAACCTCTAAACTCCAACACTTCCAAATATAATCTTTAATACCCCCAAAGTGATGCATCAAGGAAATAGCAGCTCAAAGACGAGATATTACCTCAAAAGAATGCCCCAACTGCAATGAAACTTGAATCCAAGCAAAGCCCCTTGCTCCAAGCCTCTCCTTCTCTACGATCTCTTCAATAACCACCTCTCCAAGCTCTAATTTGCTCAATAATGGTGGTTCTCCACGATCTTACGGTTTCTGGGACACAAGGGGTGATAAAGAGGCTGGGAGGAAAACATAATGTTCTTTATATAGCGCTCAACCCCGAGAATTAGGCTTTTCTCCACTCAGCGCCTACTCGCCGAGTCCACCTCATTGACTCGCCGAGTCGGCTACTTAACACACGACCAAATCGCGACTCTACTCGCCGAGTCCATCCATGGACTCGCCGAGTCACTCTTTCCCAATTTACTCTTTTAGCCCTTCCACTCTACTCTTGATATTTCGGGATGTTACAATTCTGCCCCACTTAAATTAGGCTTTGTCCTCGAAGCCTACTGCAATTCAATCCCAACGATACTCCCACAACGCGCCACCTGGCCTTAACCGGGCCAAGTCCCTCAAGGCATACCCATCGAAACTCAAACACACTTTCTCTTTCCATACGGTGTCCTGACCACCGTCTCGAGCTGGGCACCGGCTGTACCCTCTGATAATCACACTCAACAACCGAGAATTACCCATGAAGCATCAGTGCCCCAAATCCTAACAATCACTCGACCCATAAGGGCTAGAAAGCCATGAACCATCGGATCCCCGATCCGAATCCCACTCTATCCATTCCGTGACGACGGAAAGACCCATTCTCAATCTCAGTGCAACTCCCACGAGTTCTCCTCTTGCAATCACATACACATGCTGAACTTTTTCCAGCACCCTCAGGTTGGGAAAACCTGATACACTGATGATATCCTCCAACATCCCCCAGGATGAACCACTATTACATATCCAATACCCTGATCAGAATCACACTGAGAGCCCAAGACTCTCTCCCTGCATCCCTTCCGAGTCTCTTGGCTCTACATCTGCGGAATTCCTCCGCAACCTCAATAGACATCCCAAACTGGATGAGCTTCTATTCCACTTCCGCAAACACGCTGCTCCAAAAACCATACTCGAATTACTCTAATCAAAACTCTGCTCTGCCGCTTTCACTTCCGTGAACTTGCACTCACTCTCGGAGTTACACACCTCCCTCACTTCCTTTTCCAAGGAATCCATTTGGCCATATTGCCACTCCAACAAGTGCCACGGTGCTCGCCCAACGCTACACCACCCTTTTAGTGTATCCGCTATCCATCCAACACACATCCTCTGACTCTCATCGCAGGGACTCTCAAGCCCCTGCACTATCTCCACTAATCAAGATCACTACCCGGGGCCAGACCTTCTAATGCAATCAGACTACAACATACACAACCCATATCCTCAAACTGATCCAACAGTACCTGCAGAGTCTTCAGCATGACTGGACCGCCTCACCAGGCCTTCAGTCCATCTGGACCACTCTCAGAACCTTCAGCCAATCTGGACCGCTCTCAGTGTCTTCAGTTTGGCTGGACCATTCTCCGAGCCTTCGGCCTGACTGGTACGCCTTCCGGCCTTCAGTCTATCAGGACCGCTCAACTAGCATTCAACATTCCGAGCTATCCCCCCGGAAATCCTCCCATGCATACCGTTCTAGCCCTCTAGGGGTTCCGAACTCTAACTCCATCATACATACTCAATCCCGGCCTACTCCCAGGCCCTCCACAATCAAATGCGCTAGGTCTAAATCCCTCCCCGCATGTCCGACTCTTAGTCCTATCAGCCTATACTCTGGGCTGATAGTACACTTGCTGAATCCCAACAGCTAAGCACTTATAATTACTCATCGATCTCCCGGAGAATTCTCCAATTCTCCCCTACTTGGGTACTAACTATCGACCATCGGTCGCCATTACCGACCTCCCAGAACAACTCTTGCACAAAGAAAACACTTACACGTGGACTGCTTCTCACAAGCATAAACAACCTCAACGAGATCTCACATCAACACTAATCAACCTGCTCGAATGAAACTCAATCTGCATCTAACCACTCCTCAGAAAGCAGATGCTACCCGGCCTGCAACCCAATGTCGGGTTTCCACTAATAACCCTCATGAATGATAACCAATGGAATTCCTAAAACAATAACCCATAACCAAAACCACAACCCGCAAAATGACGAATACCACATCGAAGACCAAACAAAATACCAGCACATAAACATTACACCACAATAATCACAAGATAACAAGACATCAAAAAAGAAACATACCCGCAGCTACATCTGACACTGCCCTGACGTCCTCTGCTACAAGATGAAAAGCACGACCCTGAGCCCTTGGGGGCTCTGCTCCGCCCTAACCTCCACCTGTGATCCTCAAAGTGGCCGGTGCTGGAGCCTGCACCGGTCCTGCAACAAGCTGTGGACAGTTGACCCTCAAATGCCCAACCTGATGACAATGATAGCAAATCCTCAAATCCCGAACTGGCACTGACTGCCGACAATCCCTCGCATAGTACCCCTCCTTTCCACACTTGCGGCATGCACCACCGGACCTACAAACCCCGGTGTGACCCCTCCCACACTTCCCACAAGTGTGATTGCTCAGATTCCCCACTCTAACATCAACGGTCTTGGACCGTTTCGGTGCCGGCTGCGACTGCACCGGAGCCTGCCTTAGCTTACGCAACTGCAACTCAATCTCTAACTCACGCCGCCTAGTGGCCTCCTGCAATTCCAACAAGGTCTCGCACCTCTGCGCAGACACAAACGGTCTGATGTCCCTCTTGAGCATGCTCAGATATCGAGACATCTGAGCCTGCTCCGAAGCGAACTCTGGGCAAAACATCGCGCTCTGATTGAACATCCTGGTGATCTTAGTCACCGACTCCGAACCCTGCTTCAGCTCAAGGAACTCCTGAGCCAATCTCTCCCTCTCAACTTGCGGAACATAACGAGTGCCGAACATTTCTCTGAACTGATCCCACGAAACCGCAACCTTCTGCGCATCCGAATATGACCCCGTGGTCAATCTCCACCAATCCTTCGCCCCGAGCCTAAACAGGTTCAAAGCACACCTCACCCTCTGATCAGCAGGGCATGAACACGTGAAGAAACACCCCTCCACGTCTGATAACCACCTCGTTGCAACAATCGGGTCCTGAACTCCATCGAATGTGGGAGGCTTCGTATTATCGAAGTCCCGATACTGAAAACCCCGACTAGCTCCTCCCCCTGCCGCTGCTACAGCCGCTGTAGCCGCGGCGGCAGCCGTCTCAGTGAGAGTTGCATAACGCTCATGAAAATACTCAACCATGGCGGTCTTAATTGGCCCAAACAACTCTGGCAACTTAGCCCGGAACAACTCAGCAATCTCATCATGCAGGATCTCACGAATCCTCGCACCCAACTCGTTCGTGCTCATCTGACCGATAACCTCAGGCGGCACCGATCCACCCGGACTCTCTCTCCAGCTCCCGATCCTGACCCGGATCCACTCTCATCATGCCTCGGAATCTCCATGCTGAAAAGAAACACCACACAAAATCTCAGACTCTTCCCACCATCCTGGGATCCAACACTCTCCACCCAACCCTAAAGATCACGGTTTCCCTGATATGCGTATGGGTCCTGTGCTTTCAGTAGTACGGTCCCATACTACCTTCCACACCTACCCATATTTGTATGAAGTACTACCATAACGCCCTAGAGAAACATGCATAACAACGCTCAACCCTCACCACTAAAGGAACACTGAAAATATCCCATAAGGAACCCTAGGCTACAGGCATTACAAATCAGGCAACATATCATGAAATCCTGAAGATCCCTAGCCTATCACTAGCATGCTGTTCTATCAATGCTCAAAAACAAATAACATGCATGGTATTTTGGGGTTACTTACTGGCTCCGGCTGATCGTACCTCCACGTCCTCCCTTACTCATTTTGAAAACCATTTTAAATACTCTTTTGAAAACTCTCCTCAATTTGAGACTGGAGTCACACGAATGTTCCTCCAATTCACTCAAACCAAGGCTCTGATACCAACTTGTAACAAACGAAAGATACAACCAATTTAAAATTTTTCAAAAACATCTCGATTCCATTAAATCTTTACAAAAAGGTTTTCAATACAAAACATTTAACGTGTTCCCAGAATCACAATACTATGAAATCATGAGGAGCGGTACGATCATGCCTTCGCCTTGCCACAGTCTCCTGAAGAACCTGAAAAACATGAAAGCACAACTGTAATCCCGAAAGCTTAGTGAGATATCCCCAAAATACCAACCACAAATACCATACACGCATAACATGCCATAACGTATCCGATCACAGAACAACCATGCACTTCGGGTCTACTGTGGGACTGGTCCGCCGCACCGGCCTACAGTCCACCTTGTCCACCCTCTGAGTCTATCCACATACATCGAGTCTACAGTATGATTGGTCTGCCCGCTCCCAGGCCTTCAATCCACCTGGTCCACTCTCTGAGTCTACAGTATGACTGGTCCGCCCGCACCGGGCCTTCAGTCTATCAGGTCCACTCTCCGAGCCTTTGGCACGTCTGGTCCGCCCTTTCGGGGCCTACACCCTATCCGGACCGCTCGCTGGGCCTTCTGGACAACCGGTCCGCCCTGGATATCTTGGCCTACAACACACAGCAGGACCCGCCTCAACCCAACTCTAGTCCAAACAACCATGTGCATATATACATACAATCATATAGCAATTCACAGTCAACAAGCAGATCAAACAGATCACATAGCATATCATCATCCTAACCAGGATACCGACCTAACAGGTCACTAGCATAGCATCTCCCTATCTCTCAGGATACCGATCTCAATCAGGTCTCTAACATATACCATCCTAGCTCTCAGGATGCAACAAATCATAGCAACAACGTAACAACAACTACCCGGATCTCAATCCGATAAGGGCCGGCCTTGGTGCCTTAGACCCTGTTGATATAGTGAGGATAACTCACCTCGAAACTGCCGACTGAACAGATAACCCAAGCTGCTCCGATCACTGATACGATCTACACCACTGGACAACCACCAATGCACTGAACTCAAAACAATAATCAACAGTTACCAAAATGCCCAGGGAAACCACAGGCCAACCCTTGGTCAAAGACAAGGTCAAAGTCAACCCCTGACTGACTCTACTCGCCGAGTCAACCCAATGACTCGCCGAGTCCCCATACTCAGAACTTCCCTCAATCCGCGACCTAACTCGACGAGTCACCCCGAGACTCGTCGAGTTCAACAACTCTGAGTCCACTCGCACACAACTCACCGAGTCATCCCTTGACTCCCCGATTCTCGACTCGACTAGAAAAATATTGGGACTCTTCGACAAGACTCGCCGAGCCCAAGAACAGACTCGCCGAGTCTAAGGCTATCTTCAACCTACTCGCCGAGTTGTTCATACAACTCGCCGAGTTCCAGGCCATCTTCATCCAACTTGCCGAGTTGTTCTTCCAACTCGTCGAGTTCCAACTCATCTTCAAGAAACTCATCGAGTACACCCATGTGACTCGCCGAGTACCACCGGTCTGAAACCATTCAGAAGCATTCCAGGCCATACAATTGCTCCCAAACATAGATCTAGCCTCCTACAACTCATTCATCACGTAAAGTGGCAAACTTTACGTGAATCCAAAGAGATTTATGCATTTTGCACATTAGGGCTAAGGTTTGGGACATGATAGCTTCATCCAACACTCAACACAGGGACTTTCATGCATTCCAACTCTTCTCCTTTTCAGATCTGAGGTAGCAACCTTAGATCTAACCTCTAAACTCCAACACTTCCAAATATAATCTCTAATACACCCAAAATGATGCATCAAGGAAATAGCAGCTCAAAGACGAGATATTACCTCAAAAGAACGCCCCAACTGCAATGAAACTTGAATCCAAGCAAAGCCCCTTGCTCCAAGCCTCTCCTTCTCTAAAATCTCTTCAATAACCACCTCTCTAAGCTCTAATTTGCTCAACAATGGTGCTTCTCCATGATTTCAGGGTTTCTGGGACTCAAGGGGTGATAAAGAGGCTGGGAGGAAAACATAATGTTCTTTATATAGGGCTCAACCCCGAGAATTTGGGTTTTCTCCACTCAGCGCCTACTCGCCGAGTCCACCTCATTGACTCGTCGAGTCAGCTACTTAACACGCAACCAAATCACGACTCTACTCGCCGAGTCCATGCATGGACTCGCCGAGTAACTCTTTCCCAATTTACTCTTTTAGCCCTTCCACTCTACTCTTGATATTTCGGGATGTTACAATTCTCCCCCACTTATATTAGGCTTCGTCCTCGAAGCCTACTGCAATTCAATCCCATCGATACTCCCACAATGCGCCACCTGGCCTTAACCGGGCCAAGTCCCTCAAGGCATACCCATCGAAACTCAAACACACTTTCTCTTTCCTTACGGTGTCCTGACCACCATCTCGAGTCGGGCACCGGTTGTACCCTCTAATAATTACACTCAACAACCGAGAATTACCCATGAAGCATCAGTGCCCCAAATCCTAACAATCACTCGACCCATAAGGGCTAGAAAGCCATGAACCATCGGATCCCCGATCCGAATCCCGCTCTATCCATTCCGTGACGACGGAAAGACCCATTCTCAATCTCAGAGCAACTCCCACGAGTTCTCCTCTTGCAATCACATACACATGCTGAACTTTTTCCAGCACCCTCAGGTTGGGAAAACCTGATACACTGATGATATCCTCCAACATCCCCCAGGATGAACCACTATTACATATCCAATACCCTGATCAGAATCACACTGAGAGCCCAAGACTCTCTCCCTGCATCCCTTCCGAGTCTCTTCGCTCTACATCTGCGGAATTCCTCTGCAGCCTCAACAGACATCCCAAACTGGATGAGCTTCTATTCCACTTCCGCAAACACGCTGCTCCAAAAACCATACTCGAATTACTCTAATCAAAACTCTGCTCTGCCGCTTTCACTTCCGTGAACTTGCACTCCCTCTCGGAATTACACACCTCCCTCACTTCCTTTTCCAAGGAATCCACTTGGCCGTATTGCCACTCCAACAAGTGCCACGGTGCTCGCCCAACGCTACACCACCCTTTTAGCGTATCCGCTATCCATCCAACACACATCCTCTGACTCTCATCGCAGGGACTCTCAAGCCCCTGCACTATCTCCACTAATCAAGATCACTACCCGGGGCCAGATCTTCTAATGCAATCACATTGCAACATACACAACCCATATCCTCAAACTGATCCAACAATACCTGCAGAGTCTTCAGCATGACTGGACCGCCTCACCAGGCCTTCAGTCCATCTGGACCACTCTCAGAACCCTCAGCCAATCTGGACCGCTCTCAGTGCCTTCAGTTTGGCTGGACCATTCTCCGAGCCTTCGGCCTGACTAGTACGCCTTCCGGCCTTCAGTCTATCAGGACCGCTCAACTAGCATTCAACATTCCGAGCTATCCCCTCCCCCCCCCCCCCCCCGGAAATCCTCGCATGCATACCGTTCTAGCCCTCTAGGGGTTCCGAACTCTAACTCCATCATACATACTCAATCCCGGTCTGCTCCAAGGCCCTCCACAATCAAATGCCCTAGGTCTGAATCCCGCCCCGCATGTCCGACTCTTAGTCCTATCTGCCTATGCTCTGGGCTGATAGTACACTTGCTGAATCCCAACAGGTAAGTACTTATAATTACTCATCGATCTCCCGGAGAATTCTCCAATTCTCCCCTACTTGGGTACTAACTATCGACCACCGGTCGCCATTACCGACCTCCCAGAACAACTCTTGCACAAAGAAAACACTTACACGCGGACTGCTTCTCACAAGCATAAACAACCTCAACGAGATCTCACATCAACACTGATCAACCTACTCGAATGAAACTCAATCTGCATCTAACCACTCCTCAGAAAGCAGATGCTACCCGGCCTGCAACCCAATGCCAGGTTTCCACTAATAACCCTCATGAATGATAACCAACGGAATTCCCAAAACAATAACCCATAACCAAAACCACAACCCGCAAAATGATGAATACCACATCGAAAACCAAACAAAATATTAGCTCATACACATTACACCACAATAATCACAAGATAACAAGACATCAAGAAAGAAACATACCCGCAGCTGCATCCGGTACTGCCCTGACCTCCTCTGCTACAAGCTGAAAAGCACGACCCTGAGCCCTTGGGGGCTATGCTCCAACCTGACCTCCACCTGTGATCCTCAAAGTGGCCGGTGCTGGAGCCTGCACCGGTCCTGCAACAAGTTGTGGACAGTTGACCCTCAAATGCCCAACCTGATGACAATGATAGCAAATCCTCAAATCCCAAACTGGCGCTGATTGCCGACAATCCCTCACATAGTGCCACTCCTTTCCGCACTTGAGGCATGCACCACCAGACCTACAAACCCCGGTGTGACCCCTCCCACACTTCCCACAAGTGTGACTACTCAAATCCCCCACACTAACATCAACGGTCTTGCACCGTTTCGGCGCCGGCTGCGACTGCACCGGAGCCTGCCTCAGCTCACGCAACTGCAACTCAATCTCTAACTCACGCCGCCTAGCGGCCTCCTGCAATTCCAACAAGGTCTCGCACCTCTACCCAGACACAAACTGTCTGATGTCCCTCTTGAGCATGTTCCTCCAATTCACTCAAACCAAGGCTCTGATACCAACTTGTAACAACCGAAAGATACAACCAATTTAAAAGTTTTCAAAAACATCTCGATTCCATTAAATCTTTACAAAATGGTTTTCAATACAAAACATTTAACGTGTTCCCAGAATCACAATACTAAGAAATCATGAGGAGCGGTACGATCACGCCTTCGCCTTGCCACAGTCTCCTGAAGAACCTGAAAAACATGAAACCACAACTGTAATCCCGAAAGCTTAGTGAGATATCCCCAAAATACCAACCACAAATACCATACACGTGATGGGTTTTGACCATTCTAACACTTCCTAAGTGTACATGCAACCCTAATAACCTTGGATCTATGTTTGTCTAATTATCATGCAAAGTTGAATTCCAAGGTTATATTCCTATCTAGCATACATGGGGAACAATTTTAACTTGAATCATAGATAGAATAACTTACCTTGTTGTTGCTTGTGTTCCTTGAAACCTTGTGAGCCTAACACCCCAAGTGTGATGCCTCAAATGCTTCACACAACACCAAATGCTCTTGGAAAGACTCTTGAGATAACACACACTTCTCAAAATCGGCCAAGCCCTCTAGTTTCTTAGTGTTCAACTTGTGTAGCCGATTTTGTGGGGAATGGGTCTCTTATATAGTGTTGACACATCTAGGGTTACACCATGTAAACCCTAATGTGTCATGACTCTTCATTTCCATGACCCATGGGTTTGTAACTCCCATGGAGCATCCATGGAGCATCCTATGGGTAGAACCCAACTTGATAATCCATGGAGCCTCTTAGCCCACTATATAAGATATAGATGATTTACATAATCAACCCATATATTTAATTAGTTATCCTTTGACCACTTAATTAATTCCAAATTAATTCTTTGATCAACTAATCAAATAATATTATTAATATATTAGAACTTATAATATATTAATAATCTCCAAGTGTTATTTCTCTCATTTAGTCTATCCAATTGCATGGTGCCATGCAACCCAAATGGACCATGCCGGGTCGGGTCAAGTACAAGCCCGAAATAGTTATGGACTTAGACACCTTATCCAACAGTCTCCCACTTGGATAAGTCTAATAACTATATCTCTAGTACTTCAGGAACCGACCGGCAATCGTAGCTCTTTCAAGGTCTCTCGGAACTGAGAAGATGATGGTACGCCATTTAAGATAAGTGATCATATAATCCTCTGTTCTAGATATCAGCCGGACAAATACATGGAACATGTCTTGCTTATTGTCCAGCATTTGTTTCCCGATTTCCGATTTGTTTGACATAGAACTTAATTGAACACATCAACTTAGTTCTGACCGGGCCCGGTACATGGGTCAAAACAAAATCATCGAGGGGCCCAGATATCAGCTTCTAATCCAAGAAGGAACAGATAAACTTTGACTCATATGTTTGTTCTACCACTTATTGAATTACACACAAAAGTACGTTTTATAACATCGAGTTACCAATGCGGTTTCGTACAGTCAATACATAACCAACTCGTAAGTAACAAATCATATCTCTAGGTTTCAAGACTTATATGATATTACCGTCTCACGATCACTCGAGATAAAATTCCATGAAGTGATTCCAGTGAGGGTGGGTTGAGTCCAATGCTCAGAACTTATGAGCACTCATGATTGTTGTAGCCATGTCCAAGACCTCTACAACCAAACATGACAGTCTTGATTCATATCTACTTCCAACATATGACCGACTGTGGAGGTTTGAATAATATGTTATACCAAACAAAATTATTCTGGAAGTCAAAATATGCAAAAGAAATATAGTAAACGATCGACAAGAGATAGTAACACTTTACTCATAAATAAAATACTTTTTATTCATCATCAAATGTCAATTACACTTTACAAATTTCGAGACTATCTAACTACTAAATCTAATATCATCCTTCAGCCCTATGCTCCGAGCATGCTGGAGATGCTTAACCCGAGACAGTCCCTTTGTGAGGGGATCTGCTGGATTCTCATCTGATGATACCCTCTTTGCCACGAGGTGTCCTTCTTCGATCCGATGTCTAAAGAAATGGTATTTTCTGTCGATGTGTCTGGATCTCCCATGATCCCTTGGTTCCTTGGCTAAGGCAACAGCACTTTCACTATCACAGAAAATTTCCATTGGCTCTTTAATAGCTGGTACAACTCCAAGGTCTCCAATGAAGTTCTTCAGCCATATAGCCTCCTTTGCTGCTTCGCTAGCTGCAATATACTCTGATTCACAAGTAGAATCTGCCACTGTCTCTTGCTTGGAACTCTTCCAAGAAATTGCTCCTCCGTTTAGGGTAAAGACCCAGCCCGACTGAGAGCGGAAATTATCCCTATCAGTCTGGAAGCTAGCATCACTATACCCTACAACTCTCAAGTCATCACTCCCACCGAGGGTAAGAACCCAGTCCTTAGTCCTCCGTAGGTACTTGAGGATATTCTTTACCGCAGTCCAGTGTGCCTTGCCAGGGTTCGCCTGATACCTGCTAACCATGCTCAAGGCAAACGCTACATCGGGTCGAGTACACGTCATAGCATACATGATCGATCCTATAGCCGAAGCGTAAGGTGTTCGACTCATTTCTGCTATCTCAGCCTCAGTGCTAGGGCTTTGTGTCTTACTCAATCTGGTGTTACTCTGGATGGGTAACTCTCCTTTCTTGGAATCCTGCATGCTGAATCGCTTCAGCACTTTATCCAAGTAGGTACTCTGACTAAGTCCAATTAGTCTTTTACTCCGATCTCTCAAGATCCTTATCCCTAAAATATAGGCAGCTTCACCAAGGTCCTTCATAGCGAAACACTTCCCAAGCCAGGATTTTACTTCCTGCAGAGTTGGAATGTCGTTTCCTATGAGTAGTATGTCATCCACATACAATACCAAAAAGCTAACTATACTCCCACTAGCCTTGACATAAACACAAGATTCATCTTCATTCCTAGAAAAGCCAAATTCCTTGACCTTTTCATCAAAGCAAAGATTCCATCTGCGAGGTGCTTGCTTCAATCCATAAATGGATTTCTCAAGCTTACACACTCTATTAGGGTACTCGTTGCTGACAAAACACCCTGGCTGACTCATGTAAACATCTTCAGCCAACTTCCCATTAAGGAAAGTGGTTTTGACATCCATCTGCCATATTTCATAATCATGAAATGCAGCTATGGCTAACAGAACCCGAATAGACTTAATCTTGGCTACTGGAGAAAAGGTCTCATCATAATCCACTCCAGGAAGTTGAGAGAAGCCCTTTGCAACCAGTCTAGCCTTATAAGTGTGTACTTTACCATCCATGTCGGTCTTCTTCTTGAAGACCCATTTGCACCCTACTGTCTTACGACCTGGTACATTTTCAACCAAGTTCCAAACTTGATTTTTATACATGGATTGTATCTCGCTATCCATAGCCTCTTTCCATTTAGCAGACTCGGGGCCTGCCATGGCTTCCTCGTAGCTGTTAGGGTCATCTTGACTTACTAGTGTCCCATCACTAATAAGTGTCTCACCTTCTGCAGTAATATGGAATCCATAGTAATGCTCAGGTGCACTCCTAACTCTCGTGGAACGTCTCAGAGGTACAGATTTGTCAATTGGCTCAACAGGAGTTTCCTCCTCAAGTTGAGGGCTAGAGTTTGAAGTTCCTTCACCGCTTGATTCTTGAATTTCTTCAAGATCAATTTGCCTCCCACTGTCTCCTTGGCTTATAAACTCTCTTTCTCGAAAGACTCCTCTTCTTGCTACAAAGACCACATTGTCACTAGGTCTGTAGAAGAGGTAACCAAAGGATCGCTATGGGTAACCGATGAAAATACACCTCTCGCTTCGAGGTTCGAGCTTATCATGAGTCTCGCGTCTCACGAAAGCCTCACAACCCCAAATCTTGATGTGGTCTAGTTTAGGTACTTTACCAGTCCACATCTCGTGAGGAGTTTTGGCAACTTTCTTTGTAGGGACTAGATTAATAATATGGGCGGCAGTCTCTAAGGCATACCCCCAGAATGAGATTGGTAGCGTAGCTCGACTCATCATGGAACGAACCATATCCAACAAGGTTCGATTACGCCTCTCAGCCACACCATTCAACTGTGGTGTCCTGGGAGGTGTCAATTGTGAGACTATCCCACATTCCCTTAGATAGTCGAGGAACTCTGAACTAAGATACTCACCACCACGATCGGATCGAAGCATCTTAATGTTCCTGCCCAATTGATTCTCGACTTCCTGTTTAAATTCCTTAAACCTCTCGAAAGTCTCTGACTTATGCTTGATCAAGTAGACATATCCATATCTACTATAATCATCAGTAAAAGTCAAATAATAACGATTAGCATCCCTTGTGGCATGTTTGAATGGTCCACACACATTCGTGTGTATAAGGTCCAACAAACCTTCACCCCTCTCACACGAACCTGTGAAGGGTGACTTTGTCATTTTTCCAAGTAAGCATGATTCGCAACTATCATCTGACTTTAAGTCAAACGACTCCAAGACTCCATCCTTTTGGAGTTGGCCTATGCGTTTCTTGCTTATATGTCCAAGACGACAGTGCCATAAAGATGCTTTATCCAAGTTATTATTAGTAGAATCAATGCACAAAACATTATTTCCTAAGCTATCTACAATAGATACAGCTTCATACACACCATCACAAGGTAATGCTTTAAAATAAAGAACATTATTAAAGAAAGCATCAATAGAACCAACTTCATTATTAAATGAAAAGGTAAATCCTTGTTTGTACAAAGCATGAAAGGAAATAATATTTCTTGCCATTCCTGGAGAGTAACAACATTTATTCAAATCTAAACTAAACCCACTACTTAGCGATAAAGTATAAACTCCAATCTTGGTAACAGGTATAGCTTTCCTATTCCCCATGATCAAGTTTATCCTTCCTTGCTCCACATCCTCACTTCTTCTTAGTCCCTGCAAGTCACAACAAATATGAATACCACAACCGGTATCAAGGACCCAAGAATTAGAATGGGGTGAGTTATTAGAAATGATAGTGTAAATACCTGCATGGTTGGGTTTAACTTTCCCATCCTTCACATCTTGCTGGTATTTTGGGCAGTTCCGCTTCCAATGAGCCTTTTCGTGGCAATAGAAGCATTCAGCCTCTTTTGGGTCAGAAGAAGGAGTAATGAAACCTTTCTTGGTTCCACTTGAAGAAGAGCCATCAAGGGTCCGAGCCTTGGTACCCTTAGAAGAGCTCTTTCTCTTCCTCCCTCGACTTTTCCCGATTGCCAAAACCGGAGTAGAGTTTTGAGTAGGAGTGATAGCAACCGACTTCCCCTTAAGACCTGTTTCTGTGGTCTTGAGAAGTCCCTGAAGTTTGCTGAGGGTGACTTCTTCCTTGTTCATGTGATATGTCATGCGGAATTGATCATAGCACGACGGTAAGGAATGCAAAATAATATCTATTGCAAGATCCTCAGGGAAGTTCACATTGAGCTTCAGCAAACGATCCACATACCTTTGCATTTTCTGCATGTGGCTCGTGACGGATTCCCCGTCCTTCATCATGGTTGTTATCATGGAGCAGATGATTTCATACCTCTCTTGTCTTGCACTTTGATGGTATCTTTCCATCAAATCTTGGTGCATGTCATAAGGGTAGAAATCCTCATAAGACTTTTGGAGTTCCGCTGTCATCGTGGCCATCATGATGCAAGCCACTTTCGTAGCATCCCTTTCATGTGCCCGGAATTCAGCGATCTCCTGAGGAGTTGCAGTGGACTCATTAATCTCCTTAAGCTCCTTGTCAAGGACATATTCTTTGTCCTCGTAGCGGGTAATCATCCTGATGTTTCTGATCCACTCATTAAAGTTGGATCCATCAAAGGTGACTTTCCCACACAAGTTCATAAGGGAAAAGGAGCCATTAGGATTAGAGCCAGAAGCATTGTTGAAAGACATCTGAAGAAAAGAGGACAAGATTAGTTTAGATATAAGAGAGTCCTTAATAAAACACCCAAATGTAATATTAAGGCTAGGATCCAATCACAATATAATATAACTTAGAAGAGGTATGCCGTAATCTAAGCTATATCATATTTGAAAGGTAGGTGAATGACGATTCACCAAATTCCACCACGAAAACCGCAATATTTTAGTATTAGGTTTTTGAATGGTTCTTAGAAATTCCTAGATTCTTTGAGATTCAATGAACTTTTCAAAGGCATGTTTCAATCTCGAGTGTGCCCTCCAAGTTTTGTGACTGGGATACCGAGGAACACAAAACGAGGTGTGAAGTAACCATGCAAATCACTTGGTACCCTTAAAGTTTATCACTCAATCGATGTGCCGGTTAACCACACACGCTCCACCGATACTATAATAAACCCTAAGTCACCCTTTACCTACCTTGTTAAGTCCAAGTTAGTGTGCCGGTTAACCACACACGCTCCACCAACGACTTAATCAAAGTGTAAAGTGTAATTTCATGGAATAGCACCTTATTCACATTTTTCCTAAAGTAACTAAGATTGGGAATTTAATAAAAACATTTAGTTACTTTATAATATTCATCATACTTTGAATGAGAATTAGTAAGTCCTTGTCTTACCCGTTCGGCTAACGACCCTCCACCGATCAAGCAAGCGGTGGGTGAGAGTGGACACCCATTAAGTCACCATTTTATAGGCAACAACCTTATACCCACCTTATAGATCGGCTTCGTGAATGAGGCGTACTAGCGGTAAGACGACTTTGTTCTTATACATATATATAATTATTTAAATCATAATAATATAAGTATAAGGGTTGAATTTTAACTTTTAAAATTCTAGGGGTTGGAACTAAAGTTTTAACTTAACTTTACTTGTTCCAAAACTTGAGGGCGAGTTTTGTAATCTTTCAAAACTTTTCATTTCTTGTAACTTATGAGTTTAATAGAGTAATAAAATGAGGACTTTTCATTTTTCTAACTCTTGTGTTCTTTTAATGGTTTTTTAATCCAAGAGACTTTTGGTTTTCCATAACTTGAGGACAAGTTATGGACTCCATTAAAACACATTATGATCATGAATTAATCTACCACATAGGTTACAAATAATTCCTATGATCATCTAAACATCATAAGAACAAGAATATGAATATGAACACTTTCAAAATCACAATTAATCTTTGTAATTTTGATAACTAGTTGTTGTAAACGAGTTAGAAAAGACATTACACCTTCTAAAATAAGTTTTCAGGTACCAAAACATTTTAGGGTAATGATTCTAATCCATTTCCAGCAACTCAAGTCGAAATTCTGCACTCTGTCGACCCTACTCGCCGAGTGCATAAACCTACTCGCCGAGTAGGTTGAAGATACACGTGAACTCGTCGAGTCCTCCCCATGGACTCGCCGAGTCCATCAGTCAGACAGCAAGATTTTCGACTTTCTTCAACCTTTAAGCACAAATAACAAACAAACAAGCCTAGGCTCTGATACCACTGATGGGTTTTGAGCATTCTAACACTTCCTAAGTGTACATGCAACCCTAATAACCTTGGATCTATGTTTGTCTAATTATCATGAAAAGTTGAATTCCAAGGTTATATTCCTATCTAGCATACATGGGGAACAATTTTAACTTGAATCATAGATAGAATAACTTACCTTGTTGTTGCTTGTGTTCCTTGAAACCTTGTGAGCCTAGCACCCCAAGTGTGATGCCTCAAATGCTTCACACAACACCAAATGCTCTTGGAAAGACTCTTGAGATAACACACACTTCTCAAAATCGGCCAAGCCCTCTAGTTTCTTAGTGTTCAACTTGTGTAGCCGATTTTGTGGAGAATGGGTCTCTTATATAGTGTTGACACATCTAGGGTTACACCATGTAAACCCTAATGTGTCATGACTCTTCATTTCCATGACCCATGGGTTTGTAACTCCCATGGAGCATCCATGGAGCATCCTATGGGTAGAACCCAACTTGATAATCCATGGAGCCTCTTAGCCCACTATATAAGATATAGATGATTTACATAATCAACCCATATATTTAATTAGTTATCCTTTGACCACTTAATTAATTCCAAATTAATTCTTTGATCAACTAATCAAATAATATTATTAATATATTAGAACTTATAATATATTAATAATCTCCAAGTGTTATTTCTCTCATTTAGTCTATCCAATTGCATGGTGCCATGCAACCCAAATGGACCATGCCGGGTCGGGTCAAGTACAAGCCCGAAATAGTTATGGACTTAGACACCTTATCCAACAACACGCATAACATGCCAAAACGTATCCGATCACAGAACAGCCATGCACTTCGGGTCTACTGTGGGACTGGTCCGCCGCACCGGCCTACAGTCCACCTTGTCCACCCTCTGAGTCTATCCACATACATCGAGTCTACAGTATGATTGGTCCGCCCGCTCCCGGGCCTTTAATCCACCTGGTCCACTCTCTGAGTCTACAGTATGACTGGTCCGCCCGCACCGGGCCTTCAGTGTATAAGGTCTACTCTCCGAGCCTTCGGCACGTTTGGTCCGCCCTTTCGGGGCCTACAGCCTATCCGGACCGCTCGTTGGGCCTTCGGTACAACCGGTCCGCCCTAGGTATCTTGGCCTACGACACACAGCAGGACCCGCCTCAACCCAACTCCAGTCTAAACAACAATGTGCAAATATACATACAATCATATAGCAATTCACAGTCAACAAGCAGATCAAACAGATCACATAGCATATCATCATCCTAACCAGGATACCGACCTAACAGGTCACTAGCATAGCATCTCCCTATCTCTCAAGATACCGATCTCAATCAGGTCTCTAACATATTCCATCCTAGCTCTCAGGATGCAACAAATCATAGCAACAACGTAACAACAACTACCCGGATCTCAATCCGATAAGGGCCGGCCTTGGTGCCTTAGACCCTGTTGATATAGTGAGGATAACTCACCTCGAAACTGCCGACTAAACAGATAACCCAAGTTGCTCCGATCACTGATACGATCTTCACCACTGGACAACCACCAATGCACTGAACTCAAAACAATAATCAACAATTACCAAAATGCCCCGGGAAACCACAGGCCAACCCTTGGTCAAAGACAAGGTCAAAGTCAACCCCTGACTGACTCTACTCGCCGAGTCAACCCGATGACTCGCCGAGTCCCCATACTCAGAACTTCCCTCAATCCGCGACCTAACTCGACGAGTCACCCCGAGACTCGTCGAGTTCAACAACTCTGAGTCCACTCGCACACAACTCACCGAGTCATCCCTTGACTCCCCGATTCTCGACTCGACCAGAAAAATATTAGGACTCTTCGACAAGACTCGCCGAGCCCAAGAACAGACTCGCCGAGTCTAAGGCTATCTTCAACCTACTCGCCGAGTTGTTCATACAACTCGCCGAGTTCCAGGCCATCTTCATCCAACTCGCCGAGTTGTTCTTCCAACTCGTCGAGTTCCAACTCATCTTCAAGAAACTCGTCGAGTACACCCATGTGACTCGCCGAGTACCACCGGTCTGAAACCATTCAGAAGCATTCCAGGCCATGCAATTGCTCCCAAACATAGATCTAGCCTCCTACAACTCATTCATCACGTAAAGTGGCAAACTTTACGTGAATCCAAAGAGATATATGCATTTTGCACATTAGGGCTAAGGTTTGGGACATGATAGCTTCATCCAACACCCAACACAGGGACTTTCATGCATTCCAACTCTTCTCTTTTCCAGATCAGAGGTAGCAACCTTAGATCTAACCTCTAAACTCCAACACTTCCAAATATAATCTCTAATACCCCCAAAATGATGCATCAAGGGAATAGCAGCTCAAAGACGAGATATTACCTCAAAAGAACGCCCCAACTGCAATGAAACTTGAATCCAAGCAAAGCCACTTGCTCCAAGCCTCTCCTTCTCTAAGATCTCTTCAATAACCACCTCTCCAAGCTCTAATTTGCTCAACAATGGTGCTTCTCCACGATTTTAGGGTTTCTGGGACTCAAGGGGTGATAAAGAGGCTGGGAGGAAAACATAATGTTCTTTATATAGGGCTCAACCCCGAGAATTAGGGTTTTACCCACTCAGCGCCTACTCGCCGAGTCCACCTCATTGACTCGCCGAGTCGGCTACTTAACACGCGACCAAATCACGACTCTACTCGCCGAGTCCATCCATGGACTCGCCGAGTCACTCTTTCCCAATTTACTCTTTTAGCCCTTCCACTCTACTCTTGATATTTCGGGATGTTACATTAACCCGTTAAAGTCATCAATGGATCTATTCTGGAAAATAGGTGTTAGAACTTACCCCTACTAAAATTAGATTTCGTCTTTGAAATATGTCATTACAAATTACTCTTAAGATACCCTCCAAACCCCTCGTGGGATTTCCAACTCTACTCCCTTCTATGCAATTCGAGGCTACCCCGAATGCCAGGATCTGCAACTACAATCACAAGTATTTCAAAAGTCGAGCACATAACCCATACCCAAGGGGACACTTTCCAAAGGTCGATATTTATGGGTTTTGAGCATTATAACACTCCTATGGTGTACATGCAACCCTACAAACCTTGGATCTATGTTTTCTCTATTATACATGCACATATTCAATATTCCAAGGTTTTTTCCTAACTAGCATAATATAAAGTATATACAATACAAGAATCTAGTAGAATGACATGCCTTTTGATCGAGCTTGAAGTCTTGAACCTTTAAGAGTTTAGTGCCCAAAGTGTTGCACCTAAAATGGTTCACACAACACCAAAAACCCATGGAATAACTTGAGAAGAATACTTAGGCTCACACTTATGAAATTTGTTTTGCACTATTGTGTACTATACACTAGTCCTTAGCACACATTTCATGAACCATAGGCCTCTTTTTATAGTGTGGAGCATTAGGGTTACATTTATGTAAGCCCTAATATCCATGACCTTTCATTTCCATAGGATCCATAGGCTAAACAGTGCAAGGACTATCCATGAAAGCTTAGCCCACCCTAAATGAACTTGGCCCATGTTATATATAAGAGTGCATATTTAATTAGTTCCTTTTAACCACTAAATTAATTCTAAATTAATTCTTTATCAATACTAATTAGAACTTATAATATATTAATATAAATCATAAGTATCCTTTCTCATGTTGTCTATCCAGTTGTTCTGATGCCATGCAATAAAAATGGACCATGCCAAATCGGGTTAAGTACTTAGCAATTATAGTTATGGACTTAGACACTAATCCAACAGTCTCCCACTTGGATAAGTCTAAAACTATTATTACGTATGACTCCGAGATCCCAATTAGCAATCATAGCTCTTAAAGGCGCTGCCGAACTCTGACCTACTCAAATGACGTGTTCATTAGATAAGGGATCATATATTCCTGTATTCTAGATATCATATGGACTGAGACATGGATTATAATCATTCTCTTTGTCTATCTGTTGTTTCCTGATTTATGATTTATGACAACTGACTAATTGAACAAATCAAATCAGTCCAGGCTTAGCCAAGCATTTAGGGGTGTCATCACTAAATCATCGAGGGGCCCACATATATCGCTTTTATCCCTTCAAGGGTAAAAGGAATGGATAAACTTCGACTCATATGCTTGTCCTACTACTTTTTGAATCATACAAAAAAGGCACGTTTTATAACACCGAGTTACCATTGCGTTTTCATGCAATCAATGTATAACCAACTCATAGTCAACAAGTCATATCTCTAGGATTATAGAATATAAGATATTATCGTCTCATGATCACTCGTGATAAAATCCATGAAGTGATTCAAATGAGTGTGGGTTTAATCCAATACTTAGAACTTATGAGCACTCATAAATGTTGTAGCAACTCTTGCTATGTCCAACACCTTAGACATCTACAAGCCAACTTCATGACAATCTTGATTAATACCTACTTCCAACATATGACTGACTGTGGAGATTTTGAATAAACTAGTTATTCGGGAAGTCAAAACATGAAAAGTGAAACACATGAGCAATACTAATCCAATGTGGCCCCAAGCACCTTTGAGAGTAAATAGAATACCTTTTATTTAAACACCATATTGATTACTCATTATTCATTGTATAATCTTTCTAATTTATCAACTTAATACTTGAATTAAAACAATAGTTGTCCCATGCTCCAAGCATGTACACTATGTTTTCTAAACAATAGTTATGCCATACACCAAGTATGCACACTATGTTTGTCTATGATCCTTACTTTGTGAAATGGACCAATTGAACATGATTCCAATGATGCTCATTTCACAAACCCAAATCCTTACGGTAAATTTAAGAATTCCAAATTCCTGCTATTTACCGAAATTTGTTAGATTCTAAAATTATATGCATTGATCTTCTCGTAATGACTATGCACAAAGTCTAAAAGACTTGGCAACAGACATTACAAAGTATTCCAATGGAGATCATTCCATGGAAACGAAGTCTTAAATTCAAAGTACATTGCTTTGAACATCCTTTCTTGGATTAAGTTTTCTAATCTTACACAGATTGAATAACTTCCACCTATGGAGACATTTCCATATTCCCATTTTGACTATCACTTCTAAAGAAGAGTTGCCTCTTTTCAGAATATGTCAATATGGTCCTTCAAAAAATTTATACTATACTTCCAACTGTCCAAGAGCAACCAATCTTTGGTAAACCTTAGATTGTCCTCGACAATTGCATAATCATTTTAGTCATATCTAATTCTAGATTTTTCCCCTCTTAATGCCCTAGGCATTTGGAAAATTTAGAAAGGATAAATAATATAGCACATGTAATAGATCCTATATCTGAAACGTATGGGACACGATTCATGATGTCTCACATAAAGACATGATCCTAGATCAGTCTTTTGCTACAATATTTTTTATTTGCCATGTTTTCATAAATCGACTATGAAGAGGGACATCGTAATCATAATCGAATTTTGAGAATGCAATATAAATATATATATAATTTCCTTAAGTTGAACCATTCCAACATAAGATTCACACACACACACACACACACACATATATATATATATATATATATATGTATATATACACTAGGCAGTTATAGTGGTCCAAAATCAAATATCGGTCAAGGGACGATATTTGGGATATAGGTTATCATGGTGGGATATCGGTGGGACATCGGTATTTTGATATCATGCATTATTAATATATATAAACATAAAACATATATAAAAGTAATATAAAAAGTCAAAATTCAACATTGTTAATGTTTGAAACATAATCTTCTGTCAGCCATGGAATTTTCCTCCAAGTCCACATCAACCAAGGCATCCAATTATTTTATTTAGATCATCCAAATCAACCCTAATATCATCATCATCATTTAAGAATTATATACTTAACACATCAACTTGATCAAACCTATAGAAACTAGCAAGTTAACACTTAAGTATGTAACAATTAACATAACAATAATATCGGTTAATACTTAAAACATGAGTGTATTATCTAAAACTAACAATTAATTACTTAACATAATAGCAGGTTCAGTTAAGTTAAGTCCATAAGACTTAAGGCCATGACTTAACACTAAAAAAAGCAAGTAAAATTACTTAACCGATATCCCACCTGGAAATCGCCTGGAAATATCGGTATATATCGGTTAAATATCGGTAAATATCACCGATTTTTGCGGTCCGATATTTTGGACCGATATTTGACACCGCTATTTTGAAAATTACCGATAACTGATATCCCACCTGGAAATCACCTAGAAAACCCCGATATTAACTGCTTAGTGTGTGTGTGTGTATATATATATATATATATATATATATATATATATATATATATATATATATATATATATATATATATATATATCCTTGACTAAGGATGATTAAAATCTCAATCTGAGCTTTTTAGAATTGAAATGAAGTATAATTTCCTCTCCCTTAATTATAACAAAACAATTTTTCCCAATTGAAACTTTTGTTTTCTATAATTACTATTGCTAACTTGCAACGCTTATCATAATTATCATGCTCCCACTAACATGATAATTATCAACATAACAATTACGCTCCCACTAGCTTTGACATGTATCCATAAATCAGTCGAACTTCTAGAAATCAATACTTTATTGACTTTCTTACCAAATTTCTAATTTCTAATACAAGATACTTTGATAAAACTTTATCAAAATCATACATGCACCTTTCCTTAGATTGCTCACATGTGTGTCTAAACAATTTCCAGAACTATGAAGAAGGATGACGTAATCATAATCTCAATTGCTTGGACCTTTGCCATTTCTCACAAGTACATGTTAGTGTGCCGGTTAACTACACACGCTCCACTAATGACTTTAAGAATGCAAATATCATAATTGCTATCTACTTAAAATCTACTCAGTGAAAGCGTTTCCTCACCATCATTTTCAAGAATTGGAGAGAAAACTTATGACACTTAGATTTTATGGTGTATGTGTTCCTATCCACGTGAATTTGTTAAAACCATAATCACAAGAAAAGGTTAGTGAAAAATCCAAACTCATATGAACTGAACTTGTGCAGTCTTAACTTTTTGCCACTTGGCAACACAAGGGTCTACCATTGCTTCCAAGTTGTTATGCAAACAATTGAGAACTTGTAGAATTCAGATGCATAGGCAACTTTAACTGGAATGGGCACAGAAATAAGTATATGTCAACACGATAGGTTACAACCTCAAGTCGTGCGCTAGTTATAAACTACAGGTTTTATTCTTGATCAGTTCTTGAAACTCTTTCAGCATCTTTTAGTCTCCCACTGTCCTCTAGACATATAAGACTCTCTTGCCAAGACCCATTCCTTGACAAACAAATATTCAAGAGATAGTGCGAATTCTTATCAAGACAAACACTCACACAATTGGCCTTAGTTGGTCTTTGTTTTATCCATAACATCACAACTTACCAATTTCAAATGTACAAGAGTAGAACAAATTTTACTCTTACATTTGACAAGTGTTAATAAACCTTCTTTAAGATGTGTCAATCAATTTACAATCTTGGATTATGACTCTAAGACTTGTTTTTGAATGAAGTATGACTGATCTTCTTGATTTAACCACTTCAATAATTCATGACTCCTCTTCTTATACATAAAGAATGCACTAAGATGTCCTTAGAGGATGAATTGTGATATGGTCTCACAATCATTAAGATGATCATAAAACATGATACAAAAGTACTCTCCCATCTTTTCAGATTTGAGAAACTTTTATCTTTCTGCCAAATTTGATTCTTCTCATTTGTTCTGCCATACATCGAAACTTTTCCAATGCTGCAAAATTATACTTAAACTTGTAAGTATAACCATATTTAGTAAACTATAGTAAATCATGACGAATAGTCTTATCGATCTTTTGTGGTGGACTTTGCCAGTGCACAAGAATGTGTACTCAATCCCTTAGTCCTTCACTTGACTCACATATACATGTGAACAAGGAATTAGTCTTTAGTTTCCAAAGATGAAAATTCTCATTCATCATACAACTTTCATGATTCCAAGTTTCGGTCCAATTGAAAATTTGGGGGTGAGAATCTTTCCTTATTTGGTAAATTTAGACATTACCACAAATGAAAGAATAAAATTCATATTTCCATTATTGCTAGAAACATACAAACATCAATTTTCCATAAATGCCATTGCAAGGAGATATAAAATAAAACAATTTTTTTATTGAAATGCGGAATTTTTTTTCCTTACAATGCAACTTTAAATGAAAACTATGCTTTTACATATTTCCTAGCAATCTATCATAACTCCTAAGTAGTAGCTCAAGAATCCAGTCTTTGAACCATGCGATTGAAATCCATCTTCGCGATCAGATTCAACATACTCTTCTTTTAAGTTTCCTTCCCTTTGCTTGATCCTGCCAAACATCAAATTGTAACCGAGTAACATTTTGTATTAAGAATCATCAATTAGGATCTTAACAGAGTTAGATAGTGGATTTACTTGAAGTGGAGTCAAACTTTTTGATTCTTCCTTCTCTCAGATATTTCAGGTAGCCAGAGCAGCTTTGCAACCAATTCCCCTTCTCTTGACAATGAAAACATATAGACTCTTTGGGAATGGTAAACGAGACTATCACAGACTTATCTTTTCCTTTTACCTTTTGGTCAACCGGGTTGACCAAGGCCGATCCCTTTCCACTGGGAAGAGAAAGCTTTTCTGGACTTCGAATGTTACCATTGTCAATGTCCATGGAAGTTTGAGAAATACACCTTGCACCCATATTTTCTTGACCATTGCGCCAAATCATTTCTGATTCAGCAGCAACACGCAAATAAGATAGATCTATTAGGGTCATGTCGTGATCTCTCACGTAGTAGTTCTTAAAGAACTCACTATACGACTCAGGAAGTGACTGAAGAACCCAGTCAATAGCCAACTTCCTTGGGACAATGACACCCGACATTCTCAACCTGTCAATTTGTGACTTCATTCCTAATACATGAGTGCACACAAGTCTTCCATCTTTATGTTTCATTGCAATCAGGTCTTGAGTGATCTTGAAATTTTCAAGTCTTCGAGCTTGTTGGTTAGGAAGAATAATTGGAGGAGGTGTACGAAGAGAAGTATGATTTCCATGAGATTTATGAAGATCATAGTTGTCTGAACCAGACATCTACAATGGGAGAAATTCAAGTTAGTTGATTTAAGTCCTTAATAGAACACCCAATATGAAATATTAAGGCTAGGTGCCAACACAATATTTTATAACGTGGAAGAGGGATGCCGTAATCCAATCTATAAAATATTTGAAGGTAGGTGAATGACGATTCACCAATTTCCATCATGAAAAATGAAATAATTTATTAGGTTTTAACTAGATTTGAAACTCCTAGATCTTTTGAGATTCATTGAACTTTTTAATGGCATGTTTAAATCTCGATTGTGCCCTCTCAAGTTTGTGACAGGGATGCCGAGGATCACAAACAAGGTGTGACTAACCATGCAAATATACTTGATACTCTTAATTTTTATCACTTAATTAATGTGCCAGTTAACTACATGTGCTCCACTGATTCTATGATAAACCTTAAGCCACCCTTTGCCAACCTTGTTAAATCCAAGTTTGTGTGCCGGTTAACCACACACGCCCCACTAATGACTTGAGCAAAATGAAAAGTGTAACTTCATGGGTTAGCACCAAATTCACATTTTCCTAAAGTAACTAGGATTGGGAATTTATAAAAGGTTTAGTTACTTTATATTTATAATTATACTTATAATGAATGAAGAATTGGAGTCGTTTCAAACACGTTCGGCTAACGACCCTCCACCAGTCAAGGAAGAGGTGGGTCAGAGTGGACACCCATTAAACTGCCATTTTATAGGCAGTAACCTTATACCCCCCCCCCCCTTATAGACCAGCTTCTTGAATGAGGCTTACTAATAGTAAGACTGACTTTGTTCTTATACATATATATAACTATTAACTATTAATATTATAATAGTATAAGGGTTAAATTTTAACTTTTAAAATTCTAAGGGTTTAACTTGGAATTAAAGTATTCATGAAGGGAAACTTTACAAATTCCAAAACTTGAGGGCAACTTCTGAACAATTCAAAACATTTTGGTTTTTCATAAATTATGAGTTTATTTAAGGTTTTTAAAACTTTTAATGAAGAGACTCTTGAACGTCCGTAAATTGAGAACAAGTTATGGAGTCCATAAAACTATTTATGAGAAAAGACTCTTCAATTATGTAACCTATGGCTTTTAGTGGATCTTTAAAAGAAATGACTTTTGGTAATCCATAACTTGATGACAAATTATGGACTCCATTAAAACACATTTAGATCAGGAATTAACTAACAACAATTTGAAAATAATTCCTATGATCTATCATAACTCATACGTGTATGAACAAGTGTGTAAATAATTTCAAGAATGACATAAACACACAAAAAACTTGAAATATTGATAATAACCTTGAAATTGGTTTACCACATCAAAAATAGGTTTTATAAGTCCAAAACAGTTTAAGGTAATGATTCTAGACCAATTCCAACCTTAAAACTCGAAGATATGCTGTCAGGGGGTCCAACTCGTCAAGTGCATGAACCAAATCGACGAGTTCGATGAACATGGACTCGTTGAATCCCTTAATGGACCTGGTGAGTCAGCTGACCAGACAACATATAAACTTCGATTTCAGCTTATATCAGCAGGTATAATTGAAAACAAGCCTAGGCTCTGATACCACTGATGGGTTTAAGCATTCTAACACTCCTATGGTGTACATGCAACCCTATAAACCTTGGATCTACGTTTTCTCTATTATACATGCACATATTCAATATTCCAAGGTTTCATCTTAACTAGCATAATATGAAGTATATACAATACAAGAATCTAGTATAATGATATACCTTTTGGTGGAGCTTGAAGTCTTGAACCTTTAAGAGCTTAGTGCCCCAAGTGTTGCACCTCAAATGGTTCATAGAACACCAAAAACCTTTGGAATAACTTGAGAAGAAGAATACTTAGGTTCAGAGTTATCAAATTGGTGTTTCCCTATTGTGTACTATATACTAGTCCTTAACACACATTTCATGAACCATAGACCTCTTTATATAGTGTGGAGGATTAGGGTTACATTCATGTAAACCCTAATACCTATGACCTTTCATTTGCATAGGATCTATGGGTTAAACACTCCATGGACTATCCATGAAAGCTTAGCCCAACCTAAATGAACTTGGCCCATGTTATATATAAGAGTCCATGATTAATTAGCTCCTTTTGATCACTAAATCAATTCTAAATTAATTCTTTATCAATACTAATTAAATAATATGATTATAATATATTAATATAAATCATAAGTATCCTTTTTCTCATTTTGTCTATCCAATTGTTTCGATGCCATGCAACTCAAATGGACCATGCCAAATCATGTCAAGTACATACCAATTATAGTTATGGACTTAGACACTAATACAACAGAGATCTCCTCCAATGCAAAATTGGAATAAAACCCTGAATAGACAAGCTCTTATTGGCACCAATGTCAAATCATTCATCAGCGAGAAGCATGCAACCTAACAAAGAACGAACACCATCAGGCTGCAACTAACCAACATTCAGAAGAAGTAACTTCCGTATCCATAGTTTGAAAACTTCAAGATCATTCCTAGATTATAGGTAGATAGTTTCAACCCCATACATCAACTATGTTGACCAAAAACTCACAGATCTGATACGACGAAAAGCAATCCTGGTCTTGTGCCTTCTTAATTGATAACCAGAGAATGAAATCCACGACGAACCGTTGAAGCCAACAATGTCACACAGCGAAACACAATGAAACTCCAACAAAATCCCAACGGAAAAAGGAAAACCTAGCCTATGCATCAAAATAGCTCTAATAACCTCGAACTCTAAAAGAAGGAATAAATAAACAAACAATGAAATGTGTGAATCAACATAAGTGAATGCTATGGTCTACCCAAAGTCTTAAAATCACTATCATTGCTACATCCCCCGTTGCAGTCTTTCTTTCCATGGTTCTCGTCATGGTCTTTCATATGGCTACCATGGTACCCGTCATGGTATTTTATACAATACTACAAAGATAAGCCAACATAATCTTAAACAAAATGAAGTCATAGTCTACTAGGCCTCATCATGTGTTTGGATCATGCTTCAATCCCCAACATCTTCAACAAACAAGAACATGTAGAGAGGCCGTCACACAACCCTTGACCTGAGCCTATTCACTAACTATATCTTACGCTGCTATCGACGCTTCTAGTCTTCAAGATGAGATAACCGTGAATCCTCTACATCCACTTCCTTGGTCACAACAAAATATTGGAAAATGTTCCTTGCATAATCCTCATCTTTGAAAACAATCTGAATATGCTATTCTTTAAATATTCAATAAGAAATTTCAGGATGACCTGCACTTTAAAATCCTTCATATGAATAATTAATTCTCCCCCACTTGGAATTGGCTAAACTCTGCTGACTCAATAACCATTCAGATTTCCATGATAATCCAACAACTTCATCACATGATTTCTATAACACACCTAAAATCAAAAGGCATAAGAGAATTTCAATCCTTCAAACAAAGACCAAAACGTTCCAACACACATCTATAACCTCACAACAACAAAAACAGTACAACCATGCATAATCATTCAAAATAGAACCAAAGTTGCTTATGACATTACCATTCAATAGATCATTCAAGATTACAACTAAACAATGAATGTATGAATAAAAGAAACTAAAGACACCAACGAATATTACATCTGACCATACTAATGAAATCAGATAACTCAAACCCCAACCCTTGGGACTCTAACAATCGTATGTTTTCCATCCGATAATAGCCAAGCTAAAGTTGTCGAATCCAAAACCACCGTATCCTCTCTCTGATAACAATTAGCGTTAACATGACATGGATGATTGTAAAAGAAACATACCCTTGACCCCCTCTAACTACAGTCCCGGTTGTAGTGACCCTACTAGTCGCATCTGAAACACCTAGAAACCAATACTCGACAAATACCCCAATGATTCAACTCATACCTGCTGAAAAATCCATGATTCTTTCGATCTATTGACTAAATTTTAGTCAGAATGTCTTTATTCATGGTGGCTATTGATGCATGAATCTGATCTTGCTTCCTCTTTTTTCATTGGGTCTCCAACTCAAGCTCTCTTTCCCTAGATGCCTCCACTAAACCGGGAAGTATCTTATGACTTGAGATGCTCACGTGCTCCTAATTTTTTTTTCCTTAACATATCATGGTAGTGATTCACCCTCATCTCCTTTGTAGTTGCATACTATGGTCAAAGCAATGCTCCCTCTCTAAACTTGGCGGTGATCTCGGCTACGGACTTCGTAGTCGGCTCAAGTGCCAAATGCTCTCGGGCCAACTGTTGAACCTCAATCACCTGAATGAACTCTCTATTGAATATGGTGAAAAAATCCTCCCATATCATAGACTCGAAGGCACCTTATTTGATACTCTTAACAACCTCGTACCACTAACCCCTAGCTCCATCACGTAGAAGACATGTTGCAAATAAGACACTAGACTCCGCCAGACAAAAGTTGGTTCAAAAGGAACCATCCATATCAAAAATACATCTTTTACTAACAATAAGCACCCTCTTCTATAACACTCAGTTATGGATTTGCTTCATCATTTAGGGTTGCGGCCCAATCACCAGTTGTCATGAGTCTTAGGGCCTTGGGGAAGAAAGGATTTGGACCTTTTTGGATGTGGGTGTTATGGTTTAAGTGATCCAAGTGTTCGATGGTGTTTTTGAAGCCCAAGGGTATATTCCTAATTTCATAACTCGGTCTTTATTGAATTTTTGGGTTTTGTTCGCAAAGTTTTAAGGCTATGGTGAGTTGTTCAGAGTGTAGGGCTTCTCAACACTTTTCCATGGAGATAAGGTTTGTTTGAAACGGACTAAAGACGAGGAAATTAGGGCAATTTGAAATTATAGCTGAAATGGCCCTTAATGGAAAAGTTTTCAAATCAGTTCTATGTTTGCATGGTAAGTGACATGTGCCTGGGTGACAGGGTGAGTACGCCTAGCGTAATGAGTAGAGTGTCAAACCCTAACTTTTAGGGTTTGGGAACTATTTAAATATCCTTATAAGTTTAAGGCTGTTTCATCTCAGCCTCTACTAACTTCTAGCCTCATTTCAGAAACCCTAACCTCTCATTGAGTGTTTGAGAGATCAAAGTATGCTTTTTGGTGTGCTTTTGCTCATTTTCAAGGAAAGGTTTCTTGGTGCTAGCATTTTGTTAAAAGGAAGACTTATAGATCCACACTCTTGGCTTCATTTCCAGCTCATTTAAGGTATCGACTTCATACCTTGGCTTCTTGTTATGTTTTATGGGTTGAGGGCTAGATTTGTGCTTATTTTTGGGTTTTGAGTCCTCCTTGTGAGCTCGAGCCACTCTAGGAGCTAAGATTGCTAGATCTTACCATTTTTGAGTTTATAAGTTTGTAAAAATGGTATCTTGATCCTAACTTTTGGTCCATGCATGTTCTAGTTGGTTTATAATGGGACTTAATGGATTTAGATGGTTGTTGGGTCCCATTAAGTCATGAAATTGCATAAAAGTACCGACTTTAGGCATTAAGAGCTTTATTTTAAGGTTCTATGAAGTTTGGGTGCAAAGTGCTTAAGTGGTTTAAGCCATAAAACAAGTTTTGGAATAAGCCAGGTTATCCCTTACGTAACTCGACATACGCCCAACGTACCTAGTCCTTGGTTGCAATCTAGATTCGTCGAGTACGTCCAATATACTGAGTGTGCGCCCTGCGTATAGGTTTCAACTGGGATTTGGGCTTGTTGTGTTTTTGGGCTTCACATATTTGGGCTTGTTGTTTTGGGCCTTTTGGGCCATCTGAGATCAACTTTTTGGACTAAGGAAATTATTGGAATTTGGATAAGACCCATATGGGGGTTGGGCCCAATTTGGAAAATTGGGCCATCAGTGGGCCTTTATGGATCTTTTAGTTTGGGCCTTTTTGGTTTATGGATTTGGGCCTCGGTTTTGGTTAAAGTTGCGCCAAGGGTAAAATTGTCATTTTACCCCAAGTATGGGTTGTGGACCATAGATTGGAACTCAATTGCTAATTGGGTGTTAATTTTTTTTGGTAGCTCGGGGAGTCGTCAGGGCAGCAACTGGGGATTTTGTTCAGTGAGCTTCAACATTTGAGGTGAGTCTCTGTAACAGCCCAAAATCTCAAGTATTGTTAAATTGCATTTTGGGGTGTTTTAAAGGGGAGACTCGGCGAGTTGGATCCAGACTCGCCGAGTAGGGTCGCAGATTTGGTCGCGGGTTCGCGACTGGACTCGACGAGTCCAGATATGGACTCGGCGAGTCGACGCTGTTCAGCAGAAACCCTAGCCGTCTCGTATTGGGTCGTATATAAGGGTTGTTATGTCGTCATTGTCCGTCTTTTGGTCGATTGAGAAGGACCCTAATCGTTGTGGACGTCTAGAGCAGGAGAGGAAGCTTTTGGAACCTTGAAGATTTTGTTAGACAAGAAGAAGAAGAGTTTTGGCCAAAGGAATATCAAGGGGATCGAGTTTTGAGGCTTGGGGACACTGAGAGTGCATGATTCAGGTAATCTTTCGGATTATTTCCTGTTATGTGAATGTGTGCATGGATTTAGGGTTTGTGAAACCCATTTGGAGTCTAGATGGATTGTTATGTTGTTATACAAAAGTTTATATCCTGGTAATAGGATGATTAGAGGTCCAGAAGTCCCATGAGTGTGTTTTTCGGGAATATATGTATCTCAGGAAGCAGTTCGATCGACTGCATGGCGTGGACTCGCCGAGTCGGATGATCAGACTCGGCGAGTAGCTTGAAGATTCACTGGGACTCGCCGAGTTGTTCTTCAGACTCGGCGAGTGGAGTCGGGGTGGCCCCGCGATTCTTCCAGGAGTGACTCGTCGAGTCAAAGAGGATACTCGACGAGTAGAAGGGGAATCTTAGAGGATTGAAGGACGACCAGACTCGCCGAGTCGCCAGGGAACTCGCCGAGTCCAGTCGAGCTGACAATGGACCGTTGACCAGAGTTGACTGGTGTGATTTCTTAGGGTCAGTTAACGTGGAAGATAGAAGTATTAAATAAGGGATGTATGATGTTACAGGGAGCTTGCAGCTCGGAGGATCAAGTGCAAGGGATTTTAGGAGTTGCTATCTTCTAGTGACCGCGAGGTGAGTCTTCTCACTATACTGTACCCGGAAGGGTTTGACTGTGTGACCGGAAGGTCGGATATGATATGTGATATGTATGCTATATGTGGTATGTTATATGTTATATGTGCTATGTATGTTATGGGCCGGAAGGCGAATATGTTATGGGCCGGAAGGCAATGTTATGTGGACCGAAAGGTCCGGGCCGGAAGGCGTATGTGCGTAAGGTATATTGGGGAACTCACTAAGCTTCGTGCTTACGTTGTTTATGTTATGTTGTTTCAGGTTCTTACAGTAACGCGGGATGGCAACGGTTCGATTGTACACACCGAAGAAAGAGTTGTGTTTTTGGAGGATCCTGGCCTTCTATTATAATGGAAATGAAACTACGTTTTGTAATTCGAATGTGAATAAGTTTCTAAACAAGTGTTATTAATATTAAACTGATTAATTAAATGAAAATTTTGTTTTTTTGAAATCACGGTGTTACAAATTGGTATCAGAGCCTTGGTTTGAGGGATTCGGACGCGCCTACGGGTAAATCTGGACTCAAACTGAGGAAATAAGAAAAAGTTTTTCCAAATAAATGGTTTTCTAAAAGTGAATAAGAGTTCAAAGAGAAAGCAAGAAAGAGCAGTGTGTACAATCAGCCAGAGCCAAACGGTGATTTCCCAAAATACTCTTACTTTTGTATTATGAAATATCTATTATGCACTTTATGAGATATTATTGCATGCTAGAGACAGGCTAGGTATTTCACATCTTAGGACTAGAGTGGTCTGATTTGTGATGCCTTAGTCTAGGGTTGCTGTTATATGTACGTTATGCTTTTGTGTGTATGTGATGAGTGAGAGTATCTAGTTAGAACGCACAAGGGGTAAAGCTACGGGGTACCGAGGTACTTCCGAGGATGAGCCGAGAAGGTGGAGCTACCACAGATGGGAAGTCCTATGTATGCTTCAATGCTCGAATGCTGCTTGCTTTGTGCTTTGTGGAGTTGTCGATGATGGGAGTCAGCTACTAAGTGAGTATGACGATACTCAGGAGGTAGAGGGCTGGCATCATTAGGAGCTCTTCAGCAGCTGATAGCAAAGAAGTGGGAGGACAGCGGAAGGGACTAGGGAGTAAACCTAGCCAAATGAGTGCGCTGGTAGAGTAGAGGACTTTGCTGGAAAGCGAGCACGCGCGATGAGATGGGTGAAAGAGCAGGTTTATCAGCTACTTAGGAACTCTGGGATGGTCCGTGTGGAAAGTATGGGTAGATGTGGCAGGTAGTATGGGCCCGTACTACTGAAAGCAGAGGACCCATACTTGACACAGGGGGCATTCTGAAGGTCCTAAGGAACAGATTGAGGAGTGATGTTATGGTTCTAATACCATACATCGGAGCGGATACAGAGTGATGTTATGGTCAGGGCACCATACATCGGAACAGTTGAGATAGATGTTGTGATTCGAGTGCTATACATTAGGGCAGATTGAGGAGTGGTGCTATGGTTCAGGTACCATACACCGAAGCATGTTGAGGATGGATGTCATGGGATGAGTACCATGGTTCGTAGTGGATGATGCTTGTGGCTATCTTGTTATCCGGTTATCGATCGGACGAGCACGAGCGAGCGGGATGCGAGGATTCGCGAGATCCGGCGTAATGAGGTTGCTGCATTGTTGCGGGCTGAGTCGCCAGAATTGTTTGGGTCGATCAGGACCACTATGATTGAAGTAGTTTGATGAGCGATATGCGGCTTTCGCAGAGACGGCTGCCGCGGCGGTTACAGCGGCTGTAGCAACGGCAAAGAAAGGGGCTAGTCGGGGTTTTCAGTATCGGGACTTCTATTATGCGAAGCCTCCCACATTCGATGGAGTTCAGGACTCGATTGTTGTTATGAGATGGTTATCAGGCATGGAGGGGTGTTTCTCCACGAGTTTATGCCCTGCTGATCAGAGGGTGGGGTGTGCTCTGAACCTGTTGAGGCTCGGGGCGAAGGATTGGTGGAGATTGACCACGAGGTCATTTTCCGATGCGCAGAGGGCTGCAGTTTCATGGGATCAATTTAGAGGGATGTTCGGTACTCGCTATGTTCCGCGGGATGAAAAGGAGAAATTGGCTCGGAAGTTCCTTGAGCTGAATCAGGATTTGGAGTCGGTGACTGGGAGCACCGGGATGTTTATTGAGAGGGCGATGTTTTGCCCTGAGTTCGCTTCGGAGCAGGCTCAGATGTCCCGATATCCGAGTATGCTCAAGGGGGGGGTATCAGACAGTTCGTGTCTGCGCAGAGGCGCGAGACCGTGATGGTATCGCAGGAGGCGTCTGCGCAGAGGCGCGAGACCGTGATGGTATCGCAGGAGGCTGCTAGGTGGCGTGAGCTAGAGGTTGAGTTGCAGTTGCGTGAGATGAGGCAGGCCCCGATGCAGTCGCAGTCGGCGCCGAAACGGCCCATGCCGTAGACGTTAGAATGGGGGATCGGGGCGGTCACACTTGTGGGAAGTGTGAGAGAGATGGCATCGGAGCTTGTTGGCCCAGTGGTGCATGCCGCAAGTGCGGAAAGGAGGGGCACGGTGCACGGGATTGTCAGCAGTCAGTGCTAATTCGAGATTTCAGGATTTGTTATCAGTGTCGGCAGGTTGGACATTTGAGGGTCAACCGTCCTCAGTTTCCTACAGGACCGGTGCAGGCTCTAGCATCGGCCACCTTGAGGAGTTCAGGGGGAGGACAGGATGGAGCAGAGCCCAAGGGCTCAGGGTCGTGCTTATCGGCTTGCGGCAGAGGGAGACGGAGCAGTGCCGGAGGCAGCTGCGGGTATGATGCTCTCTTGATGTTTTGAGTGGCTTGCGTTGATTGTGGCGTATTGTTTGTGCTGGTGTCTGGTGTGGATTTCGATGCGGTAATCGTTGTTTCGCGGGTTTGGCATGGTTGTGAATTGGTGTTTCAGGTTTTCGCTTGGCATTCGTTGTGCCCTGATGGTTTAGTATGATTATAGTTTGGTGTTTTGGTACCGGTAGCCTTGTGCGGTTTTCGATGCGATATTCAACCTTTGGCAGGTTGTGGGTTTGGTTATGGGAAATTGCTTGGGAATTCCGTTGGTCATCGTTCGTGAGGGTTGATAGTGGAGATGCGGCACTGGGTTGAATGACGGGTAGCATCTGCAGTTGTGGAGTGGATAATTGAAAGATCGGATTCTTTTGAGCGGATTGATCAGGGAGGAGATGTGTTTTGCTGAGGGTTGCTTGTGCTTCTGGGAAGCAGTCAGTGTGTAATTGTTCTCTTTGTACAGGATTGTTCTGTAAGATCGTTAATGACGACCGGTGGCAGTTAGTCAGTGCTTTAGTGGGGGAGAATTGTAAAATTCTCCGGGAGATCGATGAGTATGTAAGGGGTGCTTAGCTGTTGGGATTCAGCAGTGTTTGTCAGCGCAAAGTATAGGCCGACGAGAGCGAGTGTTGGGTATGCGGGGCGAGATACAGACCTAAGGCATTTGATTGTGGAGGCCTGAGAGGAGGTCGGGATCAAGCTTGAGTAAGTAATCGGAATTTTGCGATCAGAGTATTGGTACGTTTGAGGTACGAGATGGGTTGTACTGCATTAATCCCACGGGATTATGTTGTGCATGTTTCTAGAGCTGGGACCGGAAGGTTCCCAGAGTTAGAACCTAAGGGTTCGCAGAGTTGGGTGTACGGACCCACAGAGATATAGCCTCGAGTGGCTAGTATGTGTTATGAGAGTCGGTCCAGTCATACTGGAGACTCTGTTGGTATTGCTGGGTTAGTTTGGGATTTACGGATGATGTATGTGCAGTGTGATTGCATTAGAAGGTCTGGCCCCGGGTTAGTGATCTTGTTTAGCGGAGGTAGTGATTTTATGAGTGGAGAGAGTGCATGGGATTGAGAGCCCCTGCAATGAGAACCAGAGTATGTGGATAGCGGTTACGCAACAAGGGTGGTGTCGCTTGGGGCGAGCACCGTGGCACCGGTTGGGGTGGCATTATGGCCAAGAGGGTTCGTTGGAAAAAGGAAAAGAGGAAGGTGTGTAACTCCGAAGGGGGTGCAAGTTCACGAAAGTGAAGGCTGCAGAGCAGGGCTATGGTTAGAGTATTTCGAGTATGGTTTTGAGCATCGTGTTCGCGGCAGTGGAGTAGAAACCCATCCGGTTGGGATGTCTGTTGAGGCTCGGAAAGGATGCATGGATAGAGAAAATTTTAAATTCTCAGTGAGAATCTGATCAGAGTGTAGGGTGGATGCGATGGTTCATCTTGGGAGATGTTCGAGGATATCATCAGTGTATCGGGTCTTTCCACCTGCGGGTGTTGGGACTAGTTCAGTATGTGTATGTGATGGCAAGAGGGAACTTGTGAGAGTTGATCTGAGAGAGAGAACGGACCTCTCAGTCGGTCCGGAATGGGCAAAGTGGGCTTTGGATCGGGGATCCGGTGGTTCAGGGTTTCCTAACCCTTATGGGTGGAGTGATCGAGATTTGGAGCAGAGTGCATCCTGGGTAATTTCCGATTTCAGAAAGTGATGAGCAGTTCAGGGTTCGTACTTTAGTTGGCAAGCAGACTCAGCAGGTTAAAGAGAGTTAGTGGTTGTCTAGAGTTAACAGGAAAGTTATGCAGGCAGACGCCGTTACGAGCATGTGATTCAGGTCAGCGACTTCGTATTTCTGACGGGGTGCTTCGATTTAGGAAGAGGGGTAAATGGGGGGCCCCGGTATGTTGGGTCTTTTCGTGAAGGTGCGAAGGTAGGAAGGGTGGCCTATCGTTTGGAGCTGTCAACGGAATTGGGACGGATCCATGACACTGGTATGTGTCGCAGTTGTAGAGGTGTATAGCGGATGAGACAGCAGGGGTTCTACTAGAGAACGATTAGGTGGATGCGAGCCTGTGTTACGTCGAGAGGCCAGTGTACGTCGGAGATCGGAAGATCAAGGTTCTGAGGAACAAGGAGGTACCTCCGATATTGATTCAGTAGCGGTCTCGGGAGAGATCGGTAGTGTCTAGGAAGCCGAACGTGAGATGCGGGAGCAGCAGCCAGAGCTATTTTCAGAGTGAGACTTCGAGGCGAAGTCTAATTCTAGTGGGGGAGAATTGTAACAGCCCAAAATCTCAAGTATTGTTAAATTGCATTTTGGGGTGTTTTAAAGGGGAGACTCGGCGAGTTGGATCCAGACTCGCCGAGTAGGGTCGCAGATTTGGTCGCGGGTTCGCGACTGGACTCGACGAGTCCAGATATGGACTCGGCGAGTCGACGCTGTTCAGCAGTGAGTCTTCTCACTATACTGTACTCGGAAGGGTTTGACTGTGTGACCGGAAGGTCGGATATGATATGTGATATGTATGCTATATGTGGTATGTTATATGTTATATGTGCTATGTATGTTATGGGCCGGAAGGCGAATATGTTATGGGCCGGAAGGCAATGTTATGTGGACCGAAAGGTCCGGGCCGGAAGGCGTATGTGCGTAAGGTATATTGGGGAACTCACTAAGCTTCGTGCTTACGTTGTTTATGTTATGTTGTTTCAGGTTCTTACAGTAACGCGGGATGGCAACAGTTCGATTGTACACACCGAAGAAAGAGTTGTGTTTTTGGAGGATCCTGGTCTTCTATTATAATGGAAATGAAACTACGTTTTGTAATTCGAATGTGAATAAGTTTCTAAACAAGTGTTATTAATATTAAACTGATTAATTAAATGAAAATTTTGTTTTTTTGAAATCACGGTGTTACAGTCTCCTCGCTGTTCTATGGGTTGAAGACACCAATGTCGACCCATTTTGTTTATTTATTATAGGAATACCCAGGGGTAACCCTTGGCATTTTGTATGAAAGACTAGGAGCTCGCTCCTAGAAAACTGTATGCAAGACCAGAGTCCAAACTCTGGTAGTTAATTAGTTAAATAGTGTAGATTGTATGCTAGTTTTCTTTGTGATGCTTGCATGGAAAACTAGGACGTGGATCCTGGCACTTGTCTGTAAGAGCCAAGTTTTTGGCCCCCGGCCTGGCCAGGAAGACCAAGATAAGGATCGTGACATAATGGCAAGACTATGGTTGGCACATATCACTTTTATTGATTGTTGGGTATATATGATATGTATAGCTCGTTTGATATGTATGGTGTGTGGTATCTGGGGAACTTACTAAGCTTTGTGCTTACAGTTTGTGGTTTATGGTTTCTAGTACTTCCGGTTCGAAAGGGAAGGGCATGGCTTGATCGCAACACATACACCCGTGTTTTCTGCAATATGTGATTTTCGAAATGAACTCTGATAATTGTTTTGTGTTGATATGGTCTTAAATTTTTGAATAAAAGCTACAAGAGTGTTTTTATTATATAAAAAAATAATAATTTTACCCTATGATTTTCGGGATGTTACAAGTTCGTATATGAGCCTTGGTTTGAAGGATTCGGGCATACTCTCAGGCGTCCATGAACTCAAATTGAGGGTTTGGTGAATTTTTTTATAAAACAAACATTTAATTAAAAAGAAAATTTTAATCAAAGAAAGGGGTCTGATGCATGCAATCGTTCGAGCTCAAGTAAGCGGTTCCCAGAATCCCAATACATGTTTGTTATGATATATGATATGATTATGAGAATTGCATGCTAGATTAGGGTTAAGGATATGCTCAGTATTATATGATAGGAGAGATGCCTTTATATGCCTAATTGTATGAGCTTTAGAATTACATGCTAGTAGGGATTCCAGATAAGTGGATATAATGGCTTGATTAGTGTATGTTGGTTAGATTTTCCGTTGACTGAATGATGCTTGCTTTGTGCTTTGTGGGACTCTTAGTGATGTGAACTGACTGCTAAGTGAATATGCTAAGTCACATGTGGCACATTTTAAATAATCTTAGAGTGATGGATTTCACCCTATTGTACAACTCTTATTTGAGTCCAACCATTTTCGAGTTGAGTCTTTTACTCAAAGGATTATGTGATCTCTGTTGCATGTGACTATATTCATGAGGAAATTAGCTGACATTGGTGGGAGTCCTTCAGCAGCTGAGGGTTGGGTGAGGTCGGGAACCTAGGTGAACCTATGATATGCTTCAGTGGGTTTAGTGCTGCGATTTAGTGAGTTTTTAGTGCATCTATTTAATAAGTGACTTAGAGGATTGTGGATGATCCTTGAGGAAGGTATGGATAGGTGTGGAAGGTAGTATTGGGGCCGTACTACTGAAAGAACAGGATCCATACTTGAATCAGGGAGAGTCTTGGAAAATCTAAGAAGCTTATGGGAAGAGGATTCTTTGGTATGTTATGATCTTTGGCATGTTGTATTTTAGTTTGGTGATGAGCACTCCCGGAGGAGGTTATGGTTATGGTCTTGGTTCTGGTTCTAGTTCTAGTTGCAGCTCAGGTGCAGGTACTGAGCCGATTAGCGAGCACATGCAAGAGTTCATCTCATCGTAGATTACTCGTGGTATTTTGGAGCATACACCTATGATCTTTGGTTAGGTCAAGGAGGGGATATTAGAGATCTTGGATGAACACCCGGTGTATTCCGTGCTGAGTTTATGGCTATCATCAGATCTTGCACTCTTTCTTTCTGTGAGTTCCATGCATGTGGATCTCCTACGTTATATGAGGAGAGGGACCCCAGTACTAGTAGGAGGTAGTTAGTAGATATGGCTAAGGCGTTCAGGACGAGTTTCTGCCCCGAGGAGGCAAAGGTCAGATATGCTTCCTAACTATTAAAGGACAGGGCACATGATTAGTAGGAAGAGGTTGGTGGTAAGATGGGTGATGATGTTGTTGATGCTATGTCACATGATGACTTCTCGACTAGGTTTTGTGCTGAGTTTGTGTAACACGTGGTTTTGAAAGTGTTTCGCTAATCGAGGTTGCGTCCCAATTATCATTGCCACAGGGTTTAGGGCCTTTGGAAAGAAAGGATTTGGCCCATTTCGGATGTAGGTATTAGGGTATACGAGATCCAAGTGTTTGATATTGTCTTTGGAGGCCAATGGTATAATTGTAAATTGACTTCTTGCTACAGTTTCTGCTCATAGAAGGTAAAAAGTTCTGAGCTTGCTCACTAGAAGTTGATATTTATGAGTATGTGGGTTTTTGGTCACATTTTGACCTCATGAGTAAGATCTAGTGGTTAGACACCACTCTAGAAGCTTTGGGTTGCCACTCTTAGCAGATCTGTGATCATCAGTTGATAAAAATGGTTGCTTTAGGATTAGATATGGTCCAAGCATGTGCTAGATGGATTAAGATGAATATTAATGGGTTAAGTAGGTCATTGGGTCCCTTTGAGCAATGCAAATGCATAAAGGTGCCGACTTTATGCATTAAGAGCTTCATTTGGTGATTTACTGAAGTTTAGACACAAAGTGCTTAATTAGTTAAGTCACAAAAAGGAGTTGGAAGATCTGTGGGTACGCCCCGTGTAGGTTAACGTACACCCTACGTACCGAGTCAACGACCCCGTGGACAGTCAATGTGTGATGAGGGTACGCCCAACGTACCATGGGGGTACGCCCCGCGTACGCCTCTGTTTGGACTTCGGACTTTAGGCTTCAGGTTTGGGCTATCTGGTTGTGCCATGATTCTTAACCCCTAATTGACTATCTAAGTACTTTTGTTTTGGACTAAATGGAGGATTAGACCTTGGGATAAGGCCCAATAAGGAGTATGGGCCCAATTTGGAAAACTGGGCCATTAATGGGCTTTCATGGATTTATAGTTTGGGCCTTAATTGGTTTTGATTTTGGGCCATGGGTGAAAATGGTCATTTCACCCCAAGTAAGGACAATGGATTTTGGTTGGGACCAATTGCAAATTGGATGATATGTTGGAATTGTCACCTCGGGGAGTCGACAGGGCTGTAGCTAAGGATATTGTGCAGTGAGGTTGAGCATCTGAGGTGAGTTTCCTCTTATAGGAACGAGTTGAAGGCACCAATGCCCACCCATATTTATGTTTATATGTTTCTGGATTACGATTTGGTATCCAGCGGTGTCCGAGGAATGTTGGTATGCTTGATGTCTTCGTGATTCTTGCATGTGTCTGTATTTGTATGTTTCCAGATCATGGTGAGATGTCGGTTGATTCCCGAGGAATGTCGGTATGCTTTCCGGATTACGGTCTGATGTCAGGCGGGGCCGAGGAATGTTTATATGTATGTTTTCAGACTACGGTTCGATGTTGGGTGGTACCCGATGAAGGTATGTATGTTTAGTTATACTTTTTATGTATGTGATACTTGTATGTGCATGGTAGGGAGGTTAGTGTGGGTGGGGTCTCTTATCTCATCACTAGCTGAGTCTGGACGGGGTTCCATATCTCATCATTAGCAGAGTAGGGGTGGGGCCCATGATAAGCGAGGCTTTAGGACTGGAACATGTAGTATTGTGTATGATTCTTTATGTGCTATCATGATTATATGATAATGATTGTATGTGTATAGCGGGCGGGCCCAATGACAAGCGGGGCCTGGGAGAAACATATTTGTATACCGAACGGGGCTCGATGCCAGGAGGGGCTTGATTTCGGACACTGTCCGATGCCAGGCGGGGCCCGATGAAGGGTTAAGGGGCCAATATATGTGATTATGTGTATGGTATGTGGTATTTTGGGGAGACTCACTAAGATTCGTGCTTATAGCTTTTAGTTTTGGTTTTAGGTACTTCTGGCAGTGCACACACCATGATTTTAGCATGGGATATTTTTTTCTCCGATATATTTGATAGATGATTATGATGTTTTGAGAAACAATGACTTATGATTTTTATGTGATATTTTGATAACTATAGTTTTATAGATAATTAAAAATGAAAATTTTGGACCGTATTGTTGGAATGTTACAAGTTGGTATCAGAGCCTTGGTTTTAGAGATTCGAGCACACTCTCGGGTATGTCCGAACTCAAACTGAGGACTTGGTATGAAAAATTTCAAAAGAAAATCACTTTTATAAAAAGGATTTCAAAAAGAGAAAAAAATGTGTCGTGCATGCAATCAGTCGAGCTCAAGTAAGTTCTCCCAAATTACCCATACACATTTATGTTATGATATGAATTGTGAATATGTGAAATGTTTGCTAGATTAGGGCTAAGGATCTAGGAGGAATGCCTTGTATGCCTACTATATGAGCTTATTGAACTGCATGCTAGTACTGATTAGTCATTGATATGATGGCCTGATTAGGATATGCTTGGTTTTGTTTACTCAATGCCTGAATGTTGCTTGCTTTGTGCTTTTATGAGTTCTAGTTATCTTTAACTAACTAGTAAATGAATATGTTAAGTTACATATTACAAGGACTAAATAATTTCTGAAGGTTAGGTTTAGCCCTATTTCGCAGCTCTCGTCTGAGTCTAACCATTGTAGGGAGTGACCTATCATTTGTAGAGTTATCTAGTCTTAGTAATATTTAATGGTATTTGCGAGCTAGTTAGGGAAAGGTAACAGGGACTTCTTATGCAACTGATGGTGAAGAGTGGCTCGGAGATTACCCTAGGGTAAGCCTAGGATGATATTAGTGTTGGGAGCAGTAGTAGTGAAAGGGACTTAGTGGAGTCAGGGTAATTCTTGAGGAAAGTACGGATAAATGTGGAAGGTAGTATCGGCCCGTACTACTAAAAGCAGAGGCTCCTTACTCGAGTCAAGGAGGGCTGAGATAAACCAGGAAATTTGTAGTGTGTGTGTGTGTGTGTGATACCTCGATAGTGATGAGTATTCTAATGGTTGTTAAGATATGTTGAAGCATGGTGACGCTACGTACTAGACCAGTTGGCAGTTCTGGCGCAGGCGAGGGATCAAGCTCAGGATCTGGAGCCTGGCATCTTGATGATCAGATGAGAGAGTTCATTTCAAATGAGATTATGCGCAATATCATTGACCAGACTCCTATGATCTTCGGTACGGTCAAGGAGGGTGTATTGGGGATTTGTTATGAGAGGTTGGGTGCATTCCGCACCTAGATGGTGGCCATGATGGGGGCGCACACGTTGACATTCAGGGAGTTCAGAGCTTGTGGAGCTCCGAACTATCATGGGGCTAGGGACCCGATTGCTAGTAACAGGTGGTTGGAAAATGTCACTAACGCCTTCTGTACTAGCCAATGTCCCGAGGGCGACAAGGTCCGACTTGCCTCTTGTATTTTGAAGGACAGAGCACGTGATTGGTGGGAGGAGGTTGTACATGCTATTGGAGATGATGCCGCTATTGATGCGATGAAATGGGGTGACTTTTCGTCCAGGTTCAGAGCCAAATTTGCACCAGTGATTGAGGTGCAACAGATAGCGTGGGAGTTCCAGGATCTCCAGCAGACTACTGAGATGGTGGCTGAGATCACCGCTAATTATACGGACAGGGCCCTTCTTGTTCTACATTATGTGGCAGGTAAGGATATGAAGAAGAATCGGTACCATGAGATACTGAGGAGCGACATTAGACAGATTGTGAGCCGGTCTAGCTGCAAGACGTTGGGGGGTATGATTGCTCGAGCAAGGGAGAGGGAGATCGAATTGGAAGCAGAGAGGAAGAGAAAGGCACACAAGGTTCAGATATCCACATGATCTGGGAAGAGGCCCAAGACATCGGATTCTAGATTGACGGGTCATCAAGATCGTAGCCATTATTGCAAGTCCGGCAGTACACACGAGGGTGCGTGTAGGAATGGCAGTGGTAGTGATTATGGCTGCTTCAAGTGCAGTTGGGTCGGTCATTATAGCAAGGATTATACTGCTAGCACCACCCAGGGATCAAACCTGATCTGCTTTCATTGCAGTCAGCAGGGCCACAAGAAGGCCCAATGTTCGAGTTTGGCTGTAGTGGGACAGGTGATGGCACCTGCCCCTACGACTTTGAGGATCACCAACAGCCATCAGGGTCGGGAAGAGGCGCCTGTGATGAGGAGCGGGGCTTTCCAATTGACTACAGAGGAGGCGCGAGTGGCTTCTAATGTTCCAGGTGTGTATCTTTTTCTTTCCTGTCAATTTTAATTTATGATTTTATTGCTATTCTTTTGCATCGGTATGAGTAAGTGTATCTTGGAGATGTATTTTCTGCTTATGTTCAGATTATATGCCATCTGCATACCATGAAACCTAGAGTAGTGGTTCAAGATCTTCTCTTTATATAGTAGGTGCTTAGTTTGTGGTAGCTAGCAAGTGTGATTGGTACTCAGAGAGTGTCCGGCTAGCCTTCAGGGATTATACTGCTTTAGTATCGGTTAATTTGGAATACTAGTATCTAGGAGTGGCAATGGTTAGCAGCTGATCATTGGAAGGTAGGAAGGATTGGGAATCCTCAAATGACTATGTGTTCCATGAGGACTTAGTTGAATCTACGTGGGGGAGAACCGATCGGGTAATCTTGACAGAAATAGATGCGAAACTAGGGTAAGTTCGCATTCTCATCAGGGGAGGAAGGCGGCCCATGTGGCTGTGGGGATTGAGAAGTGTGTGAGTTGGGAGTTCAGGAAACTTCCCAACGTTGGATTCACGTCTTGTTGGTGTTGGCACCTAGTGTTAGTGAATCAGGCTGGGAATTCCTATCAGGAAGCGTGTTCAGTCAGGATGCCAGACCGCGTGAGTGTTCGACTTTGGATGTGCTCGGATTGGTGAATCGCAGTAAGACCATGTTCATTTGTTGAGTTAGCGTGGGAAGTGTTGTAAGACTTCGGGATAGCCGCAACATTCACCAGCAGGCAGATAGGATGGAAGTGTTCTACAACTTCGGGACAACCGTAGCATTTACAGGTTCAGTCAGATAAAGCTAGGCCCAGGTGGGTCAGTTTGGAGGATTATGGAAAGGAAACAGAAGGATCAGAATCAGGAAAGGATAGGTCGTGGGATACGAGGTGGAGCTGGACCCATGTAACCCAAATAGGTGAGACATGTGGGCAAGAATTTTCCATGATGTAGTTTGGGTGGGACCCGTGGGCAAGGCTCGTGTGCTTATATCAATGCAGGTGGGACCTGACAGAGACCGTTGCGTCGAGATATGGGGTCAGGGTTCCTAGGATTTATAGAGCCAAGAATGGCAATGTGGATAGGGAAATTTCTAATAGCCGGAGTTTTCCTTGGAAATCATTGTGAGCGGATGAGAGGGTGTTCATTGGCTCAAAAAACAGGTGGGAATCTGGTATCCCTGATAGTTGACAGATAAGTTAGGACATGGGTGGTATCCGCTCATTCAGACAGTAGATAAGAGACTACAGGATGTACGGGAAAAAGTAATGATGTGAGGATTCTTGTGTGTGGAGTAGCTTGTTGATCGGAAGTGTAATACACTTACAGTTGGATTAGATAATCATAGAGTAATTGATTTTACCCTGTTGCGTAGCTCTCGTCTGAGTCTAACCGTTACAGGGATGAATCTTCTACTCGAAGGATTATCTGAGCCTTTTGTCAAGTATAATTGTTCTGTAGATGGTTATGCAGGGGAAGTCTGTCAGGGAGATAGACCAGTAAGGGATTCAGACTCAGGAAAGGCATAAGTGGTTTTCGTAAGCTCGAAGTTCGCTTTCTCCGGGATGGAAGTTCGGTTTTGCTTTTTGTTGTTTTGAGAAGAATGATTCACGTGTAAAATCATCGGTTGGATTCCTCATATCGGTTGTTGGGATATGGGTGTTATTAAGGACAGATTTCGAGGACGAAATCAAATTTAAGTAGAGGAGAGTTGTAACATCTGGTTTTGAAAGTGTTTCGTTGATCGGTGCTACGACCCCATTATCATTGCCATAGGGTTTAGGGCCTTTGGAAAGGAAGGATTTAGGCCATTTCGGATGTGGGTATTAGGTTATTGTAACAACCCGAACTACAGTTACAAATTTTATTAATTGTATACATCTAATTTTAGTTGGGTGACTCGACGAGTTGGAGGTCCAGACTCATCAAGTAGATGTTGAGTTGGTCGCATGTGTTTTATGACCAACTCAACGAGTTGAGAGGCCAAGTCGACGAGTTGGAGTGGTTTGAGGAAACCCTAATTATTCTGTTTTTTCACTCTATTTAAAGGACTCTAAGCCTCCACCCCGCCTCCCTCATCATTCTCCATGTCTAGAGAACAAACCCTAGTGAGCTAAACCATTTCTTGAGTATGTGTGTGTGTGAGGGTTGAGATGCTTATTTTGGTGGGATTCTTGAAGAGACTTGAGGATTCAGGAGCTTGGATCAGAAGGGAGGCTGAGGATCTGTTATCTACTTCATTTGGCATCCTATTTCAGGTAACAAGTCATTGCCTTGATCATTCTAACACTAGATCCCCTTATTTATGACTTTATGGCTTTTATAGCTTCTTTTTGAGTCATTTATGATTTTGAGCATAATATGGAGATGAGACTTCGGATCCAGATAGTAAGAGGTCCCTTGGACTGAGAGACTCAAGCTTTATCAAGCTTAGGACAACCTACATGAGCTAATGTCCTTGTAAAGCCTTGTTTTGATGAGTTTAGCCCTTCTAGATGTACATGGACATAAAGCTTGCACCTTTACGTGGTATCTCAGCCTTGGGAGGATAGATCTAGAGTTTGGGTGGTGTTTCTGCCTTAAAACGTCTGAATGATAAAACAGACTTAAAGGACTAGACGAGTCGATGAGTCGACTCGCTAGGGTTTTCCCCAATGAGTTTGGACATAGGTAACTCAACGAGTTGATGAGACAACTTGATGAGTTAAGTTGGGTTTTTGTGACAATTTTGAAGGAACAACGGGGACTCGGCGAATCATGTAGTTGCAATCAGTGAGTCGGTTCCACATGGACTGTTGACTCGAGTGTTGACTTTAGGGTTTAGTCAAGACAGGGATTATGGGGACCATGGAGGGGTAAAATGGTCTTTTACCCATTCCAAGAGTTTGAGAGAGAGGATAACCAAGTTATTTCGAGTCGTGATTTAAGTGTTAATTAGAGAGTAGAATATTATGTGTTAGGCGGAGGCTAGTTCGAGATTCGTGCGAGAGATTATTACTTACTTGCTTACGAGGTGAGTCTTCTCACTCTAATTTACCTAGAGTGGTAATCCTTGTGTGACAGAGGGTCTTATGTGTTATATTGAGTATTGTGATATCCTGAATTATGCCTTTGTGATTTATGTTGTGTATTATTCTGAGCTTTACTAAGTTAGGACCAAAGGATCCACCCGAGTTGTGAGACCGGAGGGTCTTCACTGAGACATAGGATCGGAGGTTCCATACCGAGTCGTGAGACCGGAGGTTCCATACCGAGTCGTGAGACCGGAGGGTCCTCACCGAGACGCATGATACTAGAGAGTTCATGTCGAGTTATAGCCATGAGAGGATTATTATTTGTGCATATAGTATTTTGGGGAACTCACTAAGCTTCATGCTTACTGTGTTATGTGTTATGTGTTTCAGGTATCTCTCAGGATCCTGGATTGATTGTACACACACGAGTTGGAGATTTGTTTTGGAGGATCCTGGATTGTGCTATAAATAACTTTTGAACATATGTTTTTGATAACTGGATATAAACTGTGGATTTTTTGTGATTGTTCTAATTAGATTAATGTGATTTAAATAAAAAATTAATTTGAAAATTTACGGTGTTACAGGTTGGTATCAGAGCCTTGGTTTGAGGGATTCAGATGTACCTTTGGGTGTGTTTGGACTCAAACTGAGGATTCGAGAAAATTTTTCAAAAGAAATGATTTTTCTAAATACGAGAATGAGTTTAAAGAGAAAAATGAGTTGGACCAATGTGTACAATTAGCCGGAGCCCGAACGGTGATTTCCCAAAATACCCTTACTTATTTGTGTTATGAGATATTAGGGATGCATGCTAGAGGATAGGCTAGGTATTTCACATTTAGGTCTAGAGTTGCCTGATTTATGATTCCTTAGCCTAGGAGTTGCTGCTATCTGTTATTTTCATTGAGTATATGTTGAGTAGGCGTATTTAGCAGGAATCACTTACAGAAAGTGATGAGTTGAGGGATAATCTAGGAGAGATACCTAGATGAGCATATGAGGGGTCTACTGAGAAGAGTAGTTAGATACCACGAGAGGTACGATGGCTTGAGTTCGGTGATGCCTTTTGAGTTGTGGATAGAGCAAGTGAATTGTATACTAGAGTGGTGTTATGTGTTGGTGGAGGTGATTCAACGCCAAAATGTTGCTTGCTTTGTGCTTTGTGGAACTCTTGATGATGGGAGACAGCTACTAAGTGAATATGACGATATTCATGAGGTAGATGGCTGGCATCATAAGGAGTTCTTCAGAAGCTGATGGCAGAGAAGTGTGAGAACCTAGGAAGAGCCTAGGGAATGACCTTAGTTAGATGAGTACGCTGATAAGGGAGAGTACTCACTGGAGAGAAAACATGTGTAATGATATTGGTGATCGAGGAGGTTGAGCAATTACTTAGGAAATCTGGGACGATCTGTGTGGAAGGTATGGGTAGATGTGGAAGGTAGTATGGGCCCATACTACTGAAAGTAGAGGATCCATACTCGAAACAAGGAGAATTCCAGAGGTTCTAAGTAGCCGATTGAGAGGAGATAACATGGATTAAGTACCATGACTAGTAGCAAATTGAGAGGGGATAACATGGTTTGAGTACCATGATTAGTAGCAGATTAAGAGGAGATAACATGGCTTGAGTACCATGATTAGTAGCAGACTGAGATAAGATAACATGGTTTGAGTACCATGATTAGTAGCTGATTGAGAAGAGATAACATGTTTCGAGTACCATGATGAGCAGTTGTTAGTGCTTCTGTCTTTACCAGTTGTCTCGATAAGTGTTCAAACTGAGAATATATATGGTAGACTATGGGGCCAAGTGTTCCATACCGGTTGAGCTTCGATAAAGTGTACCTTGCGAGGAAAATTGAGTTCAGATTCTGAGGAGTTGACTAATGAGTTTCCAGTTGCAGTCTTAGGACTTGAGGAAGAATGGAGATGACACAATGTGGAGGATTATGGTTTGGATTGAGTGATCAACCAATGGTTGAGATGTCACTTTCTGTGACGAGAATAGCTGTAACATCAAGATTTCCAAAAATAAAATTTTTATTTAATTAATCAATTTAATATTAAAAACACTTGTTTAAAATCTTATCCACATTCGAATTACAAGACGTAGTTTCATTTTTATTATAATAAAAGACCAGGATCCTCCAAAACACAACTCTTTCTTCGGTGTGTACAATCGAACCGTTGCCATCCCGCGTTACTGTAAGAACCTGAAACAACATAACATGAACAACGTAAGCACGAAGCTTAGTGAGTTCCCCAAAATACCTTACGCACATACGCCTTCCGGCCCGGACCTTTCGGTCCACATAACATTGCCTTCCGGCCCGGATCTTCGATCCACATAACATTGCCTTCCGGCCCGGATCTTTCGATCCACATAACATTGCCTTCCGGCCCGGATCTTTCGATCCACATAACATTGCCTTCCGGCCCGGATCTTTCGATCCACATAATATATATCGCATATAAGCACACATCACATATAAAGCATCTACCTCTCTAGACATAGTATGAATATAACACACACGACCTTCCGGTCTAACAGTCAAACCCTTCCGGGTGAAGTATAGTGAGAAGACTCACCTCGCGGACACTGGAAGATAGCAACTCCTGAAATCTCTTGCACTTGATCCTCCGAGCTACAAGCTCCCTGTCTCATCATATATCTCTTTTTAATACTTCTATCTTCCACGTTAACTGACCCTAAGAAATCACACCAGTCAACTCTGGTCAACAGTCCATTGTCAGCTCGACTGGACTCGGCGAGTTCCCTGGCGACTCGGCGAGTCTGGTCGTCCTTCAGTCCTCTAAGATTCCCCTTCTACTCGTCGAGTATCCTCTTTGACTCGACGAGTCACTCCTGGAAGAATCGCGGGGCCACCCCGACTCCACTCGCCGAGTCTGAAGAACAACTCGGCGAGTCCCAGTGAATCTTCAAGCTACTCGCCGAGTCTGATCATCCGACTCGGCGAGTCCACGCCATGCAGTCGATCAAACTGCTTCCTGAGATACATATTTTCCGAATATACAACCATAGGACCTTCTGAACCTCTAAGGGGTACTAATACATGGGTATAAACATTGGGTAACGACACAACAATCCATCTAATCTCCAAATGGGTTTCATAAACCCTAAATTCGTGCACACTTCAATATAGCAGAAATGATCCGAAATATTACCTGAATAACACCCTCTCTGTGTCTCCAAACCTCAGAACTCGATCCCCTTGATATTCCTTTGGCCAAAACTCTTCTTCTTCTTGCCTAACAAATTCTTCAAGGTTCCAAAAGCTTCCTCTCCTGCTCTAGACGTCCACAACGATTAGGGTTCTTCTCAATCGGCCAAAAGACGGACAATGACGGCCTAAGAGGCATTATATACAATCCAAAACCAAACGGCTAGGGTTTCCGCTGAACAGCGTCGACTCGCCGAGTCCATATCTGGACTCGTCGAGTCCAGTCGTGAACCCGCGACCAAATCTGCGACCCTACTCGGCGAGTCTGGCTCCAACTCGCCGAGTCTCCCCTTTAAAACACCCCCAAAATGCAACTTAACAATACTTGAGATTTTGGGCTGTTACAATTCTCCCCCACTAGAATTAGACTTCGCCCTCGAAGTCTCACTCTGAAAATAGCTCTGGCTGCTGCTCCCGCATCTCACGTTTCGGCTTCCCTAGACACCACCGATCTCTTCCGAGGCCGCTACTGAACCAATACCAGAGGTACCTCCTTGTTCCTCAGAACCTTGATATTCCGATCTCCAACGGTCCCTGGCCCCTCGACGTAACACAGGCTCGCATCCACCTAATCGTTCTCTAGTAGAACCACTGCTGACTCATCCGCTATACACCTCTTCAACTGCGACACATACCAGTGTCATGGATCCGTCCCAATTCCGTTGACAGCTCCAAACGATAGGCCACCCTTCCTACCTTCGCACCTTCACGAAAAGACCCGACATACCGGGGCCCCCCATTTACCCCTCTTCCTACATCGAAGCACCCCATCAGAAATACGGAGTCGCTGACCTGAATCACATGCTCGTAACGGCGTCTGCCTGCATAACTTTCCTGTTAACTCTAGACGATCACTAACTCTCTTTAACCTGCTGAGTCTGCTTTGTCAACTAAAGCACGAACTCTGAACTGCTCATCACTCTCTGCAATCGGAAATTACCCAAGATGCACTCTGCTCCAAATCTCAACGATCACTCAACCCATAAGGGTTAGGAAACCCTGAACCACCGGATCCCCGATCCAAAGCCCACTTTGCCCATTCCGGACCGACTGAGAGATCCGTTCTCCCTCTCAGATCAACTCTCACAAGTTCCCTCTTGCCATCACATACACATACTGAACTAGTCCCAACACCCGCAGGTGGAAAGACCCGATACACCGATGATATCCTCGAACATCTCCCAAGATGAACCACCACATCCACCCTACACTTTGATCAGATTCACACTGAGAATTTAAAACTTTCTCTCTCCATGCATCCCTTCTGAGCCTCAACAGACATCCCAACCCGGATGGGTTCCTACTTCACTGCCGCAAACACGATGCTCGAAACCATACTTGAAATACTCTAACCATAACTCTGCTCTGCAGCTTTCACTTCCGTGAACTTGCACCCCTTCGGAGTTACACCTTCCTCTTTTCTTTTTTCCAAGGAACCCTTTTGGCCATAATGCCACTCCACCCGGTGCCACGGTGCTCGCCCCAAGCGACACCACCCTTTTCGCGTAACCGCTATCCACATACTCTGGTTCCCATTGCAGGGGCTCTCAATCCCATACGCTCTCTCCACTCATCAGAATCACTGCCTCAGCTAAACAAGATCACTAACCCGGGGCCAGACCTTCCAATGCAATCACACTGCACATACGCGATCCGCAAATCCCAAACTAATCCAGCAATACCAACAGAGTCTCCAGTATGACTGGACCGACTCTCACAACACATACTAGCCACTCGAGGCTATATCTCTGTGGGTCCGTACACCCAACTCTGCGAACCCTTAGGTTCTAACTCTGGAACCTTCCGGTTCCAGCTCTAGAAACATGCACAACATAATCCCGTGGGGTTAATGCAGTACAACCCATCACGTTCCTCAAACATACCAATACTCTGATCACATAACCCCGATTACTTACTCAAGCTTGTTCCCGGCCTTCTCTCAGGCCTCCGAAATCGAATGCCCTAGGTCTGTATCCCGCCCCGCATACCCGACACTCGCTCTCATCGGCCTATACTCTGCGCTGACAAACACTGCTGAAACCCCGGCAGCTAAGCACCCTTACATACTCATCGATCTCCCGGAGAATTTTCTAATTCTCCCCCACTAAAGCACTGACTAACTGCCACCGATCGTCATTAACGACCTTTCAGAACCATCCTGCACAAAGAGAACATTTACCCACTGACTGCTTCCCACAAGCGTAAGCAACCCTCAGCAAAACACATCTCCTCCCTGGTCAATCCGCTCAAAAGAATCCGATCTTTCAATTATCCACTCCACAACTGCAGATGCTACCCGTCATTCAACCCAGTGCCGCATCTCCACTATCAACCCTCACGAACGATGACCAACGGAATTCCCAAGCAATAACCCATAACCAAACCCACAACCTGCCAAAGGTTGAATATCGCATCGAAAACCGCACAAGGCTACCGGTACCAAAACGCCAAACTATAATCATACTAAACCATCAGGGAACAACGAATGCCAAGCGAAAACCTGAAGCACCAATCCATAACCATGCCAAACCCGCGAAACAACGAATACCGCATCGAAATCCACACCAGACACCAGCACAAACCATACGCCACAATCAACGCAAGCTACTCAAGACATCAAGAGAGCATCATACCCGCAGCTGCCTCCGGCACTGCTCCGTCTCCCTCTGCCGCAAGCCGATAAGCACAACCCTGAGCCCTTGGGCTCTGCTCCATCCTGTCCTCCTCCTGAACTCCTCAAGGTGGCCGATGCTAGAGCCTGCACCGGTCCTGCAGGAAACTGAGGACGGTTGACCCTCAAATGTCCAACCTACCGACACTGATAACAAATCCTGAAATTCCGAATTGGCACTGACTGCCGACAATCCCGTGCACCATGCCCCTCCTTTCCGCACTTGCGGCATGCACCACTGGGCCAACAAGCTCCGGTGCCATCTCTCTCACACTTCCCCCAAGTGTGACCGCTCCGATCCCCCATTCTAACGTCTACGGTCATGGACCGTTTCGGCGCCGACTGCGACTGCATCGGGGCCTGCCTCATCTCACGCTACTGCAACTCAACCTCTAACTCACGCCACATGGCGGCCTCCTGCGATACCAACACGGTCTCGCGTCTCTGCGCAGACACGAACTGTCTGATACTCCCCCTCTTGAGCATACTCGGATTTCGGGACATCTGAGCCTGCTCCGAAGCGAACTCAGGGCAAAACATCGCCCTCTCAATAAACATCCCGGTGCTCTCAGTCACCGACTCCAAATCCTGCCTCAGCTTAAAGAACTTCCGAGCCAATTTCTCCTTTTCATCCCGCGGAACATAGCGAGTACTGAACATCCCTCTGAATTGATCCCATGAAACCGCAGCCCTCTGCGCATCGGAAAATGACCTCGTGGTCAATCTCCACCAATCCTTCGCCCCGAGCCTCAACAGGTTAAGAGCACACCCCACCCTCTGATCAGCAGGGCATAAACTCGTGGAGAAACACCCCTCCATGTCTGATAACCATCTCATAGCAACAATCGAGTCCTGAACTCCATCGAATGTGGGAGGCTTCGCATAATAGAAGTCCCGATACTGAAAACCCCGACTAGCCCCTTTCTTTGCCGTTGCTACAGCCGCTGTAACCGCCGCGACAGCCGTCTCTGCGAAAGCCGCATATCGCTCGTCAAACTACTTCAATCATAGTGGTCCTGATCGACCCAAACAATTCTGGCGACTCAGCCCGCAACAATGCAGCAACCTCATCACGCCGGATCTCGCGAATCCTCGCATCCCGCTCGCTCGTGCTCGTCCGATCGATAACCGGATAACAAGATAGCCACAAGCATCATCCACTACGAACCATGGTACTCATCCCATGACATCCCTCCTCAACATGCTTCGGTGTATGGTACCTGAACCATAGCACCACTCCTCAATCTGCCCCAATGTATAGCACTCGAATCACAACATCTATCTCAACTGTTCCGATGTATGGTGCCCTGACCATAACATCACTCTGTATCCGTTCCGATGTATGGCATTCGAACCATAACATCACTCCTCAATCTGTTCCTTAGGACCTTCAGAATGCCCCCTGTGTCAAGTATGGGTCCTCTGCTTTCAGTAGTACGGGCCCATACTACCTGCCACATCTACCCATACTTTCCACACGGACCATCCCAGAGTTCCTAAGTAGCTGATAAACCTGCTCTTTCACCCATCTCATCGCGCGTGCTCGCTTTCCAGCAAAATCCCCTACTCTACCAGCGCACTCATTTGGCTAGGTTTACTCCCTAGTCCCTTCCGCTGTCCTCCCACTTCTTTGCTATCAGCTGCTGAAGAGCTCCTAATGATGCCAGCCCTCTACCTCCTGAGTATCGTCATACTCACTTAGTAGCTGACTCCCATCATCGACAACTCCACAAAGCACAAAGCAAGCAGCATTCGAGCATTGAAGCATACATAGGACTTCCCATCTGTGGTAGCTCCACCTTCTCGGCTCATCCTCGGAAGTACCTCTGTACTCCGTAGCTTTACCCCTTGTGCGTCCTAACTAGATGCTCTCACTCATCACATACACACAAAAGCATAACGCACACATAACAGCAAACCCTAGACTAAGGCATCACAAATCAGGCCACTCTAGTCCTAAGATATGAAATACCTAGTCTGTCTCTAGCATGCAATAATGTCTCATAAAGTGCATAATAGATATGTCATAACACAAAAGTAAGGGTATTTTGGGAAATCACCGTTTGGCTCTGGCTGATTGTACACACTGCTCTTTCTTGCTTTCTCTTTGAACTCTTATTCACTTTAGAAAACCATTTATTTGGAAAACCTTTTATTACTTCCTCAGTTTGAGTCCAGATTTACCCGTAGGCGCGTCCGAATCCCTCAAACCAAGGCTCTGATACCAATTTGTAACATCAAGATTTCCAAAAATAAAATTTTTATTTAATTAATCAATTTAATATTAAAAACACTTGTTTAAAATCTTATCCACATTCGAATTACAAGACGTAGTTTCATTTTTATTATAATAAAAGACCAGGATCCTCCAAAACACAACTCTTTCTTCGGTGTGTACAATCGAACTGTTGCCATCCCGCGTTACTGTAAGAACCTGAAACAACATAACATGAACAACGTAAGCACGAAGCTTAGTGAGTTCCCCAAAATACCTTACGCACATACGCCTTCCGGCCCGGACCTTTCGGTCCACATAACATTGCCTTCCGGCCCGGATCTTCGATCCACATAACATTGCCTTCCGGCCCGGATCTTTCGATCCACATAACATTGCCTTCCGGCCCGGATCTTTCGATCCACATAACATTGCCTTCCGGCCCGGATCTTTCGATCCACATAACATTGCCTTCCGGCCCGGATCTTTCGATCCACATAATATATATCGCATATAAGCACACATCACATATAAAGCATCTACCTCTCTAGACATAGTATGAATATAACACACACGACCTTCCGGTCTAACAGTCAAACCCTTCCGGGTGAAGTATAGTGAGAAGACTCACCTCGCGGACACTGGAAGATAGCAACTCCTGAAATCTCTTGCACTTGATCCTCCGAGCTACAAGCTCCCTGTCTCATCATATATCTCTTTTTAATACTTCTATCTTCCACGTTAACTGACCCTAAGAAATCACACCAGTCAACTCTGGTCAACAGTCCATTGTCAGCTCGACTGGACTCGGCGAGTTCCCTGGCGACTCGGCGAGTCTGGTCGTCCTTCAGTCCTCTAAGATTCCCCTTCTACTCGTCGAGTATCCTCTTTGACTCGACGAGTCACTCCTGGAAGAATCGCGGGGCCACCCCGACTCCACTCGCCGAGTCTGAAGAACAACTCGGCGAGTCCCAGTGAATCTTCAAGCTACTCGCCGAGTCTGATCATCCGACTCGGCGAGTCCACGCCATGCAGTCGATCAAACTGCTTCCTGAGATACATATTTTCCGAATATACAACCATAGGACCTTCTGAACCTCTAAGGGGTACTAATACAGGGGTATAAACATTGGGTAACGACACAACAATCCATCTAATCTCCAAATGGGTTTCATAAACCCTAAATTCGTGCACACTTCAATATAGCAGAAATGATCCGAAATATTACCTGAATAACACCCTCTCTGTGTCTCCAAACCTCAGAACTCGATCCCCTTGATATTCCTTTGGCCAAAACTCTTCTTCTTCTTGCCTAACAAATTCTTCAAGGTTCCAAAAGCTTCCTCTCCTGCTCTAGACGTCCACAACGATTAGGGTTCTTCTCAATCGGCCAAAAGACGGACAATGACGGCCTAAGAGGCATTATATACAATCCAAAACCAAATGGCTAGGGTTTCCGCTGAACAGCGTCGACTCGCCGAGTCCATATCTGGACTCGTCGAGTCCAGTCGTGAACCCGCGACCAAATCTGCGACCCTACTCGGCGAGTCTGGCTCCAACTCGCCGAGTCTCCCCTTTAAAACACCCCCAAAATGCAACTTAACAATACTTGAGATTTTGGGCTGTTACAATAGCACTATTTTAGGTTCTCGTGTGGAGCAGAAAGAATAACAAGCTTCCAGTTTCAGTGTAGAGCGGTAAACCCTGCGGGGTAGCATACAGTTGAGATATTTCCACCAGAGTACATGTGGTATGTTTTCTGCGAGATATTTCTTATACTGTGAGAGAGAGTCATCAGAGGGGACTCAGATGGATGAGGACAATGATATGTCTTTGTGGAGTATAGTAAGGAATATTTTAGCAGCAGTTCCAGGTAATGAAGGGGAGTACATCGGGGCAGCAGCCCTTGTGGTTTAGGTGGTCTATAGACTGTGAGATTGAGGTCTCTTGCTCCTATGATAATTCCTGCGATGGAATGTTGGTTGAGGAATCGGAGACGATGTGTGTGATTGTGCATTATTTCCAAATAGAGAGTCGTGACTAATTCGGGACAGTTTGGAAATCTGACGGTGTGTTGGTATGAGAATTTAGGTGATTAAAGGAAGTCACGTTGGGATGATTCCGAGGTTTTCATCTTGGATGTGGAGTATTTGGAGTTGCTTGGTCAGTATTTAGATGGTCATCAAGTGTTACGTGGTTTGTTCCAAGGTTCGTATGTGGTGTACCTGGTGAACCAGACTGTGGGTAGCCTGTCGATATGACAAATGGAAATGGTTCGAACCCTAACTAGGGGAGAGTTGGGTGTTTTGTTGGGAGGAACAACAATCTATTTGAATTATAGTTCAGAGGATTGGCTTATGGGGGTATGCATTATGAGTACATGAGACTTGGGTTTAGTGGCAGTCAAGGCCAGATATAGAGCGATGTGATGCACGTGTACGAGACCAAGGAAGAATGAGAGTATCAACGGTAAGTAGCCGTTGATCAGGGATCTATTATGGATAAGGATTCTCCAAGTTTGCCAATGTTCGAGTATGAGACGTTTGGTTCGTTAAGATCAAATTTTGATTGTTGAGAATTTCTAGTTTGATGTATGGGTTGTTAAATGCACTCCGGGGAGGGTAGCAATTGATTTGGCAACCAACTTCAGAGTCAGTATGAGTATCCTCACATGGATTTTGAGTAATAGAGGGCGGGGCTTCAGATTGTCGTCGACGTGTTCCCAGTCGTTGATGATTCCTCCGTATTTCAAACTGTGAGTTGGAGTATTTCGAGGTTTCGAATTGTACGAGGGGGAAGATTAGTGGTTGAGGCAAGACATTGTGAGATTTTAAGAGGGTGTATTGTGGTATCTAAGTATGATACCGTGAGCGGAAGATCAGTGGTTGAGGCAAGACACTGTGTGATTTTGAGAGGGTGTATTGTGGTATCTGAGTATGATGCCTTGAGTGGAAGATCAGTGGTTGAGGCAAGACATCGTGAGGTTCTTTGATGGTGTGCCGAGGCATCCGAGTATGATTCCCAAAAATTTTGGATTATTTTGAGACTTGAGTTTGTGAGATGGCAAGTGGAGTACCGAGTGACTATTGTTCCAGTGGGAGCCTTTTGGCTAATTGTCATCAGACGGGATTGTCCAAGGGTGTAACTGTACAGAGGAAAATGTCTTGTCTACGAGAATTTTGTCAAGAGTAGTGATGCATAATGTGGGAAGGTGTGTGAACCTCTCTATGTTAGACCGTGGAGTATGAGTTAGCGAACTCAGTGCAGTGTTGACTTTATAATGAGATTATGGAGTAATAAGAGAGTGAACAGATCCGGCTGGGAGTAATCACCTAGGAAAGTCGGGAAAGAACCATGGGACGGCCCACGGCTAGTGAGAGAGTATTGTGAAACTGCCAGGAGTCGTAGCATTCACGAGTCAGTGAGAGAGTTTTGTAAGCCTGCGGGGAGCCGTAGCATTCACAATTCAGCGAGAGAGTGTCTTAAATCTGCGGGGAGCCGTAGCATTCACGAGTCAACGATAGAGTGTCGTAAGCCTGTGGGGAGCCGTAGCATTCACGAGTCAGTAAGAGAGTGTCATAATCTTGCGGGGAGCCATAGCATTCACGAGTCAGTGAGAGAGTGTCATAAGATTGCAGAGAATCGTAGCACGCAATAGACCATATGAGAAAGTATTGTAAACTGCAGGTAGTTGTAGTATTCACTAGTTAGAGAGTGACACAGAGGAGTTCCTAGGCTGGGGTAGCCTTGACAATCGAGTCCTTGAGAACCTGGTGGCCGAACCAGGGGGGAGACTGGGGTCTCCGTGATGGTCGGGAAGCATTGTCTCCTGAGTTATGGAGGTGTTACCTCAGTCGGGAGGAATTGGAGAAGTAATGTACGCATAGATACATGGATCACAGTTCGTGAGATGAGTATAAGATTGGAGATGAGTGGTTCCAATTCTGCTGTTGAATCAGACTCTCGAGCTTGAGTTTGGCTCTTTTGTGTCTTGAGTAGGCAAGATGAGATTCCGAATTTCTGGATAGGTTTCATTTTGAGTGGTAATGGGTTCCAAATGATGTCTTAGACCTGAGTGGGTCAGTTTGTTGGTTTGGGAAGGACCACAAGACGCCTAGAACAAGCGAATGGTAGACGACAGAGTTCGGTGGTGAAGCGACTTCAGATAGGCTAGTAGTATTCGCTCGAGGTAAAGCGAACTTAGTGACTAGCGTGTCATATGATTGGCACAGATAGCTATTGTGAGAAGGGAGTCTATAAATTCGATTATTGGGTGTGCAATGGGTAGCCTTTGGAGGTTCCACTGTTTAGTCGGGAGCTAACCTTGTGCTCAGCATTGGAGGGGGTAGGTTCCGAGCGGGCGTGATCATTTTATTGTGTTTGAGGATACAGTATTGAGGTTCATTTTTCAGATGGGTTCTAATGGCAGTTCAGGTGGTGGATCCCTGGTAAGATAGGACCCTTCCGTTCCTTTGAGCTACGATCTAGATCAATTGGTATATCTGACACGAGTGATCGGTAGCCAATTAATTGTCATCGACTTGTTTCCATCAGTCGCAACAAGAAAATCAGAGATGACAGTGTGTTATCAGGAGTTGTTATTCGATGAGCGATTAACATGATGATATCTTGCTTGGGCAATTTGGCAGGGAGACAGAACACTAGAGCTTCTAGGTTCTGGAGAGTCAGAACTGATACCGCAGCGATAAAGGGGTCCGTCGTGCTTTGGGATTGGGAGTTCCTGGTTAGGTTCGGGTGTCTTGGAAGGGAGATCATGGTATGATATGAGATCTTTCGGTAATGCTTCTCGGGTCATTGATTTCAAATCTATGGGTTATTACGGAGTGATTTCAAGGACGAAATCTAATTCAAGTAGGGGAGAATTGTAGCATCTTGAGCTACAGGTACAAATTTTATTGATTATATATATATATATATATATATATATATATATATATATATATATATATATATATATATATATATATATATATATATATATATATATATATATATATAATTTTAGATAGGTGACTCAACGATTTGGAGGTCCAGACTCGTCGAGTAAAGGCTGAGTTGGTCGCATGAGTTTTATGACCAAATCGAGGAGTTGAGAGGCCAACTCGGCGAGTTGGAGCAGTTTTAGGAAACCCTGATTATTCAGGTTTTGCACTCTATTTAAAGTGATGGGTTTTATACAAACAATCCTATGTGTGCAGGAAACCCTAGATATGGATCTATGTTTTCATTATTAGATACACAACATTATGAACACATGAAGAGCCCTAGCATGTTTCTATGAATTTCGAAATTCATAAGATGATTTGGATTACATACGTCTTGTTGTTATGTAGTAATAACACCTGAAATCTTGAATCTACTTTTCCTTGAAAGCAAGTACCACAAGTGTAGTACCACTAATGGCTCACAAACACCAAGAGCAACTGCAGAGGCAAGACAGAGAGGGAGGAGGCTACAAATTTCGGCCTTCGGGTTCTCTTAGAAGCAAGTGGACGAATTCTGTATCCTAGGGGCCTTATTTATACTATGAGCATGGAACCTTCTGGAATAACGTCATGGACGAAAATATGATGGGCTCCCATCATAAATTTGTTCTTCACTTTGTCCCATTGGGTTTCCCAGCCCAAAATCCAACTATCACACATTTGACAGTTTAAGTCCCTTTATTCAATTAATCTCTTTTAGTCACCAAATTAATTCTTAATTAATTTATGACTAATATTAATTAAATAATATGATTTCTCTTTTAATATATTATTCTTATAATATATTAATAAACCACAATAACCTCTTTCTCTATTATTTCACCAATCAAGTTGCTTTGGTGAAGGCAACCCAAAAGGACCATGCACAACCAAGTCAAGTACTTACCAAATATGGTTACGGTCTTAGACACTAATCTAACATAATGGACTCTAAGCCTCCACCCCGCCTCCCTCATCACTCTCCACATCCAGAGAACAAATGCTAGTGAGCTAAGCCCTATCTTGAGTGTGTGTGTGTATGTGAGACTTAAGATGCTTATTTTAGTGGGATTCTTAAAGAGGCTTGAGTATTCAGGAGCTTAGATCAGGGGGACGCTGATGATCTGTTATCTACATTATTTTGGCATCCTATTTTAGGTAACAAGTCGTTGCCTTGATCACTCTAACATTAGATCCCCTTATTTATGAGTTTATGGCTTTTCTAGCTTCTTTTTGAGTCATTTATGATTTTGAGCATGATATGGAGATGAGACTTCAAATTTCGATAGTAGGAGATCCCTTGAACTGAGAGACACAAGCTTTATCAAGATTAGGACAACCTACATGAGCTAATGTCCTTGTAAAGTATTGTTTTGATGAGTTTATCCCTTCTAGACCTATATGGACATAAAGCTTGCAGCTTTACGTGGTATCTCAACATTGGGAGGCTAGATCTAGTCTTCGGGCGGTGTTTCTGCCTTAAAATGTCTGAATGAGAAAACAAACTTAAGGGACTCGATGAATCGACGAGCCCATCTCGACGAGTTAGCTAGGGTTTTCCCCGATGAGTTTGGACATGGGTAGCTCGATGAGTTGATGAGACAACTCGACGAGTTAAGTTGGGTTTTTGTGACAATTTTGAAGGAATAATGGGGACTCGGCAAGTCACGTAGTTGTTCTCGGTGAGTCGAGTCAACATGGGTTGTTTACTCAAGTGTTGACTTCTGTTGACTTTAGGGTTTGGTAAAGACAGGGACTATGGGGACCATGGAGGGGTAAAATGGTCTTTTACCCATTCCTAGAGTTTGAGAGAGAGAACAACCTAGTTATATTGAGTTGTGATTTAAGTGTTAGTTAGAGAGTATAATATTATGTGTTAGGCGGAGGCTAGTTCAAGATTCGTGTGCGAGATTATTACTTGCTTGCTTACAAGGTGAGTCTTCTCACTATAGTATACCTAGAGTGGTAACCATTGTGTGACCAGAGGGTCTTATGTGTTATATTAAGTATTGTGATTTCGTGCATTATTTCTTTGTGATTTATGTTTTGTATTATTATAAGCTTTACTAAGTTAGGACCGGAGGGTCCACCCGAGTTGTGAGATCGGAGGGTCTTCACTAAGACACAGGACCGGCGGGTCCTCACCGAGACGCATGAGACTGGATGATCCATGCCGAGTTATAGCCATGAGAGGCTTATTATTTGTACATATAGTGTTTTGGGGAACTGACTAAGCTTCGTGCTTACCATGTTATGTGTAATGTGTTTTAGGTATCTCTTAGGATCACAGAAAGGAACCGTCTTGATTGTACACACACAAATTGGAGATTTGTTTTGGAGGATCCTAGATTGTATTATAAATAACTTTTGAACATGTGTTTTTGATAGCTGGATATAAACTAAGGATTTTTTTGTGATTGTGCTAATGAGATTAATGTATTTTAAATGAAAATTTAATTTGAAATTTTACGTTGTTACAAGTATACGAGATCCAAGTATTTGATTGTGTCTTCAGAGGATAAGGGTATAATAGTAAGTTGACATCTCGATCTTCTAAGGATTTTAGATTCTTGTTTGGAAAGTTTTCAGGTAAGGATGAGTGGTTAGAAGGGTATGGCTTCTCGCCACCATTTCCTCAATATAAAGTTCGTTGGAAACGGACTCAAAATGAGGGAGGTATGATACTTTGAAGTTATTGTCAAAATTGGTCCCTGGACGAAAAAGCTTGCAACTCAGCCCACACATGAAAGGTGACAAACGCGTAAGTGCGCCCAACGTAGTACCATATAAGTGAAATGCGGAATAGGAGATGTACGCCCAACGTACGTCCAGGATTCTCAAAACCCTAATTTTAAGGGTTGGCTAACTATTTAAAGCACCTTAAATCTAGGGGGTACACCTCTCTCTCATTTCCCCGTGCCTTAAACACTAAATTTAAGAGGTAGCTTCATCCAAGAGTTTAGTGAGCCATGTGGGTGCATTTTTGGTGGATCTTGGTGCATTTCAAGAAGTGTAGGCTTAGTACAAGGTGGTGGTTCACGGAAGGACTGGTAGATCTGGACTTCTTGCTACTTTTTCAGCTCATAGAAGGTAAAACGTTCTGAGCTTGATCACTAGAAGTTGATATTTATGAGTATGTGGGTTTTGGGTCCCATTTTGACCTCATGAGCAAGATCTAGTGGTTAGAAACCACTCTAGAATCTTTGGGTTGCCACACTAAGCATATATGGGATCACAAGTTGATAAAAATGGTTGCTTGAAGCTTAGATATGGTCCATGCTTATGCTAGATGGATTAAGATGGGTATTAATGGGTTACATAGGTCATTGGGTCCCTTTGAGCCATGCAAATGTGTAAAGGTACCGACTTTATGCATTAAGAGCATTATTTGGAGGTTTCCTAAAGTTTAGACACAAAGTGATTAATTGGTTAAGTAAAAAAAAGGAGTCTGAATATCTGCAGGTACGCCTCGCATAGGTTGATGTACGCCACACGTACCGAGTCAACGACCCCGTAGATGGTCAATGTGAGACGAGGGTATGCCAGCGTACCAAGGGGTATGCCCCGCATATGCCTCTATTTGGACTTTGGACTTCAGGCTTTAGGTTTGGGCTATCTGGTTGGGCATTGATTCTTGGGCCCAAATGGACTATCTAAGTACTTGTGATTTAGACTAAATAGAGGATTAGACCTTAGGATAAGGCCCAATAAGGAGTATGGGCCCAATTCAGAAAATAGGCCATTAATGGGATTTCATGGATTTATAATTTCATGGATTTATAGTTTGGGCCATAATTGGTTTTGATTATGGGCCAACGGTGAAACGGTCATTTCACCCCAAGTAAGGACTATGGATTTTGGTCTGGATCAATTTCTAATTAGGTGATTTGTTGGTATTGTTAGCTTGGGGAGTCGATAGGGCTGCAGTTAATGATTTCGTCCAGTGAGGCTGAGCATCTGAGGTGAGTTTCCTCTTATAGGAACGGGCCGAAAGCACCAATGCCAACCTGTATTTATGTTTATATGTTTTCGGATTGCGATCTGATGTCGAGTAGTACCCGAGGAATGTCGGTATTATTGATGTATTCATGATTCTTGCATGTGTCTGTATTTGTATGTTTTCGGATCACGTTCTGATTTCGGGTATGCCCGAGGAATGTCTGTATGCTCTCCGGATTACGGTCTGATGTTGAGCGAGGCCCGAGGAATCTCTATATGTATGTTTTCGGACTACGGTTTGATGTCGGGTGGTACCCGATGAAGGTATGCATGTTTAGTTATACTTGTTGTCTATGTTATACTTCTATGTGCCTGGTAAGGAGGTGAGTATGGGTGGGCTCCCCTATCTCATCACTAGCTGAGTGTGGACGGGGTTCCATATCTCATCATTAGCAGAGTAGGGGTAGGGCCCATGATAGGCGAGGCCTTAGTACTAGCACATGTAGTATTGTGTATGATTCTTTATGTGCTAGCATGATTATATAATAATGTATGTGTGTGTATAGCGGGTGAGGCCTAGTAACAGGCGCGGCTACGGAGAAATAGATATGTATATCGAGCGGGGCTCGATGCTAGGCGGGGCCTGATGCCAGACACTATCTGATGTCGCGAGGGGCCCGATGAATGGGGGGAGTATATGTGATTATGTGTATGTTATGTGGTTGTTTGGGGACACTCACTAAGCTTCGTTCTTACAACTTTTAGTTTTGGTTTCAGTTTCAGGTACTTCCGGTACCAAAGAGAAGAGCTCAGGATGACTGCAATGCACACACCATGATTTTAGCCTGGGATGTTTTTACTCTGATATGTTTAACAAATGATTATGTTTTGAGAAACAATGACTTATGGTTTTTATGTGATGTTTTGATAGATATAGTTTTATAAATAATTAAAAACAAAATTTTTGCACCGTATTTTTGGGATGTTATAGTTTGCACTGGTGATTGAGGTGCAACAGTTGGCGTCAGAATTTATGGATCTCTGCCGGACTACTGAGACTGTGGCATATATCACTGCTAAGTTCTGGGAGAGGGCTTTATTTGTTCCACAATATGCATCAGATGAGGAAATAAAGAAGGTGAGGTATCATGATATGTTGCGAGATGATATCAGGGAGTTTGTGAGTATGTCAGGGTGCAAGACCCTGAATGAAATGATTTATAGAGCCCGAGAGCGAGAGATCAAATTGGAGCACATTAGGAAGAGGGGGTCAGATCAGGTGCATATAGTGGAGGTTCCTAGCAAGCAACATTGCAAGTATGTTACCTTTTTCTTTCTTTTTGGTTTTTATCAGTATTTATGTTGATTAGAATCTTGCATCGATTTGGGTAAGTGTATCTTTGGTTTAATTCTCCGTTTATGTGTGGGTTATATCTTCAAGAATTGTTATATGCCATTGGCATTCCATGAATCATTAGTGGTTTAGTGAGGGGTTATTTCTCATATAGTGGGTTCCAAGTGTTCGGTTGTTATTCTGGTTTTTGGTCGAGATCGGCTCAGTGGCATTGTATGGAAGGTTTATGGTCAGAATTCAGTGGGTTAGTTCTCCAGTATTGTCAAGATTTAGTGGTCCTAGAAATTATGTTTGGTTAGCTCTTGGGGGGGGGGGGGGAGGGGAAGGAAAGTGATCTATTGTTGAGGTTTTGGTCTGAGCATCAGTTAGGAGGGCTTCAAGATTTGAGTGTTGTATCATTTAAAGCATTCGGGGTTATAATTTTTGCTGGGATTTCGGGGAGTGTTCATCTAGTCTTCAAGGTTTGTGCGGTCCTTTGGTTTTGGCTAATAATGGATCACTAACATTTGTAAAAGTAGGTTGTCAGCAGTTCGTGTAACATCCCGTTTATTGAATAAATGAGTAGATAAAGATTTATAAATTGATAATATTCCTGAAATAAATAATATCTAGCGGACTGTTGGTTTTGGGGAGCCAATTGTCAGAATCTCGGATTTTGGGGGTTAAAAGAGTAAGTTCTGGATTTAATTTGAAAAGAGTTTCAGAAGTCAGGGTGTATTTGGTAATTAATGGACTTAAATTAAAAGGATTGAAGGCTTCAGGGGCTGAAAGGTAAATACTTGGGTTTTAATGAGAAGCTTTGTGGGATCAGGGGCCAAACTTGTAAAAAAAAATTAAAGTTTGTAAGAACATGGGTTTAGACCCGATGCTCTTTTCTTTCCACTTGTAGATGCGATGTCGAGTAACCCTAAATCCACTATTCCATTGCAGCCGCCACCATGTAGGAGTCCTCCTTCAGTCGCCACTGTCCAACCAAGATTGACTGCCACGATCGCTGTTGGTGAGACCTTAAACCACCGAGCGCTCTTCTTTGATGCTATCGCCGACAAAGCCGGAGACCAGGAGCCAAGCCCCACACACTGTTGTCGCCAATGGAGTCTAGGATCGCCGAGTTCATGGTCATCGCCGCTTCTCCCCTCTTTGGTGTTGTTCTCTGTCATTTTCTACCATTTCCCGAGTCCCGTAACCACCACCGCCCTACGGTTATTCCAAGGCTGCTAGCGAGCTTCGGCTGCCGCCTGCCACCACGACAGTGGCTGTGTTGGTGCATATTTGGTGATTTTCGTGCAGGTGTGTTGCTATTCCATTTCTGATTATGTGTGTTCTCCTTATGGTCAGAAATCCACTGCCACCACCATGAGGTGGTGGCTGCCATCCATTTGTGTTTTCTGCCACCACCAGCCACCATAGGAGGTTGTTGTGGTTGTGTTTATGGGTTTGATGTTGAGCATAAGTGTTTATTTCAGTATTTGGAGGTTATATGCATGTTTAGGTGGCCAAAAAACCCACCACCACCATAGTGAGCCGCCACTGACCACCACTACCAGAGGTGGTAGTGGGTGGTGCTTGGCATACTGGTTGGCTCGTGATTGGGCCAGAAACCCTAATTAGGGTTTAGAAAACCCTAATTTTGGATTTGTTGGTTTGGTCCTATTGGGACCCGCGTTTGGGCTAGTGGACTGAAGTTGTGACCAATCCTAATTCCATTGTGTGATGACTTAGTGGAGTAATGGACTTAATGGGTTAAGTCCTTAATGGGTTAGGTGAGAAACACTTAACCCTAATCGTCATTTTATGTGAAAACCATAGATTTGTTGGGCCTTGTATTGGGCCTTTCTTTTGGGCTTTGGTGATTGGGTTATTGATGGGTTATCCAAGAGCAATCATGTGGACTAGAATATTTAGATGGGCTTTAGGGTAAGGCCCATTTTACGGTTTGGGCCCAATTTGGAAAATTGGGCCATTAGAGGACTTTTGTGAACCCAATTGGTATTGGGCCTTGGTGGGCCCATTGGGGGTTGGACTATTTATGGACCGGATTGATGGACTATATTTAGATCTAATAGTGTGAAAGTTGGTCTTAGATCCTAATGGGGTTATTTGTGGGTTTGGCTTAGTGATAGAAGCCGGAGTGTAGCAGCAGCATTTATAGGATCTTTTCGCCATCCAAGGTGAGTCTTCTCACTATACTTACCTGTGTGGTGATTTGTGTGGGTGACCAGAGGGTCTTAGTACATTATCGATCAGAGGATCTTATTTGTTTATAATGTGTTATGTGTTATCATGCATACTGTCTTTGTGACTTATGATGTTATGGTAATCTTTATATATGTTGGTCTTATGTGCTTACTTGAGTTGTGCATTTGTCTATGTGGTGTATATATTATATTATGCGATACTGAGACCGGATAGGAGGGTCCAACGAGTTGTGAGACCGGAGGGTCCTCACTGAGATCGGACCGGAGGGTCCAACGAGTTGTGAGACCAGAAGGTGCTCACTGAGATATGACCGGAGGGTCCAACGAGCTGTGAGACCGGAGGGTCCTCACTGAGATCGGACCAGAGGGTCCAACGAGTCATGGGACTGGAGGGTCCCATTGAGACACATAGACCAGAGGGTCTTACAAAGTTACAGCCTCGAGTCGCTAAAGTTTTGTATGTAGTATTTTTGGGAACTCACTAAGCTTCGTGCTTACCATGTTATGTGTTATGTGTTTCAGGTGCTTCTCAGGATCACGGGAAGGCGACGGCTCGATTGTACACATGAGATAAAGAGTTATGTTTTGGAGGATCCTGGATCATTAATCAGACAATTATGGATTTGTGTTTTGTTAATTTGATAATTGGGATTTTTGTGAAATGCATTATAAGAATTTTCGTGATTTAAAAATGAAAATTTTGTATGGAAAATTCACGGTGTTACAGTTCGGTTATTGGAGGGTACGAGGGATTAGGAATCCTTCAATCTTGTGTGTTGTAAGAGCTTAGTCGAATAAAAGTGGGGGAGAATCGTTTAGGTATTCAGGAACATAAGAAGGTGTAAAACTAGGATGAGTTTCGAATCCCCATCAGGGAGAAAGGCGGCCCAAGTGTCCGTTTTCTTTGATGATTGTTTGAGTTAGGAGTTCGGGAAACATACCAACATTTGGTATGTGCCTTCTTGGTGTAAAATAGTAGGCTTTGGTGGACCCAGGTTGGGGTTCCAGCCATCACCTGAGTTCAGCTTGGATGTTTGGTCGAGTGCATGCTTGACTCTGGATGTGTTCGGATTGTTAGATTAGCGGTATGGTCATAGGTGGTGGCTGTGGCAAAGTGGAAGTGTTGTAAGACTATGGGGTGGCCTGTAGCATTCTTTGAATTGCCAATAGTATAGAAGTGTTGTAAGACTACGGGGTGGCCCATAGCATTCACTAGTGGGCAGTTAGTGTGGGAGTGTTGTAAGACTCCGGTGTGACCCGTAGCATTCACCGCTCCCTATGCAGCGGTGAGAATGTGGCAAATCTATGATTTGCTCATGGAGTTACTAAGATGGTCTAGGCCAGGGTGGGTCAATTCACAAGGCTATGGGAGGGCCACAACATGATTGGAATCAGGAAATGGTAGGTTGCTGGAGACCGGGTATGATGTAAGACTACAGTTGGTCTTGTAGCGATTGGTTTAGCATTGGGTTTGGTGACGAGATGGTTTGGGTAATTATTGCCAGTTGAGGCCTTCTTTCGAACGTCGCGTGGGGGACTATATGAGTGTCTTTTGGCTCAACAATCGAGCAGGAATCTGGTATCTCAGTTAGTTGGCAGACAAGTTGGTACCAGGGAGGTCTCGATTGCTTTTGGAAAACAGCTAGGAGGCAGCGTGATGTTTTAGGCAGTATTGGTGATTTGGGATTCGTCTGTGTGTGTGTGGAGTAGCTTTTTGTTCGGGAGCTGCTAAATCACTTGCAGTTTGGATTAAATAATCTTAGAGTAAGCGATTTGACCCTGGTGTGCAGCTCTCGTTTGAGTCTAACCGATGCAGGGACGAATCTTCTTCTCGAAGGATTATCTGAACCATCTCTCAAGCATAAGTGTTCTACAGTTGTTTATGGTTAGTGACTTTGTTTTCATTGGTCACATCAAGATGATCATGGTTAGAAGTTTTTTGTTTAGTCGGTTATTCTATAAGGAATTGGCATGGTCATGATTCAACACGGGCGGTTTGTCAAGGAGTCAGAACAATATAGATTTTAGGTTTCGGAAAGGTAGAAGTGGTTTTCGATAAGGTCTAAGGGTTTGTTCATCTTCGGGTTGGAAGTTTATGGTTGGGTTCGGTTGCCTTGGGAAGGTCTTTTTATGCGCACAATTTTTGGTTATGTTCCTCGGGTTGTTTGGTATGTTCTGAGTGTTAGTAAGGACCGATTCCGAGGCTGAAATCTAATTTAAGTGGGGGATATTGTAACACTCGGTTTTGGATTTGCTTCATTATTTGGGGTTGCAGCCCAATCATCAGTTGTCATGAGGTTTAGAGCCTTGAGGAAGAAAGGATTTGGCCTTTTTTATATGTAGGTGTTATGGTTTAAGTGATCCAAGTGTTCGATGGAGTTTTCAGAGCCCAAAGATATAATTGTAATTTGATAACTCAGTCTTTTATGAATTTTTGTGTAACACCGTAATTTCAAAAACAATTTTTCGCATTTTATAAAAACATAATTCATTTAATATTCATAAAAACATCAATGTTTGAAACTCAATCCATGCCATATAAAAATCCCAAGATCTCATTACATAAAAATACCGTGTGTGTGTACTGATCAAGCCGGCGCCTTCCCACGGTCATCACTAGTACCTGAAACAAATAACACCAAGCACTGTAAGCACAAAGCTTAGTGAGGTCCCCAAAATACCACAGATAACACATATTAGCCACTCGAGGCTATAACTCTGTGGGTCTGTGGACCCTACTCTGTGAACCCTCTGGTTCTAACTCTGTGAACCTTCCGCTTCCAACTCTATAAACATGCACAGCATAAATCACATAGAAATAATGCAGTACAACACATAACATACATATAGCATACAAATACTCTGTCACATAACTCTGATTACCTACTCAAGGTAAAGTATAGTGAGAAGACTCACCTCGCATATTTCGATAACTCGTGAATCCCGGAAATCACTCGCGCTCGATCCCCCGAGCTATAATCCTCCTATAACACAATATATCTCTAATTAACACTTTCACAACTAAGGTTGACTAACCCTATCAAGTCAACACTGGTCAACTCTGGTCAATGGTCAACGGTCAACTTTGACCGGACTCGGCGAGTGCACTAGAGCGACTCGGCGACTCTATACGTGTTCACTGACTCCCTCAGATCCTCTCTTGACACGTCGAGTACTTCCCTAACTCGACGAGTTCCACCTGGCATGAATCACGGGGCCACCACGACTCAACTCGTCGAGTCTCAAGAACAACTCGGTGAGTTCCGGCTTGACTCAGCCCCCTATTGACTCTCCCTGACTCACTAGGTCATCCCCCAACCAGGCGAGTCTACTCGCTGAACAATTTACGCGAAACCCCAACCCTACTCGCCAAGTCCCAAGAATAACTCAGCGAGTTCAGGCCATGCACAAACTCTATTGACCTTCTGAGGTCAGATCTGCTTCCCCAAACTATAGATTTGGCCTTCCCAAGCATGAATGTCACGTAAAGTTTGAAACTTGATGCTTGTATAATTCCCACAAGGCATCAAAAGGAGATTTGGTCACAAAAATGACAACCTAGGTCCAATAACTCCATAATAACCCAAAAAGCTCCAAGGGTTAAGGTCTCTGGACCTCCTTGAGTCCAGATCCAAGGCACAAACTCGAAGAGGGACCATTTGCTTCACATAATCACTCTCCAAAGGGGTTAGAAAACCCTAACTCTAAAGATCAACCCTAAAAATGAAGGAGATTCGAGCTATTACCTCAAAATGAAGCCTCTGGACTCTGGATCTGCTGGAATCTCACCTCCTCCTTGCTCTTGCCACCTTCTTCTTGCAAAACAAGGAATACAAAGGCCCAAAAGTGACTTCCTCTCTCCCAAAACGATTTAGCTCTCTTAGGGTTCTCTCAAGGGACTGGTAGCTGCAATGGGAGGCTAAAAGTGCCCTTAAATAGGCTCTAAACCCAGGGAATTAGGGTTTCACTAAACAGCATGGACTCGCCGAGTCCACTTTTGGACTCACCGAGTCCAGACGCGAATCCGTGCCCATAGCCGCGATCATACTCGGCGAGTTTGGGTCCAACTCGCCGAGTCCACCCCACAAATCACCAAAAATATAAGAATGAATAATACCTGGGAATCCGAGCTGTTACAATTCTCCCCCACTAGAACTAGACTTCGCCCTCGAAGTCTCGCTCTGCAAATAACTCCGGATGCTGCTCACGCATCTCACGCTCCGGCTCCCAAGTCATCTTGGACCCCTTCCAATGCTTCCACTGAACCAAAACCAAGGTTACCTCCTTGTTCCTTAGAACCTTGATTTTCCGATCTCTGATTGCCACTAGTCTCTCAGCATAATTCAGGCTCGCATCCACCTGAATATCCTCTAATGGAACCACTACCGACTCATCGGCTATACACTTCCGCATTTGCGACACGTGGAAAGTGTCGTGAATCTGCCCCAACTCTGCTGGCAATTCCAAACGATAGGCTACCCTGCCTACCCTCGCGACCACCCGGAATGGACCAATATATCGGGGCCCCAACTTGCCCCTCTTCTTGAATCGAATCACTCCTTTCCAAGGAGAGACCTTCATGAGCACAAAGTCGCCGACCTGAAACTCAAGCTCGGACCGGCGTTTGTCCGCATGACTCTTCTGACGACTCTGAGCGGTCAACAACCTCTGTTTGACCTGCTGGATCTGCTCTTGATGAGTTTATAAAACTCCTTGATCGATTAGATCTTATAACAGGTAAATCAAGAAAGCAAAAACAGTAAGATAAAACACAAGAATGAATTTGAATGTGTCGAATGATTCAATTAACTCAATCCTCAGCAGAGCTCGATGAAGAACTTCCATTGTAGAGGATATTAGAGTTACAAAAGATATGAACGATGAACGCTATAAAAATCTCTATCCAAAACTTACGTTCAAGGATGCATGCAAGCATCTATAAATATTAAACCCTACAAAATAACTCACGGATGGACAGGCCCATACCGGAGATTAAATGGACTAAGAATCAAGCCCAAGACGCAACACTAACTGGACCTAACAATCTCCCCCTTTGCGTCAATTGGAGCGAGACTATCACTTCTTCTTGCTGGGTCCAGCCGCAGGAACCTTCTTAGGGGTATCAAACAGATGAGAGATAAGAGCGAGGATTGTCTGTCTGAAGCGAATGTACCACTGGATCATGTCATCGAAGTACTTCTTGTCATCTGCCGAATTCTGCTTGCAACGATGAATGATTCCTAAAACATGTTCCAGGCATACAGTGGTGTAGAGATGTTTGTCTGCCAAAGCGAACAGGCATTTTTGGCCTTCGTTTCTGGTAAACATGACATAATTGCGTTTCGGGTCAATCTTTCCCATTTGCATCATGTTTAGGTCACTGGCAAAGCCAACAGGTGAGATAGTGGGCTTTTTCTTGAAGACACTAGCGATCTCCTGATCCATCTTGGCAACTTCCATTATGTAGCATACAAGCATCCTCTTGAAGTGATCAATGATCAGACCATATTTTGCTTCATTTGTGAGGAGGATGTTGTGCAAAATTATCCAATCATCTGGATTCAAATTGGGAAGATCAGCTAGCGATATGGCATGTTCGGTCTTAGCCGAACCCCTCAGCACCTTGAACCGAACGTTCGTGAAGTTCCCTTCTTTAAACAGCTTGAGGACCCGAACGTTGATTATTTTCTGAGCGCTCCAAGTTTGATACTATGGTTGAGCAACCTTCAGGTAGAATTCGACGAGATCCCTATCAACCTTTGGATGAGGATGAGGGATGTCAGCAACGTTATCAAAGGCATGGAAGATGAAGGCCTTTCGGGTCAGTGGCATATCAAACTGTGAATCGACAGAATTGATACGATCCAGTGAAATCACTGGTTCAAGCCACAGAATGCTGGGAGTTTCAATTGCTTCTTTCAGCAGCTTCTCCTTTTTGTGTTAGCTGTCATCATAAAGCAGAATGATCATGTGTAACATAATGAGCCACAACTCTTTCAAAAAAAACTGCCTTGTAAGTGATGAAACCAGAATTATGGAAAATCAAAAAGATTTTCGTGCATAGTGTGTAAAAGAAAAAGAAATAAAGCAACACATATGTGGGAAATTGTGATGTCAATAAAGACACGAAACAATGGATCCCGGGCACGAATCTCTTCCTTCAAAGTCAAGAGAGACCTTAAAGTGTTTGTTTGGTTTCCCGTTGAATTACGATCAGACACTTATTGAGAAGTGTTGAAAGGTTTCTTTTAATCAGGCTAATATGGGTGGCTTCGCTTCAGTTCAAAAGTCCTGATCTTGACATAAGACAGAAATCGACTGAAGTACTTGTGAGACCAATGAAGTCTTTTGAACAAGTAGGTTTGAAAAGAATTTAAGTGACATGGTTAAAAAAAAAGGATTTGTAGGTGAAATCTCAAAAAAAAAAAAAAAAAAAAAAATGG